>NC_062554.1:5000-605000 GCF_016906955.1 Phacochoerus africanus | reverse complement strand
ACAGGCATCGGTTGTCAGGCGTGGATGCCTCAGCGCTCGCAGATCTGACGATGCCCACGGACCTGGCGTCCACGGCGTCGGAGTCTCAGATGCCAGTCTCGCCCCTTTTGTGCAGTAAACGAAGCGTCCCTGGCCTGTCAGTTCTGACGCAGCTGTACTTCCTGCAACTTACTTTTAAAAAATATTCGATTCAAGTATAGTTGACGTACAGCATTATGTTCCTGAATCCTTCCTTCCTTTGCTCACATGGTTGATGACCAATAAGTCGTTGTGGGAGTTCCCGTCGTGGCGCAGCGGAAGGGAATCTGACTGGGAACCATGAGGTTGCGGGTTCCATCCCTGGCCTCGCTCAGTGGGTGCAGGATCCAGTGTTGCTGCGAGCTGCGGTGCAGGTCGCAGGCGCGGCTCGGATCCTGCGTGGCTGTGGCTGTGGCGCAGGCTGGCAGCTGTAGCTGCGATTCGACCCCTAGCCTGGGAACCTCCATATGCCACAGGGGCAGCCCTAAAAAGATGAACAAAAAACCAGGTCGCCAGATGGAGGTGCCCTGATGGCACTGGGACCTAAAATCTCTAAACCGCTCATACCTGCTCATCCTTCCAGGCCGAGCCTGTCTCTAAGGACCTCTACATAGAAGTGTACCCAGGGACCTATTCCGTCACTGTGGGCGCAGACGACCTGACCAGGAAGACCCACGTGGTAGCGGTCGATTCGGGACAAAGTGTGGACTTGGTCTTCCCTGTGTGAAGCGGGCCGTTCCCCTTTTTGAAGGACCAAGAAGACTAAAGCCCTCGGATGCTCTCTTAGTGTTTACCCGTGAACCCCGCGCCGGGCCGGCCTTCCGGGAGCTGGAGCTCATCTCTCTCAGCGCCTGTTTTACCTCGAAAGTCCTTCACCCTCTTTTGCCCGAAAGCCGCAAAGTAATGATGCTTGTCTGAAGAGTTTTTACTGCTTGCTTTCCGAGTAAAGCCTAATTACGATAATAAAGGGAGAGATTTGAAGTGAAGGGAATCCCTTCTTATAGGCATTAAGAAGTGGAACAAAATGTCACTCATGTAAAAAAAAGATAGCAGAGAGGCTGGGACACGTTTGCCCAAAACCAGCCGCGTTCTGTGGCTCCTGTGGGAGAGGCACCCTGAGCAGGTGGCACCAGGGAGCCCTGGAGGGGCCGCCTCACTGCTGCGCCCCTCAGGACAGGCGCCGTCCCGCCACCCACCTCGGGGACCTCTTCTTGGGGTGAGGTGCTGCTGTCTGCTGCGCTGACATCCCGGCTGGCACGGCCCTGTTTCCATGGAGATCCCGGCTGGCACGGCCCTGTTTCCATGGAGATCCCGGCTGGCACGGCACTGTTTCCATGGAGATGGCCATCAGCCACCACTACTCTCTAGTTTCTTGTAAGAGAAAAAAGTTCTGAGAGTCTTATGCTGACAAAAATTTTAAGGACCAAAAGTCACTGACTAGGAGTTCCCACTGTGGCACAGTGGGTTAAGAATCCAACTGCAGCCGCTCGGGTCACTGTGGAGGTGCAGGTCTGATCCCCAGCCCGGCATAGCAGGTTAAAAGGATCTGGCGCTGCCACAGCTGCAGCGTAGGTCACAGTTACGGCTCCGGCTTAATCCCTGGCCCAGGAACTTCCATGTGCCCTGGGCGCGGCCGGAAGAAAGTCACCGGTGTGTCCTGCACGTCTTTAGCTCCCGCCCCAGCAGCACTGTTGGACCTCTCGGCTTAGCTGTCTAGTGGTGCGTCTCCTTTTATCCGTCTCCTGGGGAAAAAGGCCAGTATTTTATATGATAAACACGCAGTTTTAAGTAGAGCTGTCTTAGCAGTCCTGGCGAAGGACAGACTCTCAGATCTAGGAAAGCAGGTCCATGACCACCCCCATAGGGTAGACGGTCACTTAAACCGGGTCCTTGCACCCCAAGAAGCCATGGTGAACCTCATGGGTTCTGCAAGCCTTCTGAGATAGTGTGCAACCCTGCGGGTGTGTTGGAAGAGCGGCCTCTTTTCTGGCAAGAGGGCCCTTGGGTGTGACCCCAAAGATCAAAGAGCCGCAGGAGGAGTTCTTCAGGGGCCCGTCCCAGCCGTCCTGCCTTGCCTGGACCTTCTCGGCTTTTAGTCTGAGGGCACTTCAGGTCCCTCTGAGGAGTTGCAGTGCCCAACTCAGTTTTCGGTGCCCAGCAGGATCTGTAGTGGCTCCAGGCCAGCAGCTCTCAGGACCAGCTCCCTGCTGCTCCCACTGCCACCCTCTCTTCTTTCCGGATGTTGCCAAGTCTTGTTCCTAAACCCAAAATTCAGTTAGTTGAACATGCCACCCTTTGATGGGCTTAGTCTTGACGACTTAAGGGGAACCGTATCGGGCATCACAGAACCTCTCAGCTGCCTGAGTCCCGTGCCAGGCATGAGCGAGGGAGGAGGAGGAGGCGGCCTGCGGCACGAACCTGGCCTCCAGGACTGTCAGGCTGGGACCAGACGGTAACCTCGCTGCCTGCGACCAAAAGCAGCAGCAGGTCTGGAGGGCAGACAACCCACCCCAGCGGGTCTCAGGAGGCAGAGCCTCAGACCAGACTGTCAGGCATCGGGAGTGACGTCTACCAAGCGCAGCTGGGAGAAGCAAAGCGCACATTTCCTTACAAGGACGCAGAACAGGAAGGGGGAAGAGCAGAGCTCTGGTGTTTGCCACCGATTCCAGCCCTGGCACTTGGTCTCCCCAGCTGGTGTGGCACGCGTCCCTGGCAACGGCCCATCCCAGGCTTACTCCCTGGTCTGTGGGGATGGCGTCAGGACCCAGAAGAAGGCAGGCTCACTGACTCTCGGTTCTGTTCCGAGAACTAACCTTTGCCCAGAGCGATACAAACCATCCAATTCCTAAAGGAAAGCCGGGCCCAGGATCTGAGGCTGCGGTTCTTCTCTTTATAGCTGATTGTTGGAATTTATCTGGGAGCAAAGGGAACTCTAGAGCGGACCTGTGGAAATACGGTGATGGGGAGAGGGGCTGAACGCGGGCAGGCGCAGGTGGCTGGGCAGGAGCGGTAGGACAGTGTGTGCTTGGGGACCAGGGGAAACTGGTTTGGACCTCGTGGGGTTTGGAACCGGTCTGGATAGGGTGCCACAGTGCAGGCCGCCGCCACGGGAGTGCCACGTGCCCACCGTGGCCCTCTGGCTCCCCTCTTGTCTCTCCCCGCAGAATCCTCCCTGCCGGGCGGGTGCAGCTTTCCTTTCTCTGGTCTGTGCTGAGGCAGGAGGGGGTGGAAGCTGTGGAGGGTTTGGCAGCATTTTCTTTGTTCCTCCGCTCGTTGGAGGACATACCCCGCGGGAAGTGCGGTCTCCGAGCCGCGTCAGCCAAGACCTTTCACTGTGGGAAGAGCTGCCCGCCCCGCCTTTACATCCCTGCAGGTGTCGGCTCAGACGCTGGGCGTTGCTAGATCTTTGTCCCTCTAGGTGCTTCCCTTGCAGAGCTGAGGAGGTTCTACACCTGGGGAGCCAGGGGCTCCCTAGGCAGGTTAGGGATCTGCTGTTGTCACTGCGGTGGCACGGGTTTGATCTCTGGTCCAGGAACTTGGCTTTTTGTTGTTGTTTTTTGTTTTGTCATCTTAGGGCTGCGCCTACAGCATATGGAAGTTCCCAGGCTAGGGGTCGAATCGGAGCTGCAGCTGCCGGCCTGCACCACAGCTCACGGCAACATGGGATCCTTAGCCCACTGAGCGAGGCCAGGGGTTGAATCCGTGTCCCCATGGATACTAGTCGGGTTTGTCAGTGCTGAGCCACAACGGAACTTCCGCAGGCTGTAGGCACAGCCAAAACAGCAACCACCGCGTCCATCCTGCCTGCTCCAAAGCCCAGGGGTCCAGAGGAGGCACCCAAGAAAGTTCTTCAGTGTAGACACAATTTCTCAGCTTCCTGGAACAAGACCACATTCCTTGTCACTGAGAGGTCCTCCTGGCTGAGCAGGTGGCAGAAACAGGGCAGTGGCTTCAAAGGGGACCCATGATGAGCCCTCACGTGGGCAGTGCCTACAGATCCTGACACCCGTGGTGGTGGCAGCCTTCAGCCCTGTGTCCCTGCCCCAGACGGAACGTTCATTCAGTTCAGGGAACGTTAAATCAGCCCCCACGGCCCAAGAATCCAGTCTCAGGAGCCAACAGAGCCGCCGCCTCACAGAGCTCGGCCAGCCGCTGACTCCGGCGGTGAATTCAGACGGGACGGCTCCGGGCGCGTGGGTGAGTCCCGGCCCCAGACCTGTGAGGGCATGTAATGGGTAACGGGCTTGGGGACGGCTGCAGATGGCCAGCGACAGGGACAGCGCCTCCCTCTCAGTTGTGGAGAGTGAGCAGCACGCGGCAGCACCTGCTTCTTCCCATCTGACTTCCCAGGGGCCCCGCTGCAGACGAAGGTCTGGGGACCAGAGTTTTAAAGGCCAGTTTCGGAGCTTTTCGGGCACCGAAGACTCCGTCAACACCCGGAGGCTGTGGCTGTTCAGCTGGAGGAAGACCTCCACGGAGAGGGAGCGAGGGAGGGAGGGCAGAGCGGACGCCGGCAGGGGCCTGTCGGCACAGCCAGGGGAAGGAGGGAAGGATGGGATGCCAACCTCAGCAAGAAGGTCAGCCCAGCCTCTCCCGCTGGGCTCCCGTGAGTAAAGCGGAAACGGCCGTTCCCTCTGACCGCAGCCGCAAGGGTCCCTTCCAACGCCAGCACAGTGGGCTCATGCATCAGATCAGACAGACAGACACACACACACACACACACACTCACGGGGGGGAAGGGAGGCCTCGGCCCGGCCTTAGACAACGTCTACCTGGCTTCCCAGGATGCGGCTCGAACCCGTTTCTCCTGCAGTACCTCCACGCGGGCTGGCAGAGGCCACCCTGCCTGCTCGGGGACTTTTCAGGAAGGACAGTGTCCGTGTCGGCTGTGCCGCCCACCGGCAGCCTCCGGGAGGCCTGTCCCAGCTCATCCTCCAAACCGTCTCCAGGAGAGGCGGCAGCGGCGGGACTGCCCGGGAGCTCTCGCTGCCGCTCCTTCCTCCTCAGGGCCCTCTACGCGCCAAAGCTGTGCTCTGGGCTGCAGCTCCGCCTCCGATTCGCCAGCTGTGACCGCTGAGGTCCTGCTTAGAGGCCACTGGGCGGGGGGGGGGGTGTCCGGCCCTGGCACAGCAGCTGGCAGCAGGCTTGAGGGTGGCAGGACGGGCACAGGAATGGCGCGTCCAGAGGAAGTGACCCAGCCAGCGACAGGCCCCAGGAGAGGCCTGGGGTCTCCCTGCGGAAGGGCTGGTGCAGCCGGTCCACAGCCTCCTTCCGGATGGACGACGGGGCACCCACCTGCCCCTCCGAGAGGCGTGGGGGCTGTCTTGCCCTTCCGGAAGTGAGGGGTAATTTCTTCTTCCGATGCCACACATCAGAAGAGGGCAACGCGCGTTACACTGCCTGTCTCTATCTTGGGCTACGCGTTCTCCTCTCCCCAGAGGCAAAGCCTCAGCTCAGCCCAGCTGCCCGCTGCCGCCTCGAGCCACCTCTCGCTGGAGAGCCTGCCAGGGACATTCGGCACCTGCTCCATGCCCGCCCACCCTCCCTGTGCCTTCCACGTCTCAGTTTTCGTGTCAGCACCGACAGGCACCCTGCATGAGGGGACTGTCCCAGGCCCTGGACGACTTGGTGGGGAGGGGCCATGAGGACCGGTGTGACCCCAGGGTAACCTCCCCGCACCACAGGGTAGCCAGCCAGCACAGACCGAGTGGCCTTGGGCCATTTTGTCCTGGTACAAGACATCACCTGAAAGACACGATCTGCGGCCCCTCGGGCTGGAGCTGCACGTGACGCTTAAGCCTCTGAGACCCCGAGCTGTACAGACGCCCTGTGCTCTCGCCTCGGCCTGGGCACCAGCCTGGCTCCCGGGCACAGGGAGGCAGAGCAGTTTCCTGACCTCTCTGGGGGTCTCTCCCCTCCAAGCCCCTGAGAACGGTGCCCGGGCCACAGCACGGTTGGTCCGTGGGTCTGGCCCCCAGAGCGCCACACCTCGTCCCAGGTCGCAGCGAGTCTTCCACGGACGGCGAGGGCCGAGTGGCATCTTTCTCTAAGACCTTGCTCTGCCTCTGGGCAGGCAGCTCCGAGCCTGTGACGGGGGAGCCTCGGATCCCACCAGCAGGACCCCGCCTCCAGCTGTGGGAAAAAAACCCTTCAGGATAAGATCTGGCATTGGAAGTACCACGGGGCCCGTGGTTCCCCAAGATGCCCAGAGCCAGGTCCAGGGTCTCCCTTCCACGCAGCGCGGGCCCGCGAGCGGAGGGGCAGGGCCGGGCGCTGCTCGGGGCCAGCTGCACCCAGGCAGGCGGGCAGCGAGCGGCTCATCCCTCTCCTCCCGCCCCCGGCGACTTAGTGACCACTCCCCGCCTTTCCCTTCCCAGGCCCTTCCTCTTCTTGTTTTTCTTTTCTCCTGTTTATATTTTTGGCCCGCAATTCACAGGAGTGACCCGAGCCCTCTGGCTGGCTGCCCAGAGCACCCCTCTTCCTCCCAGCACCCCAGGAAGGGTCGTTTCCGTGTCCAAGATGCCTGTGTCATCCTGGGCAGGCAGCCCTCGGCACTGCCATCCCCCGTGAGGAGAGGCTGGGCCAGGGCAGCCACCGAGCAGCCCACAGAGGGCAGGGCAAGTAATAAGTGGATTAAAAGAACACACTGGCTTGATGCTCGTGGCTGCTAATTATGAGAGAGATGCCAGTCAGAACTGCAAGGAGGTTCCGCAGCACCCAACCAGGATGGTGTCATCAAAATTCTGCACACAGTAAACGCTGCGGAGGGCGGAGGAGAGGAAGCCCTTCTGCCCAGTCGGCGGGGATGTGAACTTCCATACAGCAGCTCTGGAGAGGGATGCAGGTTCCTGGAAAAACTAAAAACGAAACTACCCTGGGACCCAACACTCCCACTCCTGGGGATACACCAGACAAAACCACAGCTGGAGACGTATACATGCGGCCTTATGTTCACAGAAGCACTGCTCACAAGAGCCAAGACAGGAAACAAGCTCAGTGTCCATCAGCAGAGGAGATGAAGAAAAGGAGCACAGACGCAGGGGAAGACGACTCCTCCATAGGAAAGACGAGATAATGCCACTTGCGGCAAGTGGGTGCAACCAGAGATGATCGTCCAAAGTCCCGCAGGCCAGAAAGAGAAAGACAAGTGCCGTGTGATGTCACCTGTAATGTGGCATCTAAAGTACGGCGCAGGAGTTCCCGTCGCGGCGCAGTGGTTGACGAATCCAACTAGGAACCATGAGGTTGCGGTTCGGTCCCTGCCCTTGCTCAGTGGGTTAACGATCCAGCGTTGCCGTGAGCTGTGGTGTCGGTTGCAGACGCGGCTCGGATCCCGCGTTGCTGTGGCTCTGGCGTAGGCTGGGGGCTACAGCTCTGATTGGACACCTAGCCTGGGAACCTCCACATGCCGCGGGAGCGGCCCAAAGAAATGGCAAAAAGACAAAAAAAATAAAAATAAAGTACGTCGCAAAGGAGCCTGCCTACCAGACAGAGACAGACGTGCAGACATGAGAACAGACTTGTGGTCGCCAAGGGAGACGTGGGAGTGGGAGGGACAGGGACGGGCGGGGAGGTTCGGGTTAGAAGATGCAGACTCCTGCATTTAGAAGGGGTAAGAAGTGGGGGCCCGGGGAGCAGCACCGGGACCTGTGCTGTCCAGGCTCTAGGGACAGACGATGATGGCAGATAGAAAGGGAAAGCGTATGTATACACACACACATGGGTCCCTCTGCTGTACAGCGGAAATTGGCATAACATCGTAAATCAACTGTGGTTAAAGAAATTTTAAGAAAGAACAAGCCCTCTTGAGAATTCAGTATGATTTTGAAGAGAAAGTGTGGTTACAAATTAACTTTTATCACTGGACAGAGCCTGTATTTGAGCAAAAACTCCACTAATATTTCATTTGAAAGCACATAGTAGTTACTTGAAAGTGACAAAATGACTTCTGATCGGAAAGTCCACAGTTAGTGTATTTTTTAGAATTCCTACTAGTTTTCCCCCCATGGATCCACATTCGCCAAGTCTGACTCTGAAGAGAAGGAAAAATCGCAAAGAAGCAGAAGTAGCCGCTGAAGTGAAGCCCAGGCTTGGTCCCAGGACGCAGGAACCGCGCTGCTCCATAGAGGGACACAGGCGTCCCTGGGGTTCACGTTTGCTTCCTCTGCCCTCAGGCTGGGCCCGTAGCTCAGCACGCTGAATTTTCCCGAACAAAGTGCTTTTAGTGTGCACTTTCTTCGGTGTGATGGGTTAAATTGCGTCCCCCCGAAACGCACACGCCCCGGATGGCCTGGCCTGTCACACCTCGGATGTGACCTCATTTGGGGATGGGGTGACTGAAGAGGAGGTAACACCGAGCAGGTGGGCCCCTAATGCAGTGAGCAACGTCCTTATGAAAGGGGAGATTTGGACACAGACGTGCACCCGGCGAGAACAGCGTGTGAAGATGAAGACAGAGACGGGGGCGCGTCCATCAGCCAGAGAGCACCAGGGGTCGCCGGCAAACACCAGAAGGAGCCGCCCCTCCCGCCCAGCCTCAGCCCCGCCAGCCCCGCCAGCCCCTGCACCTGCGGCCTCCGGAACCAACCCGTGCCTGCTGTTGAAGCCACTCGGTTTGCCCCATTTGTTACCTGATGCAGCCCTAGCAAATTCATGAACCTGACGTTGCCTTTTCACTTCCACCCCCTGCCCACGGGAGATGTGTGCTCATCCGGGATGCCGAACTGCTGGGCACCCACCACCGAGGCCTGCCAGGTGTGACAGGGCCACCCAGAGGAGCACGTGGGAGGCGTGGGGAGCAGCCTTTATCCGAGCCCTGTCGTAAAAGCCATCTGGTCCCCTTCTCGCCAGGACCCATGTGTCAGCAGTGTCTCCACCTCTTCCCTGCGAGCCAGGCCCCCGCCGTGCCCGGGCCTCATCGCAGAGACACGGGTGGTAAGGGGCACCTCTGGGACAAAGCAGACGGGATTAGGGAGGAGAGAAGAGCAAGCCCTGAAAGCAGTCACAGCGGAGCAGTGCCGTGGTGCGTGCGTGACAGATTTCTCCTCCAGGCGACGCGGAGGAGAAATCTGTCTGAAAAGTGGCACTCTGCCTTCCGCTGAGATCAGGTGAACTGTCGCACGGGGCCGAGGAGAGGAGGGCAAGGCAGCCATGGTCTGGGGACTGGGATGCGTTTCAAGGTCGTCAGAGTGCGATTAGCCTCGGTATGTTGAGGTTAACAAGCGCTGGTTCTGAGATTAGACGGCAGCCAGAAAGAGCTCCAGGAAAGAAAACCCTAAAGCGGCGTGGGGGACTCCAGGACGAGGCGGCGCTGGGAGCTCAGAGGGAGGAGGAAGCGACCAGCAGCGGAAGCACTCGGGAGCCCACTAAGGGGCTGCGGGACAGAAAAAAGGAGAGGCCAGCTCTGGGAAGTTCTGCGGACAGGACGGAGCTGGACAGAACTGCGGCGTCAGGGGCTGGGTTTCTGAAGAGGCCTGTTTGCTTTGTGGACAGGCCAGGATACAGGGCTTTTGAACCCTGGCTCTGGCGGAGCTGGCCCACCCATGAATCACCAAAGGGGCGGGAGGCGTTGCAGCTGAGCCGCAGTGGGTTAACAACCCGGCCTTGCGTCTGCGGCGGTGCAGGTTCAATTCCCCACCAGCGCAGTGGGGTGAAGACTGGGCGTTGCCACAGCTGTGGCACAGGTTGAGTGGCGGCTCAGGTTCGATCCCTGGGAACTTCCGTGTGCTGCGGTTGTGGGAAGAAAGAAAGGGAGGGAGGGAGGAAGGAAAAGGCAAGAAGAGGCTACACGTTAGAGCTGGCATGTCTCTAGCCTGGGCAGCGGGAACTGAGTGGCACCGACGTGAATCCCTCGGATTTGCACCCATCGCAGGGGCTTGCGGGCCACACTGTGGACACAGCCGACTAAGGAGACCCCTGACAAAAAGCCAGGACAACTGCGGGCCAGTCTCAGGGTTGGTGGTGCCATGGTTTACAACCAGGGTGACGCCTGGCGGGCTTCTCTCACAGATTCCGATGCTGACAGCCGCCCCCGGGCTGGAGGGCAGGATGAGGCCAGGGCTGCCCCTGCACTGGCGGGGCGGGCAGTGTGGACTGGGGTCATACAGCACCCCACGCAAATCTCGGCCCACCCGCGAGGAAGGCTTTCGGCCTTTGCAGGAAGCAAGGTCTCTCCCTCCTACGCGTGGAGCCAGGAACAGAGGAAAAAGGAAGCCAGGGGCCCCCCCGCTCGCGCCCGAGGCGTGGAGATCTGAACCCGGCCAGGGCGCCGTGCGGGGGAGCCGGGTGCCCGGCGCTCGGAGGGCCGGGTCCGAGAGGGGCAGGGCCGGCCCAGGGTCGCGGGCGAAGGGATCCCGGCCCCGGAGCAAAGCTCTGCTCCCGAGTCACCTGCAGGGGCCGAGGCTCAGGGAGGAGGGGGCGTGGGCCTCGGAAGAGCCGGCGCCGCGGTTTGGGAGATGCCCAGCTGTAGCCCCTTGTCGGCCCGCGGGCCGCCTGCCCTTCACCTGCCGGCTCCCGTCCCGCCGAGTCGGTACATGGGCGGCACGTGGCCCGGACGCCGCTCCGTTGCTTGTGGGCTCGCTCCACCGCCGCCGTGTTGCAGGGACTCCGGGCAAGACCGTCCGTCCCTCCACAGGCCGACCCTGTGGCCAGACGGCCCTCCCAACCCGGTCACCTGCGGGGCCAACCAGACCGACTGGGAGCCCAGGGCGGCCTCCGCGGGGCAGCTGCCGCCTGGGCCCAGGACCACAGTCCGCGGCCCCGCCCGCTCGGCCCTGTGCCGTCTGCTCCTGCCAGGTCCATAGTTCTGAGCCGGAACTCCTGCACCTCAGCCTTGGCCCCTGGGAGCAGTTGGGGTTCACTGCCCCCCCCAGCGCCCCACGGATTCCTGGTTGCCAAGCAGGTTGCCATGGATGCGAGCCAGCGGGGGGTGGGGGTGTGAGTGCACTGAGCAGGTGCAGAGGGGCAACCCGGGTTTGGGGAGGCTTGGGGGGGGGAGAGGATAGGGGGTTCTCCTTTTTCTCGTTGGAGAAGGGGAGGGGGCGATGGAAAGGCCTCAGTTCCCAAAAGCTCCGGCTTCCTGCTGCTGGAAGCCCGCGTGGATCCCGCGAGAGCCTTGCGAGGAAGGGCGCCGACGCCTCTGAGCCTCAAGGTGACTGATCTGCCGCCATCCAGTGCAGGTGGGAGGCTGGGGTGGTCGTGGGGGGACCACCGGCGGGCCTAGGGACCCTGAAGATTTATCTGTCATTTACGACCAAATAACCAAAAGCTGGGCACGTTTGCCCGTAACAGGACTGCTGAGGAGTGGAGGCGTGGTGATCGCGCGGGGCGTGGGAGTGGACAGCAGTGACCAAAGGGACAGAGTCAGGGTGCTGCCCTCATTTGAACACCCAGAGGCCTCTGACGGTCTGTGTGCATCAGTTGTGTGCACGGCGCCGTGTTCAGCAGAGAACGCCAAAAGAGTGAGTAGGGACCATTGGGCCTACCGCGTCCTTTCCTGCCTCTCACCAGTCCCTGCTCCTGTGTGTGGGTCCTGCAGCCCTCAGCCCACTCCATGCCCTGGCCGCGTGCGTCTCCTCTCCAAATGAACCTCAAGGCTTCTGCTGGAAATGCTGGGCTGTGTAGATTGTTCTCTTTCCTCCTCTACATAGATAAGAACGCTTGTAGTTCTGGGAGCTTCTGAGAATCTTTTTGGGGGGCATTGAAGCTGTTCCTAGAGAGGCTGGACCTGAAGAAAACAGGATGTCGGTGGCGAGGATGGAACTAGGAGAATAACACCCCCAGACGTTTCCCTGATTGAAGCTCTTTGCCGGGTGCTGGGAGTGTGGGATGAGTAAGACTGGGCCCCAGCTTCAAGAGCTTACAGTCCAGACAGAGACAGGTGTGCCAATCAGGGAACAAGTGACGGGAAGCGTTCGCGGAGAGGTGGCGGCGGAGACGCGTGTGACAGTGTGTGGGAAGTCCTGCCTGGGCTCGGTGGCAGAGAGCCTCCGGGCGTTAAGAGAAGAGCGGAAGCTCATCGTGGGAACAGAGATAGAGCT
Source organism: Phacochoerus africanus (assembly GCF_016906955.1). Taxonomy (NCBI): domain Eukaryota; kingdom Metazoa; phylum Chordata; class Mammalia; order Artiodactyla; family Suidae; genus Phacochoerus; species Phacochoerus africanus. Next base: position 592,944 of record NC_062554.1, on the reverse strand, counting down.
GTGTGGGAGGCAGACGGCACGACCGGGGCCTCGCTGTCCTTTCCTCGTTTTTTTGGCCTGGAGAACCCGGAAAGTGGCGATGCTATGGGTGAAAAAAATAATAGTCTTACAAAGTAATGGTGATGAAAACGTATCAGGTGTCAGGCACTGCCAGTCCTCATGATAAACATACAGAGTAGCTGCTGTTACTATTCCTCTCCTCCTGCGGATGGAGAACCGGGAAGACACGAGGGGGGCGGGGGAGGCGGAGGGTGGACGGGGTGGTGAGACCGCAGAGCCTGCCCCGTGGGCCCTGAGCTCCGGCCCCTGGGGACGTCTGCGGCGGGCGGGAAACGACGGCTCCGCCGCAATATCAGATGACAACAGGTCTGCGAAGTACTTTTGCTCTGCTCCAAGCTACCTCCCCCTCCATGTATGGGTAAGGTGTAGATTTCTTGCCAACCCGGAATAATACAAACCACCAAACTGTGACAGTCAAGGGGGCTTCCTCGTGACTGCTTAGCACCAAGCGTCTGCAAGGGGCATCACAGGCGGTGACTAGTTCTTAGTCCACTTTACTTTTGTGAGAGTTTCTGACAGCTGAGCCTGGCCCAGTGTGTGAGAAGGACAGGCCAGAGGCATGCAGAATGCTGGGGACTCTTAAAGTTCCTGAAGGAAATCACCAAAGCCTAAGAAGCATTTTTCAGTCTACGTAAGATAAAGTTTAGTACAGCTGAAACCCCGGTAAGAAATATCCAGCAGCGTAGGGAGTTCTCACTGTGCCTCAGCAGAAACGAATCTGACTAGCATCCACGAGGATGCAGGTTCCATCTCTGGCCCCCGCTCAGTGGGTTAGGGATCTGGCGTTGCCATGAGCTATGGTGTAGGTCACAGACGTGGCTCGGATCTGGCGTGGCTGTGGCTGTGGCTGGCAGCTGTAGCTCCGATTTGACCCCTAGCCTGGGAACCTCCATATGTGGCAGGTGCAGCGCTAAAAAGCAAAAAAAAAAAGGGGGGGGGGGGAATATCCAGCATAGGTTAGCATTTGAACTCTGATCTGCCCACACAGCATTTGCATGAGGAGAACTATTGAATGACGTCAGGACCACGTTGTGTGAAATTATTTGGGTCTGTTTGGAAACAGAATCAGATGACTGTAAAAATGGGGTCAGGGTGGCAGCTGGTGGCTGCCGTTCCCGAGGGACGTTTCCTGGGGTGATTCTTGGTCTCAGCCTCCTCGGGATCCAGAAGGGCCTGCAGGTAATTAATGTACTTGATGGCGGCTCTGAGGGTTTCCACTTTGCTGAGTCGCTTGTCCAGGTACTGCTCCGGCAGGTGGTGGCGGAGCTGCGCGTAGCCGTCATTGACGCCCTTCACCCGCTGCCTTTCTCGCTCATTCCTCTTCCGGATAAAGGCCGGCCCGTAGGCATCGTCGCACCTCCTGTAGTTTGGATGAGGCAGTGAGAAGGTGCGGGGTTCACCACGGTTTTCCACGATCAGGGAGTCACTGGAGAAAGGCAGCAGTGGCAGGTCTTGAGAGTAAGGGGCTGGCACGGGGCCCTCGGGGTACAGGTGGACCGTGACCGCGGGGTCCAGATAGAAGGACCTGGGCAGTGGCAAGTGGGCAGAATCAGCGCAGACAGGCGGTTTATCTGGCAGGTTGGAGTGGTTTCTGTGGCCCATCATTTCCTCTCGAGCCTGTAACAACCAAGTTGGTGAACTTGGCCAGATCAAAAGAGAACAGGTATCATGCATTTCCTCAGAGATCAGAGACTGTTCTGCTGTGACGAGCCGTCTGAGCGCCTTCTGACAACTAGGTGGGGTTACAGTATCGTGTGGGTGTAGAGAGGATGTTGCTGATACCCGGAACCAGCACGGGGGAGCCCTGTCTTGCTGCCCTTGTGAGAAAGTTACTCCCTTTCGGTCCCCTTCCGTCCTCGCGATTAGAAGGACTTACCTTCCGTCTGGTCAGAGCGCCTCTTCCACGCTGCCTTCTGATCCTGCTCAGGTGGGAGCCTTCAATAGGCAGTAGTGTCGAGCCAGAACCTAGTGATATTTTACTATGAATTTCTATTTACTTTGAATTATACTGGTCTCACATTTACAATGGGGATATAAAGTCCCTTTTAAAAATAAATCTGGGAGTTCCCGTCGTGGCGCAGTGGTTAATGAATCCGACTAGGAACCACCAGGTTGCGGGTTCGGTCCCCGCCCTTGCTCAGTGGGTTAACGATCCGGCGTTGCCGTGAGCTGTGGTGTCGGTTGCAGACGCGGCTCGGATCCCGCGTTGCTGTGGCTCTGGCGTAGGCCGGTGGCTACAGCTCCGATTCAACCCCTAGCTGGGGAACCTCCATGTGCCTCGGGAGCGGCCCAAGAAATAGCTAAAAAGACCAAAAATAAATAAATAAATAAATCTACTTGAGTAGAGAATGTGAATGGATTTAAAGCAGAGGGCTGAGTAAATGGCCGCACAGGTGCAGCTGGGACACGGACAAAGGCAAGGCGGTGGGGTGTGTGCAAACGCTGACGCCTGGGAAATACTGGGACACCTGGCCACTTGCTCACACGGTGGAGCGACTACAAACCAGTTAAGGATCATGCAGCCTCACAGCCTCATAGGCATAGCGTCCTTTTCTTTCTTTCTTTCTTTCTTTTGGCTGCACCCACGGCCTATGGAAGCTCCCAGGCCAGGGATCAAAACTGTGCCACAGCAGTGACCCAAACCGCTGCAGTGGCCACACCGATGTGTAACCCGCTGTGCCACAAGGGGGCCCCCGCACGGCCTTCTTAAAGGACTCCTGCCATGCCAGGGGCAAAACTAAAAGTGACAATAAGGAAACGCTCATGTGCTCTTAGCGCGAATGTCCCCAGCACTTTTAAAACATAGTCAATGCGCATATCTTCCTTAGAATTTTAAATATATTGAGTAAAGTGCATCTGCTGGGGGTTTCTCTTTTCATGGAAATTAGAAATAAAGTAGCATTCACCGTAAGAGGCCCCGCGCCAACGCGTTCCCTCTCCTGGGGAGGTCTGGCCCAGCTCAAGGACGACACCAGCAGGACCCTGGGCCTGTGACCGCAGCAGTGCGGTCACAGCGCATCTCACAGGGACTCAGCTCAGCCACTGAACCGGGGGGCGGGGAAGCGCTGGAGGAAAAGAGCCTTTTCCTTCCCGTTCTTAACGTTGGCGCGTTTCCATCGTGGCCTCGCCTCTTCTTAGCTGTGTGTCCTTAGGTAGGTTCCTTAGCCTTTCTGAGCTCTAGCTTGTTCCTTTGTCCAGCTGAGATGTGGGCTATTGTACAGGGTGGCTGCGAGGATTAAAAGACGGCAAATTCGCCCTTCGTCCCCCTTCCTGTCTGAACAGCTGAACGCGCCCGCGCAGCCTCTTTCTCAAACACACGCTCTGGAAAACCCAGCTTTTATTTCCTCTAACGCTGGAAAGTCAAGCATTGATTTGAGAGGTGAAGAAATACCCAGGGTGGAAACGGAAACGCAGCGTGACGTCTAGGTGCGGCTTTCGGAAAAGAAAGCGAGGCGGCTGCTCTTCCCACAAGCAAGCAGCCCGACTGAGTGCGGGCAGGATTCGGTGGCACGGGCGCCGGCTTCTCTGCCCGAGACAGTGCAGCTCTGCAGGCTGCACCGGGCAATGCCAGGGGCCGTTTCTAAGCACCAGGATTCAAGTGCAATAAAGCGCCTTCCAATTCTTGTGAAAAAGCCAGTCCTGCCTGTCATGTCTGGCCACTGGCCTGGAACCAGAGGCGCGCGCAGGGGCCGGTGGGGGGGGGGAGGTGATGGGGGGAGTGATGGGGGGGGTAAGTCACGGTGAGACAGGCTGGAAAAGGAGAAATGCCAGCAAAAGCCCTTCCCGGCGGCGGGGGAGGGTGCGGTCCATGCGGCAGGTCCAGTTAAACATCCAAACGGAGGAACGGGAACTCGGGTTCCAAAGACTGACCAAATGGCCCAAAGCAACTGACGTAAAGTGCAAATCTCTGGGTTACAAACGAGCCAAGAGTCTGTCAAAAGGGGAAGGCTGCTGAGAGAGAAAGAGTTGGACATCCCCAAGCCGGGAGTTCTAGAGGCTCGGAGCGGAAGGACGGGAGCGGCAGGGCTGTGAAGTGACAGCACCGCGGCTTCAGGGCCCAGGTGACAACACCTCTGAGAAGAGCAGGGCCTTGCTTATGCCCACAGGTACCCAGCCAGGATGATGCAGCAGGGTTCCAGAAAGCAGGCAGATGTCACCAAAGCCAACTACACCCAAGAACTCTGTGAGGCTGCTTCATCCTGACAGATACATTTCATAAGACTGTGAGCCTCGACCCAGATGACACCCACGTCGTTTGTATACACACAGGGAAGCAGCAGAAGTTTCTAGGTTTTAACCATAGACTTTGCATAATTCTTGGGAAAAGAGCCTGCTGCCTTTAGAGACTCCCTGAGAAGCATTTTCTACTGAGTATTTCCAAAAAGCTCACCAATCAATGTAGTAAACATTTAAATGCCACTATTTTTTTTAATTCAAAGAAGCAAATTTAACAACAGAGATAGAATGAAAAATGCAGTTATGAAAAGAACCGAGGTAGGAAGCCTCGTGGAAGCTGGTTGTGTTTATAGAAATTGAGCAAACTCTTTATAAGGGAGCAGCACATTACTGTTAAGTGCTAAGCCTCCAAAGCCAGATGCACCTGCAGCTTACACATGCACCCCTCTTGGAGCGAAAATCTCAGGTTTCTGTCTTAGAACTCTTCTGGGGAACCGGGGACTCTTAATGACAAAGCCTTAAGGGGTTCTGGAGGCTCTGCTGAGCATAAAAGCTTCAACCGTCAGAGACATTAAAAATACCTAGCATGTAAACAACAAAACTACAACTGCACATATAATGGAATTATGGAGCGTTAGGGCTGGAGACAGCTTAGAAATCCTCTTACTCAATCCCTCAGCAATTGTCACAGAGCGAAGAGCAGAGCAGAGGCCAGAAACAAGCGTCCCGACGTCCAGACCCAAAGTCCCGTGTGCTCCCCCAGGGAGGTACCCGTCTGCAAGCCTGAATATTTCAGCATTTAGGGACGGTTGGTCATTTAGGATCGTGGAATAATCAGCTAGCTGAAAAAATTCCTCATTCATAAACTGTGCCTCGGGGTTTTACCCTCCCTACAGGCCTCTCCGAGAAGAGTCTCTTACCTGAGTTTTGTTGCCAAGATGCTGTATTTGGGGCTGAGTCAGACTCAACCTGATTTATAGGTGATCTTTTAGTAACAACATGCAAAATAGCTTACAGTCAAACAGAACTGCTCCTTCTGGTTTAGCTGTTTTTTTCTACTTAATATGTAGATATGACAACACACAATACTAAATGGAAAGGTTTGCTTACAAAATGGGACTCTTGTAACAAATCCTTTTGTAAAGAGAATGCCTGTCCATTCATCTGGGTTATGTAATTTTTTAATTTTATTTTTTAATTGTTATTTCCCCAATACAATTTTTTTTCTACCGTACAGCAAGGTGACCCAGTTACACATACATGTACACATTCTTTTTTCTCACATTCTCATGCTCCATCATAAGCGACTAGACAGGAGTTCCCATCGTGGTGCAGCAGAAACGAATCCGACTAGGAGCCATGAGGTTGCGGGTTTGATCCCTGGCCTTGCTCAGTGGGTTAAGGATCTGGCATTGCCGTGAGCTGTGGTGTGGGTGGCAGACGCGGTTTGGATCACGCGTTGCTGTGGCTGTGGTGTAGGCTGGCAGCTGTAGCTCCGATTTGACCCCTGGCCTGGGAACCTCCATATGCCTTGGGTGCGGCCCTAAAACGACAAAAAGACAAAAAAAAAAGTGACTAGACACAGTTCCCAGTGCTACACAGCAGGATCTCATTGCTAATCCATTCCAAAGGCAATAGTTTGCATCTGTTAACCCCGAGCTCCCCATCCATCCCACTCTCTCCCCCTCCCCCTTGGCAACCACGAGTCTGTTCTCCAAGTCCACGACTGTCTTTTCTGTGGAAAGGTTCCTTTGTGCCGTATATTAGATTCCAGATGTAAGTGATATCATGTGGTGTTGGTCTTTCTGACGTACTTCACTCAGTATGAGTCTCTAGTTCCATCCATGTTGCTGCAAACATTTTAAAATTATTATTGATTTATTTATTTGGCCTCGCCCATGGCATGCAGAAGTTTCTGGGCCTGGGGTTGAACTTGAGCCACAGCAGAGACAACACTGAATCCTTAACTGCTAGGCCACAAAGGAACTACAAGGGTTAGATAATTTTATATCCAGAGTTGCTGCAACTGCAGCGTGGGTCACAGCTCTGGTTTGGATTCCACCCTGGCCTGGGAACTTCCATATCCTGTGGGGCCCTCTGAAAGCGAAACAAAACAAAGCAAAATTTTATCTCAAAACTATTCGTGGAAAAATCTTTCAGTAATAGTCTCATAAAGGGCAAATGTTGTCAATACTCTTTTATATAGAGATGAAGGCCATAGCCAGGAGGGTCACTGTGAATGTGCATTTTATTATTTGCCTGTTAAATTTTTTTCCCTTCCTAATAGACTTTATTTTTCAGAGCAATTTTAGATGCATAGCGAAGCCGAGCCACTGAATCAGCACGGCGCATCCTTCTCACTCAAAGCCCACAGCTGATGTCAGGGCTTCCTCTTGGTATCGCACATTCTGTGGATTTTTACGAACGTGTGAGACACACAGCCACCGTTAGAGCATCATACTGAATAGTTTCGCTGCCTTGAGAAGCCTCTGTGTTCCAGCTGTTCACCCCTCCTGCGCCCCCAAACCACTGGTTTTTTTCCTTCGTAGTTTTGCCTTTTTCAGAATGTCAGAGAGTTGGAATTAGGTAGCCTTTTCAGATTGATTTCTTAGTAATATGCATTTAAGCTCTCCTGCATGTTTTTGACGCTTGATAGCTCATTCCTTTTTAGCACCGAATAACGTTCTTGTCTGGATGTACCGCAGTTTACTTACCTACGAAAGGACTGCTGAGGGGCTTTTTGATTGCTTCCAGATTTTGGCAGTTGTGAAGAAAGCTGCTATAAACACCTATGTGCAAGGTTTTTGTGTGGACCTAAGATTTCAACTAACTTAGGTATGAAATACCAAGGAGTGCAATTGCTGGATCACACAGGAAGTGTATGTTTAGTTTTCTAAGAAACCACCGGCCTGTTTTCCAGTGGCCGGGCCGTCTTTGTATCCTCCCCGAGATGCATGAGGGTTCCTCTTGCTCCACACCAGGTCAGCGCTTGGCGGTGTAAGTGTTCTGGATTTTGGCTGCTCTAACGGGTGTATAGCAGTATCTCATTTTAATTTGCATTTCCCTGTGGGCATTCGATGTGGGGCATCTTTTCACATGCTTATCTGCCATCTGTATGTCTTCTTTGGTGAGGTGTCTGTTCTGGTCTTTGGCCTTTTTTTTTTTTTTTTCCCGGCTTTTAGGGCTGCACCTGCGGCACATGGAGGTTCCCAGGCTAGGGGTCTCATCAGAGCTGTGGCTGCCGGCCTGCCCCACCGCCATAGCAATGCGGGACCCAAGCTGTGTCTGTGACCTACACCTCACTCAAGGCAAACACTGGATCCTTAACCCACTGAGCAAGGCCAGGGATCAAACCTGCAACCTCATGGTTCCTAGTTGGATTTGTTCCCATTGTACCACGATGGGAACTCCTTTGGCCCATTTTAAAATCAATTTAGGGAGTGTCCGTTGTGGTGCAGCTGTAGCTCCAATTTGAGCCCTAGTCTGGTGACTTCCATGCCAAGGGTAAGACCCTAAAAAGCAAAAAAGAGAGAAAAAGAAATTTGTCTTATTGTTGAGTTTTAACGGCTCTTTGCATGTGGGGTGGTGGTACTTTATTAGACTCTCCTGTACAAGGATTTTCTCCCAGTCTAGGACCTTTGTGTTCTCTTGACAGAGTCTTTGGTAGAACTGTGTTTTTTAATTTTCATGAAGTCCAGCCTATCAATGATGTCTTTCTTGATTCGTGTTTTTGGTGTTGTGTCTAAAAAGCCATCACCAACCAAAGGTAACCTAGACGTCGTTTTCCATGTTTCATATGGATCCTATGTTTTCTTCTAGGAGTTTGGCAGTTTTCTGTTTTGCATTTAGATCTGTGATCCATTTTGAGTTTTTTGAAGGGTGAGGGCTGCGTCTCATTTATTTATTTCTGCACGTGGATAATGTCCAGTTGTTCAGCACCATTCGTTGAAAGACTTTTCTCCACTGTGTTCTCTTTGTTCCTTTGGCAGAGATCAGTTATGGCCATTTTTGGGTGGGTCTGTTTCTGGGCTCTCTGTTCTGTTCCGTTGGTCCGCTTGTTCTTTTGCCAGCGCCACACTGCCTTCGTCACGGTAGCCGTACAGTGAGCCTCGAGAGCGGGTGGTGTCAGTCTTGCTGTCGTGCTGGCTTCCTGGCTCTTTTGCAAACGCTCCGTATAAGCTTTAGAATCAGTTTGTTGAGAGGCACAAAATAACTTGCTGGGACTTTGATTGCGATGGTGTTGGATTATGGATCAAGTTGAGAAGAATTGGCATCTTGATAATACCGTCTCCCTATCCATGGATATGGACTGTCTCTCTTATTTAGTTCTGTGAGTTCTTTTCTGAGTTTTATAGTTTTCCTTATATCTATTTTGTACATATTTTGCTAGATTTGCAGCTGTTTCATTTGGGTGGATCCTTATGTAAAGAGTCATTGTGGGTTTTGCTTTGTTTTGTTTGGGCTGCATCCATGGCATGTCGAAGGTCCCAGGCCAGGGATCAAACCAAGCCACAGGAGCGATCTGGGCTGCTGCACTGACAACACTGGGTCCTTAACCCTCTGTGCCACAAGGGAACGCCTGGTAATTGTGTTTTTAATTTCACTTGTTTATCGTTAGTATACAGGATAGCAACTGGCTTTGATATAGTAACCTTCTATCCTGCAACCTTGTTATAATCAAATCCCTTTTCCCAGTTCTTTTGGGTTCGCCTCGCAGATACTCAGGTCGTGTGCACACAAAGATGGTCTTTTCTTTCCCCACCTGTGTGCCTTTCCCTTTCTCTTCTTGTCTTAGTGCATTAGCTACGACCTACAGCGTGATGTTGCGAAGGAGCGGTAAGAAAAAGAGCAGCCTGTCTTGCTTTCCTCTATTCCTAGTTCGCTGAGCACTTTTGTATGAATGGGTGTTGGATTTTGTGAAGTGCTTTTTCTGCAGCTATATCGGTAAGATCACGTCTTTTTTTTTTTACCCTGATGATGTGATGAATTTAATTAATTTTCAAACGTTCAAACAGCCTTGCATACCTGGCATAAATTCCACTTGGTTGTAGTTGAACTTCTATCTTTTAACACTAACATAAAACCAATAATTTTAGGTTAGATTTGGGGGGTTTAAAAAATTGTTTTTCACGAACCAAAACCCATCAACAGCTCCTAAAAATCTAACCTTGTGAATTGAATGTAATTTAGTTTTAATATAAGTTTTGCCAAGAATTTCTTAGAACGAGCACTCCTTCATGCTTTTTCAAATCTCTCAATTTATCAAAACATTAGTATTCTTTCAGAGACCTAAGTACCAATACATTTTCTCCCCCTCCCTTTCTTTCTTCCTTCCCACCCAATGCAGATGTAATTTAGCACCAATGTTTTATGACTAGACTAGTATAAAATAATGGTAGTCCTGGACTTCCCGTCGTGGCGCAGTGGTTAACGAATCCGACTAGGAACCATGAGGTTGCGGGTTCGGTCCCTGCCCTTGCTCAGTGGGTTAAGGATCCGGCGTTGCTGTGAGCTGTGGTATAGGTTGCAGACGCGGCTCGGATCTTGCGTTGCTGTGGCTCTGGCGTAGGCCGGCGGCTGCAGCTCCGATTGGACCCCTGGCCTGGGAACCTCCATGTGCCACAGGAGCGGCCCTAGAAAAGGCAAAAAGACAAAAAAAAAATAGTCTTACAATAGGGTGCTAATTGTCCTTGCATCTTCGAGTTCATTATACAGCCAGAGAGGGAGGAGAGAAAAGCTAGAGGACACAGATACATTGATATAGGCGTTTCAAAAATCATTTTCACTGTTACATTTCAAAGAGGACATGGGGAGAGAAAGCCAGTTATTCACTAACTGTTACACCTTTTCCCCGAGGGGGCAGCCAGGACTCCAGTTCTCCATCAGAGCTGCACACACTGGGGCTCAAGGAGCCGCCTCCCAGCCTGACTGGGATGCTGACAAGTAGGCGTGTGTCTTCAATTCGGAGAGGCTCGGGCTTAAAGGAACATGTCTTTATTGCAAGCGTCCAAGTCCCTGGGATTCACCCTTAAAGATACCAGAGGAAGACGAGACCGATCACAACCGAGACTGGTCATTAAAGTAAACCAGCAAACGGCCAGTTTGTCCCAGGATGCACTGCATCAGACACCGCAGTCTAAAGAAAATCTGCATCTTGCGAAAAGCCACCAGGCATTTCAGATCCAGTTTAGCATGCGGTGCAGCCCAGCCAACCAGACGTCCAGCTAGCACAGCGCACAACTCCGACGGGTGAGTTGGGGCTTGGAGCAGGCTCGCTCCGCCGCGAGATGCAGGCGAAACTTGGAAACAAAGGCAACGTCTACTTACAAAAGTTTGTTCAGTAAAGCGTCTTGAGAAAAGTTACGGTCAGCATGTCCCACACACCCCTCCCTCCCCTGCCAAAAACCAAACCCAGAGACACCGCACAAAGACTCCGCCTGAAAATTATCTTGAAAACCAAGTTAAAACTTTGTGGTCAAAAAGAGAGTGCTTTTTCCAGGTTAAGGGCGTCAAGATGATTTGCAGGCAGATTATGAGAAGGAGTCACGGATGCGAAAGGCCTGTTGGCCGACTCTGTCTGAGGTGTGTGCTTTTCAAATGTCTCCAGCAATACATGAACGAGAAAAGAAATGACCACGCATGGTTTTGTTTCCAGTTTTGAATTTTCCAGCAAGAGCTGGTGAAATCAATAGGGTATGAAAACGAAAGCCCGGGAAACGCAGTCAGCTTTTCCCCACCGTCTGCCGCATTTCTTCCAGTCGCCTTGAACGCGGTTCCCACTTAGCTGAGGACAACGTGACGGTCGAAGACGGATTTTCGCTGCTCTTGAACCTGAAGCTTCCAGCGCTGCTGGGCGTACTCCACCTTGTTCAGCACGTTGGCTCGGCTGCGGGAGCGGGCCAGCACGTCGTGGGCATTTGCAAAAGGCTGGTGATCCTGAAAGTCCAGCAGGGGAGAACATCAGACGGTATGGTCCATGTAAAACACACACAGACAGACAGACAGACAGACAGACACGAGGATCCGGCGTGGAGGGGGGACTCGCCAAACAACAGACCGTCTCATTGGCCCAAACACTCGCAGGCACTCGACTGCCAAAAGCAGGGGGACGCAACTACTGAAACAGGTGGTTCAGGGGAACTAAGTGCCATCTCCCAAGACACGTCCCTCAAGGAGCAGGGCCCCAGACAGAGCCCGTGGTCAGTTACGTTAAATGGAAGCCCTTCTTGATGCGTCAGGTAAGAAAATCCACGTGCATGTATGGTCATATCTCCATGTTAGAGACACAGAGAGGAGGCTTCTCCTTGCTTTATTCAGTCCACGCAGCTAAGCCGTGGCAGAGGCAAGACCTGTCTTTTGATTTTCTGACTCCCATTATGCTAGAACTGTTCCTTGCCAGCTTGGGGCCACATTCATCTCGGGAGAGACGTTGACTGGGTCCTGCCCTGGTTGGTTTTAACCTCTTCCTGTGCCTCCCACACTTAAACCAAACCTGTCTTGCTTCCCTAGTCTGTACTGAAAAGAGAAGGCGCAGGTGCTTCAGCCCCCACGACCAAGGGGGTCAGGAGTCACTGCTTCTGCGTTTCCACTTGGTGGAACCTGGCGCCCCGGGGCCGAGCACACGGTGGCTTCCGTGTGAGCTGCCACCTCAGCAAAGAGGCAGCTGAAGGGCCACCGGGGCGTCTGTGTAGAAAGCCAGCCTCTCCTGGTCAGAGTAAACCGATGCCCCGCTGTTTGTAGTCAACACAGAGGACACGACTGGGCTGACCTCTCTGTGAGGAAGAGAGAAACACAGCTGCCTAAAGGACAAAAGGCAGCTCAATACCGATTTGCTGCTCGTGTTGGCCTTTTCCTTGCCCTCTTTTTCCTGAACCTCGTAACCGCAAAGCTGCTGAATGTTCCAACATGGGATACAAGTCACCAGTCGGACCTCGTACCAAACTTCGCCTCTTGGAAAGAACACCACGGCCTTGCCGGGCACGTCTGCGAGCTGTTACACCCAGGGCGGGAGGCGGCATGTCCGCAGAAAGCTACACGTGGAACCATAAACAGCGTGAGGACACCTGGTCTTTTCACAGCAGCGTCTTCATGCGGCATCACCATGTCAACGACATCAAGGAGTTCTCCGCGAGGACTCTGTCCCTGCCTTCTTTGCCAGAAGTGCTTCATCTTTTCGCTTAATTTAGGTAACGTCTCACTCAAACCTCACTCATTTTTTTAACTGCAAGTGGAATAACAAACTATTCCACGAAGTTCAAAGGGTTTCAAAGATGTGAGAGATGAGGAAAGAGGAGGGTGGCTGCTGTCGCCGGATGACTGCGTTCCCCACGCGGAGAGACACTCATCCAAGGTCACCCGATGGATGAGGACGAACACAAGTCTCTGCTCCCCTCACCTTGACCTGGTGTCACATCTTCTCAACACACCGATTTCGCTCGGGTGGATCACGATGACACTTACACGCACAGGGCTTCAGTGAACTTGTGTATAAAACATTATCACCATTGGTTTGTTTTGACATAAACAAGACTGGGGAGAAGGAGCGCTGCATCAGCAGAGTGCGGCTCAACGGCATGGTCCTGTCAGCTACTCTTCGGGGGGGGGGGGGACCTCTTCTTAGGGAGCAGATTTAAAGGCCAAACAAACCAGCCAATCCTTTTGGTCTCGCCTCCATCTATCAGAACAAGACTGAACTAGCTGCTCGTGGTCCTGGATGCTGAGACGCAAGTCGAGATTTACCCTTTATATAAAACCTGACTCTTGTCTTTGTCTAAGGGGTTTGTTCTTTTTATACCTGATAAAACTACAATAAATACACATGTTTTAATGCAATGCTTTGGTAACAGCAATGACGTGTCATGGATACACGAGAGAGTAAACATGGTGACTAGTTGCGGTAATAAGCTCCTTAACTATTTGTGCTGCTAACTATCATTTGGTTTAAAATGCTCCCCACCAAGCACACTAACTAACATTCTAGGGGCCCCAGGAGGAGGAGAGAGAGAGGAAGAGAAAGTATCTGAAGAGGTAACAGCTGACGACTTCCCTACCCTGGGAAAAGGAAGCACAGACAAGTGCAGAAGAGCAGAAAGTTCCAGGAGGATGACGCCACAGAGGAGCACACCCAGACCCACTGCAGTCAAAACGACAACAGGTAAAGATGGAAATCGGAAAAGCAACAAGTGACGCACAAGGGGCTCGCATAACGTCATCAGCTGCTCTTTGAGGAGAAACTGTACAGGCCAGACGCGAGGCACAGCATATTTAAAGTGATGAGAGGGAAGGCCCTACAACCAAGAATCTTCTCCCAGCCAGGCTCTCGTTCAGACTTGAAGGAGAAATCAAAAGCTTTACAGACAAGCAAAAGCTAAAAAGTCAGCACTGCCAGACCAGCTTTACAAAAAACGCTAAAGAAATTTCTTTAGGCTGAAAAGAAACAGGAGAAAGCTCACTGGGAAAATGCTTTTCATCAAACAAAAGTGGAAAGACATCAAAACAGAATTCAACTGAGAGTTTAACAAAAGCCCGTGTTTCACAGCGCTTAAAGAGTAAAGCACTCTCATCTCAGATGAGAACAATTGTAGGAATTTAAATTTAACTTCTTTTTGTACAGAGCTGTTACCATAAATTCGCTGCCTGGTCAGAAAGCCCCTCTTTGCTCAGAATCAACTGAACGGACAGCCCAGAGCCAGCCCGGCCATTCGGAGAGGATGCTCTCCCGCGGTCCGTGTACACACGGCCTCCGTCCCGGGGAACAAAGTGGTGACTGAGCAGTGACCCTACCATCAGAGGCCTTCCTACACGTCTTCATCGACACATGTGTGCATCCTCTTCTTTCATGCTCGGGGTACTACGTTAATATTGTCTGTTCCAAAAATCGGGAACCAGATATTTAAGGCTATAAGGAAGGCAGGTTAAGTGAGACTGTCTATGTGCCCATAATGAAATGGTTTACGTGGCTTTTGATACTTGGCATTTTCATATGTTAGTAGTTCTCAACTAGGTTTTTCTTCTTTTTTATGGCCCACACCTGCAGCAGAAGGACGCTCCCGCGTCAGGGGTTGACGCTGAGCTGCAGCTGTGGCCACGCCAGATCCTAACGCACTGAGTGGGGCCAGGGGTCAAACCCGCATCCTCCCAGAGACAACATCACCTTCTTAACCCGCTGAGCCTCAGTGGGAACTCCTCCGCCGAGGGGGACTCTGGCCCCCAGGTGCGTTTGGCAGTGTGTGTGGACACCTCTGACCGTCGTGACTGCAATGCAGTGTGACCCTGGCATCCGGGAGGGAGAGGGCAGGGGTGCTACTGCATATCATAGGTGACCAGGACACCCTCACAGAGAAGCATCTGACCCAAAGGGCAACAGAAAATGTCACATGGGCGTGAAAACCCAGATGGGACAGCACTCGAGACGCTTCTGCTTCCAGCGCACAGGCTTCCGGTCCTCCCGCCCCATCAGCCCCCCTGGGCCTGGTCTGGGGTCTCATCCGAGCTCCAGTCTTGACCCTTCTCTCCCAGCCTATCCCTTCTCTCCCGGCATCTTCACAATCAAATCAGCATTTCTCGTATGATTAAACATAAAAGGTGGAAACACTATCAGGCACCTCCTTCACACGTCTCTTTCCCCCGGGACTCAGCACAGGGCCTGACGCGGCAAAGCCACTGCTCACACTCAGCACAGGGCCTGACGCGGCAAAGCCACTGCTCACACTCAGCACAGGGCCTGACGCGGCAAAGCCACTGCTCACACTCAGCACAGGGCCTGACTCGGCAAAGCCACTGCTCACACTCAGCACAGGGCCTGACGCGGCAAAGCCACTGCTCAGGTGCTGGCTGACGTGGCAAAGGACGCAAGGGGAAAAGAGCAGACAGGTGCTTCTGTGAAAGTTCTCGACCAAACAGAAACGAAATCTTGCTCGAGTGAGTATTCACAGGAGACAGGCAGACTCTGTTGGTGGCTAAGACTTAGCTATCCAGGCACGGGCCCTTTCTCATCCTTTACCAGCAGGTCCCCCTGCCATCCCAGAGTGAAACGACTTCGGACTGCGTTGGCAAGGGTTCACCCTGGACTTGGCTTTTGGAATTGATTCTTGAAAAGCTACTGAATTTTATCTCTTTTAAAGAACACAGTCCAACAAATGAATCCAAAATAAAAACTAATTTCTAAAAAGAGTATGTATACAATAATGAAATAGTGGAAAATCTGGAAACAAAGCCAAACAGGATCATGATAAAACAGTATAATCGCCAAGCCACATGGAATCATAAATTTGAGGACTCTGTTGATTTCTAGACATTTTTGAATGAAGTAATATTCACACAAAAATGGAGGCCCCGAATCAGTTTATACTCTGATTATCCCAACTATATGTACAATAGGAATGTGTTTTAAAGAAGAGAAGCAGGAGTGCTGCTTTCGTTTTTCTCTAGTGTTAAGGATCACAGGCTTTTTTTTTTTTTTTAAAGGGGAAACAAGGAAATACAAAATTTCAGCAGGTTATCAAGCTGCATTTCGTTAAGTAAAACCATCATGGTTTTCATGCTTCCCTTCACTAAAGCCTCTGCCTTTGAACATACTGGGTGATGCTTTTCAGCGTAAACAGAAAAGGCCATGAAAACTGCACCCTTGGTCCTGGAAGGCTAAGCTGTGTGCAGCTGGCTCCCCAAGGACCCGTTTAAACCACCGTGTGTACAGCTTTACAGAGCAATTTCCTCATAGAGAGACACACGCTGATACCGGAACTGCCTTTAGCTCCTCTCGCTGAGGATGCTTCACCTGCACTGTACATCATGGGATCAAAAGACTGGCCCTGAGCGGCTAGGGTGTGCTGGGAACTCACCCCAACGTCGTCGTCGCTCTGCATCAGCTGAGAGTGGCCAAACAGACGCCTCTTCAGTATGGGCTCCACCAGAGTAAGATACACCATGTACAGAAGCAGAAGGCCCAGAATGGAGAGGTAAATTATAATGGTAACCTGGAGGAAATTGCAAACAAGTTACGTCTCTTTCAAGCCAAGAACTTGGAAGTTTGTGTGATGACACTGGAGCCGCAGCGAAGGCTGACCTGTGTGTTAAGTAGGCAGGATTTCAGTACAACCCGGATTCCAACGTAAGCAACCAACGCAACTCTTCACCCAAGTATTATGTACAGAAAAGGAGGAAAGAAGGCATTTTGTCTTCGGGATCTTTTCACGAGGCTTCAGAATTCCAGCTTCACCTACTGCTCGTCATTTGCCACCACTGCTAGTAGAGCAGTTTCCTTTCCCACCGGAATACAGTGTCCCGGGGTCAGCAATGCTGATGTCAAGCCCACTTTCGTGACGAACCCAAACAGACAATGCCGTTCAGGTGAATTTCAAGAGAGGTCTGTTTCAGATCAATTTATACATAAAAGTACATTTTAGGCAAATGCTTTTCTTGAGATCTTAATTCACGTGGCGTCAGGCAGTGCAGCGCGACACCCACTGCAACGCCCGCGAGTGAAGACAGGCAGCACCACACGTTAGCGAGGGTGTGGCGAGACGGAGCCCCATCTGCTGCTGGCGAGGATGTAAAAGGCGCAGCTACTTTAGAAAACAGTCTGGCAGCCTCTCAACAAGTAAACACACTCACCTCTCTGCGGAATCTGCCCCAGAGAAAGGAAAACATATCCACACAAAGACATGCACGCAGATACTCATGACAGCATGGCTCATGAGAGTGAAAATCTGGAAAAAATCCAAACATCCATCCACCGATGAATGGACAAACAAAAGCTGCTCGGGAATAAGAAAACATGGGGGGAGTTCCCGTGGTGGCGCAGTGGTTAACGAATCCGACTAGGAACCACCAGGTTGCGGGTTCGGTCCCCGCCCTTGCTCAGTGGGTTAAGGATCCGGCGTTGCCGTGAGCTGTGGTGTAGGTTGCAGACGCGGCTCGGATCCCGCGTTGCTGTGGCTCTGGCGTAGGCCGGTGGCTGCAGCTCCGATTGGACCCCTAGCCTGGGAACCTCCATATGCCGCGGGAGCGGCCCAAGAAATAGCAACAACAACAACAACAAAAGACAAAAAGACAAAAAAAAAAGAAAAAGAAAACATGGGGTACGGACACCTGCTACAGCAGGAGGAGACCTCAAAACCGTGAAGCTCCGTGAAAGAAACCAGCCAGGGAAGACCACGCGCCGCGTGAGTCTGCTTACGCGAAGCGTCCAGATCTGCGACACACACAGCATGAGGGTCGGTCAAGAGCTGGGGCAGAGAAGGGAGCCTTACAAACAGGCTTGAGGGGTCTCTGGGGGATAACAGGGATGTCCTAAAAGATAATTTTTACAAGGCTTAAAATCTGCTAAATTTTATAGAGCTGTACACTTACAATGAGTCACATTTGGGGTGTGTACATTATACATGAAATGTGCTTAAAAATTCAACGGTAGAGTGATGCTTTCTCCCAGGAGAACACCGCGCTGGAGCAGGCGCCCCTGCGGGCTCTGTCACAACAGCAACCCTGGTAACCGGTGCGGCTCCCCACCCCAGAGAGGCCTTTGGGGGGGCCAGGAATGGGAGGCTCCATGTGAAAAAGACTGGGGAGAGGGAGTTCCCTTGTGGTACAGTGGTTGGGATCTGGCGTCGTCACTGCAGCAGCTCAGGTCACTGCTGCGGCATGTGGGTTTGATCCCTGGCTGGGAACTTCCTCGTGCCACTGGCGCAGCCAAAACAAATGAAGGAGAAGAACTGTCCGCCCCCACCTAAAAGTAAGCGGACTCATCAGACGGCCCAGGTGCCGTGACGGTGGTCGCCACTCCATCTGCAACAGGAGGGAGAAGGTCGCCAGAGGGAGCCCTTTGTGTGGAGGTGGAGGGGCTGGAAGAGAGGTCAGGTCACTCAGCTCTGGCCCGCGTGGCCCTCAGAGAAGCCGGACTAGCTTTCTGGGAAACGCTCAGCACACGCAGCGCGTTCTCAGGCCGTGTCACTTGTCACGCCTGTGCGAGGCAGCCTCACAAACCCGCAGAGCATCTCGGGGAGGCCGACAGAGAGCGGGCCGTGATCCTTTTGGGGGGGGGGGCTGGGGACGAGGGAGGAGATGGGGGATGGTGGTGGGGAAGAAGGCGGAAGAGCCCCAAATTTTCCTCCTGTCTAGACACCATCAAGATCTGTTCCAGAAGCAGATGGAATATCTTTTTACCTTGATGGTAACGGAGCTTCTCTCCTCGTACTTGCACTCGCAGCGTAGACAGTATGCTTCTACGTCTGGCCCCCGCACAGGCATGGGATCCACGACATGAAGGCAGTCACTGAAACGAGACAGAACATTCCGCCTAAACCCAGGTGGACTTTCTACCTACACTGACAGAGCCTGTCCTGAAATCCAGAATACGC
The DNA here is from genome assembly GCF_016906955.1 of Phacochoerus africanus. Taxonomy (NCBI): domain Eukaryota; kingdom Metazoa; phylum Chordata; class Mammalia; order Artiodactyla; family Suidae; genus Phacochoerus; species Phacochoerus africanus. The sequence continues at coordinate 574,354 of NC_062554.1, read as the reverse complement.
CTGAAATCACCCAGTGAAAGAATACACAGAACACACAATGAGTAGGGGACTGAAGTCATTTCCTCTCAGTAATCAGCAACTGGGTGAGATTTACTGGTCTAAGAAACCATAAAGACCCGTGTCCAGCAAACTGTTTACAAAAGTGCTGTACTTAGGAGTTCCCTTGTGGTACCATGGACTAAGTATCCAGTGTTGTCACTGCACTGATCCGGGTTGCTGCTGTGATAGAGGTTCAGTCCCTGGCCTGGGAACATCCATGTGCTGGGGGGTAGGCAGCCAAAAAAAAAAAAAAAGTGCTACATTTATAGTTAAAAATGTACCTGAAAGATCCCAGACGGGATTGAAAACTACTTAGCAGAAGATCAGTCATATTCAGACCTGTTCATTTAGCAGTAACACTGCTTCAAATGACGGACCTGGAGCATTGTTCAAACATGAGAGCACCTCTCCTGTCGACTGACTGACACTGTCCCCCCGCCATGGCGTGGTAGGCGGATGGCTAATCACACCTCCCGGCCAGTAAATCATGAAACTCTGAAAACCGAACACCAGAGTAAGAAACAATCACTTTTTTTTTTCTTTGGCTTTTTGCTATTTCTTGGGCCACTCCCACGGCATATGGAGGTTCCCAGGCTAGGGGTTGAATCGGAGCTACAGCTTCCAGCCTACACCAGAGCCACAGCAACGCGGGATCCGAGCCGCGTCTGCAACCTACACCACAGCTCACGGCAACGCCGGATCCTTAACCCACTGAGCAAGGGCGGGGACCGAACCCGCAACCTGGTGGTTCCTAGTCGGATTCGTTAACCACTGCGCCACCACGGGAACTCCACAATCACTTTTTTAATGAGCAAAAGCCTATTTAAAAAACATGGAGAAGTAGGGTTCAGACAACAAAACTATTTTAAAATGAAGACTGATTAACTGCAAACAGTACATAAAAAATAATAAAAGGCTGAAAGTTCTTGTCGTTGGATGTTTATTTTCCCCCCACTTTTCAGGCCATGTATTTGCGATTTATGAAAAAGCAATTCTATCGAAAAAAGATCTGTCAATTCGAGGACATTAAATTCTATTGCATTTGGAGTGGATAAGCAACGGGATTCTGTTGTAGAGCCCAAGAAACTGAGTCTGATCACTCGTGATGGAACAGGATGGAGGAATAATGTGAGAAAACATGTGTACCGTGTATGTATAACTGGGTTACTATGCTGTACAGCAGACGCTGGCACAACATTGTAAATCAACTGTAACAAAAAATTTAAAATAAATAAACTCTTACTCTCCCAGCTGTTAAGAGCCCACTACTCTGACCACCTTCGGCAAAGCAGGCAAAGCTTTCCTGTCCTCCCGCAGCTGCTGGGCAACTTTCTTCCCTTCTGCCCGGTCTCCTTCGGCATTTCTGGCTGCCTGAAGAGCTCTGCTAGAGCCAATCCCGCCTCACGCCACCCGCCTCCTGGCGGCACCCAACACTCCAGCTGGTCCTCTCCCTTTGCCCTGTTCTTGCTCTGTTCCCTCTGAGCTGTGGCAGAGGAAAGAACACCCAACACGGCATGAATGATAAAAGTTCAGTTTTCCTTCATGGGTGATTTAATTTTAACAAAGGTAGTAATGAAAAAGCAAGTCGGGCAGAATTTCAAACAAGAGTACGTTCCCACAGCTCACACAATCCAAGTGTGTGACATTTGTGCCAAACACAGAGAAGATCAGGAGTACATCCAGCCGGATGCAGGCGTAACACGGGCATTGCAGGGGCATCCAGCCCTGCCGTCTCCTGCGCAAGGTCACAGAGCACACAACAGCCAGAAGGACCGGAATCCAGGGCTCCTGCTTCCGAGGATGGCCCCCCTCTTTCTCTCTGGAACCTCAGAAAAACGAGGCTCATCGCCTACGTAACTCCAGCATCAGAAGCCCTAGTGACAATACGTAGCAATGACTTGGGACTCTACGTGCGAGTGTGTTAGCATCGAGGGTTCTCCTGAGGCGCAAACATCGCGTCCCAACCAGGCGACCCTGCGAGCCGTCAGGTAGAGGAGAGGCAGGAAGGGTGGCTCCGCTGGCGGGTCACGGTAAACACAGAACCGACCGGACGCCACCCTCCAGGAGCCGGGCAACACCGCCCCCTAGCGCCGAGGGAGGACGTGAGCCGCCCTCAATCCCACCCACCGGCAGCCAGAGAAGCCCAAGTTTTCTCTGGTTACTCAGCGAAAGTCAGTGAGGAACGAAAGCGCATCACCGAACAGAATGGAGAAGGGGAAAGCACCCCAGCGGCTCCGAGTCGCAACTTGCCCCGCCTCCTAAAGGCGGTGAGGAACCCTCGGCTACGTCTGGGAAACTCCCCCAAACCTAAAAGGCGCATCTGCAGGAGGGAGGCGCGGAGAGCGCGAGGAAGAACCCCAGAGCAAGCCTTGTTCCAGCTGCTGACTCTCGAAGCTCCCTGTTCTCACCAGGAACCAGGAACAAATGACACATGGGTATCTGTGCACCGGAACAACAAAAACTCAGTGGAAAGACGAGTGCTGAGAGCTGGAACACAGAGGTCACTTGCCGTTCAGGTGAAGAAACGGATCGTCAGTGCTCAAGACACTTGAGAAATTTACAGGAATACCTCATTTGAGCTTTCTTTTCACATAAAGTAACTTGCTGAAACAAAACCTCTAAGAATAGCTAAATCACTTTGTAATAAGAGACAATTTAAAGGGCAACACAGATGCTCAGAAGAGGGTCTGAAGCGCCCGCTTATCAAATATCGGATTGAACCCGGATGCCTATCGGGGGGAGGGCAGCAGCAGCATCGGACAAGCTACACACGCTCAAAGGCTGCCTTTTCTTTTTCCGTCAGCTTGGGATATTGTAACTGAATGAATTTAATTCTGCTTTCAAACATCCAGGGCCACTCGGCTGTGAAATCGGGTGTATCGCGATGGCACGTTTGGAGCTCTTTTTCGTCCATGCCAATCCCGGCGACCTTCCATTACAAACCATAAAGCGTCCCAGTCCAGGGGAAGGAACCCATCTGTCCTGCTACAGAACGGCTTCTCGACTGTTTCACGGCACGTGTAGAAAAAGGCCTCATTTGTAAAGCCCACTGGGATCAACGGAGAAGGCTGCCGGTGGTTGTGCAGCCAGTCGGGAGCCCGTTGCCTCCCTGATTATGCGCCAAGGCCTCAAGGGAACAGTGACTTGGCACACCTAGAACCTATTCTTGGCACACCAAGTGGTAAACTCCGATACACATGGCGCATTCCCGCTCCTTCCTGAGTCTTTTAACAGTTTTAAACATAGTCTCCTATGTTGACAACACATCATCGAGGCCTACAAGCTGTAAAAATCATAACCCAGATAAATGAGGCTTGCTTACCTGCCACGGAGAAGCAGGAGGGAGGACCACCATTTAAGGGGACACAGAAGGGTAGCTATTGGTAGTTCAGGTGCCACAAACTCAGCCCCATCCTAAGGTAGAAAGCCTGCCTGCCTGGGGCTTGGAATTTTGGCTACATTTGTTTAGGCTTACTTTCTGCACTCGGGGCCTCACTCCCACTTTGTCAAACAGGAACATAATTCATGGAGTTCCTGTTGTGGCTCAGAGGGTTACGAACCTGCCTAGTATCCATGAGGACGTGGGTTCAATCCCTGGCCTTGCTGATCTGGCATTGCCCTGGGCTGTGGTGTAGGTAGCAGATGCAGCTGGGATCTGGCATGGATGTGGCTGTGGTGTAGGTTGGCAGCTGCAGCTCAGTTTCAACCCCTAGCCTGGAAACTTCCATATGCCCGGGTGCGGAGAAAGAAAGAAAAGAAAGGGAGGGAGGAAGAAAGAAAGAAATGGAATTCAACACATTTGCTTAAAAAGAAATACTTCAAAAAGAAAACAATACAGTGGGTGAACAGCCAGGACTAACAGTGACGACCACTGTTAAGGAAATGTGACAGGTGATTCCGTAATCCAGAATACTTACCAGTCCTTCTGGGATATGTTCTTATTATAAATATAACCAGAATTCTCTTTATAGGGAGGACAGATACATTTGCATCGGACATCTTCGGAGTTCTGTAACCAAAATGGAAACTTAATATAGCTTGTTGACGGTATATCATCAGTATTTTTAAAAACTGCAACATAAACGTTTTGCTAAGCATCCCCTGCCATGTGTTCTAAAACCATTCGCTTAAAATTTTAAATAACTTTGAGAGATACAAGTTTTTAAAGACCATCAATAATGCTAATAATGATCATTATATATTACATAAAATTAAACTTGAAATACATAGTAGATGATCTGCGACTTATTAATCACACCTTTTGTCCAAGACTATCAAATTGTGCTAACACTATCACCATGTACCGGCCAGAGAAGGACGCTGTACCCTGACAGCTGTGCCTTCCGCTAGGAATGCTGACCACAGAAGGATGGGGAAACGGCAAACTAAAAACTACTCACGAGACAAAGTCACAGCTCTTCCGCCCCCGCCCTTCCACCCTTTGGTAGAAAGGCACTGATGTGGCTAAGACGGGGTGAGCCAGGGGCCTCCAGAGGGAGGAGGTTTTCGAGGGCTCTCTCTGCTACGGTCGGAAAGGAAGTACGTGTGGAAGAGCAGCTGGAACCTGGCTTCCAGCCCTGGGGTCAGAGAGGACAACGTCCGAGACAGCAGTTTCCCGAGGTGGAGGAAGCGGTCACTAAACCTGTGAGTAGCGGGAGGCGGAGGTGCCTCCTCAGCAAAGGGGCATCCGTCTGGGAAGGCGGTGGCTCCTGAGTCTCCAGAGGACCAGGCCCAAGCGCCCCATACGGCCTTAGCCTGGCAGAGGTGTTGATAACTCATTCACTCATTCAGCCACTAGCAGTGAGCATCTGTCCTGTGCCAGAGGGCGCTCAATGAGCTGGATTCTGATAAGCCCAAGATGTGGTTCCTGCGGGTCATTAGGACACGCCCGGGAAAGGAGACTGACCAATACCTGGTTACAATACACCGCTTAAAAGGGACCGGGGATCTCTGCCGAGGGGGCCAGCAATGGTTTGCAAGTCAGGAGACTTGCTGCTGCCTTTGTTTCTGGTGGGAGGTAGGGAAGATTTCGAAAGTGCTGAACTAAACAGCAAGGCAACTAACTACACTCCGTATCTTGTAATAATCCGTAAAAGAAAATAATCTGAAAAAGAACACACATATCTAACTGAGTCACTCTGCCGTACCCTTGACACTGACCCGGCACTTCAACTACACGTCAGTGAAAAAGAACCCTAACCACCCTTCCCTAAGCCGCGGCCATCTCTCCCAGCCCCGACACAGAAGCATGTCACCCATTTAACAAGCGCTGACGTTTTAAAAATGCAAATGTCATTGTTTGCCCAGCAAGGAGCTAGCTCTTCGAGGGGGCGGGCAGGGCTCGGGTGGGTGTGGGCCTGGAAATGGAGCAGGTGGGGGAGCCACGAACCGCTTCCCTCCTGATTGTGGCTCCTCCTTTCCCCACTAAATTATCCCGAAGAGAGACGGCAAGAAAGGGGCCAGGCTCCCCGGCGGCGGCGGCGGGTGAGAGACGCCACAGGTCCTGCTGAGAAAGCCCGGCTGCCGCGGCTGAAGCGGGAAGGGCACCTGCTCAGGGTTGACTTGAGAGGCGGTGGCGCCTAAGCGGGGAGGCACCTGTGTGTGTGTGTGGGGGGGCTGTCATTCTGAGTCGGGGAAGGGGCAGGGGAGGCAGCAGGGGGGGCCGCGGCAGCCTGGCAGCCTGCGGGAGCTGGGCCGGGGCCGGTGAAAGGCTCTCGGACTGGGAGGCTGGAGGCTTCGCAGTGTTGCTGGCGGCCGGGAAGGGCGCGGCTGCCAAAGGTGTGCGGGCGGAGCGGGGGCGGCGTCAGACAGGCGGGTGGGACCGCGGGGGTTATGGGGGGGCTGTCAGGGCCGCGAAGGGGCGTCAAAGCTGTCAAGGCGGCGGGGGGGGCTGTCAGGGCGGCGAGGCTGGGAGGTGCTGTCAGGGCGGCGAAGGGGGTGCTGTCAGGGCGGCAGGGGGGGCTGTCAGGGCGGTGAAGGGGGGGCTGTCAGGGCGGCGAGGCTGGGAGGTGCTGTCAGGGCGGCGGGGGGGGGGCTGTCAGGGCGGGAGTGGGGGGGGCAAGGCTGTCAGGCGGATGGGGGGCCGGGCTGCCAGGCCGGGAGGCCGGGGGAGGGGGCCGCGGTCAGGGCGGCGAGGCTGGGCGGGGCGGGGGGGGCGCTCAGGCCCGGGGCGCAGGCGGACGAGGCCGCAGGCAGGAGGCGCTGGGTCGGGGCGGCGCCCGCGCGGGACTCACCTTGGCGGCGTCTGACAGCTGCAGGGGCAGCAGCACGGAGAGCGCCAGGCAGGACAGGCCGAGCGTGGAGCCGAGACGGAGCAGGCCGGCCCGCAGGGGCGCCATCGCGGCCGGGCCCGGCCGTCCCCGCAGCCCGGAGCCCCCGAGCCCTGCTCCCGGTCGGGCTCCGGCTCGGGCTCCTCCGCCCGCACTTCCGTCGGGGCCCTGGCGTCACGGGCCGCGCCGGGTCAGCCGCCAGAAGCCTTCACCCCGGAAACGGTTCCCGGGGCGGAGGCCGGGCGGCTGCGCGGTGGCGGCGCCGGCCGGGCCTGCGCTCGGGCCCGGGAGCCGAGGCGGCGTCTCTGCGGGCGGCCGGGCCCCGCGGCGCTCTGAGGCCCTCGGGCTTCTTCGCCGGCGCAGAAGCAGCGCGGCCGCGGCCCGCCGGCGCCGGGGAGACCCCCCAGCAAGCCCGGGGTGCCAGACAAGGGCCCCAGCGCCCCCGGGAGGCGCCGGCGCCCCAGCAAACGCGCGCCGTCAGATAAGCCCCCGGGAGGCCCGAGCGCTGGGCTTCCGCCCCGGAGGCCGGCGGGAGCCGAGGCAGGAACCGCTGAGAGGCGGCTCGTCCGGCCCGCGGGGGCGGGCGGGCGCGGGACTGGCCGAGCCGTCCCTTCCCGCAAGCGCCCCCCGCCCTGACGGGGGGCGTCCTCTACGGCGCTTTGGGCACCGACCCGCCGCCTGCCCGCCCCTCGGACACTGCTCCCCCCAGGCGTCTAACAATTTGGGCGCTGCCTTGGCGGCTGCGGCCTCGGTTGGGGCTCCCCGCTCGCCTTCCGCTGGGGGCTGACCGTCTAGGCCGAGCCGGCCGCCAAGATGCGGGTGACGGCGGAGAGGCTGGGCCGAGGCAGGCCGGGATGCGGGAGGTGTGGAGCCGGCCCAAGAACCCCCAGTAGCCCCCTCCGCCCAGGGTTCCAGGAGGTGGGGGTCGCTGCCCTCCAAGCCTCTTCTGGGCGGCTGGCCCCTAAGTCCGAACTGAGGGCTCGCTGACCTGGTCTTTCCCAGAGCAGGTAACTTAGGAGAACCCTGGGGATGGCACCGTGGCTCCAATTAAAATAGTTGCCGTTAGCAGAGACAGTGTGGGTGGCGACAGGACGCAGGGGCTTATCACAGCCCGTGAGGGTTCGGCGAGTGACCTTGGTCCAAGCACTTTCCATTTCTGGGTTCCTGATTCTTGACTTAACATGAGAGGATTGAACGCTTGTCTATGGATTTCAAATTCTGCTTTCATGAAATACCCGTATTTCTTTCTCTAAACAGAACTTAAAAGTGGTCTTTTCTTAATTTGTGGAAGTGTTTTAATTAACAGAATTTTCTCAGTACTTTTCTCCTACGGGATTCCTGCTGACGCCAGACTCCAACACAAGAAGACATCTGATGTGACGCCACGTACATTGAGCCCCTTTTACCCCCAAATGGCAGGGGCCCCCGGTCCCAAGCAGAACCGAAGTGGCAGGGCTAGATGACCTCTCACCAAGGCCCCTCCTGGAAGATGCTGCACAGGAATTACCGAGCTTTCTTAGGGGGTGTCCTGCTGGCCAGAGGACAATCTGGAGACACCGGGGTCCCATGTGCCTGACCAGGATGCCCTTGTGCCTTAGTGGCTGCTAAAAGCTGTCTCATCAGCAAGTCTGGGAGGATTGTGGGAGAGCTGTCCAGGTCTGGCCTCTGAAGAGAGCACTGCCTCTTGGGCAGAAATCTCCTCAGCCATCCCTTCCTTTTCAACATTGTTCTCGGGGCCTTGGCTGGGGTTCAGCGACCTGGAGCAGAGGGATAGCAATGCCTCCCCAAGTGCACTCAGTCCGGGCAGAGTTTTAGGGGTACGCTCTCTGACACTGGAGCCACTAGGCACATGTGGCAGCTGAGCACTTGAAGTGTGACTGGTCTAAGTGGAGATAAGCTATAAGAATAAAATATACATTGGATTTCAAGATTTACTATGAAAAACAAAATATCTCAATATTTTTATATTAAGGTTGAAATATTTTGGATACTTTGGGTTAAAATGTTATTAAAATAATTTCACTTGTTTCTTTTTACTCCTGAAATGTACCTACTAGAAAATGTATCTGTATTAGGCACAGATATTCTGGAATACAGGGTATGGCTGCCACGAGTGAATGTGACTGTGAGATGGCTGGCAGCCCGGCCTGGGTGAGAAGGGTGGCAGGGATGAAATGGCAGAACTAGAGCCAAGGGTTTGGAGCGTGGGGGGATAGGGCACCAAACAATGCATGTAATTCCAGGTGACACGTGGGACTGGAGGGGCCAGTTCTTGTTCTGCCTGCCCGTGCCCTGGTAATTCCTCCTTCTCCTCTTGGGTCAGGGGACCCTAAACCAGCAGCCTTCCTGTGTCTGGGCATATTTCTTTCCTAACGTAACCCAGTATGATAAAATTATGTGTTCACATCTGCCTCTAGATTCCTAACCTCTACCAAAATTGCGGCAACTCTTTGAGGGCAGGGGTGTTATTAGCTCCTTACCTGGAGACTGCGATAGAGTAAAAACTAATTAATGTTGGCGGGGACCCAGAAAAGAGAAAAGGAACGGGAGAGGCTCCTCTGGTCAGTCCCCAAGAATCAGGTACCTGCTTGGATGCCTACTTCATTTCTTTTTGACCATCAGAGGGCGATGCTGAGATGCCCAAAGAAACGCAAATAGGACGTTCCTATTGTGGCTTAGTGGGTTAACGACCTGCCATAGTCTTCGTGAGGCTTCAAGTTCAATCCCGGGCCTCACTGAGTGACTAAGGATCCAGTGTTTCTGTGGCTGTGGTGTAGGCTGGCAGCTGGAGCTCCAATCCAGCCGCTAGCCTGGGAACGTCCATGTGCCTCAGGTGAAGCTATAAAAAGAAAAAAAAGTGTAGACGGGATTTGAGCACCGTAGAAGGCAAGAGAGGAGAGGTTTCTGACCTGAGTCTTCCTAGACTTTCGGGTCACACCAGCGTTCTGTGTACAGGCGAGAATGGCACAGAGTGACCTCCTCTTTCCCCGGCTTCCTTGTGACTGAGCGTCCCTCCTCCATTCCACGTACGGAGCGACAGGTCCAGGTACACCTGCCCACCTCTCACTTTTCTGTAAGGCCTGAAAAGCTCCCTGGTGGGGGACGGTCCGGAGAATAAGAAGCGTCTTCTCTAAATTTAAGTGTGTGTGGAAGTCAGAAGGTGAGGAAACAGAAGTGACAATGTATGCATCTGGGACAAACGTGTCCAGGGCGGGGTTCTGCCAGCTCCGTCTGCAGTCCCCTCACCCCCGTGCCGCTCCAGGGCCCAGACATCAAACAGTTCCCTGGATGCTCCTACCGTAGTTCGCCGCGTCCTCCCCTCCGACCTGCTCAGCACGTTCCCAGGCCACACATGGACTCGTGGACGCCTCGGGGACGGTCTCCTTGGACTGTGTCCCCAGATGGTCCTCCAGTTCTTTCTGAGCACACCCTGGAAATGTCTCCTACAAGCCTTCTCCCTTCCCGTGGGCATCGCCAAGGGGCTCCCTCCTACTCAGCCCTGTCAGTGAGACTTTCCGCCCCCACCGTCTGGAAAGCCACGCAGGACAGGCCGTCGTGCGCTGGCTCCCGCCGTGGTAAGAATGATGTATGAGGCCGGAACACGATCTTTCTGTTCCTAGAGATTCTGGTTGTCAGCAACAGCTGCCAAGTTACCAGAGTCCAGGAAAACAACAAAGCAGCACAAGGGTTAGTGCCAAAGCAGCGAGAATTTTAAAAGTTTTCTTCAGAGGGGTGCAAAATCAGTATTCTTGATTTCCCAGTGTCTGGTATCTTGCAATACCCAAGTTCCTCCTCTCTGGTTGCTAAGGTTTTCAAATAAACATATTACTTGTATTTTTATTTTTGCCAATACAGTACATTTTAAAGTCAAATGGTATTTCCCAGCAGACCCTAGCCCAGCCCCCATCCTCTGTGGATTTCTACTCCCCAGAAACGACTTTTTTCTTATCTTGTAGCTATATCTTTTCAGGGATTTATCTCTATATTTCCAAATAGCATGCTTCTATTACTAGTTTTTGAATTTCAATTTGGGCTATTATTTTACTTCTTGCTACAGTAAATAAACTATGCATCTATACTCCAATGGCCTCTCCTAAACAAACGTACTTCTTCTCCATTCTCTATCCCTCAATCTAGCTATATCATCTTGCATAAATCACTATTCCTTATATTGTAATGACTGTGTACATATTACTCACAGTTGATCCAATTAGCATAATATGATTTCATTTCTTTTGATTGAACTTAGCCATTGCCTCTTTTCCCATGTTTTTTTTAAACTATTTAGCATTCAAGTATCTATAATTAATTTATCTGAAACTGTCCTCTTAGTACATTCAAATACATCAGGTAGCCTATCTGTTTCTTTCTCTAACTAAATGCAACCCTCCAGGGGCCACCACCCTCCTTCACGGGCCCTGGTTATTCTTTAAGCCCACCACACAGGTTTTAACCTAGAATTTCATCATTTCCTCCCCACTTCTACCTCTTTTGTTTTTGGGAAAGAGTTCTATCTTTCAACTCTTTTCTTTTTTTTTTAGGGCCACATCTGAGCTGCGTCTGCAACCTACACCACAGCTCATGGCAATGGTGGATCCTTAGCCCACTGAGTGAGGCCAGGGATCGAATCTGCAATCTCATGGATACTAGTCAGATTCACTCCCGCTGAGCCACGACAGGAACTCCCCCCCCACACCTTTAAATAGCAATCTGCTCCATCTGGAAATACAGTATCTTATTTCTCTGAGGATATTTTTCATGTTTTGTGTCTTGAATTGTCTACATTGAGTTTTTCAGTCTTTGCTCCCACTTTTTTGTGTCAGAAGCTCTTAAGTGTCTGGAGATCCTTGGCTGTCCATTCATATGTAAGAGTGAGGCACTGGAAAATAATTAAAAGCTCAGTGTACACAGAGACGGCTTGTAATAAGTATTTTTCAAACTTCTGGTTGCAAATGCATTAGTGGTTTGTGAAATCGATTTAATCGCTCGCAACCAACTCTTCTCCCACAATGACAGAATGGGAAATACTGTGTCATGGAGCTCCCGTCTTGGCTCGGGGTTAATAAACCTCACCCGGATCCATGAGGATACGGGTTCGATCCCTGGCCTCGCTCAGCGGGTTAAGCATCCAGCATTGCCCTGAGCTGTGGTGTAGGTCGCAGACAAGGCTCAGATCTGTGTTGCTGTGGTTGTGGTGTAGGCTGGCAGCTGCAGCTCCGATTCCAGCCCTAGCCTGGGAACTTCCACACGCTGTGAGTGTGGCCCTAAAAAAAAAAAAGCAAAAAAAGAAATAAAACACTATGTCAGAATATGTCACACATAAAAAGGAAATGGTTTTGCTAAACTTTGGTGTCTCTCAAACACACACACGCATATGCATCACATACACATGTCACGTGCTGGGTCAATTCCATAACATGGGATTTTTACTGGAGGGGTTTTCTCTACGAAGTTTGAAGAAAACACCACTTAGAGTGCTCAAGGAGATCTCCAACCGCCAAGACACGTAGCTTCTTTCTCTTGGAAGGAGTGGTTAGTTTCTCCAGAGAAAATTCTTTCAACTCCTGCCTGCTGGAATCTGGTAGCCAGTGTTCAGTCAGCCGAGCACTTACTGTGTGTGAGGCGCTCACTGTGCACTAAGCACTCTTCCAGTACTTGGTGCCTGTCGATGAGAAGAACAGACGGAAACCTCCGCCCTCCTGGAAACGAGCGTTCTCGTCTGGGGGACGAAGCACGAACCCCATGCCTGACACGGCGCGGGGTGCTGCTGCGCAACACAGGAACAGCACAGAGAGCCGACTGTGCAGAGACGCCGGCGAGACGGCAGGTGCGGTAGGAGCGGTGAATGTTCGGCTGCTTCACGAACGGAGCGGAAGCAAGGCCGTGGTCTGAAGGTGAGGCTGAGGAGGGCTGCGTGAGACACTTGAGAAGCCAAGACAAGGCCGTGCAGGGACTTGGGGGTGGAGTCCGGCCAACGGCCGCCCACGGCCCGATCCTGTTTGGTACAGTCTGTGAGCTCAGGACACGTTTTACACGTTCAAGTGGTGGGGGAGAACCCCTGAAGATGAATACTCAATTGTGGCATGGAGCAACTACACAATTCACATTTCACTCACTTGCTCTTGGCTACCTTCCTGCTACAGCGCAGGCTGGAGGAGCTGTGAAAGAGGCTGTGTGACCGGAAAGGCCTACAGACTTCCTATCTGGCCCTTTGTAAGACAGAGTTTGCCGTCCGCTGACCTGAAACAAGAAGGCGAGTGACTAGGGCTCTATGGCTGCCGGGCGGTGTGAGGGCCTGAGGTCATGGACGTGACCTCGAAGCGAGACTGGTCAGCCCGGTGGCTGCACAGGCAGAGGGCAGAGAGCGGGCGCAGGCCAGCGCTGTGATTCTGCAAAGCAAATGTGACAAAAAGAGGGGGAATGTGAGTCAAAGCACACGTTCACTACACCCACCGCCCGGGGACTGGGGTGGTTACGCAGGGAGGAGACGCTCAGGAAGGTCAGGGCCGTGAACAGTGATGACCAAGGCGTGCGGCAGTCACGGCTCTCGGAGACGCCTGGACGATGGAGCTGGTGGTCAGGCAGGTGCCAGAGCCTGGGATCACGGAGGAGCCCCAGCTTGGGGTCGTGAACTCCGAGATGGAGGACATAAGCGCAGGAGGGAGGGCAGGAGACAGAATCAGCGGAAGACTGCTTCGTGGCGGAACCAACATGCCAGGTGGTAAAAGGGTCAAGGGTCCCCCTGCCCCCGCGTGTAACTGGATCACAAGACTGAATCTGGAGTAGTGCTGGGTGGGGGGGTCTGAAATGAGCCAAGAGCCAACGTTACTGAGAAATGAGGGGCAATGGCTTGTAGATTTTGCAGATGACAGCAACAACGCAGGGACGTAACCCATATAACTCGATGGCACGAGACTCAAGCTGGGGGTCGGGGCCGGGTTAAGGAGGCAGAAGGAGGGTGTCTGCAAGCAGCCATCAGGAACAAGGAGACCACCTGCCCGCCCCTAGGACGTAAGAGAACTGGGGGGGAAAGTGCCACCTCGACGGGGCTGCCATGAAACCCCCGTCCTGCGAGCCCGGCCACAGCCCCGGGTTCTGGGATCCAAGTCAGGGCACGCACTATGGAGGCGCGGCGCGCCAAACCGGAAAGCCTCGTGTCAGTGGGACGGGTGCCTGCTCGCAGCTGCCAGCTGTTCTTGGTGGCTCCAGCTAATCCAGCTTCTCCAGGGAGAAACAAATGGACAAATGGACAAATAAGGGTGAGGATCCCAGGTCTGACTTACATTCAAATAATCGCCGTGTGCTTGGCCTCTGCCCCCATCAGCCAGCTTTTCAGGGAACTGCTGTCTCCAGCTCCTCCATCCTTCCCGGGGTCACGTGTCACCCATTTGCTGATCACTCCTACTGCCTCCCCAACCCCTGCCGCCTGGCTTAGGCTTCTGCTTTTCCTGGTCTGCTCCATCAGTTGTTACTTCTTTTACTTCCTAGATTGAAAGACTCTGTTGCATTGCGTGGGTGCTGCTGTGTTTTTCCCCATTTTCTTTGTGCGCATTGGTCTGTGTCATTCAACATCACTTGGCTGTCATTTTCGTGGGGGTGCGGTAAAAGGAGCAGCGTTTACGGTCCCCCATTTTCAACAAGATGTTGACAACTAGAGTTTTGTCGCGGCTCAGAGGCATCTGACTGGCCTGCTCGTCCCAGGATGCTTTTCAGTCTCTCAAACACAAAGGCTCCCACCGGCCACTCTCCTGGCTCCTGGTACCTGAGAGATCTGAATCCCAGGGGTGGGGTCGACTTAGGCTAATGCTGGGATTCCCACGCATTTTCCCTTCCCTTTAATCGTCACTCTTTTAAATTCCTAGCCCACCCCTGACCTGCCAAAGCTGAGCCTTTCTATAGGATGCTCCCCCCACCCCCCGACAGGGTGCACCCAGCCGGGCCCTCCTCTCTGGCTGCCCCCCCCCCCCACTTACCCCTGTGACTGCCCTGGTCTTTCGGAGACCTGGTCACTTAATGGCCTTGCTAGTCCTCGACTGGCTCCAACATGCTCTGAGAAACCGTGTGAACTTGGACACAGGGGACAGTTTCTGCAGAACTTTTCACACTGATTCCTCATACGGTCGGCCCCAGAAACAATCAAATTCTCATGTCCTTACTCATTGTCAAGATAAGTAAGAAGAGAGCCCCCCAAGCACGAGGTCATCCAGCATTTCAGGATGGGCTCCCCAGACATCCCTTGCTGGTTCTCCGCAGGATGAAAGCAGGGCCACCGTCCCACTGTCCAGGCTGACAGCACAGACGACCATCGGTTTCCACGCCCTTCAATCCCAAAGCCTCTTCTGACAAACACAAGCTGTCCCTTCTGGATCAGCCCAGTCCCTCCTCCTGACCTGTCTTTCCTGCCAAGGCAGCTGTGGGTTTGCTGTGTCAACCCCGCAACGTGCGGGCTCGCGGAGGCCTTCAGTTTCCTAACTCATTACGCATGGGGAGGCTACTCTGGCTCCAGTAAAAACAATGCCAGGGCTGAATTCTCCTCTGATTTTGGCGGCTAGGATTTGTTGTTAGGGGCACAGGTCCAGGAAAGAACAGTGATAAAGGAGCCGCGGAGAGACAGGGCTTGGGGTCATCAGGCTGCAAGAATTCCTGAGACACGTCACTTCCTAAAAGCAGGTAAAGACCCCGCACCAGACTCCCCCACTCTGGTCAGGCGTGTGGCACCCCCGTCTTCTGGGACATACCCCAATCCTTGAATGCAAAGAAAGCAGCTGTCACAACGCTTACCTGCTTGACACCATGTGAAAAACAGCCAGTAGGCCACTGGCCAAGACAAGTGAGCATGAAACAAGAGAGCTGCACAGCTCAGGATGCGCCACAACGGAAAGAAGCAGCAGCAGCGGATGGGGCGTCCCAGCTACGACACACACGATAGTCTTTCTCTGCTTTCGGCTTCTTGGCAATTCTCCAAAGCTGGGTAAAAAGCTCATAACCTCAGCCTAAATCAATGCGTCAAAAGGAAACCGCATTTGACTCATGACGCCATTTCATAACGACGCCCTGGGATCGAAAACTTTGGCGTCAGAAAGGACTTTGGAAGCCTTAGCCAACCTCCCCCCAACGCGGAAATATGGCTGCGACACTGCCAGGGACGAGCACGCCACCTTTCACCTCCCAGGAACGAGGCTTTAGAGCTGGAGACAGTCCACTTAATTGCACTGAAGAGCTGTATCCAGACGCCACTCGGAGGCTTAGCTTTTCTTTCTGCGACATCGTGAGCAGTACCACCTTCTTTGCAGGAGTCAGTAGAGCCCCTGGTTGAAAGCAGAGCCTTCTCTCCAACTGAGTCAGGATACGCCTCTCGGCACACTCTGCCCATTGCAAACGCCTGCCTTCTGCTGCCGGAAGGAACGCTTTGCCATGGCCCTCAGAGGACAGTGACCAGGTTACACCGCCATCGTTCTGGATGCGTCACAAGCCGTTCGCACATCCCTGTCCTACAGATGACATCTGCACACTGAGCCCTTGAAACCTCTACACACACACAGACTCCGCAACCGACTCAACACCAACACCACCTGCACATGAACTTCCGTCAATTCAAGTTCTCCCCCACTGTGCAAATGCAACAGACTTTTTAAAACTGAAAGTTGGGATGTATTTTTTGTTGTTGTTGTCTTTTTAGGGCCGCACCCGCGGCATATGGAGGTTCCCAGGCTAGGGGTCCAATCAGAGCTGTAGCCGCCGGCCTACACCAGAGCCATAGCAACGCGGGATCCAAGCCACATCTTCGACCTACACGACAGCTCACGGCAACACCAGATCCTTAACCCACTGAGCGAGACCAGGGATTGAACCCAAAACCTCATGGTTACTAGTTGGGTTCATTAACCACTGAGCCATGATGGGAACTCTGGGATGTATTTTTAAAACTTTGTTAGAACTTAATTTTGTTGGTTTCATTCTAAGACGATTACAAATCTTGATTCTGTTGCTTATTATTTAAGAACCAGATTGGTTAAGTCGTTTCGCATTTTTTTTTTGCTTTGCTTTTTTTGGAGGGTCAAGGGTGAACCCGAGACGTATGGAGGTTCCCAGGCTAGGGGTCTAATCAGAGCTGTAGAGACTGGCCTACACCACAGCCACAGCAACGCCGATCCGAGCTGCGTCTGTGACCTACACCACAGCTCAGGGCAATGCTGGATGCTTAATCCGCTGAGCGAGGCCAGGGATCGAACCCGTATCCTCGTGGATCCGGGTGAGGTTTGCTAACCCTGAGCCACGACGGGAGCTCCGTGACACAGTATTTCCCATTCTGTCATTTTGGGAGAAAAGTTGGTTGCGAGCGATTAAATAGATTTCACAAACCACTAATGCATTTGCAACCAGAAGTTTGAAAAATACCCTCCTGTGTCCTACTAATTACAAGATGTCTCTGTGTACAAAGAGCTTTTAGTTAGTTTTCTGATGCCTCGCTCTTACATATGAATGGACAGCCAAGGATCTCCAGACACTTAAGAGCTGCTGAGCCCTGAAGCGAACGCCTGAATTTTTTAGATTTAGAATAAATGGACAAAAGACAGACAGAAAACCTGTTGAAACAGCATGGTAGTACCATCTGAGTGTTAGAACTGTAACTCTAGACCGTGACACCCTGTCACAGGCAGACTGTTTCTTGGTGACTATTTAATAACCACCCCGTTTAAATACTAAACATACTGACACTTAAAGGGTAAGTTTCCGTCATCTGCAAAGTGCAGACCCACCCTCTTCACTCTACGTTAAGGCACCTTCGTCCCTCCCCTCTCCATACTTACTCGCTTGAACTAAATAAATAGTTCCTTGCTAAATAAACACATTTATCGGCAGAAAGTAAACGCCTTAATAGACGTCTGGAAGCGTTCTCTCACACTGTGGGCCCGCCACACGAAGACTGTTCCCACGCACGGCCAGGTCTCGGGGGCCGGCCAGACGCCAGCCCCTTCACACGGCTCTCTCATTTGATGCTGTGCAGTAAGTACCAGCATCTCTTCCGTTTTACAGACCACAAAGCCGAGCTCACAGAGGTTCACCCACTTGCCCAAGGACCCTCCGCCGGCCAGAGGGAGCTGAAGGGCGAGTGGCAGTGGGGGGACATGAGAACCACGAAGCCGTGGAGAGAATCCCTATGCAGTTAGGCTGTGCCCGGGCTCCCCATCTTCCAGGGGCCCTGACACAGAGACTTCGTCAGACAAGCACACGGAGTGGAAGAGTTAACTTTATTAGCACATTAATCTCACAAATAAACCCAACACAGCCAGAAACACTGAGCAGGTAAAGTGCTAACGCAGAGCCTGGCAACAGGAGGAGAAGCCAGTGCGTCTCCTCCACGTTCCCGGCCTGGGAAGAGGTTTCTATGACACGAGCGTGAAGGCAGCCGACCAGCCTTGCAGTCCATTTACAGACCCTCTGAGCTGAGGATCAGAAATCCTACCAGGTGGGATCGGTGCAGGGCACGGAAAGAGAAACGTCAGAAAACGCTTGCTCCTCGAATGAGTCAGGCATAGAAACACCAAACACCCAAAACGACGTTTCTCAGACCCCCCGTGTTTGAGAGGGACACCTGATAAGGTGAGGAAGGGGCAGTTGTAGAGACTTGCGCCTTGCCACTGCCTCTCCTGCCGAGCTGCGACCTGGGTAGACACCCAGCCCACGTCCTCAATCAGAGGCGCCGGGGAGAGCGGCCCTACCTGCTTATCCAGAAGCAGACCAGCGCTTCCTCCCGAACATTGAGGAGCCACGGGCTCCCAGAGTCACCAACCTGGCAGCATTTCAAGAAGATTGATGAAGCTCAGATGTTTTTAGGTACCTCTATCAGGGCTGAGGTTTAAAGCACAATTATTTGGTTGGTGAATTCAAATGATTTGACTAAATTGAGAGAGACTATGATACCCTAAGCTCAGACCACCCCAACTGCCTCTATTCCAAAACTGGAAAATCGCTGACTCATTTTCAGAGGCCAAGAAGACCACTAGAGGCCATCTCATCATCCCCCAGACACCACACAATCCTGAACGCTAAGGGCCAGAACCAGTGCCATCTTCCTAGCACCTGAGAATTCCCGGCCTCGTGTGGTCCATAAGGAACCCAGATAAGAATAAACCGGGCCAAGGAACTTCCAACATGCCTCAGTCGTGGCCAAGAATCAAGGCTCAGCGTGGAACTTTCAACGAGGGAAGGAATGGGTGACATGTTCCAGCTGGGCCCCAGGAGAAGAAGCGGGCCAAAGTGCCCAGGGAGGAGAGCCGAGAGGTCTCAGCGGAAAGGCGCACGTGCCCCTTTGCTAAAAAATGGGGGTACTTTGAGGGCACCCTGCAGGCCAGTAACATGGCCTCCCTACTGTGGCTGGGCTTAGGTTTCTCTGTAGAGTCTGATGAGGCGGGGGCCTGGGGATGACCCAGTGACAATTGGCTGCGGTACGGCTGCCCAGCTGTACAAATGGGGGTCGCCAACTTCCTAGTCTTTAGGGAGCTTCTGTAAAGCTAAACGTACTCAGAGCTCCAAAGAGTCGTTTGGTAGGAAAGCACGTGGACACTAGGCGAGATGGCTGGTGGGCCCCGGCCAAGCTCAGAGTGGGATCAGTAAACACTCGGGGAACCACTGCTCTGAACCAAGGTGACCTTGGAATCTCTTAAAGGGACACCCAGAGATGGCTGTTTTTCTGACTTCTCTGAGCACATGCCTGACCCAAGTGAAGGGGAGAGTCCATTACAGGGGCCTATGTGCCCAACTGACACTGCAACAGAAAGCTTCGAGAAACCCTGCGATCTCCAACCCTATGAGGGGGTCAGGAAATAGGGGGCAGTCAGAAAGAGTTCTTAACACTGCCAGCTTCTGCCTGCCTCTTTCCTTGTACCAGGACGAGCTTCCCAGCCCTCAATTCCCTGCCAGGAAGTTTCGTCTCTCACTTCCATCCCAGAAAGGTTTCCCTAAATGGGCCTCCCCACCAGCTGAGTCTGCCCTTCTCCTTTAGACCTGCTTGGGGTTTTTTCATCTTTCCCTACTCCTGCGCCCAGCTACCCGAGTCCAAGGCAGACAAACGACAGGCTAAGCAGAAGTGCTGACCGCATCTCAGGGGTAACAAGGTCTGACAATGAGGCCCAGACCGTTAACTGAAGCCTTCAATTCCATCTCAGAGAGTGGCGGATGTGCTTCTGTCTGCGCTCCCTTCTTCCTCCTCCCTCCAAGAAATTCAAGCTGAGAGGCCGTCCCTTATACCCATGTCTCTTAGGCACCAAGGTAAGCACCTAAATGGGACGGTCTGGGTCGGGGACTTTAGTGGGCTTAGCGCGCAGGAGGGAGGGCTACATCAGCTCCTCCCGGCGTCCGTCTCCAGAGCCCCACCTTGTCTTTTCACAACCCCCACCTCTTCCATCTCCTCTCGAGGCCTGACAACAAATGGAGCACGTGGGAGAGCGGGCTTTGTCAGGTCTGAGATCCAGGTCCCCTCTGCCACTGACTCAATGCGTAAGCTCGGACAATTCGCTTTGCCTCTCGGACCTTCAAGAGGAAGGGCTGGACCCGATGATCTCTCTGGGCTCTTTCAGACCAACTCGTACTTGAGAAATCAGTGAACGACTTAGAAGAAGTTCTAATGCTGAGACATCTCAGGTATCCTGCATCTCTGTGAGATAGCTCAGGGGCAGCCAAGGTCGGGTCCCTGGTCATCAACACGAGCTGGAGGAAAAGATGCAAGTGCCATCTATGGAGAAACAGAACCTGGCAGCCCCTAAGCTTGACTAATAAAAGCAAATTCCTGGAAGAAGCAGAGAAATAGGCCACAACTGAGACCTGGCAGTGTCATAAATGTCTATACGGTAAGTGATCAAAGGAGTAAAAAATAACGGCTACAACCAGACAAGATCTCGAAGCACAGACTACAGTCTAGGGGTTTGGGTGGGAAGGAGCCCCTGGAGCTTCTACCAGAGGGAGAGCTTGGTCCACAGCAGGTGCTACTGCATTTGGTTCAAACCCAGTTTTCTCATTCTGTCACCCTGGTGTGTGTGCACACGTGCAGACACGCTGCAGGCTCTAGTTATGCTTCTGAAGTGCTGAAATGAGAAAGAAATAGAAGAGATGATACCAAATTCAAGAAAATCAGGCTGAAGGCAAGTATAATTTTAGTTTAAAAGCTACCCATTTCCCCCGCTACTCTGTACGCCCTATCACTGCTGCCCATTCTGACATGCGGGCCAGCGGGTTTTGTGGGACTGTGAACTCGGGGGTGGGAGGGTGTGGTGCGCTGCGACCGAAGGCCAAAGGCAGGACCCGACCCGGGACCCCGCGTGAGGACCGCTCCGGTTGGTGACCCATGGGTTCGGCCTGCCCTGACCCGGCCCGGCACTCACTTGTCTTCACTCACGGCAACCGTCTCCACAAAAGGGATCCCTTCCTTGTCTGTCTTCCCCACGATCAGCCGGTGCTTGTCCAAGTTTATGACACACTGAAAACGAAGGAGGCTCACTGGTCACTGGGAATGGTCCCACTGCGGGGTCTCCATGTCAGAGGACCCCTGCCTCAGAGAGGAAGTGCCAAGGGGAAAGCAGAATCAGTCTTACCTTCAGAGATCGGAGAGTCTGGAGACCAAGAGACAAGGTTTTCTCATTGTCCTCTAAGAAAAAAATTAAGATTTAACCATTTTCGTGTTGGTTTAGAAGTCGGCCTCATCATCATTAGGTTCTATCCAGCCTACCATCCATCTATCCACCCATCTACCCATCCACCTATCCTTCCTTCCGTCCAACAAACATCTGCTGAGTGTTTATCACATTAAGCAATTTCTCCAGGTGACTGTAGTTAAAAGGTGACAGAGTCAAGATTCAAACCCAGTTCTTTTTAACTCTAAAGGACAAAGGCCCTTGGACGAAACGCAGGAACGCAGAGTAGTCTAGACTAGAGAGCGTGTGGGAAGCACAGGAGGTGGAGGGACCCGTCGGGGGTTTAGGGCAAAGGAGGAAGAGCACCTCGCCGTCTCCCGCCGACTAGCCCAGGGAACCTCTTCAGGGCTGTTTTTACTGGCACAAAGAAATGTCTATTCTCATACCCCTTGAATTTTTTAATTTTCTGGGTGATTCTCCACATGTCTTAAATGTAGCTCAGGGCCCATCTGGTACTTTGGAAGGAAAAATTGGGAGGAGATTTATAGCACAAAAAAGCGGAAACCTCGGATTTTGAAGAAGTCCGTCTTCACAGCCACGCGAGCCCCCCGAGGGTTCGGTGGAAGGAGGGGTGCCCAGGTCCAGGCCGCAGCTCTACTCACCAACCACGGCTGCTGGGCAGTCCAGGCGGAGGGAGCCCAGGGTGATCACCAGGTGCTCAATCTGCCCCATCACTTTCAGATGCCGGGGGAGACAGAGCTGCTCTCCCTCGTGCCTGTGAGATCTGACGTGCTCCTTGAGTCTGCACGGAGAGAAAATGCCAGAATCCCCTGGGCACCAGGTTTCTGGGGAAATCTGGCAACGCCTACTTTTTGACGGACAGCTGGAATTTTCCAGGAATTTCCTCGGTTTAATTTTACCAAAGAATTGCTAGCTTACACTTCGTGTTTTATCATTTTATCCTAAACATGCCAGGGAACATACAAAAGTAGACTCAGCTCCTGTTCTCAAAAACTCTGTCACTATCTGCATTGGTGAAAGAGGAGAGCTGACACACTCGGAGGACCCTTTTCGGCACCCCAGCATTCGCCCCCGCCACGGCCCCCACCCTCGCCTTTTACCCATCTGGGGTAGCGGATCTAGAGAGGCAGGTGAATCCTAACGTGAGAAGATGCTTTGTCCCCAGTCCTCTCTTTGTCTATTTCGGTCTATCCTCCTCAGTGAGTCTCAGGCCACAAGGTTGGTGCGGCAGGTACCTGTCTGTTACGGGCATTGATGCTGGCATCAGCAAGGACTGTTGTGGAGAAAGTCTGCCCAGGGGAGGAGGGGAAAACAGCACCAACACTTCACACAGTGGCGTAAGCTGACTGGGACAGCTGGCACCCAAGCTATCCGGGCTGGAGCCAGCCCTCCCGCCTCACTCCACCCCCTCTCTCTGGGTGTTACAGCCCATCTGAAAGAAGGGCTGCGGTTTTGCAGATGGTGATTAATCCCTCGGGAATCACGGCAGTCTGCTGCCTAACTGTGCACCAGGACAGTACGAGTCTTTCTGGAAGCATCATGGTGCACAGTATCTGGCCTCTTTAGCACATAAGAGAGCTCAGGATTCTTCCCACAGGAGCGCTTGTGTCCTGGACGCCCTCCACCACCCTCAACAGCAATGCACAAACCCAGAGAAGACAGAGACGAGAGGAAACAGACCATGTGGCAGAGGTCGCTGAAGAGACAAACCGGACTTGTGCAGGCCCTTCCCGAGGACGGGGCCGGGCCCTTCCTGAGGACAGGCCCTTCCTGAGGAGGGGGACAGGCCCTTCCTGGGGACAGGCCCTTCCTTAGGACAGGCCCTTCCTGAGGATGGGGACAGGCCCTTCCTGAGGACAGGCCCTTCCCGAGGACGGGGACAGGCCCTTCCTGAGGACAGGCCCTTCCTGAGGATGGGGACAGGCCCTTCCTGAGGACAGGCCCTTCCTGAGGACGGGGACAGGCCCTTCCCGAGGACGGGGGCGGGCCCTTCCCGAGGACAGGGACAGGCCTTTCCTGAGGACAGGGGTACCTTGAAAGGAGCTTCAAACGGGCCATGCCATCTTCCCTAGGGATGGCTGCAGCACACGGACGTGGGCTGGGAAAGGGCTGGGGGTGGGAAGGGATGCGGTTGACCCTCCCAGTCTGGCCGGACCCCAGGGCCTCTCTGGTACTTTGGAGGGAAGAGAAGGAAGAGAAGAAAAGGACACACCGAGTGAAAAGGAAGAAAGGCACAAAATGGCCTCCTCCGACAAAACAGAGGGAGAACTCAACCCCGTCCGCCGAGAGGACTGAAGACATTCAACGTGAGAGGGTCCGCGCCACACCCCGTCCCAGCGGGGCAGTGGGGCCTGAGTTTGCGTGTTGTCTGCAGGGAGGAAAGGCACCGGCCACCTCCGCGCAGGTCCGGCCAACAGCGCCAGCGCCCTGCTCCTCGGTCTGACTGATGCTTCCCGGCCTGGCAGTGTGGCCTCCAGGAACAGGACCCCACGTAAGCGACGGCCAGACACACTCTGCTTTCGCCTCTCCAGGGCAAACCCCCAGGGAAGCTCCCCCCGACGTGCGGTCTGGGGTACCAGTCAGGACGCAGGCATGGCACACGCTCTCTCTTTCCAGAGTCCAAAGTCTCTGCTCAAAACTTAACTAGTGCGCGTTAATGGAAAGCCTGAACCTCGAAATCAGTTCAAGCCAAGAGTGGATGAGCATCTGACTTCCAACGCAAGTGGCTACTTACCCCAGGCGGTCCACACAGGCTGAAGAGATGAGATTGTACTGGCAGCCCGTGTCAACCAAGGCTTTCACATCCTTTCCAGCACACTGTGAGAGGAAAGAGACTTTCAGCAGATGCCAGAGGAGCAGGAGGGAAGGAAGATCCAAAGAGCAAGAAACAGATGTCGCGGGAAAGGCAGGGCTGGCGAGCACCCTCACAATTACCAGTCGGCGTGTCCCAGCTCCACCACCGCAGAGGCCCTGGAGGGTTCCTCCTGCTGGCCCAGCGCCGACAGAGGGTCCCCAAAGGGGACCTTCATTCTATCCACCAAGCAGCCCTTGATGTGTGTGTGTGTGTGTGAGTGAGTGCATATCCCACACCCCTGTGCAAAACTGATGAGACCCCTGGTCCTCCTCCCCAGTGACACACATGTGAACAAAATACGCAGAGACGTCCCATGGTGCACGGCGTGTCCTTGGGGCTCGATGGTGAATATTCTGCCATTAGACGGACATTCTGCACAATTGGGAGGCGAGGCCCCAGGACAGGGATCACGACGGGACCAAACCTTGGGAAAGCTGTCCTCAGTACATTACCTGGCAAGAAACCCAGATCATGTCCTCCTCAGACTTCCTGAGCCCCTCCGACTTGGCCTGACTGAGTCTGCTGGACTTGGAGGCCCAAGGGACACGACTGCTTCGCAGCTTAGACAGGTTGGTTTCCAGGAGCCGTCTCTGCAGAATGTTGTGAGGTTGCTGGGGGGACAGAAGCGGAGGCTTCTGAGCCGAGGGCATTCCCTGCTCCCGCTGCCCCCCAGGTGCCCAAGAAACAGTGAAGGACCTCAGCTAACTGAGCTCCACCTGGGCTGCTTCTTTATTCTTCCTTCAGCAGGGACTTGGCTGGCCTGTCAGAGCAGGCACTGTACCCCGGCTAGCAGCAGGCCGCCCGGACGGAGCGGAAGAGCAGTGGGGACCCTGGAAACGTGGACGGGGCTGACGGCCTGGGGCTAAAGAGAACTGGGGCCCTCGTGATCTGAACTTCCCTCCCTGACAAGGCTTCTCAGGGGAAGGCCTGTGGAGCAAACGTCTCTCCCCAGGGGACTCAGAGAGAGGGCGGCGCATTCTCACGGCGGAACAAACCTTGGCACTGGTTTCGGAAGTTCTGCGTTCTTCTATCTCAAGCCTCACTCCCTCATCGTCTTACGATTTGGACCCAAATGAGTCACAAGGCACTTGCCCTGGAGACCTGGCTCCCCCGCGGGCTGCGCCATCCACGGAGAGGGTGAGGCGGGAAGGCAGGAGTTGACGCCTGCGGAGTAACTCTCGCAGGAAACGCGCTTTAGAGCCTGGTGGAACCCACGGGAATCATCCTTACTGTTATCCTCTGGACCTCAAGGAGCACACGGCTCGTCACGGATTCCAAAGCTCTTCAGCGGTCCAGGATCAAGAAGCAGGGCCTTAATCAGACCTTATACCATGTGGGGCGCCCAATGTCGGGAAGCAGCATGAGGCATGCCAACCCAAGTCTGCTCTTTGACAGAGCTAAGGAGGGCTTTTGGGCAGACTCAGCCATGCTCTACTGTTGCTACCCAAAGAGGCCTCCACAAAGTGTGAGTCACCTCTTGAAAAAGTGTCATTTGACCTGAGAGATTCCTACACCGAAGCATTATAGTCCCAGGTTACGGTAATTTTTAAAATCCCTCCAAGAACAGAGTCTAACCCCAAGTGTCTGTGTAATACACACCAGACGGTGTTCTAATTCGAGGGAGAAGAGAGTCACTCCAAGAAGCCTGGAGCCTGGAACCCTCCCAGGAAAGGACAGAAGGAGAAAAGGCCTTCGTTATCCTGCGCCTTCCAGAGTCCTCAGAAGAACAGAGTCAGAGCCATGACTCACTGTAACCCTGGTGAGGCAGTGACAGGGATGCCCAAAATATACTGATCTTTGGCAAGGCAGATTCTAAGTTAGCATCCTTGGGAAAGGAGGGCGGGCACTTAAAAGAAATGAGAGCATCTTAACTTGATCAGGAAGCACTAACTCTATCGCACCTGCCGGTCTGACCCTGGAGAAGGCTTGGTCCTCAAAGAACAGAAATTCTCCACTCTTAGCTCTCTTACTGACAAGCCTGGACTCACACCAAAGCGGGGCGTTCATTTCTTCAAGTCCGTGCTCGGCAGGACCAACTCAGATAAGCTGGATGTGTAGACGTGAGACTGGAAGGGCTTCGAAGGCCAGGTACACAAAGCCCTTCTAAGCGAAAGTTTGAGGCTTCCTGTCTCCACTGGGCTTGCTGAACACCACTTTACCCGGTTACTCTCAATCTTGAGAGGGTCTAATTGTCACTGGACCGATGAGGCAAAGGGGGAAAGTTCTGCAATATTTTCCTTGAAGTCATCTCTCTCCTGAATCTTCCTACGAGACCCCTTCTCCACCGGCTGTATACACACTCAAAGTTCTCATCTATTGGAGAGAAAACTCCTAGACAAAACCTCAGACCCTGCCTCAGCTCTACATCCTAATCTAATCCTGTCCTAAACGGTCTTTAAAAAAGTTGAAATGACTAGCCTATTTCCTGATAGCCTATATTTTCTTCATTGAAGTCACGTGGGATCCCACAACACCCATAAGGATCCCCAATTTCCAAACCTGACAGACACTTCCGGCCTTCATTTTACTTGACTTCTCCAGGGCATGTGGTCCTGCTGACTGTTCTGTTATTTGGTGACCCCAAATGGTTCAAATGCAATACATGCTCAGTGTAAAATGTTCGAATATCACTGAACACATGCAATTGAAAGGCAGAGCCTACCCAACCCTCCACCCTTCTCAGTTTCATGTTCTACAAATAACAACCATTACCTTTAGAAGTATATCCTTGCAAAATTTTAATACATTTACAAACATAAATAAAAATAGAATCATACTATAACAGTCTTCCAAATTCTTCTGTTTTTGTTTATAGAAAGGCATTTTTCTATATCAGTACATCTAATTCTCTTCATTTTTGTAACTAAAAGTATTCACAGGAGTTGAAAAATCACAGCCAATTAACTCATAAGAACCTCAGAAATGCTCTTCTGAGGTCATTTAATTTTGCCCTCATGTTTTCAGTGACTGTAACTATACATTTACCTCTGCTCTCAACCAAAATGTCACCGACAGTCAAGAAATAAGAATACAGAGAACAGTAAACAACAACAACGACAGCAAAAGAAGAATGCTGGCAAAATTCTGGAATCTAAAAAGCAGACCAAAAACTAGTAACTGATCTAGTCTAGAGAAAGCTAAATGCTTCACGCCTTCCACCAGAGTGGCAAAGACTTCCCTTGCGAAAGAAAATCCAGGGCCTCCTCTTCTTTCCGGACACACCTGGATTGTTTCCCAGGCTTCCCCGCAGTGAGGCAAGGCCACATGCCTGAGGCTGGCAAACAAGATGTGGGCGGAAGTGACCTGCACCAGTCGCAGGCCCGGCCCCCGAAACGCCCCTGAGCGCCCTCCTCCGTGTGCTAGTCCTCCCCCCGCGGCCTGGAGCGGCAGCCTTTCTGGAGACAACAGGTTGAAGGCAGAAGAGTCACTGTCAGCGCGGGCCCCACATGACTACATGGAGAGGGCTGTCTAACTGACCTTCCCCTAGAACGAGTACTTAAGGAAAAAAACAAACCATTACATATATATATATATATATATACACACACACACACATATTTTTTATTTGAACTATTTTATACGTGGGGATCTGGCTGTAGAAACATTGCCTACTGAAACTAAAACCTTGGAAAAGTTTAGGAATTATAGGTATTGTATCTCTACAGTTGGAAAGTACAATTAGGGTTGGAAAGAGATCAGTATAAAGCCTGCATAAGACTCCTACTTGACCCAGACAACTGGTAAGAATGCCAAAAGTTTATTCCTTCTGTAAGGGTAAATCAAAAGTCTGGTTGGTCGAGTTTGGCTGGGTTCAGAATACATTCCCACAACAGCTCAGCATGAGGGTGGAGTGGCACACCACATCAGAACTGAAGGATGCACAAGACTGAAAGGGCCCACCTGGAGTCTTGCACAATGAAAGATAAAAGACTTCACCTCATTAAGAATTCTTGGAATTTCGTGCATGACAAAGATTCCCAAGGCTTCCAAAGAGAAAAAGATGATTCAAATACAAAGGATTAGGAACCAGAATTACACAGGACTACTCAATGGCAATAATGGAAGTTAAAAGACAGTGGGATTCTACTTTTAAAAAACCTGACAGCACGTAATTTCTAAACCTAGTCAAGCTATCAATTAAAAACCAGGAAAGTTATTTTCCACACATCGTCAAGCAGCTATTGAGGGACAGGCCCTACCAAAGTGAGGGAAGTCCCCAAACAAAGAGAAAAGCATAGGATCCAGGAAATAAAGCTCCAACAGAGAAGAGAAATATCAAAACCACTAATGAGGTACCAACTTACACTGGCCAGAATGGCCATCATCAAAAAGTCTACAAACAAGAAGTGCTAGAGAGGGTGTGGAGAAAAAGGAACCCTAGTACACTGTTAGTGGGATTGTAAATTGGTGCAGCCACTGTGGAAAACAGTATGGAGATGCCTCAGAAAACTAAACATAGAACTACCATTTGATCCAGCAATCCCATTCCTGGGCATCTATCCAGAGAAAACCATGACTCGCAAAGACACATGTACTCCAGTGTTCATTGCAGCACTATTTTCAATAGCCAAGACATGGAAACAACCTAAATGTCCATCAACAGAGGAGTGGATCAAGAAGATGTGGTACATAGACACAATGGAATATTACTCAGCCATTAAAAGGAACGAAATACCGGCATTTTTAGCAACATGGATGGACCCAGAAATTATCATGCTAAGTGAAGTCAGCCAGACAATGAGACACCAACATCAAATGCTTTCACTGACATGTCGAATCTGAAAAAAGGACGCAACGAACTTCTTTACAGAATAGATACTGACTCGCAGACTTTGAAAAACTTATGGTTTCCGAAGTAGACAGTTCGGGGGTGGGGGGGGGAAATGCGCTGGGGGTGTGGGATGGAAATCCTATCAAACTGGATTATGATGATCACTGTACAACTACAAATGTAATAAATTCATTGAGTCATAAAAAAAGAGAGAGAGGAGAAATAAAGGCAATCCTGAGAACGGTACTGAAGGAAAAGCCCGGATGTTAGCTGTGGGGCGGCCTTGAGAGCAACCAGTCCAAGAGGAAATGGGGGAGAGAGCACGTCAGAAAGGATGACGTCCCAAAAAAAGAACTTCTGGATCATGTAGAGTTTTAAGTTTCTTGTGAGAGATTTCAATTGTACACAGAAAATTAAATAAAGGGGAAAATAGGCAATTATTAATTTTGATAGAAATATTTGTATGAGAAAGGAGACACAATTAAGGTATAGTATTTGACTCAGCTGTGAGTAAGATGAATATAGTTATAATAATGTAAGCAGTAAATGCTGATTTGACCCAAAGTAGCCATTTAACTATAATTAACATGTTATAATATTAGCATAGTAGGAGGGGGAACATGGGGTGGAGGTAAAATCAAATTAAGGAACAGTTTAAATTTTCTTAAGTTTTAAATTATATACCTGCAGGTTTTCTATAAAAAGTAAATTTTAAAAATACACCCCAGGAGTTCCCATCGTGGCACAGCAGAAACAAATCCGACTAAGAACCATGAGGTTGCGGGTTCGATCCTTGGCCTCACTCAGTGGATTAAGGATCTGGCGTTGCTGTGAGCTGTGGCGTAGGCCGGTGGCTACAGCTCCGATTCGACCCCTAGCCTGGGAACCTCCATATGCTGCCCCAGTGCAGCAGTGCCCTAAGACAAAAAAATAAATAAACAAATAAAAATAAATAAAAATATACCCCCATACAGTAGGAAAGCATACAGCCACAAGAAAAGCCAGCTTACGGTGGCCTATAGGGAGGTGTATTTTTTCTCACATAACAAGAAGACAGGGGTAGGCAGCTGCTGGCATCAATTCAGCAGCTCAGCAATGTCAGGGTCACTGCTCCTGCACTTCTCTTGGCCATTCCCTCACGGCCATAGGATGGGTGCCCCAGCCCCAGGCATTACACCCACATTCAAGGAATGAGGAGGGAGGAAGGGGCTCTGTGCCATCTATTCTCTTTCTCAGGAAAGCAAAAGCCTTCTCAGAATCCCAACAGTCTTCTGCCTTCATCTTCTTAGAGTTCATGTGGCCACTTCTAACTACAAGGGGGTCTGGATGAATTTAGCTTTTCTAACCTCCGTACAGGAGTCAGGCAGATAGCAAAGGGGTGAAAATAGGTGATAACTTGGCCAACTAATGATGTCTGCCGAATTGTGCAAAAACGAAATGGGGTGTACATGCGTGCACACCAACAACGTAACTTAAGCAGATGTAATCCCAGTTACCCTCTAACCAACCACCTTACCATCTATTTCCTTACATCTGGCCTGTTTTCCGCATGTTAAAATAGCACATCATCTGTACACACAGGCGATCAAGGTATAAACATGCCTCAATTCACTTAACTGCTTCTGAGTTTGCCATGAGGAACAGTGCTTTCATAAACCTAGCATTCCACGTTTCTTGAAACTCTCCTCGAGAAAACCACTGGCTTCTAACACCACTTTTCTGTCTACTCTGCTTCTGTCTCATCGATTGGTCCCTTTGCCTCTGCTCATCTCCTAAACGTGCCTCGTCGGTCTATCTTTGGTCCTTTCCCACTCTACAGATCCTTTCAGGGCAGGCTCAGCTGCTGAGGCTCAGCTGCTGAGCCTGCCCGCAGCCTTAGCTGCTTTCACCGCCTGTGCAAACCTCTGCCGTTCTGGCGCGGACTCTACCTGGTCCCCGGCCTCACCCCGGAGTTTTACACCCGCGCGCCAGCCGCCTGTGAATCCCCACTCAGACGTCCTGCCGGAGCCCGTCCCGCCCGCCTTTCCCGCAAAGCCCGTACCTTCTCGGCGTTCTTCACCTTTTGGGGAGTGAAACTCTGCCTCTTCGACACCTCGGTGTCCCCCGCACGCCTGCCCTTATTACTAAGCCCACGTTAGCTCTGAAAACAGGACTTGGACGGCCTCCTCCCCATGGTGGCTCCCCCGCCAGCTTGATCATCACAAAACGCGCAGGCCAGCACTTCAGAGCTCTCGCCACCGCGTCCCCCTGCCCGGTCTCGTCTTCCGGCCTCCGTGAGGGCTTTTTCTCCCTGAGCAAAACGACCGCTTGTCCCCTACGAGCTTGGGCAAAGCGCTCGTGCCGCTCAGCACGCCTCTCCCTCAGTCCTAAGAGAGGCCTGCGCTCCCAGGTCCTGGCCTGCTCGCCGCTCTGGATCACTCCTTCCCCACCAGCCTGGCGACACGGCGCCCCCCTTCCTGACTCTTGTCTTTCCCTGACCCCCCCCCCCCCCGCCCCCACCACCCCGTTCCGAGCGCAGGTGGTGCCCAGCTGAGAACAGCTCAGCTGCGATGTCTACAGCAACACGCCTCCAGCAGGAACCGTGCTGTGGATCCCGTCTTCTCCCGCCAGGGGCACTCCGCAGAATCCCCTCTGGGGAGGCCGGGCGGGCGGCAGCAGCTCCCGGTCAGCCTCAGGATCAGCAGGGCAAACACGTGGCCCACTTGCTACGCCGTACATACAACCATTCTGTCTTTCCCTCTCTGGACGACATTCGATACCGTACATGAGCGACTCGCTACTTCACACAACAGAGGCTTCGTGTTAGGTGATCCCCCCCCCCCCCGCAGGGAGGTGCAAGCGTGCTGAGCCTGCGCGAACCGGGCTAGGCTAAAACGCAATGTTCGGCAGGTTGGGTATATCACACGTATTTTCGACCTACAATATGTTCATTTTACAATGAGTGCCTCAGGTCGTAACCCCACGGTTAAGCTGAGGAAGATCCATGCCGTTGCCACTTCTTCCAAAACGCATCTGGCAGCCATCTCCTTCTACCTGCTTTAGTGCCTCCAATAAAAGCCAAGTCACCGCCACCTCCAACTGCGCTACGGCCGTCTCCCACCCCGACGTCCGCCTCCTCCTTCACCTTGCGGCCGTTCCTGCTCTACACGGCCAGCAGAGCAGGCTTTTAAAAGTACCAGAGAGATGATACATTCCTTTACTCAAACCCCTTGGATGGCTTCAGACAAAACTCAAAACTTCGTTCCACGGTCTACAGGGGACTGCACCATCCAGGCCCTGCCTAGCTCCCCGACTCTGCAGACGCACCACACACACCGCTCTCTGGTTTTGGTTTGTTTGGTCTTTTAAGGGCCACACCAGAAGCACATGGAGACTCTTGGGTTAGGGGTCAAATCAGAACTGTAGCGGCCAGCCTACACCACAGCCACAGCAACGCAGGATTCTTAACCCACTGAGGGAGGCCAGGGATCGAACCCAGTCTGCATGGATACTAGTCGGGTTCATTAGCCACTGAGCCATGACGGGAACTCCTGCTCTCCGGTTTTGCCTCATGGCTCAGAAACGCCCTCTCATTCTAATGCTCTGCACCTGCCATTCCCTCTGCCTGAAATGTTCTCCGCCTAATACTTCAAATACTTAGCTTTCTCTCATCTTTCATGTCTCAGCTCAAACATCACTTCCTCACAACATCTTCCCTCACCCTATCGTTTAAAGTAGGTACCCCCACCTCGTTAGTTACTAGCACATCCTACTATTTCTTTTATTGCAATTATAAATCCAGAATGACCTTGCTTATTCACTTGTGTACTATTTCACTCCCTCGCTAGAGTGCTGATTTCACAGGGGCAAGGACCTTGGTGTCGTGACCACAACTGTATCCCCAGCTCCTGACAGAACACTGAATGCACACGTCTCTGATTTTCACTTCTTCAAAGAGCCTTCCTGAGTCACCATCCAGGGCTGTCTTTCGGAAGCCCCTCTCTACCCTACTTACACGGTCTGCGTTCCCTGCACTCCCCTCCTTGGCTGTTGCTTTGTAAATTGGCGTAAGTGATTTATGTTTATGTTTGTTGAAAGGGCTAGCTTCTATTTTCCGGCTCATGATACACAGGGCTAGAAAGACAGGAGCTGCAGGCACTTTGGTGGCTTCTGGACAGAGCTGGCAAGTCATCTTCCTGACAGGGGTCCTGCTTTATGCTTTGGCTCAACAAGGCAACTACTCACCGAAGCAGTCCCTGGTTCTCTACTGTACCTGCAACGTGGCTGCTAAACCCTAACCAGGGTTCAGGATCTAGATCTTGGGCAGGTAAGCTCGGACGTGTCGCCTGAGTCACCAGCAGGAGCAGCGGAAGGAAATGGGCACTGTGGGAGGGCGGCACTCTGGGTAGACAGAGCTTAAGCTCCTCAGCCTGGCATCAGGTCTGACTAAACGTCTCTTCTAACCAAGCTGCACAGTGGGAAGAAAAGTGAGGGAAGACAAAAGAGGCTACAGCAGGTAGCAGAGAAACGTGATCTGAGGACGAACTTCCAAGCTCACTTTCTCAGTCCCTCTACTGATGCTGCGCTGAATCCAGGCAGAATCAAACTAAGGGATTTCTGGGGTCCACAGAATGGGCCAGACTGGAAAACAGGAGAAATGTCATAAGTCTGCCTTCTTTGTAGCAGTGACTCTCAGAGGAGAAACCCAAAGTTTCTAGCCTGCAGTAGAACCACAACTAGAACCAGTTAGAAACAGGGGTCAGCAAACAGCCCACAGCCCACAAGCCAAATCCAGCTTACTGCCCAGTTTTTTGCTTTTGTTTTTTAGGGCCACACCTGCAGCATATGGAAGTTCCAGGCTAGGGGTCCAAAAGGAGCTGTGGCTGCCGGCCTACACCACAGACGCAGCCACTCGAGATCTGAGCCACGTCTGTGATCTACACCACGGCTCGCGGCAACACCAGACCTGTAACCCACTCAGCGAGGCCAGGATGAAACCCACATCCTCATGGACACTAGTCAGGTGCGTTACCGCTGAGCCACACCGGGAGCTCCCTGGTGCCCATTTTTGTAAGTGAAGTTTTCTCAGAGCCACTCAACACCGCTTGTTCACTGTCTACGGCTGCTTCTGCACTGCGGCAGCGGAGCTGAGCAGTCGAGACGGACCGGCCTGCGAAGCCAATCTGGTCCTTATAGAAGACGTTTGCTAACCCTTGACTTGGCGGATCATTTAAAATATACATGCTCTGGAGTCAGACAGAGCTGAGTTCGAGTCAGTCGTTACCTTGCAGAGTTTCGTGCGGATGGAGTGAGACGGTCCCTACGGAGCCAGCTACGTACGGCCCGAGTGCGCAAATGTTAATGATTACATGCATGTGGACCCATCTACTTTAAATTCTCCTGCTCGGCTTCAAGTTGAAGCGGATGAGCATTCGCTTTTCTCTCCTTCAAAGGGCATGACATTCTCCTCCCCATTTCTGTGTAGACAACCTGGACCCCGCCTGTCCTTCCCTTCAAGCCCAGCACACACGCCTCCATCTGGCCTTGGAATCTAAAAGGCACCAGTACCCGTGCTTTCTCTTGCTTGTTTCCTAGCGGAATATACAACATGCGGCCCATCCTACGCCACAGTCACACAGACAGACTGTCCTCGGGTTTACAGCTGCTCAGGACCCCACGGGAAGCTGCCTAAGGTCTACCACAGGCCCCGGGCCTCTGCGTTCTCTTTGCCTTGAGGCCCAGCAGACGTGCGATTTCAGAGACGAAGCCTTATTCTTTTTTTTTTTTTTTTTGCTTTTTAGGGCTGCCACCGTGGCATATGCAGGTTCCCAGGCTAGGGTGGAACCGGAGCTGTAGTCACTGGCCTACGGCACAGCCACAGCACCGCCAGATACGAGCCGCGTCCGTGACCTACACCACAGCTCACGGCAACACCGGATCCTTAGCCCACTGAGCGAGGCCAGGGTTCGAACCTTCGTCCTCACGGATGCCAGTCAGATTCGTTAACCACTGAGCCACGACGGGAACTGGGACAGCCTTCGTCTTGACTGTCACCTGCTGGTGTGAGATGGTGGTTTCTAGCTGCCCACAGCAGTCTGCATTTCTGTCAGAAAGGATTCACCCACAAGCAGGGAATCTGACCAGAGAACCTGCACAGTTCTCACTCTGAGGTGCGTACTCTGGAAGCAGCTTCCTCTCCGCATAACCTCCTAGTCGGCTGCCTCGCCAGGGAACGGCGAGACTTTCATCGGGACGCCAGGCTCCATCTCAACTGTCCCGCCAGGCCAGAGTAACCGCTTCTGCCACTGAACTCCTCCAGTGCGGACGGACTGTCACATCTGACAACTAGCATGGGCTTCCTGGGGGTTATTCGTCTTCTCCTGGAACCACGCACTTGATACCTACACTCGAATAACTACTAGCCACCTCAGACTCAGCCTGTTCAGAATCGAATTCCTGATTCTTAGTCCCTGTCCCAGTCTTGCAGTCTCTTCCCTCTCCTGTGCACTTAGCCACTTCAGTAAATGACAAACCATTCTTCCAACTGCTAGATCAAAACCCTGAGATCATTCTTGGGAATTCCCTGGTGTGGCTTTGTCCCTGCTGTGGCATAAATTCAATCCCTGACCCGGGAACCTCTGCATACTGCAGGCGGGGCCAAAAGCAAACAAACAAAACGAAAAAACAAAAAACTCTGAAGTCATTCTTGACTCTTTCTTTCAGACCCTTAATCCAACCGCTGGATTAAACTGCCAGCTCTGGCTTCAAAGCACCCCGGCACCTGCCGCTTTCTTTCGCCTTCACTGCCAGCACCGCTGGGCCACCACCGCCTCACCCGGATGACCAGCCGCTTCCTAATCGTCTCCCTGCTTCGACCCCTGCCCTCTGCGGCCTGACCCGCCCAGTGGTCTGCTTTAAGAAACAGGCCACGTGCCGGGCCACACTCTGCATGGTTCTCCACCGGTTCCCGCGTCGGACTAAAAGCCACATGGCTGTACGATGACCTGTGCGGCCCTGAGCTGTCTGGCCTCCCCCTGTCTCTCTGAAGTCACCTCCTCTCGCTCGTCTCGCTCTGGCACAAGGGCCTTCTCAGAGCTCTTTGATCACAGCAAGCACACTAACAATTCGGGGCTTTGCGATGACTGTTCCTTTTGCCCAGAACATTCTTCCCAAAGACATTTTGCTCTCTCCTGTGCTTCCATATCCCCTAAAATGTAATCTTAGCAAGAGGCCTTTCCTGACCCCCTACCCACAGCAGCAAGGCTCTACTCCGCCCTGCCAGGGCCACATGCTCCCTATTCCCTTATGCTAGAGTGTTTTCTCCAGAGCACGGATGACACGTCATATGCTGTGTATTTACTCGACTGACTTCTGCTCTCTCCCCTACAAGAACACAAGTGCTATGAGGCTAGGATCTCCATTTGGTTACTATTATATCTTCAATCTCTAGATTATGCCTGATATGTCATAAACGTTCAATAAATTGGGGAGTAAATTAATATGTTCTATCCTTTCTCCTAACCTATAAACAGCTTGTGCAGGGAGACCTTGCTATCTTCTTCCTGTGGTCCTAGAACCTAGCACTGTGTCCTGAACACAGCAGGTGTTCAAATAGTTTGTTAGAATTAGGATTCAATCACAGCTCTGGAAATCTGGAGTTTGCATCAGATCCTGATGCTATACTGGTATTTCATGCTCCTCTTCTAGGACTCCAAAATTCTCCGGTCCAAAATCTATAGCATTATGGATGTCTGTGACATTATGAATAACTAATCTACAGGGTACCACTGAGAGCTGCCCTCAGTGACAGAGATTCTGATCAAGTAGCTCAGATACTCAGATTACAGGGCTACTCATTTCATGGCCAGCTGGCTCTGCTGTGTGCCACCAGCCTTCCCCCAGCCTTCTCTCATATCTAGTGCATTTTGTGAAAGTATTTGGCTATAAACAGAATCAGTCATAGACAGGAAACCAAAACTCTCTTTCTATTGCTGGATAAGTAAGGATATAGCCTGATGGTCAATAATACTATCATATAGGAGAGACACTGTATTACCTCAGGACATGGCTGTTTTTAAAAATGACAAAGTCTACCTCAATGAGAAGAACATTTACGAACCTGGTAGCTAAAACAAAGAAATTAGAATAGGCAAAGCTCCTAGAGTGACTTTTCTTCTCTAGCTTCATTAACTTGAAAAATAATAATAGATCAATTAAATATGACTCATATCTCTGATTTTGGTTCTGAATTTAATACAGAAAAAAAGCCAGCACAAGATGAAAGAATAAACAAGATAAGAGAGCCAGACATAAGAAATAAGATTAATTTCGACATCAGACTTTGCAGCAGCCGGCTACACACAAACAGGAGTGGGGCAAAGGCAGGTCCCTGGGCCAAGAGAGCAAGACGGCGTCTGACTGCCTGTGGATGCCCTTTGCTGATCCAAAAACAGCTGGCAGGCTGGGTTCAAACCGTGAACGTTACTAAAGGGCAAGGTAAAAGGCAGATGACTCAGACAACTCAGCAGTCTAATTCAAACACAGGTCACTAGCACGAGGAAAACAACCCGCCGTGTCTCACTAGGACAAACCCCAGCATCAGATGACACCGAGCTGTGCTTTTCCTCAGCTCCCTCTGCGCCCCCGCATTCTTTCCTGCCCCTCTTCTACTGAGTCTGTGCTGCACCAGCCACTTTGTTTTGGAATCCTCAAAACTCCCCTTCAGAGAGAGAACGCAAGCCAACACTGCTCTATACTTACTACCAGGTGGGTCAATAAAGAGAAGCAAAACGGTCCCTCCACAGTCATTTCTAAGACTGTCCTGAGGCAGCAGCATAAGGTCCAAGAGAGCTTAAGCAGCCACCTCACCCAGCGCTCAGGCTCTCCAGCCCCGTCCCAGTCTGCCTGGCACCTGCGACCTCTTCCAGCTCTTCAGAGCACTGGCTGCACACCGCGGGTGTGAGGACAGGGAGGGAGGGACATCAATGCCACAGCAGTGGGGAGCAGGATTTGAACCCTGTTCAGGGTCTCCCAGGAAACCGCTGTGTGTCGCATCCATGGCAAGAAGCTGCTTCTCCTCCCAGCCTGCTTCTACCTTCCATGCTACCAGCTCCCATGTGGCTCAACTGACACAGCCTGGAGTCAGAAAAGCAGATGGAACTCTTCCTGCACAGGATGAAGCAGAATCAAGAACGCTAAGGAAGAACGGAGAGGCAGTTCCTCAGGTTGGGGAACTCCCTGACACCCCAGGACAACCAAAGGTCAGTCATATCTTAAATCCAGCATGAAGAGAAGAAAAACATGCCAATTTTTACTTGCGTTCCTATTACTCTTTATTGGTTCCTTAGGCTTCCGGAAGCTAGGATTATCTTGGCCTGAAAACTTGAAACTGATTTGCTAAAGACATCTAAACGGTTGCAAAGTGAAAGGGAAGAGACAGTTACCTGTTTTTCTAGGACTACATTTCGGTCACTCACCACTGAGTCAGCATTAATCAGATTAACTATCCTGTGGCTTGAGTAGGTAAAGTATCTTTTAAAAAACAAAGCAGTATAATTGAGAAGACATGCCATGCACATAAATAACTAAAAATAATTCCCTGTCACAATGAGGGGAGGACAATTCTGATCTTGGTATCTGTGTGTCACTAGAGGTGTTGAAAAAGAAAAAATAGAAGTGGATTCAGCAACCCTGCCCTTGATACATCCTGGGGCTGGAAATGGCAATTTCAGTGGTCCCTGAATTTCCTACCCTTTCCCTGACAAATTAAACATTCCGAAAGCTCAGAAAAATTCTGGAAAAAAATATGCAAAGTATCTACTTCATTTAAAAGACGTTTAAGTAGTTATTCATAAATTACTGCCTTATTTAATAAAGTCATCATGAAATTCAAGAAAATAAGTTAAACTACAGGAAAATTCCAGATAAAACTACAAAGCTAAACACCAATTTGGTCCAGCACTACTACAGTGACTTAAGGATGGAGACTCAGATACAGTTCTTTAAACGAGTAGCCCTTAGATCCCTATAGCATCCCTCCTATAGACGGAAGACAGCATGGTCTTTGAACCCAGCCAGCCCTCCGGTCCTGAGTTTCTCCCTCTTAATGCCAAGAACAACCCCGCTAGAAAAACAAGCCTGCGCCAGCCCCAGCCCCAGCCCCAGCCCCGCACACAGCTGGTGGCTGAGAGGCAGCAGCTTCCTCCCTTCATCCACTCTGGGGCTGGAGCAGGAGGAGAGAAAATGTTCAAGAGCGGTTTGGGGCTCAGGAAGCCTCCACGGTCCCACCCTTCTTCTCCTCCCCCACCCCCCAACCCCGTTGGAAGGTCAAAGTCAAAGAAGACAAAAATCGCACGGAGAAGCAGACTTCGCAACGGGGGAAAGGGATTCGACAACAGTCGTCTGGAGCTGGACACGGCGACTGCCCAGAAAGCTCCCCCCGCCACTTGGTCCTCCCCCCTCACACGTTCCGGGTCACCTCTGTGTGGGTCACGGGGCCGGCCAGGCAGCCCGGGAGGCAGCGGGAGCTCCCGGGCCGCGAGGCTCGAGCCGCGCGCGCTCAGGCGACGGTACCGCGAATGCGGGGGAGGAAGGGGCCCGAGGGCGGGAGGCGGGGCAGGAGAGACCCCAGGGGAGGATGCGGAGCAGGAGGGAGGGCGAGCTCGAGAAGCCACGACGGAATCCGAGCGAAACGGAAGCCGGGGGTACTGGATGGAGCGGAGTCCGAAGGACGGCATCCGCACGACAGCGGCCGGCGGGGGCCGGGCCGGTGACTCAGTGAAAGCGGCCAGGGCGGGCCCGGGAGACCTCGCCGCGCGAAGGAGACGGGCCGCGCGCGGGGACCCCGGGGCGAGCGCGGCCGCGGGGGGCTCACCGTGTCCTTGGACGAGCCCAGCTTCTTGAGGCCGTCCAAGGGCAGCAGGTCGGCCGAGTCCTTGTGGATGAACTGCACCGCCTGCTTCATCCGGCGCTGCTGCCGCAGCGACGCCGCCTCCCGCATGTCCGTCTCCTTGCGGCCGCCCTCGGTGAGGAGCCCTGAGTAAAACATCGCTGAGGCGCCCGTGGCCCAGCGTCCCAGCCTCCGCCCGCTCCCCGGCCGCCCGCCGCTTCGAGCCCTCCAGCGCCGCGAACGCCGCGCGCCGCCTTTTTTATAGCCGAGCGTGACGTCACGGGGAACAGCCAGTGCGCGCGCAGGGGGCGGGGCCGGCACAGCGCCCCCCCGGGGGGCGGGCCGGCACTGCGACCCCGGCCGGCGCGCGGCTTCCCGGCGTCTGCTGCCCACCTGCGCACGCACCTGCTGCGGGGCTGGAACTGGCGAGGAGGGACGGCGCTGGTCAGACTGACTCCGAGCGCGGAGGCTCCCCCGCGGCCCAACCAGTCCCTCCCGTTGTAGGTGCCCCGCATCCCCAGGGATGAGATATAGGGGACCCGATGCCGGAGCAGCTTCTCCCATTCCAGCCGCCGCCACTCCCTGGCCCCTACCTGACCACGCCGTGGCTGACCCCGGAATCACCGACAGCTGGGCCATGCCCCGATTCCCGCCGTCCGCGCTGCTTCTCGGCTTCACCAGTTCCCTCTTCCGCGCCCCTCCTGGAGCCCCAGAGCCCTAAGCCCCAGCTCGGGAGGACGGGCGTTGCACTCTAAAGTTGGGATCGCTCGGGATTTCTCCAACTTCACATCGGTCCCCACCCACCAGGCCACGTGACTGGGGAGGGGGCAGCCCCCGCGGGCCGGCCGGAGTTGTTCTTCCGGGACCCTCCCTCCTCCCAGCAACCCCTGCCCAGGGCCCCCACCCCCACCCCCTGCGCCCGGCACCGCGCCTCCGCGCTGGGGAAGCAGGGCCTGGCGGACGCCTGCGGGTCAGCCTGAGGCTGAGGAGTGGAGAGGGTCCCCGCCTCGACTGCACGCTAGTGTGAGCCCTGCACCTGCTCCTCCGCACACCTAACGGAAAAGCACGTTTTTCTCTGCCAACTCCGGGCTTCTTTCACGGGTCTCAAAAGCGTGCCCCTGGGAGTAACTGGAACCTGGTTTTCTTTGTGAATCTCTTACTTTCAAGCCATTTAATGGGGCCTTCAGGCATCCTGGGTCCGGGCCGCGATGTTGTGACTTTTAGTACAAACTGCGTTTCCACCCAGAAACCACCACCAGTACACTCTCGCACCCCGTCTCACAAAAGCAGGCATGAGGCAGGAAGCTCTGCTCTCTGAAGAGAACCAACCAAAGTGACAATAACAACATTTACTGAGCCTTTACTGTGTGCCAGGCACTGGCATAAATACTTCCTTGAATCCTGGCAACAGCTTATTAGATGGTATTATCATCATCATCCCCATTTTACAGGCAAACATCCGAGACTTCCTAACCAGCCTCCCCGGCGGGCCTTGGTTCCCTTCCGATCCGGCGCTGGCTGCTGCCAGAGGAATCTTTTCAAACCGCACACGTGATCATCTCACCTGCCTGCGTGGAGCCCCACAGAAGGCTTCCCATCGCTCTCAGGTAAAGACCCATACTCTTGCTGGCTCTGCCCTCCACCTGCACCTGCACTTTGGCCATGTCAGCCTTCTTTCTTCCAGGTCCTTGGAACAGCCATTCTCCCTCCCACCAAATGGCCTGCCTTTGACTATCCCGCCGTGCCCTCTGTCTGGAATGACCCTGCTACCCTGTGCAGTGAACAGACCTCGGGTCCCAGGCATTTCTTTAGGAAAGCCCTCTCTGACTTCCCAGAGGGGGTGGGTTCTCCCTAATTATAAACTGTGCCTCTCTCCTGGACATTCCACCTTTTTGGTGGTAGTGGTGGGGGCGTTATTGGTTATTTGGTTTATATTTCTCTCCTTCACTAGCTGTAATCTCCAAGGAAACTGGGTCCATTTTTTGCTTAACATTGAATCCCTAGCACACAGGAGGTGCTCAGTAACTACTAGTATAAGTACGGCAAGAAGTTAGGGTCTTATCCAAGGAAGGCAAATGGTACCCCAGACTGTCTACCTCCGGAACCCAGAAAGCAGAAAGGCTGGGTTTGACCTCCTGAAAGTGCTCTTTTTCCTCTGTTCCTGTCTCCAGCACTTGCCCCAGATTCGGAGCTCACATACTCCTGTGGGAAATACATCCAGAAGGCTGCTTACTTGGCTTCAGGGAAGCCCCCGGTTTCCTGTCCCCCAGGACACTCACGGAGCGCACCGTCTCCCGGAGGGGGGCAGCAAGGGGGGTGGGATGGCAGCTCACCTTCCGGTCCCCTGGCACACCCCCAGCAGTAAACAACAGTGGCTGCCCGGGGCCGTTCTGTCCTGTTGCCTGGATCCCTGCCTGGTCACTCCTCCAGGCCCGAGGCACCCAGGGGACGGTGAAAAACAGCCTTGCCTTGTGTCTCTGGGGTAGGTGCCTCTGAGCTCAGCAAAGCGTCCTGACAGGTCCGACAGTGAGCGCTCCAGGGGATCTGGCCAGGGCAGCCACTTTCCACTGAGAGGAAGCCAGGCAGGCAGATGCCAACTCCCCATGCTCAGGCAGCTCAGCTCAGAACTGCAGCCTTTTTGTTGAGGACTGCCCTGCAGAAGAAAGGGGCTCTTTTCACAGGTAAATTCCCCCACACCCCATCCAGAGCACCGGAA
Source organism: Phacochoerus africanus (assembly GCF_016906955.1). Classification (NCBI taxonomy): domain Eukaryota; kingdom Metazoa; phylum Chordata; class Mammalia; order Artiodactyla; family Suidae; genus Phacochoerus; species Phacochoerus africanus. Next base: position 532,187 of record NC_062554.1, on the reverse strand, counting down.
GCTGAATGTCTCCGGTTGAACTGGAATTGGGCCATGTCAGGTGTTACTGAACAATAAATAGGGCCTTGGCTAGAGCTGAATGCAGCGCCCTTTGCTAGAGTGGGACCTGTGTGCTGCAATTGGGCCTGTGGCCCCGACACCGCTGGTCCCGTCATCTCTCAGAGCTCTTCCTCAGCCAGACTGCCCTGGAGCTCGGGTCAAGACAGGGACCGACCCTAAGAGTTTCTGCAGACAGCAGACCTCTGCGCGGTTTAGCCGGTGTGCCCAGACGACTTTGACAATGACCCTTCCTATCTCCAAGCCTTAGGTCCCGCGTCGGTGAAAGCGATGCAGTGGGACTGCATGGAAAACTGGCCTCTGTAAACTCTGGACGGCTCTACCTACACGAAAGTTCTCCACATAGCCAACCTCCCTGCCCCACTGACCCATCTTGGGAGCAGAATAGACGTGTTAAAAGCGCAGGTGCTGGAGTCCAGCACTCTAGACCTGAATCTCTGCTCTGCTGCTTACCAGCTGCACAATGAGTAAGTTACGACACTGTGCTGAGTTCAGCTCCTCCCCTAGAAAATGCCGTTAGGAATACATCGCGGACCTCTCAGCACTGCCGTGAGGGTTAAATGAGATAATAATGCACCCAGCACGTGGAGGCGGGTAGTCCGGGCTCAGCAGAAGGCAGCTACCCCATCACCCGGGACAGCCTCAGGAAAACCAGAGGCTGCCGAGCCTCGGAATGGGCCCTGGCCTGGCCTCCTCTGTGCCCCCCTCCCCCAGGGCTCCAGACCTGAGCCCCCTGCATGGGCTAGGCCTCCCAGGGCAGGGGCTGCCTCCCTCTCTTCCTCTACATGGTGCCTCTGGGTCCTGAATGTACCAGGTGGCTCTGTTCTGAGGTCCTCTATGCCCTGCCGTGGCTGTCAGAGAGGGTCTGCCCTTGAGAATCATGGTAGACAAGCTGATGCTCTTTCAGTTAGAATTTCATTCGTGTTGTCCTCATTCTAAGTGACAGGAAAGCCAGTTGAAGATTTCTTCAGCAACAGTGAAAACTTTTTGCTCCTGAAACTAACACAATATTGTAAGTCAACTATACCTTGATTTTTTAAAAAAGGAAACCCGTGTTGTCCCCTTAATTTAAAAGTGCAGGGACTTCAGGCATGGCTGAATCGGGGTTCAAGCAACACGATCGCCGTGTTTCAGCTCGGAGCCTATGTCGCTGGAGGCAGGCTCCTGGAATCCTCTGGCCATTAGCAGCTCCCAGCTGGCAATCTGGTCCTTTAGCTTCTCTTCTTTCTTTTGAGTCTTCAGGTAACAAGAAAGGCTTTTGTGAACGGGTTACAGATGAGTGCTGGGACTGGCAGCCAGAGAAATAGAGAAGGGCGGAAGAGAAAAAGCAGAGAGCCCAGGAATTGTCACCTGTCTTCCCGCCCATGCGTCCTTGGCTCTGACTTTGCCCTTGGGCCCACGCTGAAGTCATGACCACTGCCTGGTCCCCTCCTCGCCACCCGGTCCTTGTGGCGGCAGGTCTGCTTCCCGCCCTGGGGCCTCCCACAACCGCAAAGCCCTCCGCAGGAAGCGTCTCCAAACTGTCCACGGCAGCCGTCACGTGTACACCAAGGTCTCTGGCAACACAGTGCGCGCAGGTTGGCACCCAGCCCTGAAGACTGTCTGCTCTGGCAGGTTAGTACGGAGGCAAGAGTTAGGCCTATTGCCTTCCTTCAGGGCAATGCCAACATCACGGCCTCATAGAACTGGGCTCACAGCAGCCTCGCCGCTGTTTTCCAAAGTGGCCTCAGTCTTTTGGACCCATTCCTGTCAGCAAAGATTTTGTTTCCTCTCCTGGATAAGGACAGGCTGTGACCTCCAACCGGACAGTAGAAAAGGGGAGGGAGAGGGCCCGGTCTCAGGATCTCAAGCAAGAGCGTCTGGCGGAAAGAGGCTTGCCTGCTGGGAGGCCTCCGCCGAGGTCTCTGCGCCTGCTGGGAGGCCTCTCCGTCTGGCCGTCTGGCCGGGCTTCGTGTGGTTTCAGCGAGAGACAGCGGAGCACAGGCCCCCCGCAGACTGACCCCTGCCCCCTTCCCTTTCCCTGTTCACCCCGAGCAAGGAGCTGGAGAAGGGGCGGCCCTCCAGAGGCCCAGGGAGAGCCCTTCGGTTGGGAGCTGGCCTGAGAGATGCCAAGCTCCTCAGGAGGCAGCACGGCCTCAGCTGTCACACCCAGCCAGAGGTGAGAAGGCTGCCAGGAGCTCAGGGCACCCTGGCCACCTGTCTATCTCAGGAGCACGGAGGCCGCCCCCGCCTCCGTATGCTGGTAACTACCCATGCTGCGTGGGTGTGACAGTGACGCGTCAGTGGCCCTCTCTGAGCAGCTCTGGGCTTGCGGGCCCTGGGCACAGAAAGGCCAGGGACTGTACACTCAAGTGTGCGGGCAGCCACACCCCCCCACCCCCCACCCCGCGCACGGCACTCGCGGGCCTGTTTTCACACAGCTCTGCACCGCCTGAGGAGCACGTCACTGTGGTTGTTTCTGAAAGGTTTTGTTTCCAAACAATTGCAAACTCAGGAAAGACTGCAAAACCGAAAACAATGCCAAGAACACCTGCATGTCCTCCAACCAGAGCCTTCGCCTTTCACGCCAGAGCCACGGCATTCGCTGTCCTCCAGCACAGACACACACACACACACGGGCACCCCCCCCCCCCAAACACTGTCTTCGGACCCAGCTGAGGATACGTCACACATACGCTGTGACGCTTTCCCACTAGGATCTCGCCGCGCATTCTTCCTAAGGAGAGGGGTTTGTCTCGCACCTAACACAGTGCAGCTACAAACCTCGGGCGTTTTCGCTGACACGATACTCTCATTTATTGTGGCTCGCGCTTCCGTTTCGTCCGCTGACCCAGCAATGTCCTCTAGGATCCCCTCCTCTGGCCCCGGGTCCAGGCTGGGGTCGGGGGTTCCGCGTCCCACGGAGCTTCCGCGCCCTCCAGGCCGGGACGCAGCCCCGGACTCCTCGGCCCTTCGTGGCAGGGACGTCTGTGAAGAACACAGTCCTGCGTCTCTTTCACTAAGTGTTTCTTGAGACATAATTCACACCCTGCACAACTTACCACGTAACGTGGGCAATTCAGCGACGTTGAGCGCTTTCACGGAGCTGGTGGGCCCCCGTCACCAGACTCAACTTTAGAACACGCTCATCGTCCCTGAAGAACCCGTGTCCCCATGAGCCGTCCTCCCCACCGCCTCCGCAGGCCTCGGGGCCCAGGCGGCCTGTCGCCTGCAGGCCCGTGGCTTTGCTTCCTCTGGACGTTTCCTGGAACTAGAATCATGCCACACACGGTGACTGGCCGCTGTCACCCGACGCGTGTTCATCCCTGCTGCGGCGCACGCCTCGGCGCTTCTCTTTATGGCAAGAGCAACCGGTGTGTGTGCGTCGCAGCCGGCGTAGCCACGGCCGTCAGGGGCGTCTGCGCCTTCTGGCGATCGTCACTATCGCCGCTCTGAGCGTCTGGGCACGCGTGTTCGCGTGGCCGCACACTTTCATTGCTCTTGCAGTGGCGCTGCTGGGTCGTCCGGCAATTCTAAGTTTGACCCGCCGAGGAACCAACACGCTTTTCCAGAGGAGCCGTGCCCTTCCCACCCCTACAGGCGTGTCTCCGCATCCTCGCTGCCCTCGCGGCTCTCACACCGCCATCCTAGTGGGGAATCGTGTCCAACGGTGGTGTCAACAGCGCAGAGGAAGCGGCTTCTCACGAGCCCTGGGGGAGAACCCGGTCTCCTGTGAGGCCCTGTGGCTCTGGTTCCCTCCTCAGGCTCTAACGCTTCTGTTCCCAGAACGCGTCCCACTAGAAAAACTGTAACGAAGGGATTTTCTGTTTCGTTGAAGTGGGAGAAACCAGCAGAGTGTGAACCCACTTTTAAAATGTAGCTTGGATGTAACTTCTCTCTTTCCAGTCTCAAGGAATGAGAGATGGCGCTGGCAGTGCTGGTGGTGCTGGCGGTGGAGACAGCGAACATGGATGGAGCCCACGGGACGTTCCAGGCAGTTTTCCATGTGTGAGCTCGCTGAATTCTCACAACGACCCTATCCGACAGGTACTGTCTTTATTTACCACAGGGGAGAACTGGGGCACAGAGACGTTAAGTAACGTGGACAAGGTCACACAGCCAGCAGGCGGCAGAGCTGAGATACAAATCCAGGGGGTGCAGAGGGCACAGTGGGAGCCTTGAAGAAATGAGCATTAGGAAAAATAAATTTTGGAGAATCTTTCACCAAGACAAACAGAGAGAATGCAGGCCCAGAAAAGTGCAGCGGGAGCACGGGGAGGGGAGGACGGGAGGACGGGCGGCGTCCCGCTGCCGAGTCCCCTCAGGGCCTCGTCGGGAGCCCTGAGGAAGCGTTTCCCAGGCCTCTTGTTCTTGTACCCACTTCACTCAAAACCTCAGCTCTGCTACCTGATGCGGCCGCTAAAGGCTGCTGCTCTCAAGTCGGGTCACCCGGATCTAATGCTGGGGTTCTGGGCGACACCATTACCGTGGCGTTTAGTGTCCCGTTTCGCACCAGGACAGGCATCACGTCGTGCAGCCACGCTGCCCCCGTGTGACGACGCCCAGCTGTGGTCACACACAGCGAGTTACACGCAGCGCCCGGCTGGGGCTCACCACACGCTCACACTCTCTGCCACCACCCCTCCCGCCGGCCGTGACTGTGTCGGGCACCCTCTGCTGGGTCTGCCCGCCCTGGCGCACCGGTTCCATTTCCTGCTCAGCAGCAATTAATTTTTTTCCACCATAAAGTGTGTAATAAGGTAAAGGCAGCACCAAAGCTCGGCTCCGAGGTCGGTTTGTATTTCTGCTTTTTGCGCTGCGTGGAAGAAAGGCAGGAAACTCCGAGCTGTGCCCCACAGTTATCCTTCGGTCCAAGGAGAGATCACAGGCTCACAGGACAGTCCAAGTCAGTGGGGCGCGGTAGCTCTTGGAACGACACGAGGTGGCAAATACACAAGGTGACAGTTGGGGAGTGATGTCCCCTCGTTCTTTCAAGTCCTCTCCCCTCCTGTCTTGGCAGCGTGCATCCAGCCTAGCAAGGTGCCGGGGCCACACGAATGAGTGAATGGGGCGGGGGTGTCTTTGGACATATGGCCGTGACTGACTGCGTTGCCGACAGTTCCAGAGGACCTGAAGATCAATGACGGCTCACCCGGTCGGGAGGTGTTAGGCCAGGCAGAGGGAAGGAAAAGATCCATACAGATACATCCTGACGACTGTAGGAAACAGGATGCAGTCCGTCAGTTGTCAAACCACAGCCCTGGTCCCCAACACCGTATTGGGAACACTGCGTCTGGAATCAGGAACATCGACCTTCCAAGGTCATTGAAGCCCGAGGGCAGGGGGATGTGACTGGAAACACAAGTGGATTCCATTCACGACCACTAGGTGGCGCCTGTTCTAGGCGGTGCAAACGGGCTTGTTCCCAACTTGGAGCTTCCGGCAGCCTGGCCCCAGAGCAATCAAGGCCTTGCTGGGTAGGTAGAGGGCGTGGCCAGGGCCAGCACTGCCAGGCTTGGCTTAAGGAGCCAGTGTCCTGGGAGGGGACTGGATTCCTGATTCCCAGATGAGCTCACCCTATCTAAAACAGCTGCCCTGCCACCACCTCCGCATTCTCCCTCCTTTGCCCTTTCCTGTCTTCTCTGAGGCAGTTATCACACTAGTTATTTTCTGTCTCCTCCCACTAGATTTAAACTCCACAGGAGGATGTTACCCGCCACAGCACGGCCCGCTCCTCCATACCCAGCACTTTGTAAACCCGAAGCAAACATGCTGCATAAATGAATGAGTTCGCAAACCTGTAACAAAAAGAATTGTCCCTGACTAAGGTCTGGAGCCCATTCTCCTAAAGAGATTGCGTGGAAACCAAGCGAGCTGAGCTGTCACCACTGCTCAGCGAAGGTGGGTTGAACGTGTACCCCTTCCATTCAGCTAGAGCAACCTGCCTGTGAATTAGGGGGTTTCACGTGCCAACCCTATTTTGATCCTGCTGTGCTCTCTGCAAGTGGTCCCGGCTGCGCAGTTAGGTCTTTCCGGCTGTCAGTCACAGGAGCAGCCTTGCAGGCCACAAGGCCCTGAGGTTGGTCTCCTGCCAGCTGATCAGGGATGCCCGAGGGAGGAGGAAAGGGCACCACAAATGCTCAGGAGCCCCTTGAGCTGGGTTCAGAGCCCCTGGAGCAGAAGGCAGAGGACGCCCCACTCGGGGCTTCTCGTTTCCTGCGGATGAACACCCAGGACCCGCACCCGGAGGCAGCTGGTGGCTTACCTGGCACGAAGGCCGCAGGCAACCAGCTCCCTCGACTTGGTGAGGAACCACTTTACTCCAGCCTCACCAGATCCCTCTACCGCCCCAAAGTGGCCGAGAGTGATGCGGACACGGGTAAGGCTCTGGGAACCCATCCTGCTGTGTGAACGGAAGCAGAGGTGCTGCCGGGCCAGTGAGAGGCATGCCTTCTGAGCGGAGGAGGAGATGGAGGCGGGCCTGGTGGAGCCCCGGGTCCCCTAGGGCCCAGGCCCTCAGCCACAGCGTGGGCAGCAGCCCTGGGGCATCCTCCGCAGACGTCTGTGCGTCTGGGCTCTATGCCATGTGGCCGCTGCCTGCCCCAAGTTCCCACATGACGATTAGAAAATCACCTGCAAGCCTAAATCCAGCGCCTACAGCCGACACACTTAACAGCTCAGAGAATGACTCAGAGGAAGCCGTTTTCCGAAGTGAGGATGAGCACCCGTTAGTGTGAAAGGCAGCCATTCTTTTATCAGCACCGGCCACTCAAGGGAAAGGGGGCGAAAGCCGGAAAAGCAGCTCTTGAGTAAATGCCCGAGAACACGCCCCCAGCGGGAGGGCGTGGGGGCTGCACAGACGCGGCTCCACGGAGGATCCCACTTCGCTGCAGAACCCGCTTGCGGGGGGGGGTGCCAAGCAAAGCTCCACCCTCTTCCTGAAACGTAACCAGCAGCGCCGGTAGGTTCTGTCCCTGCGGCCACACGGGGAACTCAGAGTTCCCTGGTCTTTTTTTTTTTTTTTTGCCATTTCTTGGGCCGCTTCCACGGCATATGGAGGTTCCCAGGCTAGGGGTCGAATCGGAGCTGTAGCTGCCAGTCTACACCAGAGCCACAGCAACTCAGGATCCGAGCCACGTCTGCGACCTACACCACAGCTCACGGCAATGCCGGATCCTTAACCCTCTGAGCAAGGCCAGGGATCGAACCCACAACCTCATGGTTCCTAGTCGGATTCGTTAACCACTGTGCCACGATGGGAACTCCCCCATGGTCTTTTTTCATCTGCGTACTTTTCCCAAGTGACCTCGATCCACCTCATTCTTCGCTCTGTGACTCTGAGGTTCTGAGTCTCCCCTGAGCTCTCGCGGGACTTCGCAGAACGAGGCGCCCATCTGAAGCCTTTATCTGGGTCTCTAGACAGCTCGGGGCCAAAACCGAACTCACCAAACTCTTCACCTTCTCTTCTCTTCCACCGTTTCCTTATTGCACAAGAAATCATCCAAAGCCTGGCACCTCAAAACAACAGCAATCACTGATGTAGCTCACCAGTCGGATGTTTTGGTGCAGCTCGGCAGGGACAGCTCAGCAAAGCATCAGCTGGAGAACCTGTTCCTAAGGCGTTCATTCACCCCGCTGGCAAGTTTTGCTGCTGTCACCCGGGAGTCAGCTGGGCAGTGGGGGAGGGGAGGGGTGGTTCCCCGAGGCGTGGTGACCAAGGTCCCGGATTTCCCAAAGAGAGGAAGTGGAAATTGTCTTACGTTCTGGGGCCAGGAAGGGATAAAGCCTTACTCCTGCCATTAACAGTGGTTAAGCCATCGCAGACCCCAGGTTCAAGGGGAGGGGTGAGAGACCCCCCAGCTTGCCCCGGAAGGAGCATCAGAGAGTTTGTAGACAGGTTTTTAAACCATCACAGGTCCCACACCGGCTCCTCCCGAAGCCTTGTCCATCTGCCACCTGCTCAGGCAGCTCAGGGTCACCTTCGGTTGCTCTTTTTCCCGCCCCTCACGTCTGGACTTCAGCAAGCGCTGTTGACTCTCTCCCCAGACACGTGCAGAACCCTTCTGCTCGCTTCCTCCGCTGCGACCAGCCCGTCCCGGACAACCTCACCTCCCACCGGATGACCGCTTGGTTAGCAGTCGTTTGAGAACTGCTCTCTGCATCCACGCCTGCTTTCTGAAACCTATTCTTTGTTCAGTAACCTGAGCTATCTTTTAAAACATGAGTCAGATCATCCCACTTTTCCGTCGAAACCCCTTCCAAACGCTTCACCGTGTGTTTAGAATTAACCCCCAAGCCTGCCTTCCGGATTCCAAAGCCCACGGTGCTCCGGCCGCCGTCCAGCTCCCTGCCCGTCTCGTGCCATTTGCCTTCTTGCTCGTCTGTGGTCCAACACGTGCTTGTTCCTGTCTGATGGGAACTTGGCTTCTCTCTCTCTGGAATGTTCTTACCCCTGATTTCCCCAAAGCTGGCTCCTTCTCACAATTTATTTTTCAGCTGAAATATCATTTACCCAGAGAGACACCCCCCCCCCAGTTCCCAAACCTCAGGTAGCCAGGCAGCCATCTGTTACACTAACCTCTTTTAATTTTCAACATAGCCCTTATCTCTAGCTGATACTTTTCATATTGATTGATTCGCTGTCTCCTCCCTCCAAAAACTGAAAAATGACAAGACCTTGTCTGTGTCGTCACTGTGCGTCCCTATGGCCTAGAACAGTGCCTGGCAAAAGGCAGATTACAACAACTATTTACTGACTGAGCAGGTGGCAACAGCAGTCCCCGCCACCCAGTCTTCCGACAGGACCACGGCATCTCTCAGGGTGGTTGCTGGGTATGGAGACGAGGCTCCAGGGGGGCCTCAGTGGCTCATGCACGGTCGGCTCCGGAGGGTGCTTCAGAGCCCCAGCTTCTGCGGCCTCCTTCCTGCCCTGTGCACAGCCGTCCCCAGCCTTCCTGTGAAGTCAGCAGTACGGAGTTAGACAGTCTTAACCACTGAGCTGCTAATTCGCTTGGGCAGGATGGCACAGTTGAGCTCAGCAGCCCTCCATGTCGGTCAGGTCGGTAATGTGTCCACATTACATCTGAATGTTCATCTTGGCCAGACTCAGACACGCAGGCCAAGTGCCGGCTTACAAATTCCAAGTACTTGTATTAAAGACTATTTTTTTTTAAAAATGAAGATGTCAAAATTTTGAGAAAAGACAGAAATGGATACTTAGGACCATCCAAATAAAGAATAAATATTTGATTCTGGCTTTAAAAACAATCCATGTTATTCGTAGGTTAAAAAAACCACCAAGGTAAAAAGTGAATTTAACAACAAATGAGGTAGTCTTTGTTTTTTTCAAAGCAGTTGTTAATCACTTTTTGGGACTTTGGTGTGCAGAACTGATCAGGCACAGAGTTTGTTGCTGAAATAAATCACGGGCTGTGTGTGGGCAGCCCGTTCATTAGGGAACCGGTAGCTTGCTTGAGAGAATTCTTTTAGTCACTACAATGAGGTTGGGTTTTTTTGTTTGTTTTTTTGTTTGTTTGTTTTTTGGCCTGTGAATTTCAATTTTTTAAAATGCAGTCCTCAAAAGACAAAAAAAAATAAAAAATAAAATGCAGTGATACTGAAAAATCAAGTTCCCGGGGGAGAGAGTGATTGTGAAGCCCCGGCTACGGAAAGCAGGGCTCCTGGTAGCGCCCTGACCACGAAGGAAGCCTGAGCACCCCGAGCAGTGTGCCTTGCACCCTTGGAGCCGAGTCAGCCTCTGAGCTCGGAGGAGCGGGGAGGGCAAACGCGACAGGCTGGTCTGCACCACGTCGCGCCTGGGCCTGGCTCGCCGACTCGGGTGCGTGAGATCTGTTCACGGGGACGGATGCTCATCCGCTGGGGAGGTCTTTGTCGGGCCTGAGCTCCCCAGGCCCTGCCGTGGTCCCCGCGGTGCGTAAAGGCGCATCTGCAGGTGTGAGAGCAGACGGCACGTTCGCTGCAAGGCGGGAGCTGGCAACGAGGAAGGCCCCCGAGGTCCAGGTCGCGAGGTCCGTGCAGGCGCTTAGCTCCACTCTCTCAGGCTTCCCGCCCGAAGCACCTCTTAGCCATCACTGCTCAGAACTCAAGACCTGGGACCAGACCTGGGTCACGCAGGCTGGAGAAGGCAGTGGTCTCGGGTGGGTGGATGGGGCCTGGAGCTGCCCCGCCCCAGTCCTGTTCCCTGCTGCCTGCTCACAGCCTGCGCCTGCGTGCCCGGGGACCCTTAGGGTGGGCTGCGCTGGAAGAAGCTGAAGCTCCAGGCGGGACAGCCCTTCTGCGGCCTCCTTTCCACCACGGCCCCCTCGAGGAGGAGCCAGGACCGAGGACCGGTGAATCCCACCTGTGCTGACTGAAGCCCAGCTCCGCCAGCCCTTGATGCATCCGGACACCTGCCTTCGGCAAAAAGAAGACGGACGCAAGGTGGCTCTCGGTCCACACCCCAGGGCTGGCACAGAAAACCCAGGTTCAATTTACCAAACCATCTGTATTCCAACAACTGAACTCCAAGCGGCCACTGCTACTAGAGGCAGGGTGTCCCCTCTGCTGGCGCAGAAGTGGAGGCCCGTGTCCTGCCAGCCCACAGGCCGAAGGCCGTGCCGGCGGCACCTGGCAGACTCATCCGTAGGGTCTCAAAACCTGGACACCTTGGAACGGAGCAGCCGGATGAAGGATCTCGGAAACATCTCTCGGGACTCCTGGGCTGTGTACCCGAAGTAGCTCTGGGGGTGGGCCAGGACGTCGGACAGAGCCTTGATCACTTTCTTATCCTAAAAGGAACAGACGTTTTGTAACTGAGCCAAAGTATCTATGCATCATGCCATTTCGCCAGTGGGACCATAACGTCCCACTGTTAGGCAGTAGTTGATTTGCTCAAAAACACTTTGCAAAAATTATTTCCTCTGCTTTTTATGTTTCCCAATATTTATTTTCCTAATTATCCACGAAGAGCACATATTACTTTGAAAAAAAGGAAATTTAATCTGTAAGAGTTGTTTTCCGACACACTCAGGGTGACCGAAGGGGAGGAAGGGTGGCAGGGTAAGTCGGGAGTTTGTGGTTAAAGGCCACACACTGCACTGATCACACAGAGAAACAAGGCCTCCTGCACAGCACAGGCAGCCGTGCCTAACACTTTACAATGGCCCCGAAGGGAAGATCACCTGAAAAAGACTGCATCTACCTCCGAATCGCTTTTGCTCTATATCTGAAACTAACAGCACAGTGTAAAGCAACTATACTTTGATTTTTAAAAAATACCCCCCCCAAAAAAAAAGAAAGAAAAAAATCTTTTTCAAAGCCAGATGACAACTTTGGACTCTGGGCAGTATTTATAGGGTCAGTGATGTGGCAAGTGTTTATTTATACTTAAAAGTATCTAAAATTTGGACTTCAGGCTTGAAGGATGACCAAGGAGCCAAGAATCTTCAACTATGAGGAGAATGAACATGCGAACACTATTTGCCACTGGCTTAGATTTATGATAAACAAGTTTCCTACTGCTCCTCCACTCATTTCCAAATTAAAAAACGCGAATTTACTTGACAGCACTAAAAACAGCTACTTAAAATTTCTTTTGAAAAATTGAGTCTGGTAGAGATATAAAACGGACCTCAGCCCACAGCAGGCTGAGTGTCTGAAAGGCAGCGCCACGCACCAGAGGAAGCCTGCCAGCGGGGCCTGCAGCCCAGGTACGAACCTACCTTAAGTATCTCCTGATGGTTCTCAGACGCACAGAGCCTGCCGTCTCGAACTATGTCTTCAATGAGTTCCTGGAAGTCCTCTGTTTGAATAAAGGACATATTTTGCATTTATATAGTTTACTTATTTCCAAGCTCACGCTTTCTTTCATTTTTCAAACAAGGTTCTGAGAAATGCCCCTTCTGCAGTTGCCATCAAAAAAATTAACCCTCTGAAGAACCCAACTAGTATCCATGAAGACACAGGTTCGATCCCTGGCCTCGCGCAGTGGGTTAAGGATCCTGCGATGCTGTGGCTGTGGTGTAGGCCTGCAGCTGCGGGTCCCATCTGACCCCTAGCCTGGGAACCTCCATGTGCCGTGGATGTGGCCCTAAAAAAAAAAAAGAAAGAAAAAGGAGGAAAAATGAACCCTCTGCTACTAAGAAGGCAGTCAGAGGGGCGGCCCACAGCCCCCCCCGCCCCTCCAGAAGAGCCTTCCCTGTCCCAGGCTCTATCCCGCTTCCCTCGCCCAGTCCAGGGCTCTGTCCCAGTAATTCCGCCTTCCTTTCCTCCCTGAGGAAATGTTCTCTCTGCTGGGCTTTCCCATCAGCATGCAAATATGCTGTTGTGTCTTCAAGGGAAAAAAAAGCAGCAGCCCTCTCTGGACCTCTGGCTTCCATTCCGTGGTTCTGCTCCCCTTTGTAGCAAAACTCCTTGAAAGAATTATCAGCACCCACTGTCTTCAGTTCTCCTCCTTCTCTCTCAAACCCGGTCCAGGCAACTGGGGCCCCCGCCACTCTCCCAGAGCTGCTTGTTGGGGTCACCAGGGACCTTCCCGTCGCTAAATCGCAAAGTTCGGCTCTCAGTCCGCATCCCCCCGGAGTGTCAGTAGCATCTCTAAGCCTCGCCTGCCCCACAGTCATAAATCAAATCAAGCACATGCAAAACACAGCCTTTCTCAAATTCCAGGCAGGATAAAAAATGCCTCCTTGTATGCATATCACGTGCAACAAGACCAAGCAATCCTAAGAACCTCACTGGAAGGGCGTGGGAGGAGCTTCTGAAAGCGTTTCTTCCCGTCAAGCCGTGTTAATGCAAAGTCACAGTCCCGTCCTTGTCACCACTAAGCTAACCCCACAGCGCTGGTGCTCCAGTCACGCGACCTTCTTACCCCTCCATTCTAGAGGATGTAAAATACGCAACGTATGAGGAAGGTGCCTTTTCTTATCTTGAATTCCTCTGCTCAGAGCGCCGGCTCCTTCTGGCGACGGGAGTGTTGGGAAGGGGCCACCGTGGCGCCGTCGGCCAAACGCCTCCAGGCTGACATCTTTCTTCCTTTTTATTTTTTGGGCTGCAGAGTGCAGCGACGTGACGTGGGGTCTCATTTTCCAGACCGGGGCACCACACGGCACCACATCCTAACCACCAGACCACCAGGGAACTCCCAGGCCATGTCTTTTTAAAAAAATATATTTCCTCTGCCTTGAAAAACGGCTGTGTCTAATACAAACTGTTACATTTATAATGGATAGACGGTAAGGCCCTACTGCACAGCACAGGGAACTCTATCCATCTCCTGGGAGGGACCACGATGGAACATAATAACATTTAAAAAAAGAATATAGGGATTCCCATTGTAGCTCAGCAGAAACAAACCCAACTAGGATCCATGAGGACGCGGGCTTGATCCCTGGCCTTGCTCAGTGGGTTAAGGATGCAGCGTTGCCGTGAACTGTGGTGTAGGTCACAGAGGGGGCTTGGATCCTGCGTTGCTGTGGCTGTGGTATAGGCCGGCAGCTGAAGCTCCAATTTGACTCCTAGCCTGGGAACTTCCATATGCTGCAGATGTGGCTGAAAAAGCAAAAAAAAAACCAACCAACCAAATAAACAAACAAAAAACCAATATATATATGTATGACTGAGTCCCTCTGCTGTAGAGCAGAAATTGGTACAACACTGTAAATCGACCATAACAAAAATAAAAATAAAGAACTACTGTGCCACGTCACTTGCTCCCACTTTCATGAGAAAAGCACTCCAGCGTTGTAGGTCAGCACTCAGGCCCTGCAGCCCCAAAGACCTGTGCAGCTTTGTCCTGCTGTGATCTTGGGAAGTTACTTAAAGCTCTGAGCTGGAGTGACCTCATCTGTGAATTGGGAAAGGTCGTGTCTCCTGCCCGGGCAGCTGCCAGCAAAGTGCAGCGTCTTGGGCTGGGGCAGGGCACTTCACCCACTCACCGGGCCAGCAGGCTGCCCTGCAACGGAGTCTCAGCTATTTCTTCTCAGGGAGGATGCTAGCCTGCTGGGCTTGGAACCAGATATCGAACTTGTCTGCAATATAGGTTGAAAGAAAACAAATGAAACAGGCCCCAAGAGGCTTCTGCGTGGGCACAGCAGCCGCTCCCAGCCCCTCTGCCGTGACGGCGCCAGACCCGCCCTGGTAGGTTTCATCAGGGTTCTAAGTCATTTCCCCAGTTCAAGCTACTACTCTTTAGCTGACCTTTTCCAAAAAAGTCAAGACGTTTCCATGTGTCGCCGAGTGGAGGACAGTTCGACTGAGAGTGAGCTCTGGCGACACCTGTTCTGGAGTCTCCGCGGCGTTCTGTTCCTTCCTGATTCCCGCTTGGGGAGGCTGTCACAGGCTGCTCTCGGGGGCGGGGGTGAGACGCCGCGTCTCTTGGCAGAGCCACCAGAGCCACGTGCGTGCACCCCAGAGTCTGATGCATGAGCCCGTCTCAGTGTCTGACATGGTTTCAGCCACAGGGATGAGGATTCCAGATTTTTCCACATGTTGAACCATGTGAGGCATTTTTAGGAACCCAAAGAACACTGTCTCGCCCAAACGCCTCCTTTTGGCACCTGTCTGCCTAAAAGCCTTCGATGGCTCCCTAGGAAACTAGGCTTACCCTTCCGAGTGTGGCACTCAAGGCTTTTCAAAGCCTAAGTCAATCCCTCCTCATCTTACCTCTCACACACCCTACCAACTGGCCACATCAGGCTATTCCTCATTCCCCAGCATGCCAGGTCTCCATCCTTTGGCCCATGTCATTCCCTTTTCCTGAAGGTTCCTCCTCCCATTTATAAACTTACATTACCCATTGACAGATGAGTGGACTAAGAAGATGTGTACATATATACACAGTGGAATACTACTCAGCCATCAACAAGAACAAAATAATGCCACTTGCAGCAACATGAGTGGAACTAGAAACTCTCAAGCTAAGTGAAGTAAGTCAGAAACAGAAAAACAAATACTATATGATATCACTTATATCTGGAATCTAATATATATAGCATGAATGAACCTGTCTACAGAAAAGAAACAAACTCGTGGACATGGAGAACAGACTTGTGGTTGCCAAGAGGCAGGGGGAGGGAGGGGGATGGACGGGGAGTTTGAGGCTGGTAGATGCAAACTTTGGCATTAGGAGTGGAGAAGCAGTGAGATCCTGCTGTGCAGCTCAGGGAATGCTATCCAGTCCCTTGTGATGGAGCAGGATGGAGAATAACGCGAGAAAAAGAATGTGTGTGTGTGTGTGAGAGAGAGAGAGACTGGGTAACTTTGCTGTACAGCAGAAATTGACAAAACATTGTAAATCAACTAACAGAAAATATAAAAATCTTTAAAAAAAAAAACCAAATAGCATAGAAAACAACAAAAAAAGAAAACTCACATATTCTTTCAAGATCTACATCTCCTGAGACTTTGCTCTGTTCTTTCCAAAATCCTGTGCAAAGTGAACTGCTGCCCCTTCTCTGTCCTCACCCTGTCCATGCCCTGTTTCAGCATCTGTGACACTATATACGTTTTTGTGTCTCTGGCTCCAGCACCTCACCCAATACCTGACTCAAGAGACGCTCATCAAATATGTGATGAGTTCATGAACAGATGCCTTCCTCTGCTAGACCACCAGCTCCTGCAGGTCAAGGTCCAGTTCATTTTGTGTTCCCAGAAAATGTCACCCAAGTCTCAAAGCCAGGCAATGCCCGGGGCTGGGGTGGGCCAGGCTTCATTTAACAAGAAGACAATGAAACCAGGGAAGTCCTCTCGCGGGCTCAACGTCACACAGCAAGTTAGGGGCAGAGACAGGACCAGAACTCAGGTCCTTCCCCCTCCTTGGGCGTCCGTAAAAGGAAAGCCGCAGACGTGATCAGTTCACATTTAGGGAGGGTTTACCCGCACCAGGAGCCGCGCCACCTCCTGTGGGGACCAACCCACCGACCGCTCACGCTGAGTGTAATGAGCTTCCTCATTTGCGCCTAAGAAACGGGAGCTTCCAGAAGGTGAGGAACCTGCACAAAGGTGCGGAGGCGGAGGTTACCCCCACCTGGCTGGTTCCCAGGCCGCATTCCTCCCCCCAAGCTAGGCTCACCTTCATTCACTGAAAACGTCTTTTCAGCCCTGTCGTCAGTGTCCCCAAGGCCTGCCTACGCCTCGAGCCTGACGTCCTTTCTCCCACCCTGCCTGCCCTTCCGAGCGCGGGTGCTGGTCAGCGAGGCGCCGCCGGCCCGGAAGGTGCTTCTGCGCAAGACAGACGCTGCTGCTGCTGCTGCGCGCGCGCAGCCCTGCTCACCGTCGTAGGTCACGTAGGGGACGCGGAACCCTTTGGCGCTGTTCCCTTCGTTGGGCTTAAACTGAATCCACAGCCTCCTGGACCTGGGGGTGAAGGCGACGGGACGTTCGTAGGTCTGGCAGGTCTCGGACGCGGTGGCGGAGCCGCGGGAAGCTGCCGAGGGAAGGGAGGGGACAGGGCTCGAGAGCCGCGGCAAACGCGCCTCCCTTGGACGCCCCCGGCGCGACTTCAGCTCGAGGGCGCTGCAGGACCGGCCGGGCCGCGGTCCCGGGGGTCGCGGGCGCCCCGGGGCTCACGGAAGGGGCCGCCGCTAGCTGGTGGCGGCAGCCCGGGCCGCGGCGCGCCTGCAGGCGCTGAGGTCGGGCCCTCGCGGTCCAGAGCCAACCTGCCGAATCGACGACGACCGGACACTGTCTGAGGACAACCGCCGCCACCCGCTGCCCTCGGAGGCCGGGAGTGCGCGCTGCCCTTGAGGCCCTTGAGCTCACAACCCCGGCAGGCGCCGCCGCGCTTCCCGCCCGCCACAGACGCTAAGCACGCGCGCGGGCCGCACAGCGGGATGTGGGGACGTCAGGACTCAAACCCACACCCGCCACTGTCACTGCTAACAGGACTGGCCACACTCACAGCAGTGCCTCCGTGTGTCGTTATTGTTTTAAGCGCTTTACAAATAGAAACCCACTTATTGTTCACGATAACCCCCCGGGGTAGTAACTATCATCATCCCCATTTTGAGATGAGGACTCTGAGGCACAGAAAGTTCCAGAATGTGTTCCCAAGATCATAGGACACATCCGAAGCGGAGGTGGGACTCCCGCCCAGCAGTCTGGCTGCAGAGCCCCTCATGACACTGTCCCCACACTGCACTGACGGCAGCCTTCCTTGTGGACCCCGGGTCACCCATCAGGAGGGGAGGCGGGTCCCTCCCGGCTGGACCGCGCCCTTGGCCTCGGTCAGTCCCCAAGACGTGAGCTGCCTCCCCAGGGGAGCAGGCGTCTGGGGCCAGCCCTGCGTGAGCTTCACTGACACTCTGTGCCCTGCTGGAAGAAGGTCTCCAGGGAGCACGAGGAAGACCCACCCGCAGGCCTGCTACCTCTAGCTTCCGCGGGAGGCCTCGGGGAGTGGTTCTGGTCTGGATTTTGTTTTCTTGGCAAACTCCATAAGCTCATGTCCCATCTCTGCTCTAACACAGAGGTGGCACCCAGGCCTGCTCCTCCCATCTCAAGCCGGGCACTGTGCCATCTGGCCTCCCTGCTGGCCTTAGGCGTGGAGGGAGCAGGAGGTGAAACACAGCTGCTTTCCGCATCACCAGGAAGTCCCCACAGTCGTGCTCTATGGGCAGGAAGACCTCGGGGCCACAACCAGGATGCGGCGCCTGGGGGCGGGTTGATGACCCACGTGCGCTCGGCGTCGGCCGGGTAACTGCCCGGGTAGTTTGGGGACTCGATGTATCCAGTGAAACCACCCAGCTCCCCTCCACATCTTCTGTCTGGAAGAGGCAGTGCCATGAGTTCAGAAGGCACAGCGCAGCCGTTGTCTGTCACGGTCCGTGCCAGCTTGGCCTGGGAGAGCCACCGCCACCCCACGGTCCTCGAGGAAAGGGCCCGGGAATTGGGATTCAAACCCACACAATTCGACTCCCCATCTCGGAACATCGGCCCTGTAATGCCCACGGCCCCACTGGGGGCCCAGCTACACTAACTGCCCACACAGAACCCACGGCTCTGAGCTCCCAGGGCACGATTTTCTCCCTAACTTGAAGGCATTCAACCTCAGGGACAGGTTGAAACTGTATCCTGTTTCTCACAAAAGAGGGTAACTTCAGTTTTCACTATCTTGTTGACAAAGTCCAAGTGTCAGGAGAGCCTGTGGCACAGAACTGGCAGGTCTGGCAGAGCTTCCTGGTCAGCGAGGGTGTGGGACCACCCCAGGGCCCCAGGGCCCCAGACCAGAGCAGGACAGCCTTGCTCTCATGTTTCTCGCTGGTCTCGACCATGCTGTTTCTAAGTGGGGAAGAAAATTCCATTCAGCCGTCAGTCAGTGTGCTGGATGCTCACCTCTGGCACCAGGAGCAAGGAGCGCACACACTGTGGGCACAGGTGCACACACACATGCACACACGGCACAGGTGTGCACACACACACTGTGGGCACAGGTGCACACACACATGCACACACGGCACAGGTGTGCACACACACACTGTGGGCACAGGTGCACACACACACACACACTGTGGGCACAAGTATACACGTGTACACACACTGGGCACAGGTACACACATGCACACACTGTGGGCATAGCTGCGCACACGCACACACACGCACACACATACACACTGAGCACAGGTGCACACACACACATGCACACACGGCACAGGTGTGCACACACACACTGTGGGCACAAGTACACATGTGTACACACACTGGGCACAGGTACACACACATGCACACAAACATTGTGGGCATAGCTGCACACGCACACACACATGCACACACATACACACACTGTGAGCACAGGTGCACACATACACTGTGGGCACAAGTACACACATGTACACACACTGGGCACAGGTACACACACATGCACACAAACACTGTGGGCACAGCTGCGCACGCACACACACATGCACACACACACTGTGAGCACAGGTGCACACACACATGCACACACGGCACAGGTGTGCACACACACACTGTGGGCACAGGTACACATGTGCACACACTCAGCACAGGTGCACATGCGCGCACACACACACGCGCACACACATGTGCACACACGCTCCGCCTCAGCCACATCTGCAGTCACTGAATCTCCACTTATCCAACAAATATTCTTGCCCTCAAGGAGCTTATTGTTTGAAGCTGCAGGTCAAGCTGTTCAAGAGAAGATGCTGAAGGGATTGCCCTGGTCCTATAACTGCAACTGGGCCCACGACTCGGGGTGGGGGGCCCCGGCTTTTGTTCCTGAGAGAGGGAGGGGCCGGAGGGGGTGAGAAAACTGCCTCCAAGCCTGAAGGCCACCTGAGGGACCGTGCCACGTGGCTCAGAGGGCCGACCAAGGAGCAGGGGCGGGAGGCCAAGGACACAGATTCCATCTTCCCAGGGAAAGACACTTGTGACGCTGTGAAAAATCTCAGTCCGACTGACCAAGAGGCCAGGATACTGCAAGCGTCTGGTCTCCAGCAGAGAGTGCTGCTAGAGAGAACCAGGAAACCTGCCAGTGAGAAACGCAAGCGATTCCCTGCCCCTTCGAGCCCCTCCTCCTCCAGTCTGGGGCGGCCTCCTGCTCCCCGCGTTACAGTCTCAGTGACCCTGAAGCAGCCGAGACTGACTTCTGGCCTGTACTAGAGAATTTAACGTAACGGTTAAAAACAAACAAGCAGGGAGGTCCCGCTGTGGGGAAGCGGGTTAAGGAGCTGGCGTTATCACAGCTGTGGCGTAGGTTGCGCTGTGGCTCGGATTTGATCCCCAGCCTGAGAACGTCAACATGCAGCAGGCGTGGCTGAAAAAAGGCAAAGCAAGCAAACAAGCCACCCAGCAAGCCCTTGACGGATGTGCGTCCTCCCTCCTCCAGCGTGAACATCAAGCTCTCGACTCAAGACTGGCACTGGGCGCTCCCGCTGCGGCGCAGCGGAAACGAACCCAACTAGTATCCAACTGGTATCCAGGAGGGTCCTGCCCCGCTCAGTGGGTTGAGGACCCGGCCTGGCCGTGAGCCGTGGCGTAGGTCGCAGACGTGGCTCGGGTCTGGCGTGGCTGTGGCTGGGGTGTAGGCCGGCGGCTACAGCTCCAATTCGACCCCTGGCCTGGGAACCTCCCTATGTCACAAGTGCAGCCCCAAAGCCTGTCAGTGAGAACACGTGGGCTGCCACGTGCGTCAAGAGAGGATGCTGCGGCAGCAGCCCCCGCCCGGCAGCCGCCCCCCAGCGCCCCTGAGGAGACGGGGCTGGGAGCGCACAGGACGCAGGCCGCGGCGGAGGCGTGTGTCAGAGGAGCACGCGCAGCGAGCCCAGACCCGATCTCCCAGACACGGCAAGGCGCTCCCTCCTGCACCGGAGCCGCCTGGCATTCTCCTACGTTCTCCTACGGACAGCAATGTTCTCCCATCCCGACCACCCAGTCTTTGCTGCAAACGCCCCGTGTATCCGGCTCCTCCGCTACGTCTTCCGAGCACAAGGCACAGGCTCCCTCCCCCGGGGTTGTCTGAGAGACCGGGCCGTCTCAAGGGCTCCGTTTTGGCCGCTGAGTAAAGCGGGACTCTCGGCCCTGAGGTCGTGCGTTTTTCAGGCGGTGAGCTTCCCCTGCCGGCCGCCTCAGGCCCCCTGCAGCAGGTTCCAGCATCAGACCCGGGGTCTCTTCGCCTAAGGCCTTTCACTCCGCTGAGTCTGTGCCTGCTGCCGGCTGCCCTCTTGGGCAGGAGGCTCTTCCTGCCACATGCCCCCGACCTTCCGCATCCAAACCATGGTGCCCCCTCCTGAAGCCTTGCCCGCCCCTGGGGTGGGCAGCTCCTCCTCTGCGCCCCCCAGCCTGTGCTGCCACAGGGCGAGGGGCTCACGCTGCCTCCAGGGCCTGGCATGTGGCGCGTCCTCGAGTGATGCTCGTTACTGTGGATCCTGCTGGTGAAGGTGCCTGGAGAGGCGGCCTGGCTCCGGGCAGCGCCTGGCGGTCAGGCCCTGCTCTCCCTCAGCCCTGCAGCGCCACGAGCCGGGCCCGCGGCCTCTCTGCGGTCCTGAATGAACCGTGAACCGGGGCCCCTGCCATCTGCCACCCCCAGGCGGACCCGGCACCTGGCCGCTTAATCAGGGCTGTGAAAGCTTTGGAGGACACCTACTTTTACACTGGGTTAAGTTTGTGGCGCCATCAAAGTCAGTCGTGGTATTTCCTGGGCAGGAAACGCAGCTATTTTTTCCAAATTAGGGCTGGTATGTCCCAGCCGGGCAGCGAACACACCGGTGCGTGGTGGTGTAGAAGTGTCCGGGCGAACACTGAACTGCGGGGAGAAGGGGCACAGAGAGGGCGTCTGTGTTTTCAACAACTGCAACACAAAGGCTCTCACAGCTCCCGAAAGAAACGTTTACGCCCCAACGCAGGACTGCTGGCCTACCCATCTGGGGCTAATCAACACTTAGGGACCTAGACAGCCAGCCTGGGTGGGACTTGGGACCCACGCCACTGAGAACAATACAAACGGAGCGAGGGTGGGTGTATCTTCCAGGTCCGTGGTCCGAGCGCGGCTCTGTGAGCACTGACCCCCGGCTCCGGGCGGCTGGGCAGAGGCAGGGGACGGAGGCTCCGTGGAGGGTGGGGCCCTTTCTGGAAGGGGCTCTAGGTGCAGGACGCGGACAGAGGAGGCCTGGGGAGCAGCCGATCTCTGCCCTCGTCCTGCCATCAGCCCCGTCCCAAGGGGCTGGCTGGGGGTGGGAGCGTCATGGCCAGAGTCCCTGCTTTCCCGCCGTCCTGGGGGACAAATGGCCCTGGGGACCTGACCTCCTTGCTGCTGGGTCACCAGACAGGGCACCTCATGCTGGGCTGGATGGAGCTTTACAGACTCCTGAGGTTCTCAAAAGGGAAGCTCAGCTCTGGCAAAGGCCAGCTGCCGAGTCCTCACCTCTGGTTTCACAGTCCTGGAAGGAAGGGGCTCCCAGGCATTTGGTCGGGAGGCCTCCCCCGCAGGGCAAGCAAGAGGTACGGCCGGCTTCAGGCTGGAATGTGCCCAGGGCGCAGAGCTGGCAGGGTGCGAAGCCATCGGCGGAATATTCACCAGGTTGGCACAGACCTGGGGGGACCAAGGACCCTTGGTGAGCAATGCCCCGGGCAAACGGATCAGGATCAGAGAGAGGCCAGGAGCCGCCCCGCGCCGACCTCAGTGAGAGGAGGCTGGTCCTGCCCCCGGCTGGGTGGCACGCAGGTGCCTGGCGTCGATACACAGGGCTGCAGGGCCTGTCACAAAGATGGAAACCACGGTGACAAGGGTCAGAGGCTTCTGCCTCGCGAAGCAGGCCCAGGTGTGCTTCAGGCTCCCGTGGGCCCGGCAGCCGCTGCAGAGGGAGGGTCCCCACCTGCCCTCGCCCCAGTCATTCGACCCAGAAGTACAGGCTCCGGGCCGATTACAGCCTGGGGACATAAAGACCTTTCTGGTCACGGGAGGGTCACCTGTTTTACCAACTACACGTGTTTCACGTCCTCACCCCGAGGTAAGGTGTACTCTGGCCTCCTCAACCTGACGGCTGCACCTGCCCGTCCATCCACACTGCCAGAGCGACCCTGAGGCGTCTGTTCTCTTTAAACGCCTTACTTTATTATCTTTTAATGACAAGAACGACAGCCATTAACAAAAGGACTTCTAAGGCTCCCGTTCCGTAGGAATCAGTCCGTCACTGCAAGAGGCCATAAAAACCGACTACCTCTTGGCTTCCTAACCATGTCCCTCTACTCAGTCCCGTGAGTTTCTCTCTGCCTACACGTTATGGATAAAACGCCATTCAGCAAACACACCTGGGGACGAGTCTGCCATCTGTCCGACCCCGGTTCGAGTTCCAAATCCTCCGCCCTCGAGTGTGACCTTGAATGAGCCACTCGAACCACATAAGGTTTTGCAGAGATACAGCAACCATGCAGACGACCGAGGCCGGCACTCATGGATGCCTGCGTGACCCCGGCACAGGCAAGCATTCAGCAGGTGTGAGCTGTCACCACCATTCTTACTAATACTGCTTAGTATAAACAGATCTTATTAAGGACTCACACGAGTGTGAACAGATGCCCCAAAGAGCCTCCTTATTAACCCTGCCATCAGTGCCAGGATCTCCTAACAGGCCAAAGGTACGGCAGGAGTCACACAGGCAATGTGAAGATCTGATTCCTAAGCCAGCAAAGGTCCTGCCGTTGATCTGGAGTCACTTCGTGGGGACGAAAGCGGGCTCCAGGGGTCACTAGAAGGCGAGGCAGGGCCACTGGGGCTCCATCAAAACCCCCAACTAATCAGATCTTCCGCCTGAGCCCACAGAGTGTCAGGACAGCTGGCCCTTCTGCTGAAAAAAGACATTGCCTAATAAAAGAAATAGGAAAGAAGCCCAAAGAGTCTAAGTAAACGTGGTTCCAGCATTAACTTGTTTTTATTCTGTCCACACCCGTGGCACGTAGAAGTTCCCGGGCCAGGATCAGTGCTGCACCACAGCAGCAATCCGAGGCACAGCCAGACCCTGGGGAGTCATCGGAGAACTCCCTAGAGTTAACCTTTTATAAGAGGCAATTAAAACCTCTTCACAGAGTTTCAGCAAAACAACCAGAAGGGTACTTCAAAAACAACCCAACAAGCTGTGGCTTTGAGACCAGAGCTGGAAGAATCATCAGAGCCACGTTCTCCACTCCTGACGCTTGCAGTCGGCCCCGCGTACTGCGGTCGTTCAGTCTCTGAGGCTATTTATCCACAGCGCAAACACGCCCTGGCGATGCTCGCGCGTCTTTTCGGCCACTGCGTTCAATCAGACCTTGTCTGTCTGGTCAGTGTGTGTCAGGGCTGCAGTCGGCCCTGGGAGCCAGGGCGAGCCCACCACGGCCCGGCCCTCGGATCCCCCAGCGCAGTGCACACCGCCTGCCCTGAAGTGCCGCTTAGGCCTCCATCTAAACAACGACTGCGGAGTCGGGGGGAGGAGGACGGGGCAGGCACAGTTCTTACCTCCACATTCAGACACATTCCAAGCTTCTGGGGTCTTCCGGACTCCAGGATTTTCTGGCCTTGGGCATGGTTCACACGTGATTCGCCCTTCCTCATTCTGGAAGGTTCCATCTGGACACAGAATGCAGCGTTCTTGGGCTCCATCGTAGTACGTCCCAGCCCTGCAGCTGACTGGCCAAAGGGGAAAACGATATGGTCAGTGAGGGGACAGAGGCCAAGGAGGGATGACGGGAGAGCCCGAGGTGAGGGCGAGCGGAAGGCGCGACCCCTGCAGAGCCAACGTGCGCCTCTGGGCTCCCCGCGCGCAGCGCTCCGCCGCGCCCTGCCCCCACCGCGGAGGCACTCACCGGCCCCGCCCACACCAGGAGCTCCCCCCCCCCCCACCCCGGGGAGGGTCCCCAGGGGTCCTGGCCTTTTTGAGCTCGAGCACCTGATGACATGCTCCGCTGCGTGGGGCTGTTGGAAGGGCTATAGAGGTGAAATTCATTCACTGAATTCAGTGCTGGAAGAAGAGAGGAGGTGCTGTTCTGGCTGGTGCATCCCGGTAGGCTTCCTGAAAAAGGCCACATTTGCGTCCGGCCAGGAAGAATGAGGACGAGCTCCGCAGAGAGGAGAAGGGGCAGGCTGTAAAGACGCACGCCTGACTCAGGGGCCGGGAGGGAGGAAAGGAAGGCTGGGGGCAGGCCGACGTCCTCGAAGGCCAGGCCAACGTCCTCGAAGGCCAGGCCTCTGGCTTTCAACCAGCAGGTAGGGAGCCACTGAAAGGAGGGGGTGCCACCGGAAGCTGTGTTTAGAAAAGCTCACTCTCTGTCGGTGATTGCAAGGGTCTTGCAGACGAGCTCTGCAAAACGGCACATGCTCCAGATTTGCAAAGAAGGCGGCATTACAAGGAGTAAACGGGGAACTAATAAACTGTGCTTCCGATTCTATTTTTGGTGCTGTTAGTTAAACGTGGGCTTATTTTTATTTTAGGATCTGAATATAAAGTAAATACACTGAATTGGGTTCCCGAGTATAATAGCTAAACATCATCACCACCACCATCGAAACAGGCTTCCTTCCTTTCTTTTGTCTTTTTTCTGGCTGCCCCAGGGCACACGGAGTTCCTCAGCCAGGGAGCAAATCCGAGCCAAAGCTGCGACCTGCACCACAGCTGTGGCTCAACCTCCTCCACGCTGGATCCTTAACCCTCCTCGCTGGACCGGGTGTCAGACCCGCGTCCCTGCCGCTTCAGAGCTGCCGTCAACCCTGTGGCCCTGCAGCGGGAGCTGGAAACAGGCTTTCTGCTAGCTAACACGTGCTGAGAACGCGGGGGCTCCCGGACACCGTGCCACCAGCTTTACGCGCAGTATCTCACGGGGTCTGGAAACCACCCTAAGGAGCCGGGCACGGTGGCGAGAGCTCCACCGCACGGAAACCAAAACTCGGGAGGTTAAATCTTTTGGCTGATCCGTGAAATACACCAACAATGAGACCCAGAGCTTTGAGCTTAGAGAGGAAAAAGCTCGTTAAACAAAGGCATAGACCGAGTCACAACGCCAGACTCTGCCCGGGTTCTCTACATGGCATTAGGAGAGTTTGGCTGGAATAAAAACATTTTATTCTATGCCTAAGCTGCCAGGAAACAGGAAACAAATAGCACATGATAAAATTAGTGATTATAGCTCTTGAATGTGCCTAAGGAGGAATGCCGGTTTTCATCCTGTCTTACAAATGCAATTGGCATATGTACTTTCAGGGTTAACCACAGCAAAGTTCTCTATTACCGGTAATAAAAGTGTCTTTCCATTATTTACTCCCTAATCTAAAGAAAACAAAAATGAGGCTTTAAGAAAAAAATCACAGTAAGCCAAAATATGCCACATTTCAAATATTATTTCTACAATTAAATGCAATCGATTAAATCAAAGTCCACTCTAAAGTCTAAATCTTAATACTTTTTTATACGGTTTGGATTTTCTTTTACAATATCTACGTATCATTTTTATTTAATTTTATGATTGTTTTAAAAAATCCGAAGCACACTAAACTCTTGCTTTCTTGGCAAATGACATTATAATGAGTATGTTGCACAGAGCTGTGGCAGGCAGAGCCTATAGTCCAGATTTAGTCTCTAAATGCAGCCCTACTGGATAATGGCTTTCCACAATTACTCTGGCTTCAGCTCATCCCCCATGAAAGGCTGGGCTGAATTACGCACCAGGAATTCACAGCTTTTTGGCCGGTGTCCCACCTGACTACCCCAGGGTGCATGGTGGTCCCTTCCACGGGGGCATAACCCCTTCGTGGCTTTCACGAGCCACCTGTCATGAAGACTGGCAGCAAGTTAGTAAAATCAAGGCTGCCTGGTGTCCGGAGCCCAAGCCATTTCCTCCGTGGCAATGGCTGTTTTCGCAGCATTTGTTCACCTCGAGGGACAGTGCCCACCCACAGCAGTGACTCAACAGCCCTGTGAGTCACAGAGTCCGAACAGCTTGGTCTGGTCCATCACACTTCCTCTGGCAGAAACAACTCCCCCGGGGGGGGGGGGGGGCGAGAAGGGACCGGGTTCTTGCTGGGGGCTCCCGCAGCACTGAGGGGCCATTCCTCGCTAGAACCACTGAGATCCCCAAAGCCTTTTCAAGCTACATCCTGCGAAGCCTCAGAACGTCTCACATCTGCTGCCATTTCTCAAGTGAGCTCAGGACCGAGAAATGCCCCTCGGGCCGCCCGGGGACAGAGGCGCCCGCTCTCTTTCCTCACCGTGAAAGGCCTGCCCACGTAAACAAACTCATCTCATCGCTCACAGGTCCCATCTTCCTTCCAGGGAGAAAGACCTATAGAAATAATCCAGGCCAAGCACCTTCCCAATTAATTTGCTTCTTTCACAAAGTAAAAATGAGCTAAACACTAAAAAGCGTTCTGCAAGGCCATCAAGAGCCGCCTGGAAACAGCTCTTGGCATCATGCGCGTGCGGAAGATGTGGCCTAAAGAGGCAACAGGCCCAGCGCCAGCTGCTCCTCTTCCTCCTCGCGCAGCCAGCGCGCTCTGCTGCCCCAGACGAAGGAGTTGAGGGCCCCGAGAACACTGCCCCATCGCCGCAAAGCTTTTGTGTGTCTTCAGCGACCATCAAACGTCCATTCTCGAATCCCACGCAGCTGTCTTCTCCCTCTTCCAAAAACGAAAAAACAAGAAAGCTGTTCTGTTGCAAAAGGGAGAGACCAGCGGGGACCAGGATTAATGGTGGCAAAGAGACCTGAAGCCTGCCCCTCCTTTCAGCGCCACGGCCTTTGGGTATTTCGGGCCACGGACAAACACCGTGGTCTCTCTGTGGCTAAGACGGGAACCGAATGAAAGCGGCCGCCCTGCAGCAGCGGACCGGTTTCCTAAGAATCACGCCCTGTCTTCTGCAGGAGAGCCACGGCCGCCCTCGCGCCTCCCCAGGGTCCCCTGGAGCTGCTGCTCTGTCACAGCTCAGAGGCAGTGCTGTGGCCTTAGGAGCCTGATTCAAACCCCCTGAAATGAGGGTTTCGGGATGACAGGAGGCAGCGCCACCTGGGACGGAGAGGCTGACACGTCACGTCTGCCCAGGTCTTTGGGGTCCAGGGGCTCCGGTCTGCCATTTGGAAGCCCTCGTAGAGTTGGGGCCGAGAGACAGACCCACCTTGAGGCCCTCTGGCCAAGTTCCCCCACGTGCCAGGGGGGTGGGGGGCTGAGGCCTCACTTGCTGAGAGGACCTCTTTTGCCTCCAGTTGAAAGGTTTCTGCAAAGACTTTCCCTTTGCGCTTTTTTCGCTTCCTTGGGGTTTCGTCTGCGGACCCCGGGAGGCTCATCTACTCATCGATTCAGTGACACGTGTGGCCTGCCCTGAGTGCAACCCTAGGAGCTGGAGAAGCAGACGAACAGAGAGACAGGGGCTCGCACCCTAGAGGAGCACGCGGACAACACGGGAGCAAAGACATAAACACAGGGGGTGGGGGGCATGGTAACTAGAGGCAAATGCGACTCGGGAAAGTTTAACGGTGGTGGGGGGAGCTCACGTGAGCGTGGCTTTAGCAGAGAGGCCGGGAAAGGCCTCTCTGAGCAGAGCTGAGGGTGATGAGCAAGACGGCCTCGGGACGCTGTGGCCTAACAGCAGGAGCAGAGCGCAAGGGCCGAGAGAGAGACGGCCAACGAGCGACGCAGGCCGGGGCCAGAGGACCCAGGTTCTGGGCGGTTCTGCTGCGGACCGGGGAGCCTGCCCGGAGAGCCGGAGGCTGTGAGCAGGCGGCCGGGACTCCCGGTTCTAAAAGGTCTGCTGGCTGCCGCGTGGAGACGAGGCTGAAGGCGGGAAGGGCGAGAACGGAGAGCCCATGGCAAGGGCCAGGCCGGTGGTGGCGGGGCCGGGCGCAGGGCGGTAACAACTGAGGAAGCGGAACCATCGGACTCGGGATGGAACTTAGAGGCAGATCCAAGAGGAGCGAGACAGGAGGAAGGAGGCCGCCAGGGACGAGCCGGGCGGAGGACGAGAGGAGCGGCTCACACGCGTTTGGGTTAAGGTGCTTTCTGGCCGCGCGCCGGCCGGCGTCGAGAAGGCCCTGCTTATACCGCTGGCCTCACAGGGGAACATGGTGCCTCAGAGGCTTAAAAAAAGACCCGATGGGTGGGAGCAAAGCGTTTTCTCATCCGAGCATGTTCATCTTAACCCAAAAATAAGCCATAAAGAACGAGTCACTGGTTGCGTATCTAAGCCAGACTCACCGCGGTGATTTTGATACGTCTAGTGGCATGGAGTCACCACGCCAGGTCCCGGGAAGGCCAATTACCCTCCAAAAACAAACCAGCAGACTCACAGAAGAAGAGATTAGCTGTGTGGTTACCAGACGCCGGCTGGGGAAAGAGGAGGGGTGTTCAAACACACCAGCTTCCCGTTACAAGTACTGAAGGTGCAAATACAACACAAGTACACTTAACGCGGCTCCGTGTTCCAGTGAAAGCTGTTGAGAGCATAAGGCCCAGGAGTTCTCATCACAAGGAGAAAGTGTTCTCCTACTGCTTTTTTTTTTTTTTTTTGTCTTGTCTTTTTGCTATTTCTTTGGGCCGCTCCCGCAGCATATGGAGGTTCCCAGGCTAGGGGTTGAATCGGAGCTGCAGCCACCGGCCTACGCCAGAGCCACAGCAACGCGGGATCCGAGCCGCGTCTGCAACCTACACCACAGCTCACAGCAACGCCGGATCGCTAACCCACTGAGCAAGGGCAGGGACCGAACCTGCAACCTCATGATTCCTAGTCGGATTCGTTAACCACTGTGCCACGACGAGAACTCCTCTCCTACTGCTTTAATGCTGCATCGACTCGGGACAAGGGGGGGTCATCAAACTCCCGTGGTGACCGTTTCATGTGCACGCCCAACATCTTACACGGACACCGCGCCACACGTCCATTGTATCTCCACAAAACGCTGAGAAAAGATTTGTTTTTTTAACCTCTTTTGTTAAAAAAAAAAAAAAAGACTGGCCCCTCGGTCAGCCCCCACCTCCACATGGCAGAGACACACGTGAAGACACGAGGTCCCCGGGCAGGAGAGGAGCGGGCTTCCCGCGCTCCAGGCAGGGAGGTACCGACTGAGTCGCCTCTTTTTAGGATCTTGAGAAGAATTCCAGCTTACCTGGGCCTCAATTGCCTGATGACACTACCTAGTTTCAGCCAAATAAACCATCACAAAGCAGAGAGCAGCTTCAAACAGTTCCTGCAGAAACCCTGGCACCCTGACGCAGGACCCACGACGCAGGCCCAGGTGACCCACAGGACATGCAGCACTGGCACAGCCTGTTCTCCTGGTACCAGGTCCTGCCGACCGCATCACGAGATGGAGACAATGCTGATTTCATCCGACGGACAAAGCTTCAGCCGAACACCAGCAATGAGCAGAAAGACTCTTCGAAAGGTGACTTACGACCACTGCTGTCAGCAACGAACCTTGCCAAGCTGTCAAAACGGCACCTTCAGAGGCTAGCCAGCTATTTAAAATTTGGTTTATGTAATCTGTATCTCATTCCTCTACTGTTAATGATGTACACAGTATATTAGCCAATAGTGCAAGCATATAATTTTAAAATAAGCAAACTTCATAAATTCAAAAGTGTGTGTGTGTGCGTGTGTGTGTGTGTGCGTGTGTGTGCGTGTGTGTGATCAACAATGATCAGCACCTCCAGGACAGAGAAGTTCACAACCAGAGAGCCTCCCTGGGGGAGGGCAGTCTGGGAATCACCCGCAGACGCTGTTAGTTACAGCCATCATGCTGACCTAAATGTCCACTGACAGAGGATTGGATTAGGAAGATGGGATACCGACACACAATGGAATACTACTCAGCCATCAAAAAGAACACAATAATGCCATCTGCAGCAACATGGGTGCAACCAGAGATTCTCATGCTGAGTGAAGTAAGTCAGAAAGAGAAAGACAAATACCATATGATATCACTTATCTGTGGAATCTTCTATATGACACAAATGAACCTATCTATAGAACAGAAACAAACTCTCGGACATAGTGGTCCAGTCAGAGCTGCAGCTGAGGCCCAGGCCACAGCCATGGCAACAGTGGATCCGAGCCACTTCTGAGACCTTCACTGCAGTGTGCAGCAATGCCAGATCCTTAACCCACTGATCGAGGCCAGGGATCAAACCCACATCCTCACAGAGCTCATGGCAGGTCTTTCACCTCCAAGCCACAATGGGAACTCCCGGCTATGCTCTTTGTATAAACAGCATCTCTGCACTCCCCCATTCACCACGGCCCCAGGCTGCAGGGACCGCAGGCTCCTCTCCTCCCGGCAGCAGCATCCTGACCTTGAGTCCCCCTGACCACTCCTGAGTCTCCGCCCCAGGGCACTAGCGCCCTTGACCCTCAGCGTCCCACTCCAGGGGATGGCCACAGCCCTCCCCAATCCCCGGCCTCCACGCCTTCTGGCCTCGGTGCGGCTCTCACACCAAGTTCAGCTTCCGAAAGCGCCCCTCGGACTGCGTCACTCCCTGGGCGCCTCTCAGTGTCCCAACTTCAACTCAGCCATAGTCTCTTTCTCCGTATCTGAGTTTTCATCCTTTTCATGCCCCTCAAGGGCCTTTTTTTTTTTTTTTTCTGCTTTTCCCGTAAATCTTTTCTGACTGTTTCTCCCCAGTGACCACATTCATCTGCCCGTTCAACCAGCCCACGGCTGGTTTTGCTCAGCGCCCCCTGAGTAGGAAGCTGGGCGAGACGAGGGCACGTGGGGAGCAAGGGCGGGAGCCGAGGCCAAGAGAGAGACTTCCTTCCTTTCCTCAGGCCCCAGGCCCGCTGACCACCGAATGCTGCTCGTGCTTCCTCCCAAGTTCCTCTAACCCATCGCTTCCTTCCTGTTCCACCCTGGTGCCTTCATGCTCCGGCTCTCTTTTACGCATTCAGAAGCTCCCAGGTCGGTTTTTCCGCCTCCAGTCCTGACCCACAATTCAGTTAGAGAGATCTTTCTGGAATACAGATATGACCTTATGCTCCCTGATGCAACCTGCAGTGACACCTGGCCCTAGAGATCGCGTCGCCTTTCCTCAGCAACATACCCTAGGCCGCCCGTGGCCTGGCCGTGCTTTTCCCACCAGCCCAGCCACCCACGGCCTTCCACCTGCCACGCCAGCTCACGCCGAAATGGCCACGATCGGCTGTGGGCATCGTGCTCGCCCTCTTGCCCCAAGGCTGTCCCTCTGCTGAACCCCCCGCCCCCCCATTTATGCTTCGCCTGTGCGCCCTGCGACGCTCAGCTCAGGCTCCCTCTGTGGGGAAGGCTTCTCCGACTCTTCTCGGGTCGGCTGCAGCCTGAGGGACGCGGTCTCATTTGTTCAGGGCTACTCAGCACCCACCACAGAGCTGCCCCGGGAGGCCTCTCCATGTGAGCGCGGTGTCAGGGAGCCAATCCCAGGGCATGGGCTGTCCCCAGGGCAGTGCCAGTATTCAAACCGGGAGAGCTGGGAACACAGGCTCTTGAGTCGGATCTGAATTCGAATCCTGGCTCGGCTGCTCGCTTGCTGCCTGACACCTTCCCACGCCTCCACCTCCTCGTCCACAAAAAGGAGACGCAGACAGACTTGTGCGGACTACTGAGGGAGAAAAGATGGGCAGAGCGCTTAGCGCAGTGCCGAACGCACCCAGGGCTCAATGAACAGCAATGTTTTACTAAACTATCCTTTTGAAACTTTTTTAACTAAAAGAATTTCCTGCCACGTCTATGTAATAAATATTGGTTTAATATTGGTCTATATTGCTAATTCAGGCTCTATATTTTCTTTGACCTAAAACAGAAATTTTCAGGAGTTCCCGTCTTGGTGCAGCAGAAATGAATCCGACTAGGAACCACGAGGTTGTGGGTTCGATCCCTGGCCTTGCTCAGTGGGTTAAGGATCCAGCATTGCCGTGAGCTGCGGTGTAGGTCGCAGACACGGCCTGGATCTGGTGTTGCTGTGGCTGAGGCACAGGCCAGCAGCTATGGCTCTAATTAGACCCCTAGCCTGGGAACCTCCATATGCTGCAGGTGCGGCCCTAAAAAGACAGAAAAAAAAAAGAAGAAGAAATTTTCTGCCTGTCCAATCCCGAATCGTTTCTCAGTTTTGAAAAACTGAAGGAGAAAGTGCCTGACTCCTGCCTGCCTCAGGCCCTTTGCACTGGCTGGCATCTCCTCCGTCAGAGCACCTGCCTCCTGAGTTCTGCTTGGCCAGCTACTCCTCCTTGAGGTCCTAACCCAACCGCCACGTGCTCAACAGCTTCCTTGAACACCCGCCCCCCTCACCTCTTGTCTTTTATCACCTCAGCAGCACTTTAGCTTCTGGGATTATCGCCTTTACTCTTTGCTGTCCATCCCCTTTTGCAGAATGCGAACTTCATAAAAGCCGGTTTCTCACCCATTATGTTCTCACTGTTTCACCCCAAGTTCATAGAGTGGCACAGGGTGGGATTTCAATAAATTGTTTGAATTAATTTTTCTCAGCTGCTGCAAAGGAAAGCTACCGCTATTAAAAACTGAATTCAAATTTTCCAGTCTCTCAAGAATCCAAGTGCTATAATACTTCCCGCTTTGCCAGGTGCTTGGATTGTGTCTTTTTAAAATTTCAGTAAATCTCAGTTTTGAGGATAATCAAATACAAAGACAAATACCTTAGCAAACATAGTCCTTACATAATACATCCCTTATGAAAGGACAAATAACTACGAAAGAAAAACAGAAATCCATGTCATCAGTAATCTTTCTTTAGCTAGGAAGGACTTTAGGGATTACTATGCGCTTAAGGAATTTGTTCCTTGGAAAACAGAAGCGTACTTTTTTGTCATCTTGCTAAAATTGATCACTGATGGTACAAAGGTCACCTGCGGGGCAGGCCGTCCCCAAAGGTCTTAAATGCCAAAGTAGGAGATTTTACCACATAAAAATGACTCAAGAAAATGTCTAGTCAGAAGGGATTATGTTCTTTGATACAACTGGGGGCTTTACTTTTTTTTAATGATATTGGAAAAACAAAACACCTGATGGAAAAACAGGCAAGGTCTACGGATGTTCGCAGAAGAAGAAATCCCGACGGCCACGGACACGGGGCAGCATGTCCGCCTCACTGACGACCAGAGAAAGACGCGCTCAGAGGGCGCTCCGCTGTATTGCCAGACTTGCAAAAATCGAAAAGACCAATGACACG
Source organism: Phacochoerus africanus (assembly GCF_016906955.1). Taxonomy (NCBI): domain Eukaryota; kingdom Metazoa; phylum Chordata; class Mammalia; order Artiodactyla; family Suidae; genus Phacochoerus; species Phacochoerus africanus. The sequence goes on along the minus strand of NC_062554.1, from coordinate 498,529 downwards.
TGATCGGTGTGAGCGATGACATGGGCAATAAACACGCAGACGCACTGAGGAGGAGGTCAGTCTGTCTCTGGGGAGTGATTCGGCAGCGTGTCCATTCAGTTTTTAACACGCATGCCTTCGACCTGCCACCGGACATCTGCAAGCCGGTCTTTCAGGAACACTGACCAGGCGCACAAAGAACAGTCACCGCGACTTTGTTTTAACGGAAAAATTAGACGCCATGGGCGTGGCCCTTAAAAAAAGGACCGAAAAAAAGAAAGGAAAACGGGGAGCACCTTGATTAGATGTCCGTCAGCGGGAGTGCGGCCACCACACACGACGTCTTTGCACACGCACAGACGGGTAAGCTTCAGAAGAAGAAGGCAGCCCCTCAGCGAGGAAGAGCATCTGAGACCCAGTCCCTGGTTAAAAACGTGCACACAGTTCACAGCACTGCGCAGGTCACACCGATATATTTTAAGCGCTTTTTTCACACTTACACCTACGGCCTATTTTCAACGCAGCAGCCAAAGTTCTCCTTTCGAAATGTCAGTCTGAACCTTGCTGTTCCTTGGCTAAGTCCCTCCCTGGCTCTTCTCTGACTCGGACCCCGAGGTGCCTCACCACGATTCCACCCCCCATGGCCTGGCATCTCCGAGGCTCTGGCTCTCTTCCTTCGCCCTCCGCCTCCTCCCTCGGCTCCCAGCATCCCGCCTTCTCGCCAGGGCCTCAGGGGCTTTGTGCTTGCTGCTTCTTCGCCCAGAAGTCCCTACAGCTGGTTCCTCCCAGCCTTTAAATCTCTGCTCGGAGGACACGTCCCCAAACCACAGTCCCTGAAGCGTCTGCGGACACCCCGTCCTCGTCCCCCTCCCTTCCCTGCTCGCCCGCTCCTCCGCTTGCTGGATACAGTTCTCTCTTCCCTCGAAGTCTAGCTGACATGCAACGCTGGGCCAGTTCCTGCTGAACAGCAAAGTGACCCAGTCACGCAGAGACGCCCCCTTGCCTATGCTGTCTTCCGCCACGGTCGAGCCCAAGAGACTGGATAGAGTTCCCTGTGCTGCGCAGCAGCACCTCACTGCTGATCCCCTCGAAATGCAATGGTTTGCATCTACTAACCCCAGACGCCCGCTCCCTCCCGCTCCCCCTTTGGCAGCCACAGGTCTGTTCTCTAGGTCGCGTTGCTTCCTTTATTGGTTTGTGGTCTATCTCCCGCCTCTAGGTCACGAACTTAACGAGGGCTGAGATTTTGCTCTTTTGTCTCATTATTGGATTCCCAGGACCTAGAATGGTACCTGGCACACAGCAGATGTTCAATAAATACTTATTAAATGAATAAATAATATTTCATTTTCATAAGTGCATAAAAACGCATTTGGAGGGAATTCCCATTGTGACTCAACAGAAACGAACCCAACTAGTATCCATGAGAATGTGGCTTTGATCCCTGGCCTCACTCTGTGGGTTAAGGATCTGGTGTTGCTGTGAACTGCGGTGTGGGTCGCAGATGAACTTCCATCCCGAGTTGCTGTGGCTGTGGCGTAGGCCAGCAGCTGCAGCTCTGATTCGACGCCTAGCCAGGGAACTTCCACATGCTGCACCTATGGCCCCAAAACCAAACAAGTGAAGAAAGAAAGAAACAAGCAAAAAACCAGATTTGGATAAAATACTCTTGGAACGGATTAACCCTGAGATCCTGCTGTGTAGCACTGAGAACTATGTTAAATACTTACGATGCAGCGCAACAATGGGACAAAAAATTATGTACACACGTATGTGTAACTGGGTCCCCGTGCCGCACAGTGGGGAAAAAAAAGTGTGTTGGGGGAAGTAACAATAAAAAATAAATTTAAAAAAAAGAATGAAAAAATACACAACAAGCTATTGATGGTGATTATTTCTGGAGAGTAGGACTGGGAGCTGATGGAAAATTTTCCACCCTAACTCTTTACATTTCTATACAATTTGCAACATGCAACACACAGGTAATTAAAAACTAAATAAAAAGCATTTTAAGGGAAAGACATAATGATCCCGTCTCTCCTTCCAGATGACCTGGAATAGTCTGTGCTCTTTTCCAGAGACACACAACGATTTCCAAGAAGAACCATCCTGGGTTTGTCTCCACTGCATTTGCCATCGGAGTTTGGAAAACACCAAGTAAGCCTGGTCTTTATGCTGAACCAACACCGTCAAACAGAACAGGAATAGAACACACACACACAGAGACAACACCACGGCTTGCCGGTGCAGGTGCCTGCTGGGTAAAAGGCCTTTCTAACCAACACACCTGACCCCTCTCTGCCTGCTTCCTCCTTTTCCGGGAGGAGGAAGGGGTCCACGGCACGTCCTCGTGCTGGTAAAACTTTCCGCACGGCAGTCAGACAGGCAGCTGGACGCAGTCCCTGTGGACTACAAAATTCATCCAGTGCCACAGGGAGCTCCGGAGACAAGACACAGGGCCACCCTCAGAAGCAAATCCAAGTTCACTCCGCGAGCATCTCAGGGACACAGTCACATACCCGACGGCTACGAGGCCCCCCACTGAGCGCCTTTCACACGCTTTCCTGGTCAGGAGGCCCCTGTCGAGCACCTCCTGGGCCGCAGCCCAGGACCTCTACCCCACGTGTAGGTCTCAGACAAGCACGGCTGTCCCCGTGTCCTCCAGAAGGAGCGAGGGAGGACAGGTGGGCCAGACGTGCCGCTGGCCACCAGAACTCGAGACAGTCCTGGGCGCGAGGGCACCCGGCCAGCAGGCCACTCACCACACTGGCTTCCCACGCGGCCCTGGCCCACTGCACAGGACTCCGCCTGCGGGCCTGCTGTCCCGGGAGACCTTTTAGCCACTTGGAGGTCCATGCCCACGAGCTGGAGGTGAACCTGCTCCCTCTGGGCGGCCTTCCGGAGCGTGCGGGTGGCCTTTCGGAGCCGCCTCTCTGTCCGCTTTATGACACAACTCAGATCACAAGAAGCTGCAGAACCGAGAGAGACGGCGGAGAGGAGAGGTCAGGCCACACGGTGTGAACACATCCAGACGACTGCAGGAACCCCCGACACCCACAGCTTCCCAAGGACAGGACGGGGAGAGCCTGGAGCGGGCGCAGAGCAGGCTGGGCAGCATTCGATTCAAACAGAAACGTATGGGCCAAAACAGTAGCTTGGGTTTTGGTGAAGCAGGTAAGATTGCCAAGGTTCCAGACCAATTCAGTTTACTTTGGGGTGAAAAAAAACAGGAGATGCTTCCGTGATTGCACTAGCTCCCCCCAAGAATGACGCGGCGTGAAAGGCACGGCAACAAGGAGCAGAGCTGCGAGAAGCCTGGCACCAAAGACTGCTTTCAAACCAACCTGTGACCTCCTTTTGGTTGGTTTCAAGCTCAAACTCAACAGTGACAAACATGTCCTCCAGGGCGCTCGGTCGGCCAGGGGCTCCCGGGACTTGCTTGCGGGAGCTGCATGTAAGGTTTGCGTAGCGGAAGCTCTCTTTCACTGAGCTGTGCTCCTCTGCATGAAGAAACAGAATTAAAGGAAGCCAAATCCTGGCAAAGCACTCAGCTGAGCATTCGCTAGATCTCCGTAAACATTTCATTAGAACAACTCTCAAGGGACTGAAGAGTAACTCCAGACGCCAAGACGTCGGAAGCCCTCGGCCAGGAGCGCGATGCCATTTTAATCTGGAAGAGCCCGTACTGCCTCCTGCGATGACTTCACCGTTTAGCTCCCGAAACCTCGTCTCGGGGGAAACGGCGGCTGCTCCCACCTGCCCGCCGCATGGGAACCCGGACTGTCCCGCAGCCCGGACTGGCGGTTGTGAAGGTGGGTTCCTTCCTGCAGGTGGTTTCTGCCAAGCTGGACCACAAGGTCCCAAGCACATAAGGCACGAGCATCGGTGTAGAAAGGACACCAACTCCTGCTCTCGGGCAAACCGACCTTGGAGTGGCGCAACCCCAAAGGAACGCTGGAAACCACATCAACAGGGATGGCTTGTTTGGAAGTGACTTGGAGCAAAAATACGTGGCACAAAGAATCGACAGGACCACCCAACACCACGAAGGCGTGGAGGACGGAGAGAGGGCCACGCAGGCAGGGACTCGTGCGTCTTCCCTCCCGACCTTGGCCGTCCCTTCTCCCCCCGTGGCTTCCAGGGACTCCTTCCACCGGTGACTGTCGCATCCGCAGCCCGTTCACACAATCGCCTTGACTCTGTCTTACAGTCTCACCTCCCGGGACGCAGGTGCTGTCTGTCCCACGTTCGTCTCCAACATCATAAGGACGTTCAAAGCCCATGTCATCGGAGCCAAAGGAAGGAGGACGCGGGTTCACTTCCCCCTGAAGACCTACCTCACCTTCTTCTAAAAGGCTACTGTCGAATCTCAAACCGAACGGACGCTCACTTTGAACCGGTCTCCCACACCTCTTTCTTTAAACTTTTTTTTTCAAAATAAGTTTAGATAAAAAAGTTGCTAAGGTGGTGCTGAGAATTTCCAAATGCTCTTCACCCTGTGTCCCCAGTGGTAACCACTTACAGTAACATGTATCTTATTTTACTTTATTTATTTTTTATTTATTTGTCTTTTTGCCATTTCTAGGGCCCCTCCCGCGGCATATGGAGGTCCCCAGGCTAGGGGTCTAATGAGAGCTGTAGCCGCTGGCCTACACCACTGCTACAGCAACGCGGGATCCGAGCCGCGTCTGCAACCTCCTGGTTCCTGGTCGGGTTCGTTAACCACTGCGCCACGACGGGAACTCCCGTAACATGTATCTTTATCGGCGCTCCCGTCGTGGCTCAGCGTTAACTAACCTGACTGGGATTCATGAGGACTCGGGTTCGATCCCTGGCCTCGCTCAGTGGGTGAAGGATCTGGCGTTGCCATGAGCTGTGGTGTAGGTTGCAGATGTGGCTCAGGATCTGGCGTTGCTTTGGCCGTGGCATAGGCCAGCGCTGCAGCTCCAATTTGACCCCTAGTCTGGGAACTTCCATATGCCCCAGGTAGGGCCCCAAAAAGCAAAAAAGAAAAAACAAACAAACAAACAAAAAATACATCTTTATCAAAACTAAGAAATTAACATGAGTGCAATAGCATTAACTGAAGAGAACGAATTATTTAAAGTCTGTTTTAAATAAGGCTTTCCCCTTCTGATTGAAAAGTATAAATGATCACTATGGAGAATTTGGAAAAGTCAGGAAAAAAATTAAAATCACCTGTCATCCTTCCACCCAGCTATAACCCACTAGTAAGGACATGGTGAGTTTTCTTCGTCTTTCTTCTACTCACGCTTTTTCTTACGCAATTTGTGTTGTATTTGATATACAAAACATTATTGTCTCTTTCCATCTTAGCATTATAATAAGAGCATTTTCTTATGTCATTAAACTTTCTTTGAAAACCTGTAGCTAATAGCTGCATAAGAGTCCATCAAGTGGAGATGCCCAATTAAGCTTGGTTATTGCTTAAAATAGGCAGTAAAAAGTGACTAAAGCACACTCATCAGCTTGTTTAACATTTGAGGGTAGACCGGGGAGACAACACCCCCAACACATGAACCTCGATTTTTTTTTTCCTATTCTCCAGAATCATTCCATGAAATAACACTGGAAATATAAGCCGGGAAGCGAGAGGAGAGTGCGGCTCTGCTCTTTTCCCGAGGCCGGGTCTGCAGGACAGCTTCTGTGCGGCTGAAGCCAATGGCATCACGGTCTCCAGAAACCAGACCCGGCAGGAAGGCTGGACACGGCCTCTGTGCTCCTCAGGATTCGCCCTTCCGAGCCAAACTGCTTGTCATCTCTCTGGCTTATATTTTAAGCAAGCCTTAACCTTAACATCTAGAAAACGTAAACCAACATGATCACACGTTAGTAACGTGTCTGGAACGCTCACTGGTTCCTGTGAGCTCACAGGTCTCGGGGAAGCTTCACGCTCTGCACCTGGCAAAGCAGCAGCCCCAGCGTAGCCCCAGGAGCACACGGGGCACCACGCCCGGCCCTTCGTCCTCTTGTGAAGAGACTCCTTGGAGACGGCGAACCGTCTGACCCCAGCGGCAGGGCTCGGCTTGTTACAGGTCCCCTTTCCCAACGCGCCCGCGCCGCCGTCTGGCTCCATACCTGGTGGTGCTGGTCGCAGGCCCTCGGGAAACGGCTCGGCCTTTTTCAAACTACATGTGCCTCCATTTAGCTTAAAAGTTACACTCATCCTGACGCTGGCGACATCTTCAGAAAGAAACAAGCGAGAGACGTTACCCTCCGAGGCAGGGGCACGGGGACACCGGGTGGGTCCCCGAGAGCTCTCTGCACGCAGCACACCACAGGGCCCTCTCTCACGCTCAGGCCACAAGGCTGGGAGTGTGGAGGTGCCCTCCCCGGGACTGGGGGTGCCAGGAGCCTCCTAAGGGGTTCACTTACATCCTCCGTCTGAGACGGACCCAGAGCCCAAACGAGGGGACCACAGCCGCCTCAAGAGGGATGAAAATGAGGTCGTTCCTGAGCCTTTCCAAGAAGAAAGGCCAGAATCCCCAGTTCAGACTGGACAAGGATGGCACTCACTAAACGTGGCTAAGATTTCCAGGGTCTGTGAGGGAGCAGGGCTCCCACTTTGAGGGCCTCATATGGAAAATTCTGCTCTCCTTTCACGGTCGGTCTTAACCGTGTTAGGTTCTGGAGCCAATGACCAGGATTCAAATTCCAGCTCTTTGACCTGTGATGAGAACTTGAGGAAGTTACTTCCTCTCGCTAAGCCTCAGCTTCCTCATCCGTAAAATCGACATCATTATAGTCTGTATGCTCCTGGGCTGCTGTGGGTTCAACGAGATGATATAAACCAAGGGTGCTCAGCCTCCTGTCTGGTGTGGTGTCAGAGCCGGGTAGCTGTTAGCTGCTTGCTCGCCCGCCCTTAGCGTGGCCCTAATCTCCAAGTGACCATCAGCAGGGCTTTGGTGAAACAGACCACGGTGTCCCCTCCCGCGGGGTCCCAACGCGAGGCAAGGGGGGCCGTGAGGGACAGCGCCTAAGACTCTGGATCCAGACCGCGCGGTCAAAATCCCGGCGCGGGGAGTTCCTATCCGAGTCACTCTGGATTGAGTCCACCGCTCGGGGCCTCAGCTGCCTCATCTGGTGGATCGTCAAGCTGCCCCGAGGGCCGTGGTGTGGATGGAGTAGCTAGCCCCTGTAACACAGACGCCGGCCTGCTTCAACCGCTCCATCAAGCCACACGAGCTGTTCGTATCAGCTTCGAGTCCCCAGCTCTGCTCGTGTCCACAATGCGGACCTCAGCGGCCCACTTCCTCACTCGTCTCTTCTCACGACGTCATCCCACACGGGCGTCATCTGGGAGGACAGGTCCTCATTCTTAGTCTTTTGACAAAACCAGAAAGGGTTTGGGCCCCTTTCTTTGGCCAGAACCCTCGCTCCCCTCCCGCCAGGCTCACGCCTCCACCAAGGCCCTATGCCCCAAGCACACATGTCCTGCTCGGCCTCTGAGGGGCTCTCTGGTACAGGGGCCTGGGAGACCTGTGTCTCCTGGTCCCGGGGCTGCGTGGGCCTCTGCCCAATGTCATGACCCCCCGGGGCCGCACGGAGCCTCCCAGCACACATCCCGCAGCATCTAATGTGGGGCGAGTCAGACTGCAGGCACTAGGCCTGCAGATAAGAACATCCTGCCTTGTGCTTGAAGCATCAAAGAGATTAGAGAACAGAAGAGAAAGCCAGCGCCCAAGACCAGCACCCCACAAGGGAGGCCCAGGGAGCACGGCGAGCCCCAGAGACAACACACAGATCTGGTAGTTACCCCCGGAGGCAGAGCCCGCTGACTCTCGCTGTTTGCTCCTGAGAGGGGAGGAGGAGCCGCAGGTGACGGAATAGGCCTCTTGCAATCCTGACGGACAGAACGTGGGTGAGCGGCAAGCGAGCAGGTTCCGCACAGGTGCTCCTGGGGCAGCTCGAGTCACCCCACCCCCTGCGCGTGAGCCACCAGGAACCCCCAGGACACAGGGTCTCCGAGCCGCCTCCGGGGGTCGAGGGGCCACTGTCAGAGACCTGGGAGCCCTTTGAGGGCATCTAACACCTCACGGCCGGAAGGTCTGGCCCTGGCATGAGGACCTGCCCAGGGCCTGGGAGCCACTCACCTGAGGAGAGGTGAATGCCAGAGCGACAGCTGAGAGCGCTCCTAGTGCACTGCAGGGACACGCGGGGTGACGCGCCAGCGGCCAGGGCCCCCTCCGCTTCTAGACAAAACACAGACACACAGAGAGAGGACACTTTCTGGGGGGGAGAGGACGGCTGGGTCCGTCGCACAAAGGCCCCAAGGAAAGACGGTGGAGCGACACCCCGCGCAGAACGGAGACCCCACCCTCAGCCCAGGGCGACGGGGTCCCGGCGGGCGCACCCCTGCGGGCGGAAAAGCAGCCGGGAAGGCAGAGTGAGGGCCACGCGACGCAGACGCACGGAAGGACCCCCGAGAGCCGCCGAGTAGCTCCTGTTTTTAAAGCGTTTCGAGCCCGGCGGCTGCAGCCCGGGGCCTGGAGCCGCCGCGCCCGCCCGGTGCCCCTGCCCGGCACGGAGCCCGACTCTTACCCACGCAGTCCTTTCCGTTCCAGTGCAGCGTGTGCCCGGAGAGGCACTGGCACTCGTAGCCGCCCACCGTGTTCACACAAACCTGCTGACAGCCTCCGTTGTGGACGCTGCACTCGTCGGTGTCTGCGCAGAAACCCGCCCGTCACGCAGCCGTCGTCCCCGAGCCGCGAGCAGCGCCCCCTAGCGGAGGCCGGGGGCACGGCCTCCGGGAGCCCGGTCCCTCCCAAGCACAGGCTTGACCGGAGACCCCCAGGAGGGTCCCTCCGAAGGGGTCCCCCTCCACGTCCAGACGCCCAACTCCGACGCCGCACAGGTTTCCAGCTTAAACACCCCACGGGAGGCAGAGTGAATTGGGAATGTGCACTTGACAGTTCACCACGCTGGGGTGCAGAGAAAACCGACCTACACTAGTCGCCGTCAACCTGAGAGGGTGCGCGGTTCGGAAGGTGACTCCTACTAAAACCCAGACACACCCCCGTATTCCGAGAACACTTCTGGGAGGCTCCCGGGGGACCGTGAGACTGGCCTCAGCCAGGCCAGGGATGTGTTGGAAAGGAGATGAGAAACACAGCTACAGCCATCTTAACACAGGACACAGGACACGGGACTGGGCAGGAAGTACTTAGGCCAGTGGTCCCCACAACCTCGGACCCCCCAAACCATTTGGAAGTCTTGGAATCAGACTCTGTTTCCTCAAAGATGAATTGCTGAGTCTGAGGCAGCAGGGGGACGTAAAGTCCGATTGAAGCCGTTTTCGGCCACATGGCCGTGAAGTCACAAGACTTCAGAACCTGTTGCTTTAAGGGCTCAGAGCAGAGAGACGGAGCCCCGGTCCCACCTCCAGATCAGAGAGCAGCTGAGGGAGCGGGAACCACGCTCCGCAGCCCGTTTCCAGGCCCAGCGGCCTGTGGAACCGGGCGCTGTGCTGCCACGCCTCTCTGAGGACCGTGACCTCCCTGTTTGTTGGGAGTTCCAGCAGACAGGGCATGAGGTCCCGAGAGACCCTCCCACACTCCGGGGATAACTGCATCAATAAGTCCATGAAGAACTCGGAGCTGAAAGAGCTCAGCTCTTCTCTCTGCTCCATTTCACATCTGATGAGTTAAAGGGATGAACGAGGAGGGTTTCCCGTAGCAGATGCTCCACGTGAGTGGACGGCCTTGCTGCTCCTGCACAGGCACTGGCATGTCTGCTTCACCCCCCGAGTAGAAGCCTGGCCCTGATCTGGGGAAGCTCAGGAGGCAGGGCCAGCCTCACCAGACCCTGGAGGGTTCCACTCACCTCCGCAGTGGGTGAAGCCGTAGAGGGTATACCCCGTGTTGCAAGCACATGCAAAGGAGCCAGGGCGGTTGATGCAGCTGTGGTCGCAGGCCCTCTCCCAAGAGCATTCATCCACATCTGCAATTGTCGAAGGCAGAGGGGAGCTGAAACCATGTCCGAGGGATAAGTTCGGAGGAGAAGAGCCGGTGTGGACCAACAGCAAAAGCAAGACGGTGAAAAGCTGTCTATCGGTGCGCCCCGCTCGCTTGTGCTCGGGAGCGTGGGGCAGCCCACAGCAGGCGCACCACGGCCGGGACCCTTATTTCCAAGTTCTATTGCAAAATGCACTTGCCTTAGAAGCTCAGCGGGTCCCCCGCCCCCATGCTTACCTGCAGGGCTGAGTAATTTCAAATAATGAAGTGAGATAAAATACTTAAAAAGGTTTGCAAGCCAGAGGGGTCTACCTGTGTATTATTACTGTTCTTTCATTAATTGGTAAAAGAGCAATAGTAACTTCATAAGGTGTAGCCAATTAAAAGCAGAAACCACTTGAGCTGGAGCTGCGTCTGGCTCCTATCTCTTCCAGATCAGCCAGAATTAGTTTTCTGGCCCCAGGAGGCCAGCTGATCCTGGGTTCTAATGCCGTCTGCCTTAAGACAAAGCACTACTGAGCAACCTTGAGAATCTCCTACTGCAGCCACTGAACGTGGTGCTTAAGCGCCCAACAGGGCCCTCTTGGCCAGTCCTTGGCTGGGCTCCTGCCCACGGTTCGGTCCCATGGGGCCCCTCCCCTCCGAGGTCAGCGTGGAGGCCTCCTTGGCTTCAGCTGAGGTTACGGCGTCTGGTGTCGGGAGGCTGCCCTGCTGGACGGAATCATCCCTGCCCTCGGGTCTGGCCCCGCGTCGCTCCCGCGCATTAGAGTTCAGTGCTTCACGGCCTCAACTCTCTGGAAGGTTTTAGCAGGACTGCAATTTGTGGTTCCAAATGGATAAACCAGGACCCACGTGGGACGCAACGGAAGCCAACGGGACGCCTGCGAGATCACGGTTTCAACACCAAATGTGCCCTAAGAAACCACATTCAAGAAACACCAACATTTGGGAGGAATGGGGGAGTGAGAAAAATGAAACCAAAAGGGACAAAATCTTGCAAAACCGCTTCTTCATCCGTTGCACTTCCGTAAGTAAACGTGCTCTGTGCAAATCTTTGTTCTCCAAGATGGAGCCGTGAAAAACGAGAAAAAGTCCATTTCTTCTGCAATAACTGGTATCACTCTGAATCGTGTTATTAACGCCAGCCAGGTGCCGAGAAAGTGGGTTTGTTCAGTAGCTGACTTTGGCTGCTCGCAACGGGCTTTTGCTTTGCCAGAAATAACGAGATCACTTCTCTAAATCCTTTTTAACGTGTTTACACAGCTTGAATAGTATTTCTTGCTCTATACATTAAGACACATTATGTGGAGCAGCAAATTTGCTTTCCAAGTCAAATGGAAGGAAACCAGGCAGGAATCATCTGGAATGAACGTGTGAGTTTAACAGGGGCTACAGGTGAGGCTGTATCACGAAGAAAAACCGAGAGAGAACTCTAACTCACAGCACAGGATTTTGAAAAGGTAACGTGCATCTTTGTTATCTGAAGTGAAATTATGTATTATTTTCTGATTTAATTCTGGAGTTTCTTTTTTAAATTTTTTTTTTGTTTTTTTTTTTGGTTTTTTGTCTTTTAGGGCCGCACCCATGGCATATGGAGGTTGCCAGGCTAGGGGTCAAATCAGGGCTACAGCTGCCAGCCTACACCATAGCCACAGCAATGCAGGATCCAAGCCTCGTCTTTGACCCACACCACAGCTCATGGTGATGCAGGATCTTTAACCCACTGAGAGAGGACAGGGATCAAACCTGTGTCCTTATGGACGCTAGTCGGGTTCATTAACCTCTGAGCCATGAGAGGAACTTCATTAAATTTTTTTATTATAGTTGATTTACAGTGTTCTGTCAGTTCCCACTGTACAGCAAAGTGACCCAGTCTCACTCTCACACACACACACACACACACATATTCTTTTTCTCACATTATCCTCCAGCATGTTCCACCACAAGTGATCGGATATAGTTCCCTGTGCAACACAGCAGGATCTCATTGCCTAATTCTGGAGTTTCTATCAAGATAAGTTACGTTGTTCTTATTCTCGGAAGTGGAACAGGGAGTTCCCTTCGTGGCTCAGTGGCCACGAACCCGGGTAGTATTCATGAGGACGTGGGTTCGATCCCTGGCCTTGCTCAGTGGGTTAAGGATCCAACGTTGCTGTGAGCTGTGGTGTAGGCCGTCAGCAGCAGCTCCTATTTGACCCCCAGCCTGGGAATTTCCATATGCTGCAGGGGTGACTCTGAAAAGAGAGAGGAAAAAAAAAAAGAAATGGAGCAGGAATAAACGACAGCACATCTCCTGAGAGCGTCTTCCCTTCTATCGACAGGGCACAAAAGGGGCTCATCTAGAAACAGAGGACACCGCCCAATCCCAGACAGCTTCCTAGTGTCCAAAGCAGCACTGCCCAGAGAGGGGCCCTTCCCGCGTGTGAGAAGGGTCTGCATCCCGCCTGCGCCCTGCCCAGCCTTCCCTCCCTCGAGCCCCTCCCACCACCACCCCAATTCCTCTCCCCAAACCCCCAAAAACCAGGCCCATAAGGAAGAGGCCGACTGAACCTGACAGCGATTATGGGTTGTCCATTTCCCAACATCTTGCTGGGTAAAAGTGTGTTAACTAAATCAACATCCTTAGCCACCAAACTTTGTTAGAAAATCCAGAACATTAAAGGAAATTCTGGAAAAGGACAATGATTCCTCATCTCAGCACCTAAGGCAATGCCGCGTGCCCTGCGGTTCACGCCGTTTCTGGCGAGAGCTCGGCAGGCGGGTCCTTCGAGGTGCCCTCATCAGCAGCTCAATGTCCCAAATAGACCTGCGAAGCCACCTCAGTGCTTTCACTTTCCCTCAGAGGCAAAATAAGTGAGGCAAAGGCTGCGGGTTGGATTCAGGACTTGGTCGAGAGCCCAGCGAGCCGGTCTCTGCCCATCTTGTCAGCCCCACCAGCGGGCACAGCACACTCACCTTGGCAAGACTTCTCATCTGTCAGTAACTTAAATCCCTTTCGGCAGCTGCAGTCAAAACTGCCCGCGGTGTTTCTGCAGACGTGATCGCAGCCTCCGTTGCGCGTGTGGCACTCGTCAACATCTGTAACAGACGAGCACTGGCACGTCGGACGCCATGCCTGCCTCGCTTGGCACAAGCCCCTGAGGTCCTACTGTGTGTGCCTCATCACCCTCTGAAACAAAAACACCCATAAAAGCATTAAAGGACGTCTGCTGATGTGTTTAGTGTCACGCACACTCTCTCGTCTGGCTTAGCCCATGTTGGGAGACAAAGGCCTGCTGCCCCGAGGAGCTCTGGCTGCACTGCCCTTCCCTGGACCAGCATGAGGCCACAGGTACGGAAAGAAGGGGAGCCTGTCATCGTCTCATCCCTGCACTAGGCTCTCAGATCAGATGGCTTCCTTTCCTACACCTTCCCTTCCTGTTGAACGATTAGAGTTACAAGAAACTAGAATATTTGTTTTGGCAAATTCCATAACAATAAAACAGCCTCAATGCTTTTAAATGATTTCTGATAATCTTATCTTTTCAACAGTTTCCTGTGGTAACCGGCTCTCTGCCTTTTTATCATGTTAAAGAACCAAGCCTTTGCACTCTTCCCTGCTAGCAGCTCAGAGGGTCTCTGTTCGAGGTACCAGTTAACGATACGGTTATTCGTTAAGCTCTCTGGATAACAATCTCGGCTGTTGTTTATATAATCATCCCTAGGCCGTTATTTACGATATTATGATGTTATCTCCCCCGTGAATGTTGAACAACTGCTTTGTTCTAATAAGGCCACTGCCTGAAATGGATCATTAGATGCTTGTAGAAGCTGACCTTCTCAACACTTAGTGTAATTAAGGTGGTTCTAATTCAGCTTACTCAATGATAACCTTCTCCTGGCCCAGGGGAGGAAAGCTGCCTTTTGATCAGTATGACTCCTAAGCAAATCTGGAGCCGCTCAGGAGGAAGGGGGGACAGAGCCGCCTTCGCCCGACACGCAAGCGCGAGCGGCGTGCGGCGCGCGGCTACCTCTACCGGTCTTCCCGCCCGGCTGGAGCGTGAAGCTGACGGGACAACTGCAGCGAACACCGGTCGCCGTGTCCTTACAGGTGCGATCGCAGCCTCCATTGCCAACAGCACACGTCTCTGCAGGAGGACAGAAAGCACAGTCGGCTCCCTACAGACGAAGGGGTCAGTGCGGGGGGGATGCCTGACCCAAGTCCCAGAAGGTCGGGCAGCATGTGGGGCCCTCGCAGCCACCCCAGGCCCCTGCCACCGCAGGGGAGCTACAGGGAGAGCACCACCCAAATAGGTGACAGCTCCTGGGGAAGCTTGGCATGGCGACAGAGGGGTGAAGATGCCTCTGCCACCCTGCTCAGCTTCTTTTATGCCATATTTGAAGCCACGAAAGCATCCTGTCGATCTATAGCCAGTCACCTGCTACCCTGGCAGCCTAGAGGTGGATGCAGAACAAAGGGGGTGTCCCTTCTTCCACCCTGCCCCGCCTCTATCCACAGCGCGTGGGGGAAAAGGCAAGAGGGGGTACACACTGCCCACCCCACCCAAGCCCTGCAGCAGACCCGCGACTTCCTCCTTGCAATTGCCAAGTACCTCGGCCTGGAAGTTTAGCTCCCCTGTCAGAGCCCTGTCACAGCTACACGAAAGATCCACCGCGCCTGCAGAGATGAGGCACAGCAAGCTAACGGCCCAGTTCTGCAAATCACAGAATAATTCCAGCAGCACACAGACGCTATTCGAGATGCATTCAGCTGTTAGCATCTAGACATCCAGAAGCTAGTTTTACTTCCATAGCTGCCTCTTTGCAAAGCCTTGGGCGACAAACTCAGTTCTGATTCAATATGACAGACAACAGATAGGACATGTAGACTCACTTCTATTCCCCCAAACCTCTCTAAAAATGAGTGTAAGTAAACCTCTTTTTTCTTTTTAGGGCCACACCTGTGTATAGCAGTTCCCAGGCTAGGGGTCTAATCAGAGCTGCAGCTTCCGGCCTACACCTCAGCCACGGCAACGCAGGATCTGAGCCACGTTTGCGACCTACACCGCAGCTCAAGGCAACACCGGATCCTTAACCCACTGAGCGAGGCCAGAGATTGAACCCACAACCTCATGGATACTATTCAAGTTCTCAGCAACAGGAACTGCAATAAGTCTTTTAAATTATCCATCTTTAAGGACAAAGAAAATAGAGAACAATAGACAAAAGACGTCAAATCTTCTGGAAGTGGCACGTCAATGGAGAAATACAGCAGAAAGTTAAACCTTAGCAGTTCAACTCGGCACAGGGTTACCAACATGCAGTAAGCACACCGGAGCCGCAGAATCCCAGGCAGACACCAAAGTTACCCCAGAGGCAGAGGTGAGGATGGAGTCGAAAACAGGACGCTTGCTTGAGAGTCTGTGTAACAACTAGGCCCCCAGGTCCCCATCTTCATCCCAAGGCCCACAGCCCATCCCTGCCTGGGCTGCTGTGGATACATTTACCCTCTGGAAGAGTTAGACTCAAGGGCACCAGCAACAGCAGAGGAGGGCAGGAGCTGCCAGGTGAAGAGAGCATCTCAAACCTCCCCCCACCCCCCTCCCCAGCTCCCAGGACCCCGCAGGAGAGTGAAGGGCTCTTCCCGGGCTGAACTGGCCGCCCAAGGGCAAGGACCTATGGCCACTGGCATCTGGCATTCTAAGCCGCTGCCTAGTCCCCAGAGCAGAAAGCCCACCCGCTGGCAGAGCATCGAACTGGCTTTCCGTATTTCACTACCCAACAGGCAAAGGCAGCCATGAACTGTCAGCCATTTCAGGAAAGCCTCTGGTGTGAAATAAATACATCAAATCAAAGCAACAGGAGGAAAGGAGCCTGGAGGAATCAGAGATACCACAGGGGACAACAGGCAAGTTGGCAAATCTCATCCTTAACTTCCTCAGGGAGGTAAGAGAAGCATCAGTGAACTAGGAACCTGCTCAACAAGAGACCAAAGTAAAATCCATGAAAAATTAAAATATGAAAGGATAAAATTTTAAAAGAACCCTACGGGAGGATTAGAAGAAAAAAAAAAAAAAGAAAGACCTCCGAGGAAGTAAAACAAAAATATCAAGAAAAGAGAAGAAAATGTAAGGAGGATTCAGGAGTTCCAACAGCCACTAATAGGAATTCCGGATAAAGAGCAGAGGAAAGAGAGGAAAACTATCAAAAGAAAACCGCACAGAAATTTCTCGGGGACGCAAACGTCCCTGCTGAAAAGGCCTCCTGAGTGCTCAGTGCGACAGACCCCACAGGGGGACAGTGCTGTGACATTTCAGATCACCAGGGACAACAAGACGACCCCAACACCCCCCGTGCGCGCTTTCCCGGCTCCATGTGAAGGATCCAGAATAAACACGCCGCAGCCCTCTCGCAACGAGCCTGGGTGCTCCACACGACAGAGCACTTTTGAAAACTCGATGGAACACTCTTCCCAGCTCCGAAGTCTCTGCTGAGCCCAATTCTCAGGCGAGGGTGCGGCCGACTCTAACAGCACTTGCAGGTGGGCAAGATTTCACAACCTCGCTTGATGTCTACCCACGCAGCCCCCGAGGGCAGACAGAGGCTCTCCGCCCAAACCAGGAAGGTGGGGAAGGGACTTCCCAGGATGTGAGGGAGGCGGGGCCAGGGTGACGAGGACAGACGCCCGGAGGAGACTCGTCCAAGAAGAAGTGGAATTGATACGTTCCCCGCTACACAGGCACACACTGCCGAAGGTTTGAGAACTGTCAGAAGGTGGCAAAAGAACTGGCTAGAGGTCCCTAGAAAACTAAGGAAAAACAGGGTGAGTCATACTTGGATATTCACCGTATGTAAGCTCATATGCGGACTTAAATCGTGATAAAACTACACTGTGTGCACTGGGGAAGGGGGCCGGGCGGGAGCTACAACTCAGTCCTCACGGCAGGAAGTCAAACGCCAGCATCAAAAACTGACACCTCAAGAAATAACCACAGACGCTTCTCTTTTCCGAAATGCAGGGGGCGGTTCCAGTCATGGCCCAACAGAAACGAATCCAACCAGGACCCGTGAGGGTGCAGGTTTGACCCCTGGCCTCGCTCAGTGGGTGAAGGATCCGGTGTTGCCATGAGCTGTGGTGGAGGCCACAGACCCGGCTCGGATCCCGTGTCTCTGTGGCCGTGGTGTAGGCCGGCAGCTGTAGCTCCGATTCGACCCCTAGCCGGGGGACTTCCACGTGCCTTGGGGGCGGCCCTCAACAAACCAAACAAAACGAAACAAAAAAAGCAAAGAAGCCTAGATGTGGGGAGTCGGGAAAAGGAAAAACTACTCAGAGAACTGAAAACTGTCACCTCTGGCAAGTGGGAAGTGAGGAGGCAAGGAAATGATGTATTTCATTACAAGCTTAACGGTACTAATTAAGCTTTTAAGGATTTTATATTATTCATACGTACTCTTTTAAGGCGATTAAAAACTAACTTTAATAGGACAGAAAAGAGCTCGGAAACCTCACCTGCCTGGTAACCAGTGGCTTAGTTCCCTACCTGTTAGGTCTCTAAGCTGTCCGAGGATCAGTCTTGCTTAGGTCAAGCCAAGCTTTCTCCAGAATAACAACGTCAAAGGACCCACCCCACTCCCACCTCCTCAGCCACCACCAGCTCGGCTGGCAGCCCTTCCTCTGCCCCTGGCCAAGACCGCTCGCCCGCACTCATCTCTCCTGCCAGCAACACGGGCTGAGGCCGAAGCAGAAGGCTCAGTGCGCAGAGACCCAGCCCAATCTCCACGCTCAGCGGAGGCCACCCCCAGGGCCCCTCTCGTCACGGTTCCTCAGAAGGGGGGTCTCATGCCCCGACCACCCTCCAAGCCCCAGGCCTGGCACTGCGGGCACTTCTGCGCGTCACTGGCGCAGCTGAGCTCCCTGAGGACCCAGAGCCGGCGACTGTGTCACAGCCGTCTTGGAGGAGGACCAGGACACGGAGGCTCGGGGCCGGGGGCCCAGGTCTCGCCGCCCCTCGGGGCCGTGCTAGGATGCCACCTGGGTTATTCCAAGTACGGTCCCCGGCCAGCGCTCTTCCTGCAAGACCAGGGGTCCTGGATGGAGACTAAGGAGCAGCGCATGGAGAACAGACCCCCCCAGGCTGGACAAGCGCTGCTGAGTCCGGTCCGGCTGGTCTGGGGGCACGTGGGCCCCACTTCAGGCCTGAGGCCGGCAGTCGGGGAGAGAGAGGGACACGTGACGGCTGGGAGAGGGGGTGACGGGCCTACCCATGAGCAGCCGCCGCTTCACCCGTTTATCCCTGTCCGCCACGGATGTGGCGCTGCCCTCTGTCACCTCCAGGGCAGTGTCCTGTCGCTCTGCAAGAGACGCAAAGAGCACAGATCTCAGACTGAACACGCCAGACTGGAGGGCCATGTCTGTGGAAATCCAGCCGCAAGAACAGCAGGAGGTGTGTGACCTCACTGGACGGAGCGGGTGGTCTCAGGCCCTGTGGGAAGCACGGCGTGTTACACGCCCACGGAGCCTTAGGAAACGCTGAACATGGAAAAGACGTTTTTATTGTATGGTACTGACCAGAGACACCGGGGAATGCAAGCTTCAGATGCGCTCCAGAGCCCTTGGTCTACAGGACGAAACATCTGGGGTCAGGGAACCTCTACACTGGAGCCGGCAGAGGCCAGGCCACAGAGGGCGAGGCAGCCACCCCGCCGGAACCAGGACACTGTGGCTCCTGCTGACAGTCAGGCCCCTGTCATCACCAACAGCAGGCCTGAGCTGCGCTGCCCTGGCCTCCTGGAAGGTGCCGTTCCAGCTTCCAGAACACCAGCTTCAGCAGCAGCTGGTCCGGAGGAGGAGGAAGGGCTTTTCGGGGTCTCACAGGGGAGACCCCATCCCGGCCTGGACTTGTCCCACTGCCACGTGCGAAGCCGCAGGGGACCTGTCTGAGGGCGAAGGCGCTGGAAACTCCCTGCATCTGATCCTAAACACTAGAACAGCTGGTGTTGGGGCTGGGTTAGGGTGAGCAGGCGGGGCAGACCCCACCCGGGGGGAGGGTCCCCGCTCACCGGGGCAGCTCCTCCCATCCACGTGCAGCTCGTACTGAGGGTGGCAGCTACACTCCGGGCCTGCAGCCGTGTCCTCACAGGAGTGCTGGCATCCGCCGTTTCCATGGTCACAGGTCACTAAGAGGAAAACAAATCAGCACATAAAGCCCTGAGATTTCCGCTCCCCGGGCTGCGTCTGCGGCAAAAGAACTCCGCTTTTATTCAGGAAGTATCTGAGCACCTCGCACGTGCCTGGCGCTGTGCAGAAAAGAAAAACCTTGACCCAGCCCATGTCCCTGTCCATGGAAACAGGGGGTCACAGTGCGACTTGTGCAAATGCTGAGTGACAGGTCTGGGCGACATTATACAGGAAGATAGGGAGGTGAGGCTGGGGGAGAGTTTCACTCTTTAAAGGGAATTAGGAGTCCCTGCTGTGGCTCAGCAGTTAATGAACCTGACTGGCATCTATGAGGATGAGGGTTCGGTCCCCGGCCTCACTCAGAGGGTTAAGGATCTGGCACTGCTGCGGCTGTGGTGCAGGCTGGTAGCGGTAGCTCCAATTCGACCCCTAGCCTGGGAATTCCATATGCAGTGGCTGTGACCCTAAAAAGACGAAAAAAAAGAAAAAAGGAAATTAGATCAAAAGATGCTAAACGACTGCTTTGCTCCCTCAGAAGTGCTGGGACTTTTGGAAATGCCGTGGCCCTTTGTGAGCAGCACAGACACAAATACTCCACGTGCTGTGTGTGCCGGGGCTTCTCATCAGATTCCATCTGGATTCGTGAGAAGGGAGGGTAGGCAGAGGAGGGACGACTCTGCACACAGTCAAGGCAACGTGAACCAGTAAGTACAACGACTGTGCACAAACACACCGACAACAGGCCGAAAAAAGAAAAGAAAGGAAAGCTACAAAACTACCTGTTCCTCGGTCTGAAAGGGGGTCGCCCCTGGCAGAGGGAATGGAGAGGCAAAGGCCATGTGTCCTTTGCACTCCGGCCCGCAGTCGTATTTGACTTTCTCATGAAGAAACTGAGAGCATATCTGCGCTGAGAGGAAGAGGCAGAAGCTGCGCACACACACCGACGACTCGGCAGGAATGTGAGACGGTAAAACAACCGATCCCGCCGTAAAATTCTGGATGTTTCTGCGTTCTTTCCTCAAGTTTTATAATTGATTATGATACTATTTGAGCGGTAATATTTTTTAAAAATTTTTTAATTTTTAAAAATAAGCTTTTAGGATCTCTACTGTGGTGCAGTGAGTTAATGACCCAGCTTGTCTCTATGGAGGCACTGCTTTTGTTTGGGGGTTGTTGTTTTTTTGTCCTTTTAGGGCCCTTTTAGGGCCCTGTCCTTTAGGGCCATTCCCAGGTTAGGGGTTGAACAGAAGCTGCAGCTGCCGGCTTACACAAACAGCCATAGCAACGCGGGGTCCGAGCCACGTCTATGACCTGCACTACAGCTCACAGTACCCCTGGATCCTTAACCCACTGAACGAGGCCAGGGATCGAATCCATGTCCTCATTGGCACTAGTCGGGTTCATTACCGCTGAGCCACGATGGGAACTCCCGAGGCACTGGTTGGATCCCCAGCCTAGCGCAGTGGGTTAAAGATCTGGCTTTGCTACAGCTGTGGCATAGGTCACAGCTCTAGCTCAGATTTGACCCCTGGCCTGGGAATTTCCATATGTCACGGACTCGGTGGAAAAAGAAAAAAAGCTTTCAGATATTCCAGCAGCTCCTAAAAAGCTGTGAAATGCTGAGCTTCTCATTCCATAGGTAAGAATCCTGTAGGACATGAGATAGCTGGAGGAGTTCCCACTGTGGCTCAGTGGGAACGAACCCGACTTGCATCCCTGGGGATGCTGGTTCAATCCCTGGGCTCACTCAGTGGGTTAAGGATCTGGTGTTTCGTGAACTGTGGTATAGGTTGCAGACAAGGCTCAGATCTGGTGTTGCTGTGGCTGTGGCCTAGGCCAGCAGCTGCACCTCTGATGCAACCCCTGGCCTGGAAACTTCCATATACCACAGGTGTGGTCCTAAAAAAGCAAAAAAGAATCTGACTGCAGCCGTTCAGGTGGCTGCAGAAGCTCAGGCTCGATCCCCAGCCCAG
Source organism: Phacochoerus africanus (assembly GCF_016906955.1). NCBI lineage: Eukaryota > Metazoa > Chordata > Mammalia > Artiodactyla > Suidae > Phacochoerus > Phacochoerus africanus. Next base: position 477,446 of record NC_062554.1, on the reverse strand, counting down.
CACAGTGGGGTAAAGGATCCAGCATTGCTGCAGCTGCATTGCTGCAGCTGCAGAGTGGGTCGTAGCTGCGGCTCAGATTTAAAAAAAAAAAAAAAAAAGCTGGCAGCAGCCCCACTTCGGGGCCCGAGGAGGCTGTCAGACCCTGTCGTTCGTGATGCAGCCTCGGCCCAGTTCGTGAGGTGGAGGCTTCGCTCTGCTCTGGGACAGAGACACGGAGGGAAGGTTCCCACTCGCGGATCTGCCTCCTCATTTCAAACACGAGGTGGCCTCACTGAAAGGACCTCCCCAGCAAACCGCAGGCGTCGTCCAGAACATCCGTGGCTTTGGGCAGAGCAATCAGGGAAACGGTGAGTGTTCCCTCTGCCTGAGCAGTGGCTTAGGGACACCCTTCATGGCCGGTCATTCCCTATCATCCGTGGGGCTGTTACCGTGTTCCCTCCTCTCGTGGGAGCTGCATCTGGACTGTGTGGGCCACTCAGGGCTCGTCCATTAACCGCGTGTGCGCTCAGCACAGCCTGTGCCGGGTACCCGGGGAGCCCGGGAGGCAAAACAAGACCAGACCCCTGACCCAGAGGGGCTCAGGGCGGGGAGACAGACACTAAACACCAAATTCCACCCAGAGGGCCCCAGGCTACAGCTAAGGAATAAACAGCGTGGGAACCAAAATGCAAACTGGTGCCTTGTCCAAGGCCACCGGCCCCGGCCCCCGCGTCATCTCGCCTGGGGACAATGAGCACACCTTCCAGTGAGGCATCCGCATCTGATCCTACACTTGCCACGGACCCCCTGTGTGACCTGATAGCTTTACCTTTTTCTCAGCTAAAAGTGAGAGTAAGAATACTTAGCTTATCGGGCGGCGACTGTAAGAATTAAACAGATTATGGCACCTCTCTGCACAAAGCCTTTGCACACAAAAAAGGCTCCCCTCAGAGGAGCTATTATCTTGATCATCATTCGAGGTTAGACAGGATATTAAAGATTGTATGACGATTCACCAAGCTAAAAGGAGGAGGGCTTGGAAAAGCCTGGAAGGCATGAAAGAATAGGGGTTGTTCTCCCAAAGCAGGGAGTCTGGTGTTTGGAGAAAGGCTTGTTCAAGAAGCAGGAACCAGAGAACTCTGTCTAGATACTCATACTGCAACAGAACAAAGGGTGGGTGGGGGGAATGTATACATGTAAGGATAACTTGATCCCCTTGTTGTACAGTGGGAAAAAAATTTTTTTTTAATTTTAAGTAAAAAAAAAAAATTATTTTTATACCAAAAAAAAAAAAAAAAAGAAGCAGGAACCAGGTAGCGAAGAGTGATTCTTCGGCAACAGAAAGACCAGACCCCAACAGTCCTACCCCTTCCTCCTGAGTTACTTCCTCCAGCCAGGTTCCTTAAAGGAACATTGTTCCCCCCCCCTCCCAGGAAGTCTACCTCTGTGTAGAGAGCCCGGCATGGGCGGACGGCAGCGTCTCAGGCTGTCCCCCCACGTCTCAGAGGCCAGGCTGTAGGGACAGCTTCCTGGCGTTCCCCGCTCCGTGTGCCCCCCTGGTACTTACACACGCAGTCTCTCTGCTTCTCAGCCAGCTCAAAGCCAGGCCTGCACTCACAGGTGACGCTGCCCCTGGGGGCCTCCTTGCAGATGTGACTACAGCCGTGATTCTTTTTTTTTTTTTTTTTGCCTTTTTGCTATTTCTTGGGCCACTCCCGCGGCATATGGAGGTTCCCAGGCTAGGGGTCGAATCGGAGCTGTAACCACCGGCCTACGCCAGAGCCACAGCAACGCGGGATCCGAGCCGTGTCTGCAACCTACACCACAGCTCACGGCAACGCCGGATCGCTAGCCCACTGAGCAAGGGCAGGGATCAAACCCGCGACCTCGTGGTTCCTAGTTGGATTCGTTAACCACTGCGCCACGACGGGAACTCCCAGCCGTGATTCTTGTTCACGCAGCTCAGACCCTCTGCAAAACCACAGCACGCAACTGGTGAAGAGGTTGTGCCAGCATCCTGAGCCCCAGCAGTGCCACGAGGACAGGACCCGGACCTGCTTGGCTGGATGGCCATCAGCCTCGTATGTTAAAAGAACATATCATTCAAAGCAAACCAATCAATTAATAGAGATATGAAAAATTTCTCATGTCACCCAAGAGACAGGATGTTTTAATTGCCCCCAAAGAGGTGGCAGCCGTCCCAAGATACTGAAAAGAAAGTGCCCACCAGGAGCTCGCTGCTGGTGCAGAATCAGAGCCTGTGGACCTCAGACGCTTAGCTCTGCCATGTTGTCACCTGTGCAGATCAAGAATGTGAAGCGAGGCGTTCCCATTGTGGCTCAGCGGAAACAAACCCAGCTAGCACCCATGAGGACACAAGTTTGATCCCTGGCCTCGCTCAGTGGGTTAAGGATCTGGCGTTGCCATGAACTGTGGTGTAGGTCACAAATGAGACTCAGATCCTGCGTGGCTGTGGCTGTGGTGTAGACCGGCAGCTGTAGCTCTGATTTGACCCCTAGCCTGGGAACTTCCATATGCCAGAGGTGTGGACCTAAAAAGGCAAAAAAAAGAACATGAAGTGAAAAGGAGAATGTCTCTACAGAAATCTGCAGATAGGCTGGTGAACATTCCCAAATTGTTCAAGCCGACTGAAGATACTTTCGAGAAAACCTCAACCCCCCTCTCTGGCCTCATCGAAACCGCACTTTGGAGGTGACAGTGACCGCTGTCGCTGGGCGTCAGCACACGGCCACCTGCCCGGGGCCTCTCCACGTGGCCTCCTCCAGCTGGTCCCTGGGCCCCCCTGCAGCAGGCTCGGAGCACAGCCGCAGGGGGAACACAGGGGCCTCAGGCCTGAGGTTTCCTTCAGCTGCTACGAAATCCTCTTCCGGTCAGACTGTCATTTCACCAGGCCCGAAGTGTGGTGACTGCGGTGGGAAGCGGTCATTTTCCCGAGTGGCTTCGCCTGCGTCTCAGCGGTGGGGTCAGAGCAGAGCAGACATCTGCGTGCTCTGCCAGCACCCTGCCTCTCCTGCACCCCAACCCTTTCGGACTCCGCCGCCCCCAGCAGGCTGAAGGAGCGCTCGTCACACCCAAGAGGATGCTCAGAACCTCTGCTTGGTTCACACGACGCGTCCCTGCGGTGGCCCTGCACCTCAAGCACGCCCTTCAGAGGAGGGACTCGTCCTCCGCTAGCAGCACGAGGCCCGGTACTGCAAGTTTTAACAGGAGGACGGAAGGTTTTCACTCACTTCGCTGGTTTTCAATGCTGTGCTGTCTGTGCCCCTAAAACCTTTGCCAGTTGGTTCTAGCGAAGCCAAGAGTCATTCCTCGCCCATCCTCGCCAGGGGCCGCGGAGCTGCAATTAACGGGCATGACTGTTTGAACACACAGACGTCATGCCTACTCCGAAAGCCAGAGCAACAGTCAATACATCCCATATGCTCTTAAAACCGTCTTGGTTTTTATCGGACAGTCACGAGCTGTGACTCCAGCTCAGTCTGCTGGACGCTGCCAGGATTCATTCACCTGAGCCAAGGGCTGCAGTCAATTAGCGCAGAAAGAAGCTGGCAAAGGGAGCCGGTGGCAAGCGCCCTCTTTGCTCTGGCTGGTGATTTCTGAAGACGTTATTTGCTCCAGGTCCCAAGACAGCACAGGAACAGAGAGCTGCCTCTAGAGGCAGTGTCCTGGCCTCCTAAGAGGGCCCAGCAAGCACCACATTTGTCCGCAGATCAGAAGAGCATCTGCAGTAACGGGCTCCAGGGGCACCCAGAGGAAAGCGTCACAGCGCCAAGAAAAGGCAGAAGAGCCCTGCAAAGCGCCCTCCCAAGCCGCTCAGCTGCTGCTCCCTCGGCCTTCGTTTTCACTCCGTTTGCAGGTCTGCTAAGACACCTGCCAAGGGACCTCAACTGCACACAGCAATGTGTTCACACCAGAAAGATTCTGTACGAACTGACCGTGTGCCAGACACCATGGGCTACACGGAGAAGCTGCCCCTGATGGCACCTCACGTTAAGCAAGACCCAATGGGAGCAGGAGGCAGCGGCGGTTTAGACGGCTCTGGACATGCTAAGGCCTTTTCCAGAGGTGACCGCGACGCTTTCCAGAGTACCCTGACTCAGAACAAGGCCACCGCAGGGGTGGGGGCGGATCTGGGCCAAACGGGGAGGCCCGGCTGTGGTCCCGGCTCCTCAGAAACGGCCCCGAACTGTCACGTTAGGGCTGTTGGCTGCCCAGGAGAGAAACAGCTCAGAAACGTGAGCATGACCCCATCCTGGCGGTCCCGGGGCTCAGGGCCTCACTGCAGAACATTTCTGGAAGCCAAAAAAAAACACGGCCTGCACGAGGGCGAGGGGAGGGGGCCGCTCTGAAAAGGCGGCAGCGCAAGCGAGTGAAAAGGCGGCCAAACCAACGAGGATGCTCAGGGTGAGAGCCGAGCTCCCAGGCACAGGGACCGAGGCCGGGGCCGCGGGGCTCTCTCCAGCCTCTGCCCCAACCCCCGGGGACACACCCGGGCGCCTCCTCAGAGCTCTGGGGCTGTGCTTTGAGAAAAACAAAGACGGCAGCTTGAGTTCTTCTCAGAATCAGCTATTGTGACGCCGTATATTAGAGAACGTTTGGTAAATTATGACTAAAAGCCACAACAGCAACGCTAGAAAATGCCAGCTTGCAGTGGTCACGTGCTTTCAACCATTTTCAGGGTATCGACCGTGGGTTTGAAAGCCTATTTTAACACAGTTTCTAAGGGTTTCACGTGCACAGCAAGGAGGACAGCCTAAAGGAAGCTGTTTGCAGAGGGCTCTGTTTGAAGAGGTAAAACCCTCGGCTGCGGGGGGCCGAGGAGCCGCCTCCAACCTCGCCGTGACCTTGCCGAGCACTCGGGCTGAAACAGCAGAAAATCACAGGGCGCTTCCAGACACTCAAACTCTTGGCTTTTGCTTTTAGCTCCAGACAAATACGCTCATTCTAAATACCCTTCAGGGGTTCTAAGAATGTCTGAACTGCAGCAAATTTAAAAAACACAGATTGTGGAAAGGAACGGACGGCTCCTGTACTTACTTCTGCTGTGAGGGGCCTGTGTCGGTAGCCAGTCTGGGGGTTTGCGGGACAGGAGCGGACCGAGCGAGGGTGAGAGAGGCCCGGAATCGCCGTGAGGGCGTCGGGAGCAGTGGGCCACATCCTGGGGGGGGGCACACACCAGTTGGACCTACTGGGCCCACGTCCCTCCTGCCACCAGAAGAGAAAGCCACCTGACCTCCCAGGAAGTGGCTTTGAGCAACCACAAGGGAGAGGCCCTAAGATGGGGTCATTCGTGCTGCTGGCTTCTTAGGTCAGCCTCTGACCAGACGCAGAGCTCACAGAAGAATCCAGAGAAGCTGGCGGGAAAGTGACGGCGAAACCTAAGTGCCACTCACTCAAGGGCCACCCCTGCACGAGCTCGGCAGCCGGCCTGACTGGAGGCAGGTCCGTGCCCACGCAGCTCACCCGGGGACCGTGGGCAGGCCGGGGGACTCCCCACTTTTCTGGCCGCCCTCGGTACCCACACAGGCTTTCTGGTGAGGCCACATCATTCTCCGCAAATGGGGCGAAAACCATCTCCCACAAAGAAGCCCTTGAAAAGTCACTAGAACCACGATTAAAACAGTAACGCTACACATCTGTACCACGTGGTAGGAGACCTTAAAACGCACCTCGTTTGTGAGTTACGAGAATGCGCACGCATCACAGGCCAAAAGGAGTTAACAGGCTAGTATCTGGGGCACGTCCCTTAAAAACAGGCACAGGAAATCTCAGGGGACACGCAGTCATCAAAATGTGGGTCTGTGGCTGAAGACGGAGCAGAGGAGAACGAAAAGCCCATCGCCGACTGAGAAGTGGCTGACTGGCCTCGGGCGTTTAACGCCGCTCCCTCCCGAGACGCCCCTGAACCGGCAGAGGCGTGAGTACACGCTCCAAGCAGAGCCATCGGAAGCCGTCAGAGGAGGAAACCACAGCCAGAGAACCCCCCCGATCTGGGGAGGGGGGCCGCCTCCCCGCTGGAACCCCGAGGCTCAGATTCAAAAACGCAGAACACGGGGGCCAGGTCCAGCCGGGGCTGCAAACAGGCCTCGCCGAGGCCGGGAGGGAGGCTCCCGCCCGTCCCCGCCACCCAGGCTCCGCGGGCTCACACTCGAGGCCGCGGTCTCTCCTGAGCCCCGGGTCGTGTCGGAAATGCAGTCCATTCAGCGATCGGTGCCAGAGAACGTGCGAGTCTGCAGAGCCAGGAGGGGCAGGTGAAGCCGAACGCCCCGCCCGCTCGTCCCGGCCTGGGCTTCCCGCCCGCGTGTTCCTCCCCAGAGTCACGGGGGGCCGGGGGATTCTCAGGGGTGCCCCCCACCCCGGCAGAGCAGAGGTACCTTCTGAGCGGTGAATGCACGTGTGCTGATTGTCACTCAGCAAAGAGCCCTCCTTGCAGCGACACTCGTAGCTTCCCATGAGGTTCACGCAGGTGTGCTGGCAGCCGCCGCGCTCCCGCAGGCACTCGTCCGCATCTGGAGGGGAGAAGGCTTAGCCTCCGCCCCCACACACCGCCCCGCCTGGAGCCACGGGACTCCTGCTAAGCAGGGACCAGGTCCCTCTTCAGGTCCCCAGCACCGGGGAGCCCAGGGGAGCAGCCCTTGTGGGTCTGGGGGTCCCTTGGATGGGCCCGCCCCATGGACGCAGATAATCGTTCCGTAGTTACTGAGCATTCCTTTGCCAGGCTCGCTGCCAGAGGAGACAGAAGACCCCTGCCCTCCAGGAGCATGCCCTGGGGCAGAGGGAGGGACACAACCGTCCAAGGAGCGTGAGAGAAGGGATGGGAGCATCCCTGATCCGCGGGCATCGGGATGGGAGCTGGCGAAGGATGCACCCCGCAGGTGTCCCCAGGCACAAATCAGGGCCGGCAGGCGGGCAGGAGAGGGCGGGAGGTGGGAGCAGAGCGAAGGTGGCGACATGAAGACGCGGGACAACAGGGGCCACTCAGGCCCGCGAAGCAAGTCTGTGCGGTGGAGCGACAGGAGACAGAGCTGGGACGGTGGACGGGTCACGCCTCGGAGGACCCTGACTCCCAGGAAAGGGTTCCTGCTTCATCTGAGAGGCAGCTGGGAAGCCCTGGAGCAGGGCGGACACGGTGGGCGCCCGGTGCTGGGAGAGGACACCTGTGCCCGAAAAGGCCACGGCCGGCGCCAGCGGGGAGCAGGCCGGGGCCTGGCAGGGGAGACGCCTGGGACGGAAGAGACAGACGGGGCTGGGACGGGGAGCCACGTGGACACGGCGGGAGTGGCCGAGAAACAGGGGAGACCAGGGCTGGGCAGAGAACTGGGGGCGGAGACGTGGCTGGTCCCCAGCACGGCAGGGAGGTGACGCGGGTGAGGTGGTGACCTCCGGGGCCTGGCCCAGCGGGGCTGTGGGAAACCTGACCTGGCGTTGTAAAGACACCTTTGGGAACCATTTACCTGCGGTGTCCTGGTAAAGAGGGGGATGCAGATGGGAAAATCAAGGCAGGAGTGTGGGGAGAGAGAGGGGAGAGCAGCGAGACGGCCGGAGTAGAGCTGAGAGAACACGAGGGGCAGGAGGAGCCAGCAGGAGCCCCAGAAGAGGAGCCCGGAGCAGAGGGGGCACGCCTTGGCAGGGCTCTGCCTCCAGGCTGAGACGGGGTCTTCCATCCACTGGACCACATGCTACCCCCAGCACGCTGCATCTGTACGCTCACTGCAAGGTAGTCTCAATTTTTTTTTTTTTTTCCTTTTTCGGCCAAACGCTCGGCATGTGGAACTTCCCAGGCCAGGGATCAAACCTGTGCCACAGCAGTGACCCGAGCCACTGCAGTGACAATGCTGGATCCTTAGCCTGCTGCACCACGAGAGAATTCCTCAAAAGCTTTTCTTATTTTGCACCTTTTGAGTCCTCAAAACCCTTTACCCATCCATCTCCACTAGACTGCAAGCTCCGTAAGAACAGAGATTTCTGTTTTATTTAGCGTAGCCCTGGAACCCACAGCACATATTAACTATTCAATGCATGAACCACCAAGCAGGAGAGTATAGCCTCATCAGAGCTAACGACGAGGAAACTCCCAGAAGGAGTTTGGAGGCTCAATGAGAAGGCTGATTGGAAAGCAACTGATTTTCTCTAGCCTTGATTCCCCCGCCACCCCACCCCTGCCTCTCACTGGCTCCTGTAACAAGCGCATTCACATTTAAATATCTGTTATCTGGTTTCAAGCTTCAGATCTCTAAGCGTTCCTCCTACACCCGGCTGCTGCTTTTGCAAACTGGTGGGACTCAAGCCACATCCCCTGAAGCCCAACAAAGCACCCTTCTCTGTGCCAAAGGCTGAAGGAGCACCTGTCAGAGAGTGAGCCGCGTGGAACACACCTGGCCTCCAGGTTCCGCGGTGACACTGTGGTGAGCAGCAGGGACGGGTCTGCCCAAACACCAAATCCTGGCCTGGTTCTGAGCGAAGGGGTGCTCCCCTCCGAGCCCCCCACCTCTCCCCGTGTCTGACCCACCGTTTGTTTCCTCCAAAGCCCTGAGAAAGGTGTCATAGAGTTGAGCGATGCAGCTGGACTGAATTCACACCAAGCACGTGTGTTCACAGGCACCAGCGTGTCTCGAGCCGAGTGAGCGTCCCCAGATGGTACAAGGGTGTCCTGCAGCCCTGGCTGCAGGTTAGAACCCCGACGTCTGGACCCCACCTCCAGAGACACTGAGAGAGCTGGTCCGGTGTGAGACTAAGACAGGGGTGACCTTTGAAACGTCTCAAGGGAGGCTGCTGAGCACCTAGCAGCGACGGGGCACTCCCAGGTATTCGGTAAACGGGCACTGAGCGGGGTGCGCTGTGGGCAGGAACCGTGCCCAGTTCTCCAGGCTCCCAGGCACCCGGGTCTGGGAGGCTAAGGGCCCGAGCTCAGCGAAGTCTGCGTTCTGCGTCTCCTGGCTGGTCCGCCGGGGGCTGATGTGCAGTCAGGGGCCAGGGGAGGCAATCCCGGAGGACGCAGGAGCCGGACACTCCTGAGTGTTTGGGCGCTGAGCTCCTTTCTTGCCACAAAGCGCCTCAGCTCTCTGAGTCCAAAGGGCAGAGAAGCCTCTATGTGCACTGGGCCTGCTCTGCTCCATGTGCCACCTGACTTTCTCAGGCCTCCCGCTTCAGAGAGTCCTGAGCCCCTCCAGACAGACCCCGGAGGGGAAAGGGGACAGTGTCAGCTGCCGGCAAAGGCGGCCTCAGGGCTCAGGATTCCTGGGCAGGCCACGCTCCAGAGCCCCGCCCAGCCCAGCCCAGGTCCCTCTCGTTGTTCCTCGGAAGCGCCCACGTCCCCAGGCTGAGGGTTGCAGCACCACTGTGACGACTGGGTCGCCCTCAGATACAAGCCCTCCAAACGCCGTTACTGGCTAATCAAGGGCATGAGTGGTTTCCGCCAGAAAATGGTTTTTAAGAACCCAAACTACTGTATGGGTCTCAATTACACAGTAAATGTGATTTTTTCTTTCTTTGTGGTTTTTCATTAACCTCAATTGATGGCTGCTCTCAGGACAGTCTCTCTCATGCACCTTCTTGCGGGGCTGATGTTTTAGAAAGTCTGCAGAGCAGTGGTGACCCCCAGCCCTCGGCCATCCCTGCTGACAGCTGCAGGTGGGAAGGCCCAGGGCACAGGCAGGAAGGGACAGTGCCTACAGGTGGGCAGGGCTCCAGGTGACACGGTAAAAGTCCCATCAGGGCTGAGTCTCAAATGGAAATACTCTCCTACCCCAGGGCTCAAAATGCAAGTTCTGCCTGCACTCATTTCGTGACTTTTCTGCCAACCTCAAAGCACTGGATCAAGTGGCCACTCCCACGGCAGGGCAAGAAAGCTCCTGACCCGCTGTCCCCACAGAGCCAGGGCTCAGCTCAAGCTGCTCCCTGGTCAGCCAAGTGGACATCAGTGGGTCCACCCCATGAAGGGTCTGGGTCACAAGTGCCAAAGGAACCTGATGCCATCTGTCTCTCGTGATGTCCTCCTGTCCCCTGAGAACAGCAGCCTTAAAGGGCAAACAGACCACAAACACCTGCCTTCCAGGCGCTGGTCCTCAAAGATTCCCACCGCTCAGCCTCCCCGGCGCTTGCTGATTTTAACTTCCGATTTACTCCTGGCATAGGGGCCACGGGCACACGGTGTCTGCAGTCCCTGACCCAGAGACTGCACCGCCAACAGAGGTTTCGGCTTCGCGGATGCCAGGAGGAGGTTAACGGAAGGTTTGTTTGAACTGCCCTGTCTCTCAAGAAAAAGGAGCGGGGACCGACCTGGCTGAGACGCAAGCACACATGTGGACTCTCCAGGACAAGAAGTTTTGCATGCTTCTGGAATCGAGACACTTATAGGGCTAAAGAAATCCTTATAAGTCAAGACTCCTCTACTCCAAGACCAAACTTTTTTTTTTTTTTTTTGGTCTTTTTAGGGCCACACCTGCAGCATATGGAAGTTCTCACTCAGGCCAGGGGTTGAATCAGAGCCACAGCTGCCAGCCTACACCACAGCCACAGCAACGCAGGATCCAAGGCACATGTGCAACCTACACCACAGCCCATGGCAATGCTGGATCCTTAACCCGCTGAGCAGGGGCCAGGGGTCGAACCCGCATCCTCACAGATACTCGTCGGGTTCCCTACCGCTGAGCCGTGACCGGAACGCCTAAGACCAAAGATGCTGGCGGGGACAAGTCAATGCCGCAAAGTCAGGAAGCAGCAAGGACGACGTCCACCCACCTCCGTGGACGGGGGAGGACTCTCCCCTCCCAAACCGCCACAGAAAACCAAAGGCTCGCCTAGTCTTCTGTCGCGGAGCGTGGTTTCTGGGGAGCCCGACAACACAGGCCTCTGATCCCACTTTCGCTTGTCAAAGGAAAGAAAGGGAGCAGCCGGCAGGCGGGTGGAGGAGAACCGCCGTCCTCTCCCCGAGACGGTCCCGGCCCTCGTGCGCCGCGTGAAGCCGTCCAGCCGCGCGCAGCGACAGCGGCCGGGACCTCTCAAAGGGTGGCGGACACAGCCTGCGCTGAGTCCCTCCGCACACGCGGCGACGTCTGAGGAACAAAGCAGGAGCGAGCCGCACAGCGTGAGCCGCACAGAAGCAAAGCGCGCTCCTCCCGTCGGGTGGAGACACAGGCACTCACCGCTCCACCGGCCGCCCCGCTTCCAGACACCCACCCCGAAGGCAAGCAGGCGTGAGGTCATTCGCCGACGCGTCCGCAATTCCCAAACACTGAGCGCAACCGAAAAGCCCACACGCAGCAAGCAGTTGAAGAATTCGGGGGCGTTCACTCAGTGGGACACTTGACAACATTTTTTACATTAAGAAGCAACAATAAGAAAGATCTCTGTGATGGGTCTGGGGTGATTTTCCGCATGTCCTAATACGTATTTTAAAAATCAAAATGCAAAAGAGTACCTGTATTGAGCTACATTCATGTACAACATAAGGGCATGTAAACACACACACATGAAATTTCCAGCATGCCTTTTTTTTTTTTTTAACAGAACTTGACATTTTATATGGAAATACAGAAGACTGAGCAGAGCCAAAATACTTTGCAAAAGAAGAACAGACTTGGAGGATTTTCACTTACCATAAAGCTGCAGTTATCAAGACAATGTGTATCAAGACACACAGACCACTGGAACAGAATCATGAGTCTAGAAATAACCCTTACGTCGATGGTCACTCCATTTTAGACAAAAGTGCTAAGGCAATTTACTGGGAGAAATGAGAGTCTCTTCAACAAACGGCGCGGAGACAACTGGATATCCATGCGCAGAAAGGATTTATTTAGGCTCTTACCCCATACACAAAAATCACAACATGCAGCAGAGGCCTAAATGTAAGAGGGAAAACCAGAGAGCTTTTAGGACAAAATACAAAGCTTTTACAAGAAAATCTTTGAGACCTTGGGCTAGGCAAAGAGTTTTTAGGTACAACACTAGATACAAACCAAACACCCAATCTATGAGTTTAAAAATTACTAAATTGGACTTTATGAAAATCCAAAGCTTCTGCACCTCAAAAGACATCATCAAGAACATGAAGATAGGTCAGGAGCTGGTGGAAAAGATTTGTAGGCCACGCGCCTTACAAAGGGCTGATGAGGAATGGCAACTCGACAACACAACAAACAACCCAGTTAGAACGGACAAAAGATTTAAACAGACATTTTTCCAAGGGCAGTAGGTTAATGGCTAATAAACGCATAAAAACTGCACATCATTAATTATTCAAGAAGTACCAAGTACAATTATGAGATACCACTTCACACTCCCTAGAACAGTTATAATTTTAAAAAGACAGACACTGGCAACTGCTGTCACGGATGTGGACAGATGGGCACCTTCGGGCATTGCTGGTGGTGATACAAGACGGCAGAGTCACTGCGGGAGGTGCCTGGGCAGTTCCTCGCAAACGTAAACACACGCTTACCACCTGACCCAGAAGTTCCATTCCTAGGTCTATAGCCAAGAGAGACGCAAAGACCTACAGGTGAATGTTCATGGCAACATTTTCATTCACAGAAGCCCCAAAGTAGAAACAACCCAAATATCCACGAAATACCAGTCCACTAACAAAAGCAATGAAACACCAGAACAGCACACAACGTGGATGAACCTCAGAACCATTATGCTGGCGTTCCCGTTCTGGCTCAGCGGGTTATGAGCCCAACTAGTCTCCATGAGGATGTGGGTTCCATCCCTGGCCTTGCTCAGTGGGTTGAAGACCCAGCGTTGCCATGAGCTGTGGGGTAGGTCACAGACGCGGCTCAGATCTGGCGTTGCTGTGGCTGGGGTGTAGGCCGGCGGCTACAGCTCTGATTCGACCCCTGGCCTGGGAATCTCCATATGCCGCAGGTGTGGCCCCCCAAAAAAAGGCCAAGTGAAAGAAGCCAAACTCAAAAGATCACATATTGTACAATTCCATTTATAGGAAATGTCCAGAGAAAGCAAATCGCAAGTGACAGGACGTTTCGTGACCCCCTGGAGCTGGGGACAAGGACCTTACTGCCGTGAGGGAGACGCTTGAGAACTCTCTTCCGTGATGACTGCATGACTCCACTAACCTGCCCCGAATCCCCCCTCTGCACACGTACTCGGAGTCGGGGGATTTTACGGGATGCAAGTTACCCCTCAGCCTCCTAAGCTACTCATACGTCGTGCAAAAGCAACACAGGAAAGCGAAGCCAGCAACTGCCGAGCTCTGTGGCCCGCGGTGCGAGGAAGAAGGGGCGGAACGAGGAGGAAGGGGACAGAAAAAGGAGGAGAGAGGACACTCCCCCAGGGGTTTTACAGCTGCGACTCTCAGAACAGGGGAGATGTGCTACATACACACCTGCACACGCACGTGTGCGCGCGCACACACACACACACCCTCTCCCCAACCAGGAAGCCCGGGGAGGGGGGGGCAAGGGGTAAAACGGGCCACAGAGAGAAACGAAAACCTCTCTGTGCTGTCAGTGAACCACACACGCACGCCGAGGATGTGGAAGCCAAGCACCAGCCTGCGTAACTTTGACAAACAAGATCCTGACCAGGTGCTGTGAGGCTAAAACGGGTTGTGCACGAATACTGCAGCCCACTCCTCCGTCTGTCCCCCTCAGGGTTATGGAGCAGTAATTCCGTAAACACCTCGGGTGGATCCCAGGCTGGAGCCAACAGGTACACGCGCTGCAGATGGGGAGGATCAGGTGCCTCCCTGCTGGAGGAAGAGCTGTGAATAAGCCCAGGGGGAGGTCGGGTGCATCCCGAGGAGCTGCCGCGGAATCGGACCTGCCCGTGCGACCCGCTGTTTTCCACGTCCATAGAAGTGAACGGATGGAGGGAATAAACACAGTAAGTGTCTGTGTGCGGGGTCACGACACACACATGCACTTCTGAGCTCTGTCTGCTGAGGGGACCTTGCAGTGATGACGTCACAGTGAAAACACCAAGCAGGAGTGCCCACTGCGGCTCAGCAGCTTAAGGACCCAACTTGTCCCTGTGAGGATGCAGGTTTGATGCCTGGCTTCATTTAGCGGGTTGAGGATCCAGCGTTGCCATAAGCTGAGGTGTAGGTCGCAGACCGGGCTCACATCCAGGACGGCCGCCGCTGTGATGCAGGCCTGCAGCTGCAGCTCGCATTCGACCCCTAGCCCAGGAACTTCCATATGCTGCCGGTGTGGCTGTAAAAAGAAGGAAAAAAAAAAGAGGAAAGAAAGAGAAAATACCAAGCATCCAGACCCTGGTTTCCACACACTGTTTTCCAAAAAAAGGAAAACCAGGGCTCCTTGGAGAAGTGGCCGATTCCAGGCCTGGGAAGGAAAACACAGGTTGAGGCTGGAGCGTTTTGTGGGACCAGAAAAGCGGACTTTCTCATAAAAGCATGGGGGTGTGTCAACAGGACACAAAAGACAGTGTGAAGGCGCTCCCATGGCTAAAACCTAAGCCAAAGATAAATAAATATATGATTATATAAATACCCACGAGTCCTCCCGGCATAAATACATAAACACATAAATCAATGCTTAAACGGGACAGAAAGGACAGATCTTCCTTCAAGAAGAATCCCAATTAATAGGCGTCTAAGGGACAAGGGAGAGACACACGTCACACGGTGATGACTGCTGCAGTCAGGACCCACAGCTGGATGCCAACGTCAGTGGACAAAGATCTGGGAACAAACAGCGTATGAGCACACAGGCTGAGCGTGTCTGCCCCGAGACACGTGTCTGTTGAAAGGGGAAAAGCAGTCACTTTGTCGTGGAGAAACCCGGCACACAGCACCGTAACCAGGTGACCGAGCTTCACAGCACCTGCAGGGGGCCGAGCAGGTGCGACGCACCGCAAAGCCCTCGGTGGCACTTCCGGAGCAGCCGCGCCCAAAGCTTCGCGTTCCTTCCACGACAAAGACACCCCGAGAAGACGCAGGGCCTCCTCCTATTGGGTCAGGTCCCACAGCAGCCCCTGAGACACAGACAAAAGAACGCCTCAAAGCGTCACTGTCACGGAAGGGCAGGAAGACTGGTCGGAGGAGACAGAGGTGAAATGCAACGGGGACTTTGAGCTGGATTCTGAGTGGAAAAAGAGAACGCTAAGAAAAAACTGGCGGCGTCTGAGGGACGTCTACACTTTTGTGGCCCAGGCTGCGGCGGTTACCTTCCTGGTCCTGAGGCTGCTCTACGGTCATTCGCGTCTCGACCACCAGGGTAAGACGAGCGACAAGCACATGGGACTTCTGCGCTGTTCCTGCAAGTTCGCGAACGTCCAAAATTTTTTCAAGATAAATAGTAAAAAGAAAAATGACAAAAGCCGAATCTAGATTCATCTCCGTTAAACCTGACGCAGCTCCTTAGACCGAGAAGTGAGAACCACATCGTGAGTACTGACTCGCTGAAACGCCTCCCCAAAGTCCGGGACACGAGCAAAGATCCCTTAGAATCAAACAGCATTTATTCAAAGCCGCTCCGGAATCACCCTGTTTTAAAAATACTTATTCAGGAGTTCCTGCCATGGCTCAGCAGAAACAAATGTGACGAGCATCCATGAGGATGCGGGTTCAAGCCCTGGCCTCGCTCAGTGGGTTAAAGGACCCACTGTCGCCGTGAGCTGGGGTGTAGGTCACAGACGTGGCTCGGATCTGGCGTTGCTGTGGCTGTGGTGTAGGCCGGCAGCGACAGCCCCAATTCGACCCCTAGCCTGGGAACCTCCACATGCCATAGGGACAGCCCTAAAAAGACAAAAAAATAAAATAAAATAAATAAATCAAATAAAAATACCTATTCAAGGCCCATGCTTTCATTTTCCCAACATGTTGGCAGAAGAAACTGCAGAGAATAAAACTGTGTTCTCTCTGGGCGAACCAGTTCCCGTCCCCGAACTTAAACAGGGCGGCGACGCTGCTGATAATCGCGACACGAGGGTGCCACGGATTTGGAGCCGCGAAGCTTGAACACCAACAGGCCAGGAAACACACACGAAGGAGCCATGTCTTTGAATCTCTCTCGCTGAATCCCTGCGAGTCCCACTTTCCTTCCTTCTCCTTCTTCGAAGAACGTTTCGACCTTCGGACCCCTGTCCCGAGAAACCAGACTAAACAGGGAGCTCCTTTCTCACTAGCTTTATAAATAAGACAGGTATTCAAAACAGCAAATCCCTCTAAGGTTTTAGTTTAAAGTGACAGCACAAAGAGTCCACGCTCCCTGTGGACAGTGACAGCCTGTGGATGAAGGTACAGGAGCGTCTCCAGGTGTCCAGTTTACACACACATTTTTGTATTGCTTTGTGTGACTTTTTATACAATAATCCTCTATTATTTTAAAACCAACGCAAATGTATAAAAGCGGCAATGCCAGGCAATCATTAATTATTTTTTGCTATTATTTTTTATTTTTATTTTTTTTTTGTCTTTTTAGGGCCGCACCCACGGCATGTGGAAGATCCCAGGCTAGGGGTTGAACTGGAGCTGGAGCTGTCAGTCTACACCCCAGCCACAGCAACGCAGGATCTGAGCGGTGTCTGCAACCTACACCACAGCTCACGGCAACACCGTATCCTTAAACCACTCGGGAGGCGAGGGCTTGAACCTGCGTCCTCATGGATACTAGTCTGGCGTGTTACCACAGAGCCAGGACAGGAACTCCAATCATTAATTATTTTAAACTAAATAGTAGACTTTTCATTCTAAACTGTTAGCAATTCAATTTCATTTGTGTTAAGTCAAACCCAACAGCTAAGACTAACCAAACTTGCCACCTGTTTTTTTGGTTTTTTTTGCCTTTTTGTCTTTTCTAGAGCCACTCCCGCGGCACACAGAGGTTCCCAGGCTAGGGGTCTAATCAGAGCTGTCGCCACCAGTTTACACCACAGCCACAGCAACACGGGATCCGAGCCACAGCTGCGACCTACACCACAGCTCACGGCAATGCCGGATCCTTAACGCACTGAGCAAGGCCAGGAATCAAACCCGCAACCTCAGCGTTCCTGATCGGATTCGTTAACCACTGCGCCACCACGGGAGCTCCTCAACTTGCCACCTGTCATTCAATATTATTCACTAACTATGTACTTTACCCAAAAGAGGCCGTGGCTTGGTGTTCTCCCCCCGAGAGCGTGCAGTGACTGGAGGTGACAGAGGGAACTCTGTTGTCCCTGAGCAGGGTCCCCTCCTGTGTGAATCCCAGCACCGTGAGCGGAGCCTTCGACACGGTCAGGGTGCGGCACGGAGCGACTGGCAGAGACACGGCTCCGAGAGAGGGAGCCCTTTAGCCTCGCAAGACGCCAAGCAGACGAACCTGACCGGGAACCTGAGCGGGACACGTCTCCCCGGAGGGGAGAGGAAGCTTTGCTCCTGGTGCACAAAGGAGACTGCAGACATGAGGATTCCTCACCCCACCAAAGGGGGGCCCGGGAGAGGGAGGGAATGGGAGACACGGGGCTGGGGACCGAGCTAGGTTGGGATCTGACTTTCTTTCGCCCGCAGGCCACCTGTGCGAGCGTGCCCACAAAGCCTTTCCCAATCCCTGCGGGCCTCCGTGTCCCCATCGTCGAATGAGAGATGGGACTGGCTCAGAGCGCCCCAAAGAGCCCTGCCAGCTCCCACATCCACGGGTTCCATGCCCCCGAGCAGCCCCTCCTATGAGAGTCCAGCCTGTGGCCCGTTCTCAACCTCAGAGTTCCTGAGAGGGGGCCGACCCCCAGGGGCCCAGAACACAAAACGGCCAGGTCCAGACTTCAGGCTCTCAGACCTGGAGGCCCAAGGACTGAAAACATCCCTCTGCACACGTCTTTCTAGGGCAAGCCTGCAGCTCCAAACGAGGCAGGTTCTTGGCGTCGGTCCAAAGCCTGGCAGGTCACAATGCCAAACTGGAAAAGTCATGGAAAGACAGCCGCTGGAGCCTCAGGCGAGAGCAGGCCCTGGCACTCCAGCTCCGGAGTGAAGGTGCCAGCTGCCTCAGGGAGGCGCCAGGCCAGCCTTGCTCTGGTGGCATGGCTCTCCTGACCAACAAGGCTGCTGACCTTCTGCCCCCTAAGCTGAGTGACTCGGGGCCAAGAAATACGAACGTGCCTTTTGTTGCTATTGTTGCTTTTAGAAGCTAGACAAAAGGACACTGCAGAGCAGATAAAACAGTATGATCAGCTCTCAGGAAGACCCCATGCTCCCTGTCTCTTAAGGATCTGAAATGCGCTGCAGGGAGGGGCTGATGTCCTGGCGGGGGGGCATAGCAGCACTTTTACCAACATGAGCGGCCACTGCAAGAGCTAAGGAAGCTTCCGCCGCTGGCGCCCCTCTGCTGGTCCCCAAGTCACTTACCCTCACACTGCCTGCCCTCTCCCTGGTAGCCAGGCCCGCAGGAGCACTTGCGGGAGGTGGGTGTGTTCTGACACAGGGCATTGGTGTGGCAATCATCCACCCCCCGGGCATACCCGTCCACAGCTGCAAAAGAGCACAGCAGCTCCTGGTACGGTGCCCTAAGCCCTGAGTGGCCTGGCCCTGACCCCTTCCTGGCAACACCAGCTAAACCGCTTGGGAGCTCCTGGGATGAGCCTCCAGGCCCGGTTTCCAGGCACACCCTGCGCCCTCTGCTCAGGGTGCCCTCTGCCTGGGGTGCCCTCTACAACGGCCTTCAGGACTCTGCTCAGACCCACCTCACCTAGGGAGCCTGTCATGACCCTGGAGTGTCAGAAAACGACCCCTAAGGTGTGTCACATATCACACCACCACTTTTCCTGCCTGTCTCCTGGGCTAGACGGCGTCCCGGGACCACAGCGCAGGTCTGAGTCCCTGAGGCCTAGGCCTGCGCCTGGCACGTGAGCAGGCGGGGCAAGGGCCCGGTGGGGGAGAGTTGGAGCGGGCACAAGCGCTCTGAGAACAGAGCCGCTCTGCCAGCTTCCTCCGGGTTGGGGTCTGAGGCAACCCTCCGGCTCTGGGCTGGCACACACCCCAGACGCGCCGGGCCCCGGGAGAAGCGCTTCCCGGGCTGAGAGCGCTCCGGGGGCTCCTTCAAAACAAAAGCGTTTTGAAAGTATTTCGATTCCAGTTTGGATGCAGAACGGGGTCCCGGCCTGTCAAACAGCAGCTGTTGCGCAGGGAGAAAACTCCCCGGGGCGGACGCGAGGCCCGCGGGCCACCTCTGACCCCGAGGCCGGGGGCGCAGCTGCCTGGACCTCGCGCGGGCCGCGGCCGAGCCCTCGGTTCCCCGCCTCCGCCCGCGGCCGCCCGGCCCGCTCCCCGCGCAGCCCGCGAGCCCCGCCGCCGCCCCCGCCCCGCGCCAGGTGCGCCCCGCGGCGGGACACTCACCCTCCTCCGGCGGCCCCGGCCCCGGCTGGCCGGCCGCCCGCAGCAGCAGCAGCAGCGGCAGCGGCAGCAGCGCCCGCGCCGCGCCCCCGCGGCGGCGGCCCGCGCCCCCCATGGCCCGCGCGGCGGCCCGGAGCAGAGGCGGCAGCGGCGGCGGCGCCGGGAGGTGAGGGCGGCCGGCCGGCCCCCCGCCCCCGCTTCGCACGGGCCTCCCCCGCGCCCTCCCGCCCCTGCTCGCCCGAGGGGCGCGGCCGCGGGGCCCGGGGCGGGGGCGGGCTCGCCGGGTGCCCCGGTCTCTCTCGCAGGCCCCGCAGCCTGCCGCGCCCCGGGCCCTCGCCCAACCTGTGCGGGGTCCTCCGGCTTGGCCCGGCCCCTCTCGGGAGGACAAACGGCGCTTCTGGCCTGAAGTAGGCGGACACGGGCAGCCCAGCAAGTGTCCTAGAGTCCCCAGATCCCAAAGCCACCTGCAAGGCTTACCTGCCTCTAGTGTGGATGGAGTGAGAGCGACCGCAGACTTCAGAGTCGCTTCTCTGCTCCCCTGGCACACCCTGTCTGCCCCTTCCCCATCCTGCCCATCCCAGGCCCCCTTGCACCCCCTGCCCCCCAGTCCTCCCAGGACGGCAGTCCTCTTGTCCCAGCCTGGGGTTCAGTGTCTCTTCAGAGCAGCCTAAAAGGCGAAGGGAAAGGGAGCCGGAGGTCGAGGGTGAGGCACCAGGGACAGGAGACCACCCCACTTTGCCTGGGGCACAGGTGGTACCAGCTGGACTTGTAAACCTCAGGTCAGCCCAGCTGCAGATACCGGCAGCCACCTGGGCCTGCAAGCAAGGCACCTTTACAAGGAAACACACCTACACAGGGGCACAGGTGACCAGAGCCGCCCCCCGACCCCCCAGCATCAGCCTCTCCCCAGGAACAACGGTAGCAGCAATTCCCAGGTGCGACAATCCACCATACTCAGGGATTTGCCTGTGCTTTGAGCGTCTCTGCATTTATTAAATTTTCCCTGTGACTAGGTACATCCATACAGGGGTGTGTGTGTGTGTGTGTGTGTGTATACATTCCTTTGATAATCAGAAAAAAATAAACATCACAAAAAATCCCCACCGAGCTCAGGCACAAAACCTTATCTTCCTGGGGTCCACCGCCCTCCCCGGGGCCCCCAGCCCCCTGCCCTCTCCGCTGCTGCCCCTCGGGGCTGGGACTGCCTCTTCGGGTCTTCATTGCTAGCGCCGCTGCCGTCTGCTGGAGAGTCTGAGAAAATAAGAACTTTGCTGTGGTTGGTTTGTTTTTTTTTTTTTTTTTGACCTCTTCATCCCCAGCAGAGGCAGGCAGGTTTTTTCTTTCCCTCCTCACTCTCGCCCCCTTTTGTTTGGTGCCAAGAGACACTCAGCTATTTCTAGTCCTAAGGGTGGTTTTGCACGTTTGTAAATCTTCACTAGGTGAACGGTTCTCTCCGCCTTTGTCTTTGTGTCCCTAACTGTGGCCATAAATTACCGCCTTCTTTTCTCTCCGCTGCATTAAGCGTCATTGCTTTTGAAATGATCAAAGTTATTTTCCTTTAAAATCCACCCCAAAAGTGCCCATTGTGTGGCACAGACCATTTTGGCTCCAGTCAAGGCATCTAAATACACAAGGCTGCCCAGGCAGCTCTCTAGGCGTCTTCTCCAGCCCCTTGTGCCGGGCAAGAAACCAGACATGCTATTCTTTGCCTTCGCTGGTCCCCCGAGCTTATGTTTCAGTAACCATACAAAGTAGTTCTAAGACCCAATGTTTTTTTGCCTAAGAGAGTCAGTTTTTGTTGTGTTTCCGGGAAACGTTTACAGCTGGCACAGATCTCCAAAAATGTTCTGAATCCTATTTTGTTTGCCCTAACTTCCATACAGATGTGCTCTCAGCGGGTCAGCTCCCGGATTCCTGCGCAGACCTTTCTGACGCTTCCGACCACAGTCAAGATGGTTAATAACTGGGAATTTCCATGGAGGGGCTCCAGGGGAAATCTGTGCTCCAACGTCAGGGACCCGCTGCAGGAGGGGCTTGGCGGGCCCAGGGCCAGCGGCTGTCCGCCCTCTATTGTCCCCCTGAGGTCCCCACATGGTTCCTGAACCTCCCTCTTCCCGCCCCAGGCTGAGAGGTCATGAACCAGACCGGAGGGGACAGGCAGCCCAGCCTGGCCGTCGCACTGGTGGGGGCCTGGGGCCCCAGGAAGACGGCGGAAGCAGAAACCACGTGCGGCTCGGGAGGACTCTGCGTTCGCTGCCCACCTCTCAGTGCCCCGCTTTTTCAGCTCTTCAGCAGCCTCTGGAAACTCCCTTTAGAAATGCTCTCTCCCTTGGCTCTTGTTTCCCTGCAGCAGGCAAGCTCCTGGTTGTCCTCCTAGCTCTCAGGAAATGCCTCCTCGGTCCTCTTCTGGGGATGCTCTTTCTACATCCTGGCCCTGATGTTCGCTCATTCCCGTGTTCCTGTGAGAGAAATCTCCAGCTCGGATCTCCCCTCTCAGCTTCAGTTCTCTGTATCCAGTTGTCTACTGGATGCCTCCAGCGTGAGCTCCCTCAGATCCAAGATGTTCAAGATGAGAGTTCCCCCTGTGGCACAAAGGGATCAGCAGCATCTCTGCCGCAGCAGGATGCGGGTTCCATCCCCCATCCGGCACAGAGGGTTAAGAGGATCTGGTGTTGCCGCAGGATAGGTCCCAACTGCCGCTCAGCTCTGATCCCTGGCCCCGGACTCCACATGCTGTGGGGCGGCCAAGAAAGCAAACAAACAAACAGACGTTCAAAGGGCAGTTCACCTTCTCCCTCGAACCCGCCCTTCTCGAGCGCTTCCGCACTGAGAGAGGCCACCAGCACCCTGCGGACACAGCTCAGACACCTGCAGGCATCCCGACTCCAGTGGCTCTCTCGGCACCAGAGCCAAACCCTCTCACGATCTCCCTACACCGCTCTCCTCCTCCAGGCGGGCATCCAGAGCCCAGGGCCCAGCATCCCTCACCTGGCCTGTTGCTCCTTGTGGGCGCGTCCTCATCCCCCTTTCAGCATCTTCCTCGGGGGCTGCCGGAGGAAAAGCCCGGCCCCCTCAGGCTCAAGTGCAAACTCCCCTGCTGCAACCACTCTGCTGAACTGCTGGGCAAAATCTACGACAGCAAAACGGACAACCTCCTTCTACGCCTATGAGGAGTTACTGCGTATGTTCACCCAAAGACACATGTAACACTGTCCATGACGGCTGTATTCACACTAGCACAGAACTGGAAATAACCCACACCGTCAACTAGGCGGTGCAGGGAGTTCCCGTCGTGCCTCGGTGGGAATGAATCCAACCAATATTCATGAGGATGCAGGTTCGATCCCTGGCCTCGCTCAGTGGGTCTGGGATCCAGCGTTGCCATGAGCTCTGGTGTGGGTCTCGGACTTGGCTCAGATCCCGCGTTGCTGTGGCTGTGGTGTAGGTGGCTTCAATTCGACCCCTAGCCTGGGAACTTCCGTGTGCTGCAGGTGCAGCCCTGAAAAACACCATTCTCGCTGATCTGATCCCTTCCTGCCTTGGCAGCTTCTCCCCGCTGACCCCTCGCCCACAGGCCACGCTGATGCTCTCCAGAGACATCAGGCTACTGACACGAAGAGTCGCTCGTGCCCCTCATCCTCCTTTCCTCTGCTCGTGCCTCTCCCACGCCTGAGAGAGGGAGTGCGTCTCAAAGTTGGAATAAACAAAGGGCAACGTCCTGACTAATACATAAATACCACTGTCCGCCCCCCGCGCAAGGGAAAAAGCTCTTGACAGCAGGGAGATGTGGGTGGAGGGGCCAGGGTCTGCGGGTCAGCAGGTCCTGAGGGCTCATCGGAAAGGGAAGCCCGTCCACTCGCGCACACACCCCGCAGGCGCTCCTCCCCGGACGGCCTTCGCATCTCCTGGAAGACCTTCCTGCCTCTCTGACCTGGAGGCAGTCCCACCTCAGGATTTCTGGGCTCTGGGCCAGTAGCTTCCTTATTATTTGAATTCTTTTTCCAAAATACAGATTTTAGTTTTATTTTTTAACTATATATATATATCTATATCTATATCATAAAATTTACCATTTTAACCATTTTAAAGTGTACAGTTTAATGGCATTGAGCACATTCACGAGTTTACTGCCCAAGTGTTGGCACTTCCTGTCACAGAGCTCACCCCGGAGCTAATCCTTGTGCAGATGCCGCAGGCGGGGGGGGGACACCATGCATCTCAGGAGTGCCCCCCAGTGCCCTCCTTTCTTCTTGTTGCTGCCACTGCCCCAGCTGCCGGTCTGGACTCTGTATTAGGATATGAGCTACTTGTGTTTGTCTGTTGTTTTTTCCTTCTTGGTCCCCTGCACCAGGGATCAGGTCTGAGCTGCAGCTGCAACCTAGGCCAGGCCAGGACTGAGCCTGCGTCCTGGGGCTTCAGAGACGCCGCTGGTCCCACTGGCCTGCAGAGCTAACCCCTGAACTCGTGTTCTTACTCTCATGGTAGCAAAGCCGTAGATACTGTCCAAAGAAAGGGAGGGAGAAGGACATCATAGAAGGATTTCGTTACAAAGGCAACTTACGAGAAGAAAATCCAAGATTTCTGAACAGCAGAAGAGCCATGGCCATAAAACTGGAAGAGAGAAGAATGCTGGAGGCTGAGAAACAAAGAACGTTGTTAAAGAGCTGCCCCGCCTCATAAAAGCAGCAGGACCGGGTGATTTCACCGGAAAAATTCTAACAAACTGTTTTTTGAAAATTAAAGTGTGGTTGATTTACTACGTTACGTCAGTTTCCGGCGTTCGGCAAGGTGGCTCGGTTACACACACACACACACACGTTCCCTTTCGGTAACCGTGTGTTTTCCCGTCTGCGAGGCTGGTTCTGTTTTATAACAAAGTTCGTCTGTAGCATCTTGTTAGACCCACACGTAAGTTGTGTTCCTCGTGAAGACGACTTTTAAAGCATCACGAAAATCATCCCAAGAGAACCTGAAGAAGTGGGAATGTAACATATGCTCCTGGATAAGACACACAACACCAAAAAAATGCCAGTTTTCCATAACTTAATTCAAAACTTTAATGTGATCTGGAGTTCCCATAGTGGCGCAGTGGTTAACAAACCCCACTAGCATCCATAAGAACGTGGGTTCGATCCCTGGCCTCGCTCAGCGGGTTAAGGATCCCGCGTGGCTGTGGCTGTGGTGTAGGCTGGTGGCTACAGCTCCGACTCGACCCCTAGCCTGGGAACCTCCATGTGCCTTGGGTGCAGCCCTAAAAAAAAAGACGGAAAAAAAAAACCCAAAAAACAAACAAACAAAAACTTTAATGTGATCCAAAATCCCCCCCCCACTAAACTGATTCTCAAATTTACACAAAAAAGAAATGAGCAAGAATAGTGATTTAAAAGTATGAAAAAGGAGTTCCCATTGTGGCTCAGTGGGTTAAGAACCCGACAGTGTCTGTGAGGATGTGGGTTTAATCCCTGGCCTTACTCAGTGGGTTAAGGATCTGGCGTTGCCACGAGCTGTGGCATAGAGCACAGATGCTGCCTCGGAGCCGGTGTTGCCGTGGCTGTGGTGCAGGCCGGCAGCTGCAGCTCCAGTTCGACTCCGAGCCTGGGGACTCCCACATGCTGCAGGTGCAGCCGTAAAAAGAAAAAAGAAGTGTGACACAAGCAATGGCAGGAGAAGTTGAACGGTACTACTAGATAGGAAAAGATAGTACGAAGCCTTAGCAATCAGAGCGGGGAATGCTGGCTTATACACAGACAGACAGGCTTGTGCAGTAGAATATAATATCCAGAAATAGTTAGAAAGTCACGCAAAATACAATATAATAAAACTGACGTGGAGTTCCCGTCGTGGCGCAGTGGTTAACGAATCCGACTAGGAACCATGAGGTTGCGGGTTCGGTCCCTGGCCTTGCTCAGTGGGTTAATGATCCGGCGTTGCCGTGAGCTGTGGTGTAGGTTGCAGACGCGGCTCGGATCCCGCGTTGCTGTGGCTCTGGCGTAGGCCGGGGGCTACAGCTCCGATTCAACCCCTAGCCTGGGAACCTCCATATGCCGCGGGAACGGCCCAAGAAATAGCAACAACAACAACAACAACAACAACAACAATAACAACAACAAAAAAAGACAAAAAAAAACTGACGTATCAAGCCACGGGGAAAAATACAGACCACAAATAAATGGGAGTGGAGCAGATGGGTAGCTGCTTAAACAAAAATGAAGTGGAATCCACTCCTCATGCCTCACTGAGTTAACTTCAGATGAATAAAAAATTTAGCTTTTTTAAAAACCTCAACAGTTCTAAAGGAAAAATGGGAAAATATCTTTACTCTTGTGGTAAGCATAAGTCTTTCTGTAGCCCCAAATCCAGAAGCCATGAAAGATTCCTAAGTTTAACTGTACAAAGAAAGAGCGCTGATGCTTGAGAAACAGTGGAAGTCAGAGAATAAATAAATAATAAATTGTGAGCAATGTTTTCGCATCAGATCACAAAGGAGTCACCTCTTTCATAGGAAAACACCTCCAGCTGTCAGTAAGACCCACCTACCCAACAGAAAATGGGCCAAAGACCCGAGTTGAAAGAAGTATAAATGCATCTTAAACCCACGAAACCCAAAGGACTGGCGTGGAGGGGGTTTCATTGTTGTGGCCGCCAGAGTAAAACCTAAAACTGAGTGAAGTCTAGATTCCCATCACTTTGGGAAATCATGGGAATCTCCAGTGTGAGACTTCTCCACAGTTTATTTTCAGCCACCGAGTATAAGCAAGTTTCTCCCGCTGCCGTAGAATTGTTGACACCGGATTATAGTCAGTTATCACCCTGGACCAGTCTAGGCCAAGCAGGTAGCGGGTAACATCTAAATTCTTGTGGCCACATTTTTAACTATTGCCCAAAGCCTGTGGGAAGAGGAGGAGCAGCCCAAACACACACACACACACCTTGGTCGTTATTAAAACCACAGAAGATTGCCACCCTTAGTGATGCTGTAATCCTTTTCAATAGGCTCACAGAGGCCTGTTAATAAGATGTGGCTGCTGATTCCTTGCAATTGTCCATTTCGCAGTTTTACTGCCGGTAACTAGCTATACCCTTTTATTTATTAATAGGTCAACACAAGTCATTTTCTCAATTATCTCTTATTTCTGAAATATTGTTCACGTCAGTGCAGTGCAAAAAAGAAAAGAAAGGAGAAAGAAAATAGAACTCCCGTATCTTTTATCAAAACCTGGGCCGGCTCTGTCATCAAAGCAGCAGGGGCTTGACCGTGACGTAAACACGGTCACAGAAAGCACAGCCCTTGCCTCCCTCCTGCTACCGCCACACCAACGGGACGACGAGAGCGATCGGACATGAACACAGATTATTCTCATAATTTAAAAAAGAGAAGAACTCGTTCATGTCAACAGTGGGCGCTGACCGTGAGACAGACCTGATGTTACCTGAGCGTCTCAGGCAAGTCGCGTCACCGGCTCGGAGTCCGTCGTCCCAAACGTCCACTGAGGGTGACCACGCCTGCCCTGCAGTGGTTCTGAGTCGTGGATGTGCTGACGCTTGTGGCGTTCGGAGCACAGGCTCTGGGGGAACGGGCACCCCGTGAAAGAGGCTCTCTCCCCACACACCGGTGGAGGAGGGACCCCTGGAAGCCAAGCCCGGCTGGTGCCCTGTGTCCTGGCGTCCTCTGTTGGGCTCTTCTGCAGCTGTGCCAGCGCACACGCTCTGGCCCCTGCTTGTCGGGAGAATCCTGGCTCTTAATCCACACGCCCAGAAACCGGGACTGGGGGAGACCAACTGGCACTATCAGATCCCCGAAGGCTGTTCCCCTCATTACGTTTGTGAGGAGGTTTCAGGGCGGGAAACTGGAACGGCTGTGAAAGCATTGAACAGAGAAAACTGAGCACCTCGAAAACGTTTGGAAGAGCTGGAGGGGTGAGCGCTAAGCTGGACCTTCAGCAGCAGTTCCCAGACCTAAGCCACCTGGGAAGCCACTGCCTCTGCACACTCTGGGCGCGCCCGAGGAATGAATTCCTGCAGGTGAGCTTGACAGGTCACTTGCTATCTACGTAACCTTGAACGGGTTACTCAAACCCACGAGAATCAAGACGAAGACACCGCCGTCACAGCAACTGCTTCTCAGTACCTGGAAATGGCTGTTGGACTTACCTCCACAGCCTGGATCATGAGCAAACCCACGCGAACGAAGCCAGATACAGCTGGGAAGTGGCCTCCGCCTCCGGCCGCCTTCTCAAATCTTGAGCATGTACATTTCACCGGCAGGATGTGAGCCACATCCAGGGCCCCAGGGAGGCTGGAAGCTCTGTTGCAGCTGGGGGTTTTGGCCTGTCAGGCTATGCGGTGCAGAAAGGCACTGGAAGGACTTGGAGGTCAGTGCTAACGACCAAACAAGCAGATCCATCACGGGGAGGGCTACTGAGTTCCTGGGAAACTGGGGACTCAGTCCCCTGCCTACACCTGTTTGTGCTGCAGCGGCTCCGAGAGAAGGCAGGGCGTAAGCGCACTGTGCTCCCTGGAAAGTGAAGGCGCTGCTCAAGCATCCCTCACCCATCATCTCCTCC
Source organism: Phacochoerus africanus (assembly GCF_016906955.1). Classification (NCBI taxonomy): domain Eukaryota; kingdom Metazoa; phylum Chordata; class Mammalia; order Artiodactyla; family Suidae; genus Phacochoerus; species Phacochoerus africanus. The sequence goes on along the minus strand of NC_062554.1, from coordinate 449,597 downwards.
TAACGATGCAGAGATGTTCACCCCTCATTTCACTCAGGGATCCACCCCCACCCCCACCCCCGAGCATGTGCTCTGGGAAACCGGCCCCATTCCCTCCCCCCCACCCCTCACTGGTTTAGAGAAACCAGCACGTTCCATCCTCTTGGCCGTGGTCCTTGGTACAAAGGCACGTCTCTCCCAAGAGAGGCGGCTTCAATTCCACGGTCCTTCTCCACACAGCATCCAAACGGTGAGAGAATAACTCACAACTTAACTTCTTCAGCTGTCGACGTCTCTGCTGCTGCTTGTTCCTCGCCCACGCCGACATCCCTTTCTCCTTCGCTGCCTTGCTCTGCGCCTTCTGTATACATGCGCAACACGGGGGTTTATTCAGCCTGAGGAAGCAAGCGGATCCTGCCGTCTGCGAGTGTTAACGCCGGTGGGCCTGGAGGGCGCTGGACGAAGAGAACTAAACCAGACGTGGAGAGAGGAGGGCCGCAGGAGCTCTCGCGCGTGTGCGGCCTGAACACCGAAAACAGAAAGCGAGCGGAGCAGCAGTTGCCAAGGGCAGCGACGAGGGGGAGGGAAGGGAGATGATGGCCAGAGGCCAGAGTCATGGTTTCTCGGGATGAGTAAGGCCGGACGTCGACGTGCAGCAGGATGCCTACAGTTAATTCTACAACATTCTACAAAGCTGGAAATTTGCTTTTAAAAACAGATCTCAGGTGCTCTCACCACACACACACACACACACACACACCTCAAAAACTTATGCCTAACAGAATAAAGGCAAACCACAGAACGGAAGAAATTACTGCAATATATACTGCCAACTAATAGTCATATCCAGAATATACCAAGAACTAGTACAAGTCAATAGGAAAAAGATAAATAAATACAAAAATGAGCAAGAAACTTAAATGGCTATTTAATACCAAAGGATATCCAAGTAGCAAATAACTTAAGAAGTGCCATCAGTCACCATGGAAATGCAACGGAAGACCACAGTGAGAAACCACTGCACTCCTGCCAGAAGGGCTTACAAATAAAAAGATGGAGCAGGGAGGTGGCGTCCAGGACGCAGCACAAAGAGCGCACTCGCGCCCCCTGCTGTTAGGAGTGAAAATTGGTGCCACTGCTGTGGAAAAAAGAGCTGGATATACGCTGCCTGCCAGCAGTTCCTCGCCCTTGGGTTTATCTCCAGCAGAAACGTTCGCACATTTTCAGCAAAATACTCCAAAGGAACGTCCTTAGTACCGTCACTCCTAACAGCCAAATACTGGGACTAGTCCAAACGACCACCACCAGCAGAACGGATAAATGACATCACACTCAACAGCAGAGTCATACTGCTCAGGAGTTAAAATGAAATGAACTTCAGCTACTTCTTCTAAAAGCATTAATTTCACAAGGTTAATTTTGAACAAAAAACACCATACACCAAAAAGGACAACGGTATGATTCCATTTGGTTTTAGCTAAAGAACATAGGCCAGTGGTTCTCAGCAGCAGCAGCAGCTGATAACTTATTAGAAAGGAAAATTCCAATACAGACCTACTGAATCAGAAACTCTGAAGTGAGCGCCAGAAATCTGTTTCAACAAATCTTCCGAAGTTCCCGTTGTGGCTCAGCAATATCCGTGAGGATTCGGGTTTGATCCCTGGCCTCGCTCAGTGGGTTAAGGATCCGGCGTTGCCGCGGTGGTGTAGGCCACAGATGCGGCTCGGATCCTGCGCTGCTGTGGCTGTGGTGGAGGCTGGCAGCTGCAGCTCCGATTCAATCCCTAGCCTGGGAACCTCCATATGCTGCGGGCGCGGCCCTAAAAAGCGAAAAATAAAAAATAAAATAACATAAAATTGAAAGTATTTCCAAGCTAGACGTCTGTGCTATTCCAAACTAGGAATCTGAGGACAGAATAACACTCCCACATGTGTAAGACCTCAAAAAGTGTACAATCCACAACCACACTTTCTGTGGCTGTCACTGGCAGAAGTGCAACAAGGACCACGCGAGGAAAGACGAAGGCGTGGGTACAGGGAAACAGTGTCTAACAGGGAAGCACAGGGACCAGAACCTCTGTACGGTGGGAAGCCCTGAGGCCCAGGGGGACAGTGAAAGGAGAGCCAGGACCACAGCAGCCCCAGGAGCTCCCAGTCTAGCCTGGAGCAGCCCCGAGGGTCCAGGAGAGCTGCTCTAAGAGAGAAATGCACTGACTATCTGGTGTAAACGAATGCCTTGAGAGATTTCTGACAACTTGCCGAGGATTTGGGTTGACCTGGTGATGAAGGCAAGGAAGCAAAACTACAGGGACGGCTCTGGAGTTCCACCCCGCTGGTCCAGCCCGTGCTCGGCCCGCGTGAGTCTCGATTTCCTCCTCTCCCAGAACCTGGGTCCCGTCTGCTTCCCCCTCTCTCCGTTAGTACTGATCCTCCAGCACTTCCGAAAAACATCCTCCACGCTGAGGCCCGTCTCAGAGTTTGCTTTCTGGAAACACTGACCTGCAACAGAAGACAACTCCAGAAAAAAGGAAAATTGCGGTCAACAGCGCTGACACACCCATAATGATGTTCACGCCACGCGCTGCTCTGACCCCAACCGCCATGTCCTTCTGCCAGGAGGACAGGAGAACAGGGAGACGTGTGGGTGCCCTGGGAACACAGGAGGAAGGCGAGATAAAAGCCCCATTTCCAGAACAAGAAATGAAGAGATGACACCAGAGGCGCAAGTGAACAAGCAGCAATTCTAGGCAGTTACTTAGAGGCACGGAGTAAAGACCGAAATAATTAGCTTCATAGGAGGTGAAAGTGGTTGCCTCTGCTCCTGGGCAAAGAGGCAGGGTGGGTAGGGAACTGCTATTTTTCATAGCAAGTTTTATAGAATTATTTGACCTTTCCAACTATGAGCATGTCTAACTTTCATAAAAACACGGCTAAAATCAAAACATTAAGACTTGGTTGTGTGATCAGGTGGCTTGACTGGTTTCTCCATACAAGATATTATTACACAGCCCCTCAAAATGATGCCAAGATAAATACTTATCAAAGCAGAAGGAAGCTCCTAAGGCCATGTCCGGTGGAAAAAGTGGACTTTAAGCTGAAGGGCACAGTAAATCGACTTTTAAAATTAGATACAGACATGTATGTGTACACAGACAGGAGTCTGAAGGTATACACACCAAAATGTTTGAAGTTACTCTTCTACATGGTGTGGAGGGGGTGCTTTTACTTCCCTGCCTTTGTTTATCTCGTAGCCAAGCCATCTGTGCACCTCCGTCTCCCAGCCTCTCAGTACTGTCCTTTCTTTCAACATTTAAATAAAAATGGCTGAAGCCTTCCTCCCGGGTACTATATATGTAAGCGTGTGTGCGCGCGTGCATGTGTGTCTGTGTCTGTGTGCATGTGTGTCTGTGTATGTGCGTGTGTGCATCTGTGTGTGTTTATGGAAGCGTGCACGTGTATGTATATGTGTGTGTGTGTCTCTGTGTGTTTATGGAAGTGTGCACGTGTATGTGTGTGTGTGTGTGTCTCTGTGTGTGTGTGTGTCTGAGTGTGTGTATGCAAATTCCAATGCCCTCCCCCGACACTGGTGCACGTTTCCAGATGCCCCGTCCTCATGTTCACTGACTTCTTCCTGCCCCCCTCAGTTGCCCTGGCCCCCAGTTTCTGCAGCTGTCCCCTTCTCTGCCCCCAGCCAACACACACGTGGGACACTGTTCCCTTTTCTGATTCCTCCGACTATTATCTCACACAAGGCACTGCTGAGGGGCTGCAGCTCTGCCGGCAACGGTAGACCAACTTCGCCAGAGCATCCCCGTTCCACTGTGTCCTGGCTGACCCTGCTTCACTGGACATTCTTCCTGACCCCTGCCTCTCACGGGGGGCTGGGTCCCCCACTTCTGCCCCTGGGCCCCATTCCTTCAGGTCCTTCAGTTTCCCATGCAGGGGGAAGGGCCTCCCTCATGGAACATGCGTTCTCCAGCAGGAATATCCATATGCTTTCATATCCACAAGACCATGAAGAACCCTTTAAAGAGTCACCTCTTCCAGCTGGAATGAGCAACCAGAGCCAATTCGTTCGTTTGTCTTTCCATTACATGTGCAGTGGCTATGTGTTCTCTATAATGACTCTACTGCTTTTCTAATGAAATTATTTTCAGTTAGAGACACACCATGGGAGTTAGGAGTCCAGGCCATGAACAAGTGTAAACGTTCAGTCCCAGGAACCCAGCAACTGGCCGCGAGCTCCTGCTCCGCCAGCCTGAGGCGATGCCCTTTAGTGCAGCTTGGGCATGGGGCCATGGCAGGCCCGGAGTTGCACCAGGCTGCTGCGCCTCGTGTGGGCAGATCAGCAGCGGGATTGCAAGGAGACACGCGGCCAGTGCGGTCAAGGGAAGGGCCTTGCCCCCACTGACCGTGTCATCAGCCCAGGCCTCCCCAGAACCCTCCTCTGAGCCCTCTCTCCCAGCGGTTCCACTACTTTTCAGCTGTGGCAGGTTAGTCCACCTCCCTTGTGTCTCAGTTTCCTCATTTGTGACATGGGAACAATAATATTTGTAAGAACCAAAGGAGCAAGACTCGTGAAGTGGTTGGAATGGTGCTTGCTCAGAGTTAATGCTGCCCGGTGTTATCACCACCATTCCTGCCACCATGCCCACGGACTCTGCCCTTGACCAGGACGTCCTAGGGACGTGTCTCCCAGGGGAGAGCCTAGTGTGATCTAGCTCCATTCTCCTCAAGCCAGCAGCCCCAGCATGGAACTCATGCCCGCTGCCTACTTGATTAAAACCTTGGAGGGAAGAAACAGCCCAGCTGTTTCCTGCCCTGAAACCCACTTTGAGCTACTCTTTTACATGGTGCTAGGTAGGGATCTAACTTTATTTTGCACGTGGATATCCAGTTGTCCCAGAATATCTGTTAGAAAAAAAAAAAAACGATTCACTCCCCATTGAATTATTTTGGCACCCCTTGTTGACTACAGGGAGTTCCCTTCATGGCTCAGCGGTAACAAACACCACTAGTAACCACTAGGATGCTGGTTCAATCCCTGGCCTGGCTCATTGAGTTAAGGATCCGGCATTTCAGTGAGCTGTGGTCACAGAAGTGGCTCAGATCTGGCATTGCTGTGGCTGTGGCGTAGGCCAGCAGCTGCAACTCCAATTCCACCCCTACCCGGGGAACCTCCATATGCCGCAGGTGTGGTCTTAAAAAGCAAAAAAGAAAAGACAACTATATTCCATCAATCTATCCATTTATGCTTATCCCAGTACCACAGTCTTGATTACTGGAGCTTTGAAGTAAGTTTCGAAATCAGGAAACTTGAGTCCTTTCCTTTTTTCTTCTTTTTCAAGCTTGGATTGGCTGTTCCGGGCCCCTTGAATTTCCATATGAATTTTAGGATCAATTTACCAATTCCTGTGAAATCAGATGGAATTTTGGTAGGAACTGCATTTAACTATAGATCAATTTAGGGAGTATTCCCATCTTACCAATTTGTTTTTCTTTCTTCTTTTCTTTTCTTTTTTTTTCTTTTTTCACTTTTTAGGGCTGCACTTGCAGCATATGAAGCTTCCCAGGCTAGAGGTCCAATCGGAGCTGCAGCTGCCAGCCTACACCTCAGCCATGCCAGATCCAAGCTGTGTCTGCGACCTACACCACAGCTCACAGCAACGCCGGACCCTGAACCCATGGGGCGAGGCCAGTGATCAAACCCGCATCCTCGTGGATACTAGTCGGGTTTATAAGCAGCTGAGCCACAACAGGAACTCCCCATCGTACAAATATTAAGGCTTCTGATCCACGAACATGCATTCTATTTATTTACATCTTCTTGAACTCCCTTTAATGATATTTGGTAGTTTTCAGGGTATACATTTTTGTTATACATTCCTAAGAGTCTGATTTTTTGAAACTATTATAAATTCTTTTATTAATTTTATTCTGTCCTGTTTATTGCTCCTGTAGAGGAATACAATTTATTTTTGTGTGCTGATCTCAAATCCTGCATCCCTGACAAGCTTATTAGTTCTCCTGGTTTTCAGTAGGTCATAAGGATTTTCTGTATACGAGACCGTGGCATCTGCAAATAGAGAAATGTTTACTTCGCCGCCCCAGCAGGAACGCCTGCCAGTTCATTTTCTTGCTTAATGGCCATGGGCTTGTTTTAAAGGCATGTACTTGCCCGATCCTCTCAGCTTCAGCACATGGCAGCGGCACGAGGCTAAGGTGCCGTCTGACGTGTGGGAAACCGAGGGACAGGAGGCGCAGCGGCGGGCACGTGGGCGCCACAGCGCTCGAAGCCCGCAGCCTCCGTGGCAGCAGCCTCGATGAAGGCCCGCCTTTGGAGGTGAGCAGCCTCTCCCCAGAGGAAGAAAGGACCACCCATGAGACGCCCCACAGCCATGAACTCGTAACGGGGGTCTGCTGCAAACAAGCCAGGCAGCAGTGTTAGTGCCGCTTTCTGACTGCTTCCTACTGCAGAGTTGCATAAATCCGTGCGGCCTCAGGATGCTAGAAGGTCCATAAGCTCAGCAAAGGGCACAACCTGGTGAGGTGCAGCTGTGGGCGGAGGTCATGTAATTCCCGCTCTTGCCAGAGTGACTCCAAATGCCAAACGGAAATAAAGAGGTACAAACACAAACCAGGAAGCTTCTTACAAAGTCTTACAAGATCTTGGCTACAGTTTCTCTACCGCAAAGCCTGAGCCTACTGTGCTCTGCGTTTTGTCTCTCGGGTGCAGCCTCACTGACAACAGTAACATCTTGGACCAAGGACATATGAGGCTCCAAAAGAGCCCTCCGGCCCAGGAGGTCCCACAAGGCGGGGATGGTGCCGCCTGCCCCCAGGACAGAATTTGCCAGGCAGAGCAGATCAGGAGTCAAGAGTTGGAACCAAGATGGAAATGAGCATAGAGCCTGGCCCAGGAAGGCCGTGGCCGGGCTTTGGGGTTGCCTTTGAGCTCTCGGCAGCCAACCCTGCAGTTCCGAGGTTGCTGGAGCCGTTCCACGTGTGAAGCCTGAGTTAAAGGTCAGAGCCCACGATAAGCCTCGCTCGGAAGCTGAGACGGCTGTGACCCAAGCCTGAACAGACGTGTTTGGGGCCTGACCCAGGCGGAAGGAAAGGCAGAGCCAACCAGCAGGCAGGGAGGAACGGCGAGGTCCAGAGGTTCCCTCCGCAGCCGGGCAGCCTCCCGCCAGGTCAGGAGAGTAGAGGACGGTCCCAGAGCTCGAGGGCGGCCCCGGCTCCCACGCACACGTGCACCAGGCTGGGCTCCAGGCTGTGGAACACGCACCCCGAGGCCTAGGAGACAGGCGACAACCTTCCCCGCCCACATCAGTCGCCCCCAGGTCCTGTCATCCTGCCGGAGGCAACCCTGAGATCTGCCCTCCAACCTGCTGCCGCGGCCAAGCCACGCTCACCTCTCCTTTGGCCCCTGGCTGGAAGGTCCGTGTGCCTTCCTCTGAATGCCACGCTGAGGTGTCCCCCTCCCCCGCGAGACCTTTGCAGGACCTCTCAGGGCTCGATGGCAAAGACAAAACCCCTCCAGGTGGCCTCAGTGGAGCACAGCTGGGCTCCAGCAAGCGCTCCCCGCCAGCCTCTGCTCCAGCCGCAAGCCTGCCGGTGAGTCCTATGGGCTCCACGCACCTGCCCAGCACACACCCGGCAGGAGGTTGCTCCCTCCGCCCAGAAGTTTCTTCCCTCCCTCCCTCTGCGTCTGCCCGGTGAGCACCCGCCTTTAACCTCAGGGAAGTCCTGCTGGCCCCCCGACCAGGCCCAGCCCCTCCTGGAGGCTCATGGCATGTGGGTCTTCCCACAACTTTCACGGTTGCAGCCCGACCTCTGTGTGAGTTTAAAAATTAGTAACTGTCTCTGCAGCAGACCGCAAACTGCCTAGAGGCAAGAACTGTATGTATCTTAAAATCTTTTTATTATGGAAAGTTTCAAACACACCAAAGTAGAGAACCTGGCATAACGCACCTCACCCAGCTCACCAGTTAGAAACTCCAGGCCAAGCTGGCCTCCTCTGTACTCCCGCCTCTCCCTTTACCTCGGTTACTTTGAAGGAATGCCCCTCGCTGTCTAGTATTTGCTCACAAGTGCTTTCTTTTCGTTCCTTTCAGGGCTGCACCTGCGGCATATGAAGTTCCCAGGTGAGGGGTTGAATCGGAGCTGCAGCTGCCAGCCTACACCACAGCCACCGCCACCGCCAGATCCGGCCACGTCTGCAACCTGTGCCATAACTTGCAGCAACACCAGATCCTTAACTCACTGAGCAGGGCCAGAGATCAAATTCACATTCTTGCAGACACTGTGCTGGGTTTTTCACCTGCTGAGCCACAATGGAGACGGCCACGATTGCTTCCTCAGTGTCTAGAACAGCGGCTGGCACGTAATTGAGACTCGCTAAGTTTTGTTGGATAAATGAATGCAAAAGTGAATGACACAATCTGTGTTGTTTTAAGGGTCAGAGGACTGGACACGCCGACCTACTCCACCACCTGTGAAAAGACCTTGGTGCAGGGTGGCCGCAGGCCCAGAGCCAGGGACTATCAGCAGAGACGATGCTCAAGATGAAAAACCACAAAACGCCTAATCTGGGCCCGAACCCTCATTTCCTCCAAGATGGGTGTTCTGTTCACAACGAAAGGAAAACCACCCCAGGCCCTCACAGTGGAAGAGCACACCACGCACCTGAGATTACTCACACAGGACAACCCACTCCAAGGGGTGTCTTAGCAAAATGACTCGACTTTAAAGGAAAGAAAAACTCCTCTGAGCATTGAGGCCAAAAAAACCAAATAAATAAATAAAGGCATGTGACTTTAAAAAGAAATAAAGTGCTCACCAGACCTTTGACATAACGCCTCATGCCAGACTGAGGCGTGTACTTCAGATATCCAAAGGGAGAACATGTGAGCCAAGAACTTACGACCCAGCAAAACTGGCCCTCAGCTCTAACATGGAAGACCTCAGGGAGTAACATTCCTATGAGTCCTTCCTACGGAACTTACGAAGGAATAAGCATCAGACACCCGATGACTGAAGACCAGATGTGAGGGCACATGAGGAGCAGAAACATACAGTTGCTTCTAGAACTGACAACAGATGAGGTTGGAAGGTCGACCATTTAGTTTGCAATGGGTGCTGGCCACGGAGACGTGCCACTTATGGCTCCGCGGAGGCCAGCCATGGGAGCACAGGGGAGGTGTCGCTGCGGCCAGGGGACCCGCCAGAAGACACATGCCGAGGTGGGCCTGCCAGACACACCATCCCCCAAAGGCATGACTGCCTGGTGAGCAGGAGGTCCGCCCCACAAGGACAGTCGGGGACGGCTCTCCTGCAGGCCCGATGTTACAGAGGCACCCACAGAGCCGGCTCCGAGACAGCCTGGGAATGAGGGGCCCCCCGGGAATGGAGGCCGCGTGGTGGGGCATCACCCCCAGGTGCCAGGAGGCCATAAGCACCTTAAGCTTGGCAAGGGCGGAAGGGCGGCCAAAGGAGCCTGAGCAGCACGGAGCTGCGAAGACGGTTCCCAGAACGTGAGGCCCCTGGGTGCCACACAGCCCTCGGGGGGCTGCTTAACAGCCGCGACCAGAGTGAGGCCAAGACGGAGGGGCAGGGGGTGGTCACCTCAACAGAAAGGCACTCTGCCTGGCTCGGGTCCCAGCTCTGAGCAGCCCTGAGACCCGGAGCCCACCGACTAAGAGAAGGCTGGTCCCGGGACCCAGTGGCACACGTGCGGCACGAGGGTTCCTCCGGGAATCCAGAAGGAGCCCAGGCCACTCACCCCGGTGACTGAAGACTGCAGAAAGGTAACGCCCAGGCACTGCAAGGACTGCTGGGCACAGGGCCTGAGCCGACACTCCCACAAAGACCCAAAGTGCCAGCGTGCCTCACCGCGACCCTCGTTAGAGTGGGGTCTTCCAGGGTCAGGCAAGAGAGTCCTGGCGAAAGCCCAGGTGCAGTCCCCTGGGTCAACCCCACCACCCAAGTACAGCACTCGACTCCCCTACCCCCCGAGTGGACGACTGGCGTTGACAGTCTGACAATCAGAGTGAGCCCACACTGAGCCCTCGGCCCGCGACCAGCACAGCCATGACGGAGAAAATCAACAGGGGCCTCTGAAACTGCGCCCGCCCTCTCCTGCCAACGCATTAAATTAGAAAGAAAACAGTGGCTCAACTTATGGGGGAGGAAGCTGGCAGACGGATGCCACCACGAACGGCCTAGAGGATGCAGGGATGGTGGCCCCGTTATGTGTCCATTTAATTCACCAGTCTGGGTCCTGGACAACCAGACGGACCCTGGAGAGTGACTGCAGAGGCCACCACAGTTCATCCAAGTAGGAGTCCTCGTGGGAGCGGCTGGGCTGGGTGCGCCGTCCCTGCCAGAGCAGCCTCGCCAGGCCTCGGATACAGAGCGTCCGCAGCCAGTGGCGTGAACGTGGTTTTTCCATTTCAGCGGAACAGGAGGATCAGGAACAGTTCACCCGCACATGGGACGGACGATAACAGTTAGCTACACTTTCTCCCCAGGGTCACTTACCTCTCGCTTTCAGTCGCACCAGAGAGAACTGGGCCGGGACGTCTCCTGTGGCACAGCGGGTTAGGAGCCCAGCATTATCACTGCTGCAGCTTAGCTCGCTGCTGTGGCACAGGTTCAGTCCCTGGCCTGGAACCTTCTACATGCCTCACAGCCCCCCAAACAAACAAGCAAACAAACCCAAAGAGATGTGAGCCCTCTGAACATCCCACAGAATCTCCCCCAGACCAGTCACAGTGACTGTGTCAGAAAAACAAGAAGTGGCTAGTTGATCAGAGACCTTAAGACACATGTGCCCCCGGGAGGTGGGCAACGCACCCTAGGAAGGCTCAGGGACCTACCTGCCACCTCAGTGAAGGTTTTAGGCGTCCAGTGGTCATGGCTGTGCCAGAATGTCCCCTTCAAATGAAGACAGACCAACGCCTCTTTCACCCTCTCCCACAACGAAGGAAGCGCAGCACCTGGACGCCTCTCTGGACTCTGGAAGCCACACATTCGCACCAAGGAATCCTCTCACAAAGCGCCAGCTCCTCTTTGGCACGTGCAGCAGAAGCGGGCTCAATAAGAGGGGCAAGCTGCTAAACCAAGAGCCTGTCACTTGGGTCCTTGGGTCCAGCAGACTCTACAGTATGGACGTGACAGGGATGCGTCACGGCTGTCATCGGCAGCAGAGAATTAAGACACCTTTGCAGAAACGGCTCCCAGTGCGTGACTGGGCCCTGGTTTAAATGAAATGCCGGATGGTGAGAGCATTGGGTTAAATTCTTCGAGAACTCCTGCCATGAACTGAGTTTGAGCCATAAAGTCGATGCGGTCTGTAGTCCTTCTCTCTTTTGTTTGTTTGTTTGTTCTTTTTAGGGTCATGGCAGGTGGAGGTTCCCAGGCTGGGGGTCTAACTGGAGCGGTAGCCACCGGCCTACACCACAGCCACAGCCACGCCAGATCCGAGCCGCGTCTGCGACCTGCACCACAGCTCATGGCAACGCCGGATCCTTAACCCACTGAGCGAGGCCAGGGACCGAACCCGCATCGTCATGGATACTTGTCAGGCTCGTTACCACTGAGCCACACCAGGAACTCAGCGGTAGTTCACTGGAAGATGGAAACAGTGGCTGCATGACGATCACATTCAGGGGGTGCCCTGAAAGGCAGCGGGGAGCGAGGGAGGAACCCGCAGGGGAGCTGCCCCGGTCACGGAGCAGCGCTGTGTACAGAGGCTAGCAGCGCCCTCCTCGCCAGGGTCAGGAGACAGGAAGGAAAGGATCTGGTTTCGGGAGACGCACGTGGGTGGACACAGGAGGAGGCCGGCAGGGTGAAGATTTCAGTGTCACACATCAGCACCCACCACTGAAGAGAAGTGAACTAAGCAAATCAAACCTGAGCCACCCTGGAACTGGCCCGATAAGCGCACGAATGGAGTGGGCCCCAAGACAGAAAGGGAGACTCCGCAGAGCCCAGCAGCACAGACTCCCACATACCTCATCCAGCCCTGCTGCCTTGGAGGGTCCCATCCGCCAGCAAGAAACCAACGCTGAGCCCCTGACACAAGGTTGTTCCTTGAGGAGCCCAAACAGCCGGGTGGGGGCAAATCGGCTAGTTCTATATACCGGGCGCCTTCCACCCCGGAAGGGCCAGCAGGCTGTCCTCACGGAGACACAAAGCTACCTGGAAACCAGTTTGCTTTTTCTGCCCACAGAACCTCAGCCAGCACCCGTGTCCAGAAGCTTAGAGAACACCTGACCCTGAAGCGTGGAATCCCATCCAGCACGGCACACGGCCCGCACGCCCGCTGCACAGAAAAGGAAGTTGGTGAGTGGGCCCAGGACGTTAGGGTTTTACACATACACACAGCCTCAAAGAGCACGGGGGTGGCGACTGAGGGAAGCGCCAGCTTAGTCATCTGCGGCAACTGTCTGTAAGGATGGGGTGCCATCCCTCAGGATCCAGTCTGCGCGTTAAGTCAGAGACGTTCGTGTGGTGCTGTGTCCCTGAGGAGGGAGACGTGGGTCCAGGAACCGAGGCGCAGGAGTGGCCACACACACGGCCACGTGCTGCTTCCTGTTCCCGCAGCGCTGGGTCCTGCGGGGTCGGAAGCCCTGGTCTCCATGAGAGGCAGACTCTTGCCAGGGAACAAAGAGCCCCGTTCTGTGGGTCCTGGTGCATATGGGACCACGGCCTCCGTCTGCCACCAGGGCCCTGGGCACTCCCTGTGCCTGAGGACCAGCCGACAAGAAAGGAGTCACCATCTTGGCAGAGGTGAGCGAGCCTGAGCAGCGGGAGGGGGTACCGCTGACTGTGCACGTGGGGGATGAGGCGAACACATGCGAGGAGAATAGCTTCTCGGAGAACAGCTGATTCTAAGTTTAGGACAGAAGAGGAACCCGGGACATCTTGAAATGCCAAAAAGCAGCCACTGGGGTTACGTCCAACAACTCAGGAGCCAACATGACGAGGCTCCCACCAACCAAGACTGGATAATAAAAATGACTGCAATGAAATGAAACCCATCAGATACGTTTCAATTAATGAGTTCAGGATAATATTTTTAATAGCCATGTTCTGAGGAGAGCAGTGAACCAATCCAACTGATTATCTTAAAAGTTGAGTAAATAAAAGGAAAGAATTAAGCACTTATTCTGCCTTTCCTACACAAACTCTCCTGAAAAATCAAATGCAAGAGGAGGCAGCATCTTCTCATAATTTATTCCATCTAACACATGAAAACAAAATGATATATTAGAATATCTCCACTGAGATGGGATTAAGATAGAGTAGAAGGACTGGAGCTCACCTTCTCTCATAAAAGCAACAAAATTACAACTAACTGCCAAACAACCTTCAACCTAATAGACTGCAAACCATTAAAAAAAGATATCCCACTCCAGGAAACAAAGAGGAGGCCCCACTGAGATGACAGGAGGGGTGATCATGCGATGTAAGCAACCCCACCGCCGCCAGATGGGCGGCCCCCAGACTGGAAAGTAACTGTATGGCAGAGTCTCACCCACGAGAGGGAGAGTTCTGAGCCCCACGTCAGGTTCCCACACCTGGGGGTCTGGCATTGGGTGGAGGAGCTCCCTGGAGCACCTGGGGTTGAGGGCCAGTGGGGGAGACGGAGACTCTACTCTTGAAAGGTACATACCCAGGCTTTCATGTGCACTGGGTCCCAGGGCAAAGCTGAGGCTCCATAGGAATCTGGGTCGGACCTGACTGTGGTTTTTGTGGAATCTCTTGGGAAAACGAGTTGACTGTGGCTCATTGTGGAGGAAGGACACTAGAGGCAAAGGTCTCGGGAATATTCATCAGAGTGTGTTCCTCTAGGGGTGGCCACTTTGGGAAAATCTTGCCCCACCCATTAGGGCTGAGAAGCCCAGGCCAAACAATAATCTGGGTGGGAACACAGCCCACCCATCAGTAAACAACCTGCCTAAAGACCCCCCCACCCCAGGCACACAGCCACCTCTAATCTCACCCAGAGACAAAGCCCCACCCCCCAGAGGGCTAAGAATCAGCTCCACCTACCAGTGGGCAGGCACCAGTCCCTCCCACCAGGAAACCTACAGCAAGCTCCTGTATCAACTTCGGCCACAAGGGGGCAGACATCAGAAGCAAGAGGGTCTACAACTCTATTGTCTGCAAAAAGGAAACCACACCAAAAATCTATACAAAGTGAAAAGGCAGAGAACTATGACTCCAATAAAGGACCAAGAAAAAAAAACAATAAAAACATCTAAGTGATCTGGAGATTACCAACCTCCATGAGAAAGACTTTAGATGACAGTGAAGATGACTCAAGATCTTGGAAATAAACTGGAGGCAAAGATTGATAAAGTGCAAGGATCACTGAGCAAGGAAGTAGAAGATTTCAGGATTAAGCAAGCAGTGATGCAAAATATAATAACTGAAGTTAAAAATTCACTAGAAGCAGCCAACATCAGAAAACAGAAGACAGAAGAATGAATTAAGGTGTGGGACAGACTAGTGGAAATCACTGATATGAAATAGAAAAGAGAAAAAAAGATTGAAAAGAAAGGAAGAGAGTCTCAGAGAACTCTGGGATAAAGTTAAACGCACCAACATCCGTATTACAGGGGTGCCAGAAGGAGAAGAGAGAGAGAAGGGGACAGAGAAGATATTTGAAGAGATAATAGCTGAAAACTTCCCTAACATGGGGAAGGAACCACTCACTCAAATCCAGGAAGCACAACGAGTACCATACAAAATAAACCCAAGGAGGAACACCCCGAGACACATATTAATCAAACTGACCAAAATTAAAGACAAAGAGAAAATACTGAAAGCAGCTAGGGAAAAGCATAGAAGGGAACCCCAGTAAGGGTACTGGCAGATTTCTCAGCAGAAACTCTGCAGGCCAGAAGGGAGTGGCACAATATACTTAACGCAATGAAAGGAAAAAATCTCCAACCAAGATGACTCTACCCAGGAAGGCTCTCATTCAGATTTGAAGGAGAAATCAAAAGCTTTAGAGATGAGCAAAAGCCCAGAGAATTCAGCATCGCTAAATCAGCTTTACAACAAATACTAAAGGAACTTCTCTATGTGGAAAAGAAAAGGCCACAACTAGAAACAAAAACATGACAAATGACAAGGCTCGTTGGTAAAGACACACATATAGTAAAGGTAGGAAATCATCCACATACAAATATGCCACCAAAGTCAGAAATCCTGAGAAGAGCAGGGTCCAGATGCAGGACACTGGGGATGCATTTGCAATTAAGAGACCAACAATTTAAAACAATCGTGTGTGTGTGTGTGTGTGTGTGTGTGTGTATACTCCTATATCAAAACTTCAGGGTAACTGCAAACCAAAATCTGTAATAGGTACACACACAAATAAGAAAAAGCAATCAAAATGCAACATTAAAGATAGTCATCAAATCGTAAGAGAACAAGAGAAGGGAAGGAAAAAGAGCAACAAACACAAACCCAAAACACTTAATAAAATGGCAATAAGAACACACATATCAATACTTACCTTAAATGTAAATGGTCTAAATGACCCAACCAAAAGACACAGGCTGGCTGAATGGATACAAAAACAAGACCCGTATATATGCCATCTTCAAGAAACCCACTTCAGTTCTAGGGACACATACAAATTGAATGTGAGAGGATGGAAGAAAATATTCCACACAAACGGAAATCAAAAGAAAAATGGAGTAGCAATGCTCATATCAACCAAATAGACCTTAAAGTAACAACTGTAAATATCTATGCACAGAACACAGGATCACCTCAATATATAAGGCAACTGCTAACATCTTTTAAAGGAGAAGTTGACAATAACACAATAAAGCGGGGGAATTTAACGTCCCACTTACAGCAATGGACAGATCATCCAGACAGAAAATCAAAAAGGAAACACAGGCCCTAAATGAACCATTCGACCAGATGACTTAACAGACATTTAGAGAACATTCCATCCCAAAGCAGCAGAATACACATTCTTGTCAAGTGCACATGGAACATTCTCTAGGATTGATCACATCCTGGGCCACAAACCAAGCCTCGGTAACTTTAAGAAAATTGAAATCATACCTAGAATCTTTTCCGACCACAATGCTATATGACTGGAAATCAACAAGAAAAAAAACTGCAAAAAACACAAACATGTGGAGACTAAACAACACGCTACTAAACAACCAATGGATCACTGAAGAATCAAAGAGAAAATTAAAAAATACCTAGAAGCAAATGACAACATGGACACAACAATCCAAAACCTATGGGATGCAGCAAAAGAGGTTCTAAGAGGGAAGTTTATAGCAATACAAGCCTACCTGAGGAAATAAGAAAGAGCTCAAACAACCTAACTTTACACCTAAAGCAACTAGAGAGAGAAGAACAGACAAAACCCAAAGTCAGCAGAAGGAAAGAAATCACAAAGATCAGAGCAGAAATCAATGAAATAGAAATGAAGAAAACCATAGAAAAGATCGATGAGACTCAAAGCTGGTTCTTTGAAACGATCAACAAAATTGATAAACCCTTAGCCTGACTCATCAAGAACAAAAGAGAGGACCTGAATCGATAAAATTAGAAATGAAAAAGGAGAAGTACATCACAGCAATACAAAGGATCATAAGAGACTACTACAAGCAAGTACATGCCAATGAAATGTACAACCTAGAAGAAATGGACAAATTCTTAGAAAAGTACAATCTTTGAAGACTAAATCAAGATGAAATAGAAAAGATGAATGGACCAATCACAAGTACTGAAACTGTGATTTTATAACTTGCAACAAACAAAAGTCCAGGATCAGATGGCTTCACAGGTGAATTCTATCAAACATTTAGAGAAGAGCTTACACCTATCCTTCTGAAACTCTTCCAAAAAATTGCAGAGGAAGGGACACTCCTAAACTCACTCTATGAGGACACCGTCACGCTAACCAGACGAAAACCAGATAGATACCACAAAAAAAAAAAAAGAAAGAAAGAAAGAAAATTACAGGCCAATATCCCTGATGAACATAGTGATAGCAAAAAGCTAACCAAATCCAGCAATACATTAAAAGGACTGTACATCATGATCAAATGGGATTAATCCCAGGAATAGAAGGATTCTTCAACATCCACAAATCAATCAGTATGATACACCACATTAACAAACCATATGATCCTCTCAATAGAGGCAGAAAACGCTTTTGACAAAATCCAACACCCAATTTCTGATAAAAACCCTCCAGAAAGTGGGCATAGAGGGAACCTGCCTCAACAAAATAAAGGCCATATATGACAAACCCACAGCAAACATCATTCTCAATGGTGAACAGCTGAAAGAATTCCCGCTGAGATCAGGAACTAGACAAGGATGTCCACTCTCACCACTACTACTCAACATAGTTTTAGAAGTCCCAGCCACTGCAATCAGAGAAGAAAAAGAAATAAAAGGAATCCAAACTGGAAAGGAAGATGTAAAACTATCACTGTTTGAAGATGACATGATACTATACCTAGAGAATCCTAAAGACATTACCCAAAAACTGTTAGAGCTCATCCATGAATTTGGCAAAGCTGCAGAATACGAAATTATTACACAGAAATAAACTGCATTTCTACATACTAACAATGAAAGAATAGAAAGAGAAATTAGGGAAACAACCCATTTACCATTGCATCAGAAAGAATAAAATACCTAAGAATAAACCTACCTCAAGAGACAAAAGACATGTTCTCTGAAAACGATAAGACACTGATGAAAGAAATCAAAGATGACATAAACAGATGGAAAGACATACCATGCTCGTGGATTGGAAGAGTTAATATTATCAAAATGACTATACTACCCAAGGCAACCTACAGATTCAATGCAATCCCTATCAAATTGCCAAGGACATTTTTCACAGAACTGGAAGAAAAAGTTTGTTTGAAACACAAAAGACCCAGAATAGCCAAAGCCATCCTGAGAAAGAAAAATGGAGCTAGAGGAATCAGGCTCCTTGACTTCAGACTATACTACAAAGCTACAGTCATCAAAACAATATGGTACTGGAACAAAACAGAAATATACATCAGTGGAACAGGATAGACAGCCCAGAATTAAACCCAGGCACCTATAGTCAACTACTCTATGACAAAGGAGGCAAGAATATACAATGGAGAAAAGACAGTCCTTTCAAGAAGTGGTGCTGGGAAAACTGGACAGGTACATGTAAAAGAATGAATCTAGAACACTTCCTAACACCATACGCAAAAGTAAATTCCAAGTGGATTAAATGCCTGGATATAAGACCAGATACTATAAAACTCCTGGAGGAAAACACAGGCCGAACGCTCTCGGACATAAACCACAGCAATATCTTCTCAGATCCACCTCCTAGAGTAAAGACAATAAAAACAAAAAATAAACAAATGGGACAGAATGGAGTTCCCGTCATGGCTCAGGGGTTAACCCGACTAGCACTCATGACACGGGTCAATCCCTGGCCTCGCTAAGTGGGTTAAGGATCTGGTGTTGCTATTAGCTGTGGTGTAGATCACAGACACGGCTTGGATCCCATGCTGCTGTGGCTCTGGAAGAGGCCAGCAGCTACAGCTCCGTTTGGACCTCTAGCCTGGGAACCTCCATATGCCGCAAGGTGCAGCCCTAAAAAGACACCCCCCACCCCCGCCAAAAAAGGGCAGAAGATCTAAACAGACAATTCTCCAAAGAAGACATACAGATGGCCAAAAAACACATGAAAAGATGTTCGATACAGGCAAATCTACTATGAGGTACCACCTTACACCAGCCAGAACGGCCATCATCAAAAAGTCTACAAACAAGAAGTGCTGGAGAGGGTGTGTGTGTGGAGAAAAGGGAACCCTATTATACTGCTGGTGGGAATGTAAATTGGTGCAACCACCATCGAAAACAGTATGGAGATTCCTCAGAAAACTGAAAATAGAATTACCATTTGATCCAGCAATCCCACTCCTGGGCATCGATCCAGAGAAAACCATGACTCGCAAAGACACATGTACTCCAATGTTCACTGCAGCACTATACACAATAGCCAAGAAATGGAAACAACCTCAATGTCCATCGACAGAGGAGTGGATAAAGAAGGTGTGGTACATAGACACAGTGGAATATTACTCAGCCATGAAAAGGAACGAACTAACGGCATTTGCAGCAACATGGATGGACCTAGAAATTATGCAAAGTGAAGTAAACAAACGTCATATGCTGTCACTTACATGTGGAATCTAAAAAAAGGATACAGTGACCTTTGCAGAACAGACACTGACTCACAGACTGTGAAAAACTTAGTTACCAAAGGAGACAGGTTGCAGGGATGGGATAGGGATTTGGGATAGAAATACTGTAAATCTGAGCTGTGATGATAGTTGTATAACTATAATAAAACTCACTGAGTTAAAAGCTAAAAGAAAAAAAAGAATTTCCCCACGTTGCAACCCCCAGAGAATTACTTACCGGATGCAAGCGTTGAGCACCAGTGGCTGCACCGATAAAAGTCAACAACAAGACCCAGCGGGCCTCCTGACTGACACGGAAGCACACACACCTAGAGTCTCGTCGGAGGGGTCCAACCTGAGGCGAATTGGGTGTCTGGATCCAGCTCCTGATTTGCAGGAGATCCAGAGAATACAGAAGCACGTTGAATTGCACCCCCAGAGCGAAACTAGCAAAATCGAGGGTATGGAAAAATGAAGAGCAACTGGCCCAGGCTCCTCAACACACAAACTGCAAGGAAAAGCAAGGGTAGAGAAGACCCTTTGGATAAGAGACACAAGTGAAAAAGTAAAGCAGTAGAACTAAACTATAGGGTGTAGGGACGCATCCTTGGGTGACAAACTCCAGAAAGCAATTTCTATAAAGGTCAAGGAATGGGGAGGAGGGAGATGGTGGGGTTGGGACGAAGAATGGGGAGCATGGAGGACGCTGGGGGGCTCGGAAAGCTCTCTTCCTGACCCACGTTGTGGGCCGGGGGGGGGGGCTTACTTCGTAGCAATTCACCAACTTCCCCTGCTTGCCTGTTTATTGGTCAGTCCCTGAAACCTGAGACTGAGGAGCACGGGGTTAGAGCCAGAGCCGCAGGCGAGGCAGGAAGGGCTGCTGGTGGCGCAAACGGAAAGCACCTGACTGCCCAGAGCTGCTGGAGAGGAGCCGACTCGAGCGTCTCAAACACGGAGCTGCCGACAGCGTCTGTTCTCTTGGATCCCACACCATTTCCAAAGGCATCTGCAGCGGATTATAAAACAAAATACAGTGAAAGTGAGACAGTCGCAGCACAAGCAGCTGTTAGAAGGAGCAGAGAAAGGCCTGGTTCTGGGAGCTTCCTGATTTATAAAACATGATTCACACTCACCTTCTCAACAGCGTCTGCTGGGAAGAGTCTCCCCTGCTTCTGGTTGACCCAGGCCACCCGCACCCACCACCAAAGTACATGACCAATGCTGGTATGGTGCATGCTCCCCCCCCCCGCCAAGCCAAGCCAGGACCTGCTAGACTGTCTCACAGGCCAGGAGGGTCGTTCACCTCTAACCGGCTCCAGCCCCGGCTCAGGTAACGAGCATCCACAGCTGGAAGGTTAATGAAGACACGGCTCCCCTTGCTCCTCTGAGACCCATGGCCCTAACATGCGGAGTCCACCGAGCAGGCCACACGCTTTGGTGGTGAGTCCAGGCTGCGGGTGACTTGTTCAGGCCACATGCTGACCGGGGACCTGCAGCGGTGTCCCAGCCCAGCAGTCGTGCTCTGACCAGAGGCTTCCACTTCTCACGTCGACCAAGGAGGGCCCAGCGCAGCAGGGACATCCTTGGCGGGTGTTCACGTGCACAAGGAATGCCCCAAGCGGTGGGGTGGCTTTGGTGTTCACGCCTGGAGCCGGTGTTCACTCATTCAGTCAGCCCACCTCTGCGGAGCGCTTGCAGGGCTCAGGGCCCCTGGCGCCGTCAGCTTTCCCCTTGTCACTCACCTTGTGGCAGGGCTGCACATGTGCCCTCCTTCCTGTCTCAGCCTCGACTCGAGCACGAGACTTGTGCCAGCCGCCCCCCCTCCGGCAGACACCGTCACATCGTCAGGCCTCTGGCCGGGCCGCCTGCTCCGCACGCGATCCCCACTCCTCCGACAATCACCACCCTAAGCAGAACTCAGCATGGTCCACACCCACGGGGTGTCACACTCCCCCCAGCACTGGGCTCTGAGCTCCCCGAGGAGTCTGCTCGAAGCCAGGAACCAGGCCGGGATCTGACACAGCCGCCGACATTTCTACACACCTGACCCTGTTCCCAGCACACACTCGTCCGCACGGCAACCCTGCGAGGCAGCCTGTGTTCTTGTTCTCACTTCCTCGACGGGTCAGCCAAGTCATGTGCCTGCTCTGGGTCTCAGCAGCAGGACCCGGATTCAACCAAGGGACTTCGGCTCCACAGTCCGTGATGTTAACCCCTGCCGATGAACCCGTGCTTCCAGAGACACCTACTCGGTCCAAAACTCACATGGTTCCTCCCTTATAAAACCTACACTCAGAATCAGCAAATAATCACAACAGTGGTGGTAAATGTTACAAAGAAAAATAAGCAGAATAAGGGATAGAAAGTGGCCGTATTTTACAGAGTTCAGGGGAAGTCTCTCTGAGGACACCTGAGCAGAGACCCAAACTCAAGGGAGCAGTACAAGACAAAAAAAATAAAAAAGGAGTTCCTGCTGTGGCATAAGGATGCGGGTTCGATCCCCGGCCTCACTCAGGGGGTTAAGGATCCGGCGTCGCCGCGAGCTGTGGTGTAGGTTGCAGACGCGGCTCGGATCCTGCGTTGCTGTGGCTGTGGTGCAGGCCGGTGGCTGCAGCTCCTAGCCTGGCAACCTCCACATGCCGCACCTGCTGCCTAAAAAGCAAAAAAGAAAGAAAGGAGTTGTCCATGGAAAAGGCCCCGGCTTGGAGTGAGACAGCTGTGCAAACCACTCACAGGACGTGCAGCGACAGACAGGCAAGGACTTTCCTGCTCCAAGTGTCAGTGTCCTCGCCCGAAAACCGGGGACGATCCCAACGCACCAGAGCTGGGCGGTGAAGGAAGCCACGTCCTAGGTCTCCAACCTACGCCAGCCCCGGGGCACTGCCCACCCCCAGCCCCCACACAAGCCTGATGACGCCCGGCCCACTCGCACCCCCTGCTGGCAGGATGTGGCACAGCAGCCATTCCGGAGCCTCGGTCCCCCGCCCCCACCTCTTCCAAAAGCCTGACCTACGCACTGCCAGTCACAGGGCGGGGGGATGACAAGAGACCCCTTCTGCCCTCCGGGAGCCCAGTCTAGGGAGCAAGCCCAACGTGAAGGCAGGCAACGACACCTCAAACAGGAGGTCCTAGGACCCAAGAAATGACGGGAACCCATGACAGTAGGATTTGCCCATGACACTCAGAGGGTTAGCAAGTGACACCTAAGCACACTCTGAACAGTGAACAGACGTGGACACAAGGGGAGGTCCCCCAGGCAGAGGGAAGAGAAGATGCAAAATCCAGGAAGCATAAAAGAAGGCACTGGCCGGCCTGAAGTGCTGTGCTTGGTTGTGCCACACTTGTGGGGCCTCCTACCAAAGTGGCTTGGTTGAAGAATAAAACCAAAGGAAGCTCGGGAGTTCTCGCTGTGGCACAGCAGAAGGAACCTGACTAGTATCCGTAAGGACTCGGGTTCGATCCCTGGCCTCGCTCAGTGGGTTCAAGGGTTAGGCGCTGCCATGAGCCGCAGCGTAGGTCGCAGATGCTGCTCAGATCCAGCGTTGCTGTGGGTGTGGTGCAGGCTGGCAGCTGCAGCTCCGATTAGACCCCTAGCTTGGGAACTTCTATGTGCGGCAGGTGAGGCCCTACAAAGCAAAAAAAAATCAGAACCAAAGAAAGCTGATTCCCAGGACCTCATACAGCTCTATCACCCACCATCCTGGGAAAAAACAAACTTCTCTCAAAAAAACCTTGTTCCACAGGAGCAGACAGGTCTCACACGCCCTGCGTTACCACAAAGGGTCAAGTGATGGCCCGCCCTGTCCTGGTCAAGTGACAACCTCCGCAGCCCTGGCCAGTCTTCCCCCCTCTGTTTCTCAGCCCCTCCTCTGAGCAGGGGGAAATTAATGCTTGCCTGCATCCTCTGCACCCTGGAGACACGAGCCCCTCCCTCTGGGGCTGTCCTGGGTAGGGGGTGGGGGGCGACACTACAGCCCAGTCCTCTCCCACAACCAAACGGCACCCTCCGCCACCCACTGCCCAAGTCCTCGTGAAAGCCAGAGACCCACGCGGTTTTGTTTCAGGTGTTTTATTAAGTGGGCCATACTGCAGCTGGTTTCTAAGTTGCAAAACAACATAAATTTAACAATAATAACAGCCAGTTAGACTCTGACGAGCTTTTTCTTTCCGTAAAAAAAAGAAAAAAAGAAAAAGACTTAAAACATACAATGGAGGGTTAAATAAATAACATGTTAAAAAGAAAAAAGAGAAGGCAAAAGAAAGCCTGTGGAAACATGCATATGTTTACCTCCGTGGGCCGTGTGCCAAGAGGGACGCGACGTGCCACGACGGTCCCTCCCGCCACCCGGCAAGACACGGGCTGACTTGGGCGGCCCCGCCGAGGAACCCCGACGGGCCTGCTCAGCGCGCCTGTGTGGCCTGCGACAGCCAAACAGCCACAGCCACGTTAATATAGAAAACGGTGGTTTAAAAACAACGGGGAATGGCCTCGGCATCGTGGCGGGCGAGGACACGGACGGCCCCGCAGGCGCCGCGGGCTCGGTCCAGGGAGGCCGCGGGCTCCACCACGGCGAGGGAGGGCCCGGCTTCAAAATAAGCCGCGCCGCCTCGGTCTCCCTCTGCTGATCTCCCTTTCACATGGAAGTGTGTGAAAAGCACATCGGCAAATAAACTCTAAAATAGATCCTTTTCCCAAAAATCCTCTACGTGTCTGTTTACAGTGAGCGGACGTCCGGGCCTGCACCCGCTGGGGGGGGGGGGAGGGAAAGAGCCCCCCCCCCAGGCCCTGCTGCCAGCAGCGCCGGCAGTCAGATATCGATGCCCTTGACCAAGGACGTCTCCAGCGTGATGTTGAACTCCTGCAGGGTCTGCAGCACGCGGATCAAGGAATTGACAAGCGTGTGGTCTTTGATGAGCGCCACGTCCTCATACATGTGTGCCGTGATGGGGCAGTCGGCCAGCAGGGCGATCCAGTGGTGCAGGAGGTGATCCCTGGCCGGGCGGGGTCGGTCCGGGGGGGGTCAGATGGAAGCGGAAGGGAGACGTCAGTGCGAGGCCGAGGCCAAGGCGGGAACCTCCCCGTCACCCCTTGAACAAAGGCGGAGGCTGGAGAAGCAGGTGTCTCCCCACCGCCCCCTCCCCCTCCCGAGAGCACCTGGCACAGACACCCTTGCACGGCTCCGAAAGGCCCCCACCGAGGGTGCCCCACACAGCCCAACCCAAAGAGGCACCGCCCGCTGCCACAGGGCTCACTCCACCTCTGCCTCCCTTGACCGCCAGCCGCCAGGTTGGGTCGGTACCACTCCCTCCACCCCAACAGCCCACCTCTCCCAGGGCAGCACGGCTCCTCCCCTGCCAGCGGCCACCACCGGACAAAGCAGTGCCCGCTGACATCCACACAGCACGCAGCACGTGCCAGGCCTGTGGTAAGAGAGCCAACCTTCGCGACGACCCTACGATATGTCTGATCTATGGTCCTCGTGCTTTTACCCATCACCCCCACGTTAACACGAAGACGAGGAGACTGAGGTGGACAGAGGCTGAGCAGCTCGTCCAAGAGCCCACGGCGCGGAAGTGGCTGATCTGCCACGGGAACTCGCTGGACCCGGGTCCAGAGTCTGGTTTTTGCCACTACACCGACTCCCTCCCCTCCACGGCCTCCATGAAAACCGCCTTGCCTGCCTGGGCTTCGGGCTCTCCCCTGACCCCCGCCAGAACCCCCAACGGCCTCGCCCCTCGGATGCGACAGTCGGTGAGGTCACATCGCTCCCGTCGCGGTCCCGGATTAACACTCGGCTCCGCCCCAGCTCCTCAGGCCCATCCCTTCCCGAGAGCCCCACATTCCACCCACTCTTCCCAACCCCACGCCCTCTGCTCCCCTGGCCCCTCCGCTAGTTCTGCCTGCCTCGAGCCGCCTTCTCCTTCTACCGCCTGCTAAGGCTCCGCTCAGACACCGCGCCCTCCCCTTCTCCTCTGTTCTCAGCCGCCCCTGCGAACACGGACTTCTCCCAACCCCCCAGCCCTGCCTCGTGCTGCATTTACCTACAGGACGAGCGACCCTCTAAGCGCTAGACCCGTTTTATTCGGTCTACGTCCTCGCCTCCCACGAGGCCTGGCACATTCAGAGGTTTCCTCGAAGAGTGACCAGGGATCTACACGCTGCTCCAAATTTTGTCAGTGAGGTGCTTTTATCCCGTCCCATCAAAGCGCGGCCCCTCCTCCCCAGGGAGGCTTTCACCGCAGCCCCCACGGAGCCCCTGCAGACGCGGCGGGAAACTGAGGGCCTCTCTGGAAGCCTCACCTGCCGCGGGCACCCCGTCCTCAGCCAGCCACGGCCCCTCCCACCCGGCCCCCAGCGCCACCCGCGAGGTGGGGTGCGCACACGGCCGCAGTACCTGGCTCCCAGGCACACCAGCATCTGAAACTTGCCGTCCTTGCCGATGTTCCTCGGGGTGCTGTTGATCGCGGTGACAAAGCGGCAGAAGCTCCGGGCCCTCGTGTGCCAGTTCTCCTCTGGGACCAGTTCGTTCTGCTCCAAAGTCTCATAGTAGGTCTGCGCCTTTTCTGTAAAGAGGGAAAAGCTGGCCGGTGGCAAAGGCCTCGACACCGACCGCCCCGACTGCTGCGCGGGCAGTCGCCACAGGCGAGCACCTCCGTGACGGGAACCTGGGAATCCTGACGTCACGGCGACCCCAGGGTTCCCACCTCTAGGTTTCACATTTCCTTAGGTGGCCCCTGACATAAAGACGGTCCTTTCTCGGCTCTGAAAATGAAACAAAGCTCTTGAGGGCAAAGCTTCGTGCCCAAAAACTCCGGTGGGAGCAGCACAGGGCCTGGACTGCAACGCCATCAACCGGCCTCTTGGACCCACGAGCAGGACGGGTGAGGCGTCGTGACGAAGCTCACGTTACATAAAAGATGCCTGCAAAGGACCCTTCCCGCCCAGGTCTCAGGAGGTCGGGGTAGGACAGCTTCTGTTGTGACCTCCGAGAAGCCTGAGAGCCCCCGACCCGGCTCCTGCACCTCGGACGCTGCTGTTGGTGCCCACACTGGGTGGGGGATCCCACCGCGGCCCCCCTGCATTGCCCACCCTCACACCCTAGCCCCACTCACCCAGGAAATCCCAGATGAAGACATTTTTGAAGAGCCGTGGCGATTTGAACCCATGCTGGAAAGCCTGCTCCAGGGCTGAGACGAGGCCACATTCCCCACAGAGCAGCAGCGTCAGGCTCCCCCGCTGCAGGAGCAAAGGGGAGTGTCAGCTCGGCCCCGTCCAGGTGCCCTCCCGCCACTGCACCCCGAGCGCACCACTCACACCCGAGAGGGCAGCAAGAGACAGGCAGGGACCTCGTCCAGTGCCCCCAGCACCTGGCAGGGCCTGGCTCAGAGCAGCTCTCAGTGAACAGCCTCTGAAGGAAGAGACAATGGATCTGGTCCCAACCAGGGACCAGAGCCCGTGTGGCCCTTGTTCAGGAGACCCAAACCAACTCAGAAGCGGACGGAAACAGGCATCTCCCGCTGTGGCTCAGCAGAAACGAATCTGACTGGTATCCATGAGGATGCAGGCTCGATCCCCGGCCCCGCTCATCCGGCACTGCTGTGGTGTGGGTCACAGACGTGGCTCGGATCTGGTGTTGCTGTGGCTGTGGTGCAGGCCGGCCGCTGTAGCTCCAATTTGACCCCTAGCCTGGGAACCTCCACATGCCGCGGGTGCGGCCAGAAGAAAAGAAGGAAGGAAGGAGGGAGAGAGGGAAAGGAAGGAAGGAAAGAAAGAAAGAAACACACCCTGCTCACTGGAGGCCTGGGACCCCGCTGAGTCAGCGGTGTGTAAGGAAAAGGGGGTAACCCTGGGCACGGCCCCCGAGGAAGGGTCTGCTTGATCGCCAACTGTACGAGGCACACGCTCTATGTGCCAGGCCACGAGCAGCACGAGGCCCTGCGCTGGCTCACCTCTTTCTCGGGCTTATGGAAGTGCTTCACGATGCCATTGACGGCCTCGCCAATGGACTCCTGGATCTGCCCAGTGTTCAGCTCTGATAAAAAAAAAAACCAACTGATCTCAGAGGAGGGCAGTGCTGAGCTTACGGAGCAAAAGACCGAGGACATGGAGACGCGGCCCCACCTGGACTGTGGGCAGCATGCCTCCTGCCTGCCCAACTCTGCTGAGCTTGCTTGTTTTAAAAGCTGGGGACTCTAAGTTCCCATCGTGGCTCAGTGGTTAACGAGTCCAATTATGAACCATGAGGTTGCAGGTTGGATCCCAGGCCTCCCTCAGTGGGTTAAGGATCCGGCGTTGCCGTGAGCTGTGGTGTAGGTTGCAGACGCGGTTCGGATCCCGCGTTGCTGTGGCTCTGGTGTGGGCCGGTGGCTATAGTTCCGATTCGACCCCTAGCCTGGGAGCCTCCATATGCTGCGGGTGCAGCCCTGGAAAAGACAAAAATAAATAAGTAAATAAAAGCTTGGGACAAAATGCAGAAGCTAACCCCTCAGAGTTGTGTCTCTAAGGAATGCTGGTTAGGGTCACTCTCCACTTTGCCCTGGAACTTTCGGCAATGAAAAGAAGGCCAAGACTTGACGGTGAAACCCAGAAACCAGGAGGGGAGGGTCCAAAAGTTGCCCTCTCCTCTGTGGGCATCCACGGAGCACAGACCTCCCGGCTCAGCTCCCAGAGCTCTGCCCTCCCCTTCCAGCCCGCCCAGGAGAGTGCCAAGTGCCCCCCGTGTCCCGAGAGGAGGGTGACACATGCCCCACCGGGTCCTGAGAGGAGGGTGACACGGGCCCGGGCGGCTGAGGAGGCCTGATCTGCCTCCCGTCTGGGCTCCCTGACATCAGCGCCCCCTCGGCCAGGCACTTACTGGGCTTGCTGTTGGGCGACACAGGCACGAGCCTCCGGATGACGCTGGGGGATGGCTGCAGGGGGGGCGTCCGGCACGGCCTCTCGTCCACTTCCGGCTGGGACATGAGCAGCTCCCCAACAAGGACCCGCTCCAGGCTGCCGTCGTCCATGCCCTTCCCCAGCCACCGGCCACATGGGAACCTGAGTGTCAGCAGTGGCCTGTCAGAGTGGCCAGCTCCTCCAGTGTCTGTCCCCCTGCTGCTCAGCAGGAGCCATCCTCAAGCCAATCCCTGGGGACAGGGACCCCTCACCGCCCTGCCCACCATCCCACCTGCAGCAGCAGCAGCGAGGCCCCCTGGGGGACTGGGCGGCCTGGAACCGCTTGGACGGGCGCCAGGCCTCATCGCGTGGAACTCGCACCCACTCTTTTCAGGGCATGAGGCAGAACCAGACAGGAAGGTGCCTCCGCCCATCACAGCCTAAAGGTCTCCCTGAGAACCCCCCACACCTAAGCATCAGCAAGTCCAGCCCCAGGCCCAAGGGCAGAGCTGAGCGAAGCCTTACTTGTAGGTGTGGCCGGTGACCCCGTTCCTGACCGTCACGTGCTCCACCAGCCACCGGGCGTACAGCCCGGCGTTGTCGTGGCCTATCTGCACCGTCGTGAGCTTCCCCAGGTTCTGGCACTGAGAGAAGAACCCAAGAGAGGATGACGCAGCTCAGGGCGACAGGGGTGGGGCCCCTGCTGGCTCAGGGGGCCGGGGCCCCAGTGGTCACTGGGTACGACTGCGGTGCGGGTTCAGTCCCTGGCCCGAGAACTTCCTCAAGCAGCAGGGCAGGAGGGAAGGTCAGGAGACGGTGGCACTCCTCAGAGGCACGGATGGGACTGATGGCTGGCAACCTGGCCCCAGTACGAGCAGGGGCAGGGCACCCGGTCCCACGTGCTGCCGAGGCTGGCAGTACAGAACCACCTCAGGAGGCATGATGCTGAGAAAGGAGACCACACCTGCAGGGCCTGGCAGCAGCAGGCTCCAAAAGCCACGCGGCAGGCTGGGCTCTCCGTGAACACTTGGGCCCATACTGCAAGAACCCTGGGGGCCTCTCGACCCACCCGCCGTGGACAGGGAGGCGGGCAGTGCAGACGGGCGTCTTCCAGCCAGGGACTACTTAGACGGACGGGCGGGCGCCCCCTCCCCCGTCGGCCTTGGCTCTGGTCTCATCATCTCGGTACAGGTCCAGTAGCCCAACTGCACAGATCCTGGCCTCGGGGCCACCCTCAGAAACCTGCCCACCGCGGCTGCTGAAACCCGGCCGGGGGCTGTGGTCCGGGTCATACACACCTCGAAGGTCATCTCCAGCACGTTCCTGGGAATCTGCAGAATCTGTGTCTCCCCCAGTTCTCCTGAGATGCAGATCCACGGGTTGGCGGTGAACATGGAACCGCCCAGCTTCTTGCTCGGCACGATCAGGATGTGGTAAGGAATCACTGGTGAGGGGAAACCACAAAGGCACGGAGGGCTCAGGGCCCTGACCTGCCCCAGGGGTGCTCCTGGTCCAGGGCCTAGAGCAGCGGGCCCCGAGGACCCAGTCCCTGGCCAGCTGCGAATGTCAACCGGTCTTCTCCTCAGTCTCACTCCTCTCAGGGTCACCACCGAAACACCCAAACCCAAGGCAGCTGCCAGCTCAGAGCTAAGCAAGCCTGTTCCTTAAACGACATCACCAACTCAACCCTGCGCTGAACTGCTTTTCCGGGCACTTTTCTCGTGATCATCTCATGACTCTAACGACAGGCCCCAGAGAGGCCAGGCAGGTGTCACAACGCATCTTCTGAGATGCTGAGAGGGCAACAGTTCCCCCCAGATCTCCTCCATTCCAGCCCGGTGCTGCTTCGGCTAAAGCCCGACCCTTGCTCTGAGAGGGACGAGTCCATGCTGCTGGGGCAGACAATCAGCTGCGGGGCAAACCCAGACCCTGTCCCCGCACAGCGTCTCTGGGTGCTGGAGAGACGAGACGCCAGGGGGCCTCCTCGGAGCGTTCTGAAGCCCCTTCCCCACTCTGCGGGCAGGAGACGGAGGCCCCCTGCAGGGCAGACGCTGCTGGCAGACACATGAGGAGGGAGGGCAGGACGGGGCCTGGACCCAACCCGCCCGCTCTCTGCATCCCCGGGGCCAGCCTGAAACCTGTGATGCTGCGCGATGCTGTCAGCCCCCAAGAGGGAGCGCGCCCCACAAAGCGTGCAGAGCGAGGGAGCCGCGCCACCTGCCGCTGCTGCTTAGGCCTCAGAGCGGCACCCAGGACCTCTGGGCCCACACGAGGCCGGGAGCTCCCTCCCCCAGAACAAGAGCAGGCAGCTCCAGGAGCAGCCCCGGAGGGCGCGTGCACGTCGACTAACGGGGACGCCGCGGGCCTGCGGCGCTGGGAGGCGCGGGGCTACTCACAGACGGTGGTGAAGACATTGGTGAAGCAGAAGTAATCCACGGCGCTGAAAGAGAGGAGGTGGTAGAGGAACTGCTCCTTCTCGTCGTCGCAGCGCAGGAAGGCATAGCGCTTGTACAGCTTCCTGCGGGAGGGAGGTGGCCGTCAGTCTCCGCCGAAAGAGAGCGAGAGGCCGGACTCTGCCGGCTCTGGAAGGAGGCCGCTAAGAGCACGTCAAGGCAAGCCCCGCAGAGGGGGCAGAGCCAGCACTCGGCCCGAGCACCAGAGGGAGAGGGGCTGAAGCTCCCGCAGGAACCACGCTCTGCCTGCGTCCGAGGGCTGGACCTACTGTGATGTCAGCTGTCAGGACGCGGGCTGCGGACCCCTCAGGGATGCCGTGGGCACCGCCGGGGCGTGGTGCGTGGGGAGCGACGGACGGCTGGCAGCAGGTCGGGGTCGGCACGCCTGCACCGCCAGTCTCGGGCCCCCAGCAGACCCGAGACCCGCAGGTCAGGGCACCCCTCTGAAGGAGAGCGGGAGCCGGGGACAGCTTCCGGGGAGAGGGACAGAGAGACTGGGGCTCCAGCAGGAAGAGCTGCAGGCCATCCCTTCCCTCGTCTGAAGCCTCCTCCAGTCCCACCTCACCCGCTGCTCCTGCATCAGAGACCAGCCCCCTACCGGGCAGCGCAGGCCCCCTGCACCCACGGGGCCAGGCTCCCTCCCCAAGGAGCGAGGCCATGGAGGGCCGGATGCACAGGGAAGCACACGGAGAACACAGGAAGGGCCCGTCCTGCCGGCCCAGACGGCCCTGGCCCTGCCCGAGAGCTCTGGGCCTCAGCAGACCAGGGCAGGGCCGCCCAGACGGCTGCTGAGACCCTTTCCACAGCTAATCCACCAGCCGAGGCCTCCTTTGCGCAGCTGCTACCCTTAAACACTGTCGTGGAGAATAAATCAGAAGAGGCTGCAGTAGAAGACGGCCCGCACCGAGCGGCCAGGTGAAAAGCTCTCTCTGGGATTCAAAGAGCCATAAGCCTAATGGCCCCAGAACAGGAGGGGCCTGAAGGACGCCACGGACTCAGACGGGGGTCGTCGAGGGGGAGAGGGACAGAGCGGAAAAGCCGAGCTGGCTAGAGCTGCGGCTCCGAGAAGCGGTCCGTTCACGTGCCGGGAAGTTCCGCCAGGATCAATGACAGACCCTCGACACACAGGCGGAAGCACTGGCCATCGGCCCTCCAAGCGATGGATTTCGCAGAAGTGAAGGGAAGGCCGCGGCCAATTTCGAGAAGCTTAAATTTAGTGCAGCTGCAGGTGCAAGGGGCCTGAGGGCGAAGCCCAGGCAGCGGCAGTGAGGGAGGGGCAGACGGAGCCGAGGCTGAGGACCGGGCACACGCAGGCGGGGTGCGGGGCTAGACAAGAGGTCATGCAGGATCCAAACTGTGACCCAGGTGGGCAGAAGGAGTGTGCGCTTCCTGCCACCAAGGGAGCGAGGCTGACGATCGGACGCAGACCCAGGACGAGCACCCCACCCAGCAGCGGGAACAGGGCCACGAGGGAGAACCGACCAGGCCCTGAAAGGAGGGTCTGAGGGGCTGGAGCTTCGAGCGAGCGAGCAGGGAGAGGGCGGAGCGAGGAGGACAGGCGGTGCCAAGTGCCCCCTTCCTCTCCCCACGCCCGCCCCAAATGCCCCCTGTGGCAGCAAACCCTGCTCATTTTCCACTCCCTGGAGAAGCGCAGGGGCAGACTCTCTTGTGAGAAGGTCTAGGCACTGAGTCAATTCTCAGCCTCTGTCCTCTAGCAAAACTATGGCTTAAAACAACAAACCAAACAGCAACCCCACGGCCTGTCCCTGGCTTGCTGCCGCCCAGGCCTTTAGGTTCACGGGCCACAGGCCTATCCGCTGCCCCTGCCTTCACAAAGCACCTTGGCCTGACCCCTCTCAGCCACCTGCAGCAGGAGACGCCCCCACAGCAGCAGGGTCGCGCCTGCCCCATCAGACCCTGGTGCCCACCCTGCCCCAGAGGCAGGTTGTGCCAGGACCACACCGGTCCTCTAGAACCTGGCACACAAACGATTCGCTTCCAAATGCCAGGCTTAAATGTTCACTGTTCTCTTTCAGTTGTTCTTTCAACTTCAAATTTTATTCCGAAGCCCTTTTGTCTCTAGAGGGAATCCAATGTAAGCACTTTAAGAACTGCTCTTTCATAACCTCTCAAAGTGAGCTCTCTAACCTTTCAAGGTTTTAAATCTGGTTTCTTGCTGTGGTTTAAACACACAACAAACAGTCTAAAAAATTACATTTTCACTTTGAATAAAAATAGATTCTGCAGGAGTTCCCATTGTGGCTCAGTTGTTAACAAACCCAACTAGTATCCATGAGGACACGGGTTCAATCCCTGACCTCGCTCAGTCAGTCAAGGATCCAGTGTTGCCGGGAGCTGTGGTGTAGGTCACAGACTCGGCTCAGATCTGGTGTTGCTGTGGCTGTGGTGTAGGCTGGCAGCTGTAGCTCCGATTCGACCCCTGGCCTGGGAACCTCCATATGCCGTGGGGGCAGCCCTAAAAAGCAAAACAAAAGGTTCTGCAGATTTAGTCCATTATACAAAATCTCCCCAAGGTTCACTCCCGTTGCATCGTCCACAGGGGAGTCACATGATAAAGGGTATCGTGAAAAGATACCCAAGGAAACGAAAATCACAAGGGAACGTGCCCAACAGGCCTGCCGATGAAGAAAGAACCAAGCACGTTATACACGGAAAAAAGGCACAGAAGCCTCTAGGCTCACAGGCCACATGCGTAGCCTTGCCCCTGACTTCAGCGGTACCGGGGCTGGACCCTCTCAGCCCGCTCTCCGCCAGGGTAGCGAGAGAGGCAGAGAGGGAGAGCCCCCGTCCCCTCCAGTGACTAAGGCCCGAGCAAACGTGAAGGACGTGAAATCGAGAGAGGGGACTGCGGTGGGAGGCGGGACACGCAGAGATCCGCGCCCGAGCTGGCCCCATGCTCAGGCACGAACGGGACTTAACGGGACATCTCCGGGGGTCGTTTTCACTGTCCCATCCTTCTCCCCGCAAGACGGGAAGGAGACCAAGAAGATGCCCGCGAGGCGTACAGGTCACGTGTGCGTCACAAGGAGAGAAGGACTCCCCAGCTCGGAGGTGCCCACTGAGGGTCCACCCTTCTCACCGCCTCTGTTCAGAAGGCCGTTGTGGGGGGCACGCAGACGCAGAAGGCAGGGACGTAACATAAGCAGACACAGAAGAAGAAGAAACACTGAGAAACGCTCAGCGGCTCCTTGAGCGTCGTCCCTGCATTTAGCAGTAGGGACAAACCCAACACCCCCTTCCCGTGGGGGTTGCCAGCCCCGCCGGCCACTCCCAGGAGCTGGCTCTACTCCAGGTGGAGTGGCCTTACTTGGTGAGCTCGTGGTCTGAGAGAAGCTGCTTCAGGTGTCTGGAAAGTAGCTTTTTTTCCATGGACAGCCGCACCCACGCTCTGGCTTTTCCCACGTCGGTCTTGATCTCCCCGATGTTCTGGATGTGCCTGAGCGGGGAGGGAAGAGGGAGGTGGAGGGGGGCAGAGGCGCCCACAGGGGAGACCCGAGCCCGCTGTTCAAAGGGGACGCCTTGGCGACAACTGGAAACAGACTCTGAGGGGCTTATCACACCTGAGCCCCGCCTGACCTCATGTCCTGAATCAGGGACACTCTCAGGGGAGACATGGCTGAGCCGGCATCGGACTTCCTCCGCTCCGAATCAAGAAATATTCCTACGGCCAAAAAAAGGTGGTTAAGTCCAGAGATCTGACCCCCCCCCCAAACAGGGATGACCCTTCTCGTCTCACGTCACTAATTTCTACAGGAAAAGGCTGCTTGCTTTGGTAGCGCTTTCATCAGCCATTTCGTGAATATTTAGTAAGTACCTTCTAGGTATCAAGACTTCATACTTTTATGCATATTATCTCATTTAACTCTCTCACAACTTATGAGACAATCATGGAAAGTTATCACAAAGGAGGGAACTAAAATTCAGAAGAGTCAGCTGCCTCGCGCCAGTCACCCAAGTGGCAAAGCCGGGACTGGATGAAACGCAGATCCTCCGGCCCCTAACCCAGCAGGTTCTCACCGTAAGTCACGGAAGCAGTGCTTCTACTTGGAGCTACTGCTCATGTCCTGCTTTTGCCTCAGAGAGCCCCAGGCCGTGCAAAGAACATGATCCAGAATGCTCAGCCCCCCCTAGATTCTATGTCTTTCTAGCCTCGTGTCTGGTCCAGTGTTTAAAATTAGTTATTGTGGAGCTCCTGCCACGGCTCAGTGGAAACAAATCTGAGGACGCAGGTTCAATCCCTGGCCTTGCTCAGTGGGTTAAGGATCCGGTGTTGCTGTGAGCTGTGGTGAGGGTCGCAGACACGGCTCGGGTCCAGCATAGCTGTGGCTCTGGAGTAGGCCAGCAGCTGTAGCTCTGATTCGACCCCTAGCCTGGGCACCTCCATATGCCTCCAGTGTGGCCCTAAAAAGACAACAATAAATAAAATAAAATTAGTATCACCATCATTAGCTGCTGAGAACTTCTGGCCATGGTTTATCCCTTGGCAATAACTTCTACAGCTTTTCTGAGAAGACTGCTCTCATACCCAGAAAGTAGACCAACAAACTCCTTAGAGAGTTTTGGTGCCTGGTTTTTAGCCAACTATTTCCCCCATGTTCAGTGCCAGTGGAGATCAGCTAGTTCAAGGGCAAAGTCGACACTGAGTTCAGCCTACCTTTTCACTCACTTAAATCCATCTTTACCATGAGGATAAGAACATCCAGGAAAGGTCAAAAAACTCCCTGGCAGAGAGAGGAGATGCTGCCGAGAAGCAGAAGGAGGAGGGACTGCCTGGAAGGGACACTGCGGACAGTGCAGTGAACAGGCCCGGGGACCAGAGGCGCCTAGTCTGGCCTCCTTCTCAGTTCACTGTGTGGTCTGGATCCCAGTTTCCTCCTCTTGTAAAATGAGGGCCGGACAAGATGAGCCCTGAGGCCCCTGCCAACTCCGATATTTTTATTTAAAAAAATAAAAAAACAAACAAAAAAACAGAAAGCAAGCGTACGGGGGCCATATACACCAGGCCTTGACTTTGAGGATTCCAAAGCCGGACACCGACAAGCAGGCTCTCTGGACCGACCCAGGATAGGTCATCTCAATGCCCATCTCAGAAGAGCGTCTGCTCCAAGCACAGGGCATCCCAACTCATTTAAAACCCAAAGTCATTCCAGGACTGGGTTCCTGCTGATGTAAATCTCCCATCTCACTGATCAAAAGTCTCCAGAAACACGTGATGGAAGCAAACCCCACGGCCTGGCACGCTCTGCGGCCCAGAGCCCTGCGGTGCAACATTTTCACAAGGAAAGGGGACAGCGCGAAGGCTTCACTGACCCGCGACAGTGACAGTCTGCGCAGACGCTGCCTTCAGGGGGCAGCGGGGCGCGCGGAGGGCGAGCGGTCCAGCGGCACAGAGACCGCCTTACCTGACGGGCCGACGCTTCCCGAGGCGAGTTTTCTCTGCTGGTTTTCCTGATAATGCAACAGGTGCGACCACAAGGCTGATTTCCCCTGGAACCAATGCAAGGAAGAAAGACCTCTCACTTTAGATTTCTGAGGGCACGGCATCCAGCCAACAGTCAGAGATGATTTGAACACAGAGATGTGGGCTTCCGCTAAAAAGCATCTGTCCTGTTTCTGATCTCAACCTACTCCTGGACGCAGTGTACACAAACAGACACTCCCCCACCCACTAAATCCAGGAGAAAGATAAAGAATGAAAGGGAACAGAACAAAGAAATGGGTCCTCCACGGAGAATAGGAAAGACGTGGCCAAAACAGACCCTGCCACTGGCCCAGTGGGAAGGACGAAAGAAGCAAATGACCAATCAGTCTCTAAATGGTCTGCTGGCTAAAGGTCCGCTGGGCGAGCAGACGATGTGGCTTCTGCACAGAGGCGCTGAGACCCAGTCTATAAGACTCTATGACAGCTCCACATCC
Source organism: Phacochoerus africanus (assembly GCF_016906955.1). Lineage (NCBI taxonomy): Eukaryota > Metazoa > Chordata > Mammalia > Artiodactyla > Suidae > Phacochoerus > Phacochoerus africanus. The sequence continues at coordinate 413,110 of NC_062554.1, read as the reverse complement.
TGAAACATCTGAAGGCACGGCTGCCCCAGGGCTGCCACGGAGAGCAAGCCATCACCAGGAGGATCTACCGCGGGCACTTGGAAAAGCTGCAGGAAAGGGGGCTGGCCCTTAGCTGCGAGCTGAGGCCCACCGCAGTCCACACAGCACAGCCGGGCATTTAAAAACCTAAGACACGCAGCTTCAACTGCTGGAGACGTGCAGTGATCTGTCATTTCACCACGGCGCAACCTGAGCAGCACGTTCGAGCCTGAAATAAGGGAACAACGTGCCTACAGCTAGTGGCCCAGCCGGCCGCCCAGCAACTGCTCTGTCTCTTTCTAGTGCACAGTGACGTTTGCCACAGGATATAAACTTTCTTTCAGATGCACGGGAGTTCTCTAGTGGCCCAGCAGGTTAAGGATGTGGGTGGTCACTGCAGCGGTTTGGGCTGATGCTGTGCGGCAGGTCTGCTCCCCGGCCCGGGAGCTTCCGCACGCCACAGGGGTGGCCAAAAAGTAAAAAGAAAACGAAAAGCGGATTCGTGGTAAATCTTCCCATACAGTCGATAAAATATAAACGTAGTACACGTCTGACTTAGAAGTAGGACTTATTATGATCATTTATATTATGTGACTGTATTTTATGACGGAAGCTACAGAGCACGTCCTGGGGCTTGCTATGAACTAAGCGCTGTGTTGAGTTTTTAACACACAGTATTTTATTTAACGTTCCAGACAACCCTACAAGACCAGTAGCCCTGTCCTCGCGTCTCCAGAAAAGAACAGACTGAGGGTCAGAAAAACTAAGTAACTTGTAGGAAGAGCGCACGGCTAGGCAGGACAGTGCTGGGCCTCAGGTGCCAGAGGAGCTCGTGTTGGAACCATCGCCCTTCGAAGGGTGCTCTCCGCAGGCTCCTTCTGGAAGACAGCGTCTGAACTCCTGAAGCTACACTTTCTGAAGAAAATGTTACGCTCTGCAATGAATGTGAGGATTTAAGGTCCCAGGATTTTCCCCAGGAGACTTTCAAGGCTCTGTTTTATTTTTATCCACCAACTTGAGCTGTTTTGGGGGAAAAAGAATTCAAGCATTTGAATGGGGAAAAAGACCCTCATCTATAGATCAGCAAACTCTTGACATAAACTTTCTGTATGTTTGGATTTCCTGTAAGATTAAACCAATGTAAAACCTCAACGACAGGTTTATAAAAAAAAAAAAAAGCTAAAACTAGAAAAGACTATTTCTTATTCACTGAAATACCAAATGTTTGAGCAAACACCTGGCCAACATCATCAGTGAGATTTACCCTCCTGTGCTGCTACCGACTGGTGCAGCAACACGGTGTACGTAGGAGATGCATGATGAGAGCTTAAAACATCCATGCGCTTGGAGTTCCCGTCATGGCGCAGTGGACATGAATCCGACTAGGAGCCGTGAGGTTGAGGGTTCGATCCCTGGCCTCGCTCAGTGGGTCAAGGATCAGCCCGGCTGCTCTCTCACCTGGCCCTTGCTGTCCTGCTCACTAGTGCAGTGGCTGAGTGCCGTGAGCTGTGGTGTAGGTTGCAGACGTGGCTGGGGTCCTGCGTGGCTGTGGCTGTGGCGTAGGCCAGCAGCTGTAGCTCCGATTTGACCCCTAGTCTGGGAACCTCCATATGCCGTAGGTGCTGTCCTAAAGAGAAAAAAAAAAAATGCTCTTTGATTTAGAAATTCAACTTCTAGAAACCCATTCATCCATCCATTGACCGAAACCACTGGAGCAGACTATCTCCAGAATCAAAGCAGATTAGGAAGGCAGCCGTCTGGATGTGACACAAATTTGGCCGGTCACCAGAGTCCTTACACGCAGTGATGGCGTCAAAGGCAAGAGCGACGCCAGGCCGCTGTGCCCGAGGCCGCCTGGGCACTCAGCCACTGCACTAGTGAGCAGGACAGCAAGGGCCAGGTGAGAGAGCAGCCGGGCTGAGGCCTAGTGACAGGGCAAGGGGGGCGCTCTCGTTCAAGAGATGTGATTGTTCTTTTTCTTTGTTGGCAAAGGGGTTGATTGGGACTGCAAGATTCAATACAGCCCGGCGAGCCATCTGGGAATGTGGCCACACGACTTACAGCACCAGATTCTCCAAGAATGTCACATGCATGAAAAATGAGAAACAATCCCTTTCACTAACCAGTCCTCAAATGGCAACAGTCAGAAAACCAGTGTGAAAAACCAAACCTCACCTCTAACTGTCACAAAACATACTAAAGAAGGAAGTCCACATCCTTGGGAAATGTCTCCAAAAGCCAGAGAGAGTGAGGAAAAGAGAGGCTCTCGTGAGCACCTGCTGCAGGCAGCCCTGCAGGCAGGCAGCTGACCTAGGAGGTTAGCAACAAAGACTGCAGTTTGGGTTCTCCTTTGTTTATTGAAGGTTTTTTGTCTTTTGAGGGCTGCACCTGCAGCATATGGAGGTTCCCAGGCTAGGGGTTGAATCGGAGCTGTAGCTGCCGGCCTACACCACAGCCGAGCCACGTCTGCGACCTACACCACAGCTCACGGCAACGCTGGATCCTTAACTCACTAAGCCAGGCCAGGGATCGAACCTGCAACCTCAGGGTTCCTAGTCGGATTCGTTTCCACTGCTCCACGACAGGAACTCTGCCCTGTGAATTCTTGAAGGATGTAGCTGCAAAGCCTCAGGGGACAGGTTAAAACATGTGATGATATGGTATTATTACTATTTTATAATGCCTCACTAACTAACCCCCTAAAGATTTTTATGGAGAATGTTAAAAAGCTTGGGGAGGGGGGGCATACGTTTCACAAAAAAACTGAAAGACCTTAACTATATTGCCAGGCTTGCTAAGCCTGAAGGAAAATGATAAAATGAGTATGTATGTTCCACTCCTTTATTACAGAGAAAAGGAAAGAAACAGAAATTCTTCACGTCAGACCCAGCATAGTCATAGCTGTCACATGCTGCGTACCAACACGCTGAAACTTACTCTCACTGTATCTAATCACCATAACGACCCCGAAAGGCAGGTTTCATTAACTCTGTATTACAGATAAGGAAGATGAGATCTGAAATCACAAGTCATGTAAAGTCATCCACTGAAGCTAGGATGAAAATGCAAGTCCGGAGTTCCCACAGCAGAAATGAATCTGACTAGGAACCTTGAGGGTGTGGGTTTGATCCTGGCCTCGCTCAGTGGGTTAAGGATCCAGCATTGCCATGGGCTGTGGTGCAGGTCGCAGACGTGGCTCAGATCTGGCATTGCTGTGGCTCTGGCGTAGGCTGGTGGCTACAGCTCTGATTGGACCCCTAGCCTGGGAACCTCCATATGCTGCAGGTGTGGCCCTTAAAAGACAAAAAGACCAAAATAAATAAATAAACAAATAAATAAAATGCAAGTCCTTCTGAACCCAAAGCCCAAGGAGTTGCTACCATCCTGCAGCACTCCCAAAATTTTAGGGGTGTGATACACGATGATTAACATTCTTAAAAATCTGGGAGCTCCCTTGCAGTGTAGCAGGTTAAGGATCTAGTGCTGTCACCGCAACAGCTTGGGTCACTGCTGTGGCGCAGGTTCAATCCCTGGCCCAGGAACTTGCACACGCCACAGGTGTGGCCAAAAAAAATCTGTAATCACAGTCTTGTTTATAATACTGAAAAATCAGAAATAACCCAAATGACCAAGGACTGATTCGTGCTGCAGATCTACACTGTGGCAACAGTAATTAAACCCGAGATTTCAGATGAAGAACACAAACATTCAGAGAACCTCCCATTTGTGGGCTTTACACAAATGACCTGATCACGTCCCCACCCGGATCCCACAGAGGTGAGTACTTTCAAAACTCCACCACACACACGTGGAAACAGCTGAGGGGAGCTAGGCACCGCGTTCAGCCTCATAAACCTATCAACCGGGAATTAAAACCAGGACTCCCTGACTTAAAGTCTCGGCTCTGAAACACTCACTATGCTGTCACCTAAAGCTTCGTTAAGGACATGCAAGAGGTATTTTGAGGGAGAAAAAACAGGTTCCAAGACATTACGCACAGTATGATCCCATTTGGATTTCTTAAAAAACAGCTTTACAGCTCACATAATTCGCGTCACCATAAAATTCACACTTATGAAGTGTACAATTTTCTGCACCAAAAACCTTTCTGGGGGGCGGGGGCTGCATGCTCTGGGCCAGAGAGCAAAGCCGTACAGTTGCGACCTGCACCTTCACCACTGCACCACAAGGGAATTTGCAAAAAATCGGTTCTTTCGACTATTCACAGAGCCGTGTACCTAATTTCAGATCCTTTCCAGTACCCCAAAAAAGAAACCCCACTAGCAGGCACGCCTCGTCCCTCCTTCCTGCTGGCCCTCACCAACCTTCTGTCTACGGGTCTGCCTATTCCAGACATTTTACACAAGGGAGACCGTACACCAGGGGGTCTTCTGTGTCTGGCTTCTTCCACTTGGCGTGTCTTCGAGCCTCATCCTCACTGTACTGGGTCCTGCTTCACTCCTACTACTGCTGAACATTTCGCTATACGACTACACCGCATTTAGCATCTCTAGTCATCAGCTTACAGACATTTGGGTTGTTCCACGTTTTGGATATTGGGAGTAAGACGGCCAGAAGTAGGACCTGCTCCGCCATTTCTCTCGACCAGTAGCTAGCAGTGGACCTGCTGGGTCATATGGCGACTCTAACTCTTCAAGGAGCTGCCAGAGTCTTTTCTGAAGCAGCTGGACCAACTTTATAGTCACATCAGCAACATCGGAAGGGTCTGATTTTTCCACATCCTTACTAACACCTGTTATTGTCTTTTTTTTTTTTTTGCCTTTTTCTAGGGCCGCTCCCACGGCATATGGAGGTTCCCAGGCTGGGGTCTAATCGGAGCTGTAGCCGCTGGCCTACACCACAGCCATAGCAACGCGGGGGGATCCGAGCAGCGTCTGCGATCTACACCACAGCTCACGGCAACGCCAGATCCTTAACCCACTGAGCAAGGCCAGGAATCAAACCCACAACCTAATGGCTCCCAGTCGGATTCGTTAACCATGGAGCCACGACGGGAACGCCGTACCTGTAATTGTCTTTTTTATTTTAGCTATCCTATTCGATGTGAAAAGCTATCTCGTTGTTCTGCTGGATTTGTCAGTTCGCAGCTGTACACGGGCCCATGTGCACAGAGAATGGCTCTGAAGGACTAATGAGGTGGATGCCGCTGTGCTCATGAGAATGCAAACTCCGAGGGCAGGCATCTCGGTCTGTTTGTGCACTGAGGCATCTCAAGTGCCTGTAAGAGTGCCTGGCACACTGCAGGCCCCAAGTACATATTTTCTGGATTCTTACATATATTCTCTAATTTTTCCACTAATTAAACTGCCTCTGAACACGTTTCAAGCCCTTTTCAAATGTAGAAAAGCCGGACAAGTGTGGGCAAGCTACTAAAGAAAAGGGGAAAGGCAGCTGCTGAGCAGGGAGAGGCAGGCAGTCGCTACCTGCTTTACTTGCAGCCCGTGGCTCCAGATGCGCTCCAGGAGGTCGCAGAGGCTGGCGATCAGCGTGTTCTCCTCCACTCCTGTGATGCTCACCTCCCCGTGCCCCAGCTCCACAGCCTCTCGCCCCATCTTCTCCACCAGCATCCTCTTGGTCTACAAGAAACCAGTCAGTGAGACCAGGCACCCACAGTGAGACCCCACTCAGCCGCAGCGGCTGTGGCCGCCTGCACAGCCACCGCCGGACTCGGAGGGCAAGACGGGGTGGACCACAGCTCAGGGGCATCTATGCCCTCCAGGCAGGTTACGGCCGAGCAGCTTCTCCAAAGGCTCAGCTGAGAAGAACAGAACACGGAAACCGCGGCACGATGCCGGGCCAGCGACGTCACCACTCCAGATTCAGTCTTTCCATTTACGAAATGAAAACAGTTGAGCAAACCCTTTGATCAGGCTCCCCTCTGACATTATTGGCTTCTCACCGCTTAACTTATCAAACAATCCTTTCAGCATTTAATCCTGGAAATACATCTAAAGTACCTGTCAAGGGGATAAAAACTGAGAAGGAATAATTTGCTTTTAGGAGTTCCCACTGTGGCTCAGTGGTAATGAACCTGACTGGTATCTATGAGGATGCAGGTTCAATCCCTGGCCTCAGTCAGTGGGTTAAGGATCTGGTGTTGCCATGAGCTGTGGTGCAGGTCACAGACGCGGCTCAGATCTCGAATTGCTGTGGCTGTGGTGTAGACTGGCAGCTGTAGCTCTGATTCGACCCGCAGCCTAGAAATTCCATACACCTCAGGTGCAGCCCTAAAAAGCAAAAAAAAAAAAAAAAAGTAATTTTAGGTAAAAATTTTCACATGCTCATTGCAAAACAAAAACAAAAAAAACATGCTGTATGATGAGAATTGCAGTTTTAACTACTGCGTGCCAGGACTTGTATTAAGCATTACCTTTTCTCAATTAGGCCTAATAACTGAGGATATTACTATTTTCCACAATTTACGATGAGGAAATTGAGGTCAGAGCACTTAAGTAACTTACCCAAACTCACAAAGCAAAGAAGTAGCAGATTTGGTCTTTGAATCTAAAGCTGCCTGAACACTAAATCCAAGTTCTTAAGTAAGATTTAACCTTGTTATAAATTCTGTGACAAAAATCTAAAGACCAAGGCAAAAAAAAAAAAAAAAAAATCACCCATATCTTACCTTTCAAAAGCAACAACTCTCACATTTTGACGAATTTCTTTCCAGTCTATTTTTAATGTTTTTATTGTCAAACAGATCTCACGTACAGACACCTATACGCACACGTGTGTGTGCTATTAGACTATCACAGCCATACCCAGGTTGGGAACCAACCTACCTCCCACCTGCACCCCTGAAAAGCCCGGGTGCCTTTTCAGATCGCCTTCCCGCTCTCGAAGTGGTCACTCTTCTGACTCACACAATAAACTTACAGAAAAGCAAGAAAACGATCATCACGGATGTTTCATCCCTAAACAGTGCGGTTCAGTTTTGCCAGCGTATTTCCTCTCGTCATTTTCTTTTTCACTCAACGTCACGTTTGTCAGATGCATCCGCACTGACAACGACACCCGCGGTGCGCCTCCATCACTGCATCGTACCCCACTGCATAGTACACTGCAACTGATTCTGTGTTCTCCTACTGACTGGCACTTGGGTTGACTCTGGTCAGGGGCTATTACAAGACTCCTGCTGTCAACCTTCTGATACTTTTATCTCCTGGCTCCCATCGCAAAGGCTGCTCTGGGGAAAATACCCAGAATACTGGGGAGTCAATGCGTTCCTGATTTCCAAAGCAGCTGTACCAATTTTCACTTCTAACAGCTTCAGAGTCCCCTGCTGCTCCACAGGCCAGCCAACAGTGACAGCGTAAGGCCCACGACTGCATGTCTTCGATCCGAAGACGTACACTTTCCCGCATGTTAGCAAACCTGCAGTGGGCATGACCTTCGTGGTCATGGCTGGTCGGGCAGTGGACGTAAGGAAGTTGCCACTGCCCGGCCTGTACCTCAAAACTCGAGAAGCAAAGCCCAGAGAGAAGAGAGGAGCCCTCTTCCACCACAGTCAACACCGCCCATGCTCCTCGGGGCAGAAAAGACCACGCTGCTGGGAAAACTGTGGGCATCCAGGACCCGGACGAACCCACGCATTTTCTTTTAAACGCCTCAAGTCAAAATATCAGTACTGATTTATCAACCTGACTTGAAACAGTTATAATTTCCTCTGCAAAAGAAAGTGTATTTGATTTCACTCTATAAATGAGGACCACTTAGAAATAAAAGGCAGGAAAATCTCCTTTTTCCACTGATGAACAAACAGATGTAGGAAAAACCAAGTTTGTTCAATTCTCTTTAAAAGTACAGTGTACTGATTGGGTTGAAAGGCTATATATTTTTATTAGAAATTTAAAGTCATAACTAAAACATTAAAAATTAAGAGTGATTCTCTGGTGATCCAATCCCACTTTTGATATATACCCAGAAAAATTGAAACTGGGATCTCTTATCTCCGCACCCCAGGCTCACGGCAGCATTATTCCCAATGGCCCAGATCTGGACACCACCTCGGGAGCCCTGACAGATGAACCTGTGGTCAATTCACGGGACGGAACGTCACTCAGCCTTGAAAGAGGCGTCCCTGCCGTTCGCAGTGACACGGATGAACCTGGAGGACAAGACGCTCAGTGACACAAGCCACGCAGGGCACACAGCACGTGATTCCACTCACATAAGGCACCTGACGTCGGCCAACAAACTCACTGCCGAGTCAAACTCACTGCCAAAGTGGAGAGAACAGAGTGGTGGCAGCTGGGGCTGGGGCTGGGGACAAAGGGGGCCCTGCGCTCAGGGGGTACGAAGTGTCAGGACTGACGGTGAGATGAGGACGCTCCAGAGTGCGAGCCACTGCTCTTTGGCAGGACAGCGCAGCGCGGGCTAGGCCGGGAGGGCAGACCTCACGGTGTGGTCTCACCACAAAATAAACACGCGAACAACACGAAAGAACACAAGGAGATGTTTGCCGTGACGGCGGTGGCGGCATCACCAGCGTGTGCACACGTCCAACCTCCCCGAGACGCACGTGGGCACGTCGGAGCCCTCTGCACACCAGCTACACCCTAACGAAACTTTTAAAAATGACTACTCCTGTGGAAATGCAGAAAAACATCCGACAACAAGCTTACACTGAATACTACACTGGCACAGAGCAGGCACGCAGTGAATTCTCGCTTCTAGACAAATGACATCAGTGGCCATCAGGTTAAAACAAAAACAGTTTCATGTTTAGGACTCATCTGCTGAAGACAATTCGACTACATTATTTAAGATACTCCTTAAATTTAATGATTTTAAATAAGTAATATAAGAGGTCTAAAATTAAAAACCACATCTGCCTCTCAGGTTTAAAGAATACATGTTAAGTTTACATCAAGCAAGTGCGCTTGCTCTCATTAACGGTCTATTTCTTAAAAAACAAATACACCTAATTCCAAGGTCAGAGGCTCTGAACATTAGGAGGACCCCACTGCGTGCCTGGCATCTTCGCTCTCAGGGAAGAGCACGGGCGGCGCGAAGCCCCGCTCCCCCTCGACGGCCGGGACGCGCGTGCGCAGAGGCGCCCGGGGACGCAAGCGCAGGGGCGCCGGCACCCACCTTGTTGCGGCACTCCTTCAGCAGCCCCTCCACGAACTTCCAGTTGGTCTGGGCGATCACGGACGGGGAGAGGTTGGACAGTTTGGGCTGTCGGATGGTGCTGCCCATGTTCCTGGCTTCCTGGATGTACTTCTAAAGCAAAGGGGAAAAATCAGACTCTTGCCCAGGCACACGGACCACGGGCAAGCAGTCCTGGTGGGCGTCTGAAGAGGGCGCTGCCACCCTGCACGTTCTCACGGCCTCTTTCTAGGCTCGGAGCCCCAAGATGAACAGGCAACACTGTGTTATCTTAGGGGGAAAGTGAAATAAGGTGATAAATTAGTGCTTTTTTTCTGATGTAAAGCCCTCCCTAACTACTGGAATTACCGTGGCTCTAACGTTATGTCATGTTTTTAACTACAACTCAGGCTGCACCACGTGTGAGCAGCTCTTAGGAGTAACCCATTCGGAGCTCAGAGCATCATCACTGAGAAAATCGCTTTGCCCACCCAGCTGGGAGGATTTGATTCCTCTGTTCAAAGACTGCCATGCTCGCTAACTTGGGCCTGGAAAGCATGTCTGCACACTCAGCACGAGTTCCGTTTCCGCTTTTCGACCATTTGCTGGTGGTTCCCCAAATCCTTGTTTAACAGAGAACCCGCACCGATGCAGCAACCCACACACTGAGCGCCTCTCAGGAGTCTAGGTTCGCGACCTACATCTCTCTCCCAACCTCCTCCTTCCCCAGATTCATGCCGGCACAAGTCCGTCCACTCCATTCTGGCCGCTCGTCTGCCCCCACTGACCCCCAGGCTTAGGCTGCAGTCACCGTGGCCTGGGCTGCTGCCACGTGCCTCTGCCCTGCCGGTACCTCCAGGACCTCCCTCCTAAGAACTGTCGGCCCACAGCCTCCGCCACATACCACCAGGCTTTGGACCCTGCACCTCCTCTGCTACACTGCTCGCCTCTGTCTCCTCAAGACTTAAATGCTGCTTCCCCCGAGCAGTTCTGTTTGAGAGTACCCTGGAGACAACGGACCTCTGCTTTCTCTGACCAGTGATGAAACACCAGTGTGCCTCTTATGGGCCCTTTCGAGACTCTTCTACAGAAGCCAGCTGTGTACCTGCCTTTGCTCCCTTAATAAACTAAGATTCCCTAAGGACAAAGGGGCCTCCTTGTCCTCCTTACATTTCGAAGTACTTCCTACAGTGATTCTGACCAAAACGTGCTCAATAAACAGGTGGGAGAGCCGGGGAAACGTGTGATACCCTGCATCCAACACCCATTACGCCACCTCACAGCAACTCTAAGCTAAACTGTACTCTCTAAACCAGCAGTTACGAACTCATAACCGTACATGCAATTTTAATTTAACTCACTTAAAACATGGCAAAAGCAAAATATTTTCCCAATCACTGAGGTGCCAGACACATATGAAAACAACATGCTTTACTGGACTTTACTGGTATAAAAGGCAAACAGCAGAGCCTTTTCTCAAAGAGAAGTTGCTGAACTGTTTCTAAAGATGAAGCTCCATTTTCACAACTTCTCTGCAACTCAGTAAGGCAGGGTCTCCAACCTGAGGTTTATAACTAGCAACTTTACTGGTAAAAGTTACACCAGAACTAAGAAACTCAGCTTACAAGCAGTAAGGTCTCAGGTCAATTCAAGAATCTTCAATAATAAATTCCTTTGCTCCTCTGAGAAAAAAGTCAAGATCACATATTTTAAAGTAAGACACAGGAGGCTCCCTGGTAGCCCAGCAGGTTAAGGATCCAGTGCTGTCACTACTGCAGCCTGGGTCACTGCTGTGGCACAGGTTTGACCCCTGGCCTGGGAACTTCTTCATGCCTCAGGTGTGGCCAAAATTAATTAATTAAGATGCAGAAGAAATAGGAAAAAAGGCTCCCCTTCCCCAGGTTTAGAGATTCACAGCATTAACCCCAGTTCAGCTATTCCTCCTCCTCACTCGAGCAAAACTGACTTCTTTACTACCGTACCACCACAAAAAGCCTCCAAAATTTTAAAAAGATTCCTCCCAAGTTTCAAACTCATCTTCTGAGGTCCCGGCCTCCCCTCCCGCTCCCCCGGCCCCGGGAGGAAGACGCCTGCACGAGCGACTACTGACAGGGCAGCGAAAGTTCTCTTCCAAGCACTGGCATCGCTCCGGAACAAGGCCGCACATCTGGCTCAGCCAGACGCTGCACGTCCTGGATCTGCCGTGACCTGGGCCCACACCAGCTACCAGGAACGAACCTATCAGTAACGCTCCTTGCTGGAGAGGACATTTGAATCAGATCAGAGGCCAAGGAAATGGGGACGAGAAGGGGGTGGAGCATGAAGACAGGGTCATTCTTGGTCACTTCCAAGGAGTCTGACCTCTCTCTGGTCATTGTCCAAACGCAGGTGCTCCGTGTGCTGCTTCTGCCGGTCTTTCCGCCTCCACTGGGCAGGGGCATTTCTTTTTGTCCACCTGGCGAGATCAAAGCCGACGATGAAGACTCTCCCGCTAAGAAGGAAGGTTAACTGACAGGAGGAAACTTAAAACATCCAGGGACCAATGCTGGCCACGGGAAATCCCCACGAAGTCCCCAGAGGTGGCTCCGAAACTTGAAAAGCGCAGCTTAAAGATCAGTGACTGCGGAAGAGCGAGCTAACTCCTCAGCGAACAGAAACAGATGGATGTGATATTATATATACAATATATAACACACAGTCTCAAACACCCACAGAAGCCCTGCTTTCAGATCTCTTCTCCCCCAGCTCTGCCTGGGCACTGACACAATTATCAGAAAAGTAACGAAGAAGAGCAGTCCTGCTAAGGGACCCACTTTCAATTCTGACTCCAACCATTTCGGCCACCACTTCCTGGAGACGGCGCTGGCTGGGCGCCCAGCCGCAGCCTGCCCTCCGACGGCTGACACGTGGTGTCACCCCAGTCTGCACGGCGGAGGCAGCTGACGACCCGCTCTCACCTGTTCCCTTGTCCAAGCATGTGAACAACCTGGACAGGTCATGTCTTCTCCATTATCTGCTTTACAATAGCCAGGGTCTCCGCCAGGTCCCGCACGACCCTCACCACCACGGCTAGAGAGCTGCACGAGGGAGTCCCTGGGGTCGACTCACTTGTTGCTGGCTGGCCCGGTGGAGAGCACGTCCGACTGCAGCTTAGGGAAGAAGCCCGGCTCATACTTTCCTTGTCCGATCTTCATGTCCAGCAGGTGCGGGTGAACCGCAGTATGATCGATTTTTGCCAGTCGCAGCTCAATTGCCTTCTCTGGATGAGAATGAAAAAATAAAATATACTGTATTCTGGGTCACAAAACAAGTCTCAATAAACTCAAAATAACATAAATCTACAAAGTATGTCTGGTGACAATAATCAATAATAATGTCTTAAAACTGAATAACACACTTCTAAATAACCCGAGGGTGAAAAAAGGAAAATGAGAAAGTATTTTGAGTTGAATTAAAAGAAAACACAAAATATCAAAATTTGTGTGACATCATTAAAATATTACTTAAAAGATTTAGAGCTTTAGGAAAAAAGTCTCTAACAACCTTGGCTTCCACCGTAAGAAACTAGAAACAGAAGAGCGAATTACATACCAACAAGGTACAAGAAAGGAAACAATAAAGGCCCGAGGAAACTCCATGAAACAGCAAATAGGCACTCCCGTCGTGGCTCAGCCGAAACGAATCTGACTAGGAACCGTGAGGTTGAAGGTCTGATCCCTGGCCTCACTCAGTGGGTTAAGGATCTGGCGTTGCTATGGCTGTGGTGTAGGTCACAACACCGCTCAGACCTGGTGTTGCTGTGGCTGTGGTGCAAGCCGGCAGCTGCAGCTCCAATTAGACCCCTAGCCTGGAAAACTCCATATGCCACAGGTGCGGCCCTAAAAAGCAAAAAAAAAAAAAAAGAAAGAAAGAAAGAAAGAAACGGCAAACAGAAAATTAGTGAATCTGAAAACTGGTTCTTTCAAAAGATCAGCAAAAATGTTATCAGTCCTTCGGATGACAGATTTTTAAAAGACACAACCACCAACATCAGAAAAGAGGGGCGACGTTGCTAGAGAGCCTGCAGATATTACTAAGGGAGTATTACAGACAGCTTAGCGCCAACAAATGTGACAACAGATGAAAGTCACAAAGCTCACTCAAGGAAAAAAGACAACCTGAATACCCCTATAGCTAAGTTTTAAATTGAACCTATAGTCTAAAACCTTCCTACCATGAAAACTCCAGGCCCAGGTAGCTTCACTGATGAATTCTGCTAAACATTTAAAGAAGAAATAATATCACTTACACAAGATCTTCCAGGAAACTGAAGAGACTATTTCCCAACTTATTCTATGAGGCCAGCATTACCCTGATACCAAATCAGAAGAAGATATTAAAAGAAAATTATGAACCAAATCCCTCATGAAAATAGATGCAAAACTTCTAAACAAATTTTTAGGAAAGCAGATCTAGTAATAAACAAAAATATGTCATGATCAAATAGAGTTTATCTCAGGAATGCAAGACTGATTTACACATTCAAAAATCATGGAGTTCCCATCGTGGCTCAGCAATAACAATTCCAACTGATATCCATGAGGACACGGGTTCAATCCCTGGCCTCGCTCAGTGGGTTAAGGATCTGGTGTTGCAGTGAGCAGTGGTATAGGTCACAGACGTGGCTCAGAGCTGGCGTTGCTGTGGCTGTGGGGTAGGCTGGCAGCTACAACTCAGATTCAACCCCTAGCTTGGGAACTTCTGTATGCTGCAGGTGCAGTTCTGAAAAGACAAAACAAACAAACAATATGTATGAATTTAATTCACCATATTAACAAACTAAAACTAAAGACCAAATAATTATCCCAAAGGAATCAAGAAAGCATTTCAAAAGACAACCCCCACATCTGATAAAAATTCCCAGCAAGCTACTAACAGAAACTAACAGCCTCAGTGATTGGAAACCATGGCGGTAACACCACACTTAACGGCGAATCCTTTTCCCCTAAAATCAGAAATAAGACAGGCATGTCCACGCTCACCACTTCTATTTGCCATTGTACTAGAGGCTCTAGCCAGAGCAACAAAAAAGTAAAAGACATCAAGGCTGGAAAGGAAAAAGTAAAACTATCATTATTTGCAGGCAATAAGATTTGTATACATAAAAAATATGAAAGAATATACAAAAAAACTACCAGTTTAGGATGGCCCTAGGGCAGATCAACACACAAAACTCTATTATATTTCCATACGTTAGCAATGCATAATGAGAAACTGAAGTGTGAAAATACCATTTACAATAGCAGTAAACATATGCAATACTCGGGAACAAATACGACTGAAGATATGCAAAACCTGTTCACTGAAAACTACGTGACTCTGCTGAGAGAAACTAAAGAACTCAGTCGATGGAGAGACGTGCCATGTTCACATATCGGAAGACGCAATAATGTTAAAACATCAGTTCTCCCTAAACTGGTCTATAGCTTCAAGGCAACCCAGACAAAAACTTCAGAAGGCTACCTATAGACTGGCAAACTGATTCCAAATATGTATGAAATTAAAAGGACTACACTACGCAACGCAAGAACAAAGTTAAAGGACTAACACTGCCTGACTTTAAGATTCAATCAAAGTTACAGTAAGCAAGACAGTGCAGAAGTGGTGTAAATACAGACTAACAGATCAATGAAACAGAACAAGAATCCAGAAGTAGACTCATGTACAGAGATCACAGACATTTTCACAAGGGTGAAAAGACAATTTATTAGAGCGAGGACAGTCTTTTTAACATCTGATTCTGGAACAGCTGGATACCCATATGGAAAAAAGAAACCTGGACCCTTAGCTTACACTACTTATCAACGTCAACTTGAAATGGGTCACAGACCTAAATATAAAGCTTAAAAGTTCCAAAACTTATAACTGCCTCCTGCAGCTCCACACCAAGAAAACGAACAGCCCCGTCCAAAAATGGGCAGAAGATCTAAAGAGACAGTTCTCCAAAGAAGACGCACAGATGGCCAGAAACATGTGAAAAGATGGTCACCATCACTCATTATCAGAGACGTGCAAATCAAAACCACCATGAGGTACCACCTTACACCAGCCAGAAGGGCCATCATCCAAAAGTCTACAAACAAGAAGTGCTGGAGAGGGTGTGCAGAAAAGGGAACCCTATGACACTGCTGGTGGGAATGTAAATTGGTGCAACCACCATCGAAAACAGTATGGAGATGCCTCGGAAAACTGAAAATAGAACTACCATTTGATCCAGCAATCCCACTCCTGGGCATCTATCCAGAGAAAACCATGACTCGCAAAGACACATGTACTCCAATGTTCACTGCAGCGCTATACACAATAGCCAAGACATGGAAACAACCTCAATGTCCATCGACAGAGGAGTGGATCAAGAAGGTGTGGTACATAGACACAATGGAATATTACTCAGCCATGAAAAGGAACGAACTAACGGCATTTGCAGCAACATGGATGGACCTAGAAATTATCATGCTAAGTGAAGTCGGTCAGACAATGAGATACCAACATCAAATGCCATCACTGACATGTGGACTCTGAAAAAAGGACACAGTGAACTTCTTTGCAGAACAGGGACTGACTCATAGACTTTGAAAAACTCATGGTTTCCAAAGAAGACAGGTTGGGGGGGTGGGGGGATGCACTGAGGGTTTGGGATGGAAATGCTATAAAATTTGGTTGTGATGATTGTTGTACAACTATAAATGTAATAAAATTCATCGAGTAATAAAAAAATTAGTGTAAAACAAATAAAAATTAAAAATAAGCTTAAAAGTAAAAACTTCCAAAAGAATATGTATAGAAAAAAAATTTCTGTGACCTTTTGCCCATGAGTGCAGACAAAAAGAAAAAAAAAATTTAAGGGAATCCCCCGGTGGCTCAATGGGTTAAGAACTAAACGTAGTGGCCGTGAGGATGTGGGTTCTTTCTTTGGCCTCACTTGGTGGGTTAAGGACCTGGCATTGCCACAAGCTGTGGTGCAGGTCACAGCTGTGGCTCAGGTCCAGTGCTGCCATGGCTTGGATTCGGCCCTTAGCCTGGGAACATCCACAGGGCATGGGTGCAGCTGTAAAAAGAAAAAAAAAAAATGAAGAACTGTTCTTTGAAAGAAACTACTACAAGAGCAAAAAGACAAGCCACAGAATAGGGGAAATATCTGCAAAGGACACATCTGATAAAAGACTTGTATACAGAATACACAACGTTCCAAACTCAGCAATAAACAATTCAGTGAAAAACGGGCAAGAGATGTTCACAGGCGCTTCACCCCATTAGATGCTGGAGGGTGAATAAGCAAATGAGAAAAGATCCAGCGTCATCCGTCATTAGGAACATGCAAATCACAACCACAGTGAGATGCCACTGCACACCTATCAGAGGCACAAACTGAAAAAGCTGAGCACACGTGGGCGAACTCTTAACTTCAAACACTGCTGGAGGGAACGTAAAACATGCAGCATTCGGAAAGACAATTTGGCAATTTCTTCAAAAGTCTACATACAAATACCATATGGGAGTGCAGTCACTCTACTCCTGAGTATTTACCCAAGGAAAAAGAAAACATGACACGAAAACTTCAACACAAATGTCCACACGGCTCACCTGCCCACCAACAGGTAACAGAAAAACAAACTATAGTAACAGTCACGCGACGGACCGTTACATGAATGAATCGCAACATAGTTACCCTGACGACCAGGAGATTACAATAAAGACACACACGGTATGATTCCACTTACATAAAACCACAAAAATCCAAACTCCGTAATGACAGAGATCCTGTCGCAGCTGCCTGGCGACGCAGAGGGACGAGGAGGGATGGAGGGCGGAGCAGCGGCGAGTGTCCCTGACCTGCGCGCAACTGCCACGGAGCTTTCAACACGCCGTGTACTGTACGTTAATGACGTTTCAAAAACTTTAAATGAAGAGGAAGAACAAAACAGCTGCTAATTCTCGCCTGGTATTTTCTAGACACACGTGAAGACATCGCAGCTTGGGCCCGGCTGCGTGTCCCAGGTCAGGTCGCCTTCCCTGCTGCGTTCACCTTGCTCCTCCCAGCCTGACTCTCATTCAGCAGAAACCTCACCAAGTTTCTCAAACGGGCCAGCGCCGTTCTCGGCCCTCCAGCTACAACGGTGAGCCAAAGGGAAAGCCCTACCTGAAACATTACTGAAAGGGTGGAGTTAAGGGCCATCAAGATCCCCTCTAAACGAAACACTGTAAAGTATCACCAAAAGAACCCTTTGCATAGGTTCTTACCATTCTTCAATCACACTGATTCAAGAAGCTGAGGCGTCTATGCAGAGTGGAGGGAGGCAGCTATGCTACTCCTTCAGGCTAGCAAGCCGAGGCCAGTGGCAAGAACCATGCGCTAATACACGGAGTGCACATTTCGGGGCACACCCAGGGGATGCAGCAACAGCGCACACCCGCACCCGGTGGATGCAGCAACAGCAGAGGGAGTCCCATGATTCCTGGGAGCAGAGCCTGAAGGGTCTCTATGACACCCATTTTTCTGAAATGAGTCATTGAAATGAGGGTTAGTTAACCCTCCTTCCATATCCCAAATGCCACATTCTAACAGGACCACAAGAATTCATGTCTTGGCCACAAATGAGACCAGAGAAATTCAAATCAGTATTTGGTATCCAACAAACGGATTACAGAGCGGCTGAGAACTGACTGCCTCATCTCTTTGGGCACAAGGGCAAGACCTCAAGTGACTATATACAGCCTCTCACTGTACAGCCTCTGGCTACAAGCAAACTCTTCCTCGCAGTCCCACAAGCCATATGTCATCTTCAAGTATAACACAACATGAAAAGATTGGAGAGTCCTGACTTAAAGTGACAGTCAGTCTAGGAGACTTTGCTCTAAACCCACAATGCTTTTTTTTTTTTTTTGTCGTCTTTTTAGGGCTGCCCCCATGGCATATGGAGGTTCCCAGACTAGGGGTCAAATCGGAGCTACAGCTGCCCGCCTACACCACAGCCACAGTGACACCAGATCCCAAACCCACTGAGGGAGGCCAGGGATCAAACCCACAATCTCATGGTTACTAGCTGGATTCGTTTCTGCTGTGCCATGACGGGCACGCCTCAACCCACAATCTCACAAACATCTCCGTCGAGCTTCCCGGGCTGAAAGCCTTAGGCAGGGTTCAGGAATCTGAAACGGGGTGTGTTCCGGGAGGTGTGTTCCGGGAGGTGTGTTCCGGGAGGAAGGCAGGACAGTTAGAGCACTCCATGCACAAAGGCAGCATGTCCTCGCATCTCAGCCAAGGGCTGTGACCTTAACAAAAGGCCTGGAGCAAGAGCTGAAAGTCAAAGTCAGAAGGCTATCCAAAGTCAGGCTGAGGAAGCAGGCCATTGTCCAAAACTTGTACCATTTGTATCTTCACAACCTAAAAAAGTACCTGGCACATTCATTCACTCAATACTTAGTGAGCACTTGGAGGAGGAGGATTAAGATGGTGGAATAGAAGGACTGGAGCTCAACTTCTCTCCTAAAAACAACAAAATTCACAACTAAAGGCTGAGCAATCTCCACCCAAATGGACTGGAAAGCTTAAAAAAGATACCCTCCTCCAGAAGAAAAAGAGGAGGCCACATCAAGAGGTAGGAGGGGTGATTTCACGATATAAACAACCCCATACCTCCCTGTGAACCAGACTGAAAACTAACTGGTTCACAGAGAGAGACTCACCTACAGGAGTGAGAGTTCTGAGCCCCACATCAAACCCTCACGTGTGGGGATCTGGCCCTGGGAGAAAGAGCCCCTGGAGCATCTGGCATTGAAGGCCAGTGGGGCTTCTGCGCAGGAGCTCCATGGGACTCGGGGAAACGGAGACCCCATTCTTAAAAGGCACACACAGACTTCCACGTGCACTGGGTCCCAGGGCAGAGCGAGGTCTCCACAGGAACCTAGGTCAAACCTGACTGCAGTTCTTGGGAGACATCCTGGGAAAACAGGGGTGAATGTGGCTTGTTGTGAGGGAGGGACATGGAAGGCAAAGCTCTCGGGAATATTCAGCAGCTGCCTTTCTCTGGAGGGGGCCATTTTGGGAAAATCTGGCCCTACTCTTCAGTCAGTGCTGAGAAGCCCCAGGGCAAACAACAATCCAGGTGGGATCACAGCCCTGCCCCCTCACTAAACAGGCTGCCTAAAGACCCCCCAGGCACACAGCCGCCTCTAATCCCATCCAGAGACTAAGCCCCACCCACCAGAGGGACTAGAATCAGCCCCACCTACCAGGGGGCAGGCATCAGCCCCTCCCATCAGGAAGCCTACAGCAAGCCCCCCATGCTGACTTCAGCCACAAGGAGGGCAGACACCAGAAGTAAGAGAGGCTACAACTCCATTATCTGGAAAAAGGTCACCACACCTAAAAAAACCTATACAAATGAAAAGACAGAGAACTATAACTCAGATGAGGGAGAAAGGAAAAACCTCAGAAAATCAGCTAAGCCATGAGGAGATTCTCAGCCTCCAGGAAAAAGACTGTAGATTGTTGATGCTGAAGATGATGCCAGACATTGGAAATAAACTGGAGGCAAAGATGGATAACTTGCAGGACACACTGACCAAAGAGATACAAGATATAAAACTTAAGAAGAGATGCAAAATACAATAACTGAAATAAAAAATTCACTAGAAGCAGCTAACAGCAGAATACAGGAGGCAGAAGAGCGAATAAGTGAGGTGGAGGACAGATCAGTGGAAATTATGGATGCAGAACAGAAAAGAGAAAAAAGATTGAAAACAAATGAAGAGAGCCTCAGAGAACTCTGGGACAACGTTAAACGCACCAACATCCGTATTACAGGGGTGTCAGAAGGAGAAGAGAGAGAGAAGGGGACAGAAAAAATATTCCAAGAGATAATAGCCGAAAACTTCCCTCACATGGGAAAGGAACCACTCACTCGAACCCAGGAAGCACAACGAGTACCATACAAAATAAACCCAAGGAGGAACACCCCGAGACACATATTAATCAAACTGACCAAAATTAAAGACAAAGAGAAAATCTTGAAAGCAGCTAGGGGAAAGAAACAATTAACACACAAGGGAACTCTGATAAGGTTATCAGCAGATGTTTCAGCAGAAACTCTGCCGGCCAGAAGGGAGTGGCATGATACACTTCTCGTGATGGAAGGAAAAAACCTCCAACCAAGATCACTCTACCAGGCAAGGCTCTCATTCAGATTTGAAGAAACCAAAACCTTCTCAGATAAGCAAAAGCTGAGAGGATTCAGCAACACTAAACCAGCCTTACAACAAATACTAAAGGAACTTCTCTAGGCAGAGAAGAAAAGCCAGCAACAGGAAACAAAAATTCCACAAATGACAAGGCCCACCAGTAAAGGTATATATACAGTAAAGATACGAAATCATCCATGCATGATTATACCACTAAAATCCGAAATCATGAGAAGAGGTGGGTACAAATGCAGGACACCGGAGATGCACTTGCAATTAAGAGACCAACAACTTAAAACAATCTCATATACATATAGACTCTTGTATCAAAATTTCAGAATAACTGCAAACCAAACATCTACACTTGATACACAAACAAGGAATCTCTGAAGAAGAAATATATCTCATAGTCAATAAATGCCTAATCCACCATGAAGGGGGTCATTTGACATCATTCTTGGAATGCTGAAGTCTTCTCAGATCTGATTCTGATTTCCTCTCCATCAAAGAATTTATGATAATTACAATTAAATAATATGACTGTACAATTAAATAATACAGTTCTACAATTGTATTATTCATAACCATTTCTCTCCATGGTACAATGTAAGGTCTATAATGTCTTCTTTATCACATCACCTAGAATGGTGTAATGCCTATACTGAAGAATCAATAAGATGTAACAAATTGTGAAGACATATTTATATAATTACACTGTTTTTTAACCAATTTATGCATTTTATATTTTACTTATTTTCAGGAGGTGTATTATTTTTGTTATTCTTATCAGTTAAGTTATTCTTTTTATTACGCTATGTAAAATATTTAATGGTATATAAAGCTTTCTTCTTTATAAATTTTCGTTGCATAATATACACAATTTTAATATAATGCTAATTTTTAAAGAAAAATTGAAATGTAATAGAAAATACTAAATAGTAAAAATGAAAGCCATACAAAATGGGATAAAGTATAGAATAAATTTCCTATTTATCTCAGCATATTTTCCATTCCACTTCTCCAGAGGGAGTCACTTAATCTGTTTCTTAAGATCCATGATATCATAATCTGTGTGAATGTAATTGTGTTTAAATATATGTATTTCATTCTGTAAAAGAAAACAAGTTGGGAGTTCCCGTCATGGCTCAGTGGTTAATGAATCCGACTAGTATCCACGGGTATGAGGGTTCGATCCCTAGCCTTGCTCAGTGGGTTAAGGATCCGGCATTGCCATGAGCTGTGGTGCAGGTCGCAGACGCAGCTCGGATCCCGCGTTGCTGTGGCTCTGGCATAGGCTGATGGCTACAGCTCCGATTCGACCCCTAGCCTGGGAACCTCCATACGCCGCAGGTTTGGCCCTAGAAAAGACAAAAAGACAAAAAAAGACAAAAAAAGAAAGAAAGAAAACAAGTTGAACCAGTAATAGGTAAAGCCTGCTTTTTTAAATTTGACTCTGAGTAAAGAAGAGAATTAGACAATCTGTCTTATAAGACAAACTTGTTTTGTCCTACTCCGACGTCTATTACTGAGAGTTAAGTGAAGTACACGGATAGTTTAGAATAACACTTTTCTAGAAGAGCCCCTGGTCTAGCTCTCAGTAAAAATTAACTGTATCCAACTGTGTATATATATAAATATATGTGTATATTTTCAACTTGGTGTAGAGAACACTATTTTATAGGTTCCCCATGCTTAATAAGTAAAGTGTCTTAAGTTCGTGAATAATCAAAATTAATTCCTCCAACAGAAGCATATTACTGACTTCTAAAACACAAAGATAGTGGAATCGGAAAAAAATTTCTTTAAGCTCAGATGTAAGTAAAAGCAAATATTGAATTAGTATTTCATTTTAAGTTTTTTATATTTATTCATCCAAATTAAATTAGTTTAAATTGGATGAATAAACACATAATTCCAGAACTTCTCCTTTTCCTTTTGTGTTCTGTCTTAAGATAACATTCTAAAATTTATTACTCAAGAAATACACAAACATAATACTGGTATTAATAAGAATATGTATAATTACCTGTGGTGATTGAATTTGAGTTATTTTTTTAAGTTAATTTCCTTGGATTAATATATATAACTTTGATACAAGCTCTCAGAGCAAGAGAGTAAAGATCATGCGTTGTTGAAAAAATAATAAACACGTAAGTACTTATTAGCACTTACCGTTATGTTGAGCATGTAGCAGGTATTTATATTTAGTAAATGCATGAGCAAAATACACAAAAAGGCTGCAACGAGGACACTGACTGCCCTATAAGGAAGTGCATTTACTACTTAATCTGACACCTCAAGCTGAGACTGTTCTTTAGCTGAACGGATCGCTATGAGGCCTCTGTGAACAGAAAGACGTAGTTCATCCCGCAAGCAGCAAACGGCTTTTAACATCTCTACGCGCAAAGGCACCGTAGTAGAGGACTGGGCGTGACCCAGGAATAGTCCGTCTCTGTTCTTACGCTGCTCCCTGATAACGAGATCTCGAGAGAACAGAGGTTGGCAAGGAGGGGCAAGAACGAAGCCCCGCAGGAGCTCACGGGAAGAGTCGGCTCATCCGAGAGCGTCAGGGAAGGCCTCTCAGAGGGGGAGACACAGCAGCTGGGTCTTTGTCAGCTGCTTCCGGCTCACCCCTTCCTTCCTGCCAACAGAAGCTCAATGCAGGTCAGTGAGAGGCATCACACTCCGGACCACACTCACGTGCCTCGCTCGCAGTTTAGGGTGGCCACTTGACACGGCTGCGGCCTACGACACAAGGGAGGTTGCTGGGTGTTTCCGGGAAAGCTTTGGCTTTCTGATGGGAGAGAGAAAGTACGACTGGCATTGACCTCCCCTCTGCTCTGCATGCGAACGAAAAAGGCCTCTTGTAACAAAGAGGCAACAAGCCTAAGTCCAAAGGTCCACCTGTGGAGGACGCGGAGAGAGAAGCCAGACTCTCCTTTCCTGACCACGCTGTCGAGCAGCTGAGCAACCAGGGAGCGTTTTGCACTTCTTGACAATCTGAGAGAAAACGGGGTCCACTTATCTCAGGCGCTGCTGATTAGAGTCTTGAGGACGCACAGCAGGACCCGTTCCTACCTGACACGGTGGTGAAGGATGAGAAGGCGCTTGCCAGCAGAAAAAGACAGGGGACAGCATTTTGGGAAGTGGGGACAACGGAGGCACCAGGGAAAGACAGCGGGAAAGAAGCCGGCGGGGTCGGGGACAAGGACGCGAGAGGCGGGAGCGCGGCCGCCAGGCGACTCACCTGCTTCGTCGCCGGTGGTGCACTTCTGGTACATGGACGTGCGCAGGGTGGGGGTCCGAACATTCAGCAGCCTGATCTTGTCGACGCGGGCATCAAACACCCGGAGCGCAGGGTCTTTATCGTCGTCGTCGTGACACATGATTTTGTTGTCGATGAAGGAAGCAAACATCTGGGTCTCCAGGAATCTCGAGAGGAAGGGCAGGTAGGGCTCCGGCTGATCTGACAGAAAAGACGCCTGGTGGGACCACAAGGAAAAAGAGTCATCAGCAGGGGAGAGGGGATGGCACGTCAGCCTACATCAGCCGCGGCTACCACCCAAGGGATTCAGCAGCTCGTTTCTTCTCTGGAGCTTCCAAGGTCTTGACGAAAAGCAAACCACAAAGTCTCTTCCTTTTAGAAAAAAAAAAAAAGGCATGTAACTTCAGATGTCCTGAAACGCTGGCACACTGGCCCGAGCTTACTCAAGTAAGCTACGAGGGCACCAGGGTTCCCCGAATCCTAATGTCCAACGTGCTCGTGCGTCTCTGCCCGAGAGAGCTCCTCAAGGTCAATCGCATGAGAGCAAGAAGCAGCCCTCTGCTCTACAGCAACCAGCCCTTCTGTTTTACCACCATCGCAAGGACCATGAACGTGTGTCCAGCACATATCATGAAAGAAAAATTCATCTTCGTCACATCTTCAAGAGGGTCTGGCATGTTCTCATTTCTTACCACCTCCCCAGCAGGATTGTACTCACTTTATCAAAGTTTTGCATCTGCTCCCTGTTGGTAAACCAGGACTCCTTATCCTGGCTGGGCTGAATGACAAACACCTCGTAATCGGCAAACATCTGAGTGAAACGATTTGCAAACACTTCCCGGATCTGAATGTTCAGCTGGTAAATCCTGAGCTCCTCCTCGTCGCACTGGACCTTGAGACTCTTGTTGTTGCTGGGGTCTTCGCGCACTTCCAGCTACAAGAAGAAACAACAGCTGGGAAGAGCTTTTCCTTTTGCCCCAAAGAAATGCAACTCACCCTCTCTTTCTCCAACAGTCATTGACGTTGCAGCAAATGGAGAAAACAGAGAGGCAGAAACGGGGAGGGGCGGAAGGAGGGAGCTCTGACTCAGAAGAGATCAACGCGGGGCTGGGCCTGCGAGCACCAGCTGTGTGGCCAGGGGGGAGGTAAGCTCATCACAGACGGACAAGCCTCCGCAGGAAAGGCGAGGGCACGAGTTCTCTCAAGGGCCAGAGGCAAGAAGGAATCCGGGGTGTCAACGAGAAAACGATGATGCAGAGCAGAGCTCAGACTCCAGCTCTCCCTTCATCTCTGATTTTTTCCCCCACATCACTTTCCCTATCTTTCTCCCTAAAGATTTTTCCTTCCTGGACTTTTCTAATCTCTTTAATCTCTGCTCTGAAGTGGATGTGATTTTCCTTTTTTAAGATCTGTTCTACTAAATAAGCCAGGAAAGTGAAAGGTTTCGCACTTCACTAAAACAAACGGCCCAA
Organism: Phacochoerus africanus; assembly: GCF_016906955.1. NCBI lineage: Eukaryota > Metazoa > Chordata > Mammalia > Artiodactyla > Suidae > Phacochoerus > Phacochoerus africanus. The sequence continues at coordinate 388,024 of NC_062554.1, read as the reverse complement.
CGCAATTATTATCCCATTTTGCTCATGTGGAATTTAAGAAAGTTATTTAACAGTGAGAATGGGGGGCGGTGAAGAGATGGGTAAGCAACTACAGAAAGCAGGTCGTCTTACTGAAGGAAGGAAGTGGAAAGCTAAGCATGTCCTGGGACAAGCAGAGGACCAGAATCCAAGGGGACCAGGTTGTAGCCTCAGCTCAGCCACGGAGAAGCATGTAATCTCAGGTGCAACATTCAGGCTCGCGAAGCCTCAGCTTCTTGTGCCACACGGGCGTCAGCAATCCTGCTCTATGTGCTTTGGTTTGCTGTGAAAGGCAATGATCTGAAAGAGGTCTGAACACAGAGACTGGTACCATCAACACTCCAGGTCTCCCTCTGCCAAGTGTGCAGGGAGAAGGACGGCAGCTTCTCCTCGATGCCCACGTGAGGCGCTTCCCTGATGCAGATTCAAGCAGCACTGACACCAGGACGATGTCCGCCAGAGCGAAAGCCAGCATCTGGCACACAGAGCATGTGCCTCTCTACCCACAAACGTGCCTCGCCCTGGCCCTTTAGTAAGCAGGGCATCCCCTTAGGGCGAGGCTGAGGGCTAGGGTACGGGTGAGGGTGAGGGGTGAGGGTACGAGCGAGGGCCATTATTACACAGCCTCTTACCTTCTCCAGGCTCACCCCAGTCCTCCTGACCAAGGCCTGAAGGCGGGCAATGGTTTCATTCTCCTTGAGGAGCTCGTAGGGTTGCAAAGGGGAGCCTGCAACATTCCCGTTCCTCTTGTCGGAGACGAGCTCGGAGGCCCGGAGCCTCTTCAGCTTGGCGGCGCTCTCGCTGCAGGGAAGGGTTCCTTCGGGAGGGAGGCCAAAGGCCATGAGGATCTCCGACACCTCCTGGACAAACTCCAATTTGTTGGGAAACTGAGGCAAGTCCTCCGGCAGCTCAATGAAGTGGTTGTCAATGTCCACAAAGCAGAGGTTGGCCTGGCAGAGTCAAAACAGGACGCGGAGGGTGAGCACCTCCCCGTGGACGGAGGAAGCCTGGGAGGGTAACGGACAAGGCAGGGGAGCGGACGCCTGCCGGGGCGCCGCTGCAGCAGCAGGGCAAGGAGGCCGGCCGAGGTCCGCCGCCCCCTGCCGCGTCTGGCTGTGGGGGTCTCGAGAAAGTTAGGTAACTAACTGTCTCCTCCGCTACGAAATGGAGATAAAGAGACAAAAACGCTAACCTTAAAAAATGATCCGGATTACATAACGACACAGGTGTTTAGCATCCAGCCCAAAATTCTCACATTCGGGAAATGCTCATGAAATATTTGTCGAATTCAGGAATTCTTACAGTAGCAAAAAGAATCCCAGGAGTGCGCCAGAAAGTCTAAGTTCCACTCTCTCCCTGTAGGACCCTGAGCACCACGACCCCTTTCTGAGCCAGGTCCTGATTTGTAAGATCTGAGAGCTGGTCTTGATGACTGCGCTCCCTCCTGGCGTTAGGACTGCTTCTGCGAGGATGGAGAGAAACAGCACTTTCCTGTACTGCTGGGGAGGCAGGTAATCTGAACTAAAAGAAGAACCGCCGGGCAATACCTATCCCTATGTTACAGACAAAACTGACACAGAGAGGTCAAGTAACTTGTCCAAAGTCACACAGCTAATAAGTAGTAGAGCTGGAATTTGAACCTAGCTAGCCTAACTTCAGTCATACCCTCAAGCTCTCCTCTTCAGATGTCTTAAACATTTCTTGTTCAATTTAACTTAAATATTTTACAATTCTCGTCCCTGCTGGAATGTTCTTACAGTGCAGCTTTATATGCCTTTTATTTCCGTGTATTTATCTTACAACCATGAACCTGTTCTAGCCAAAACAACTGTCATTTCCTTCATCGTAATACATTATTAAATGCTTAAGAGTGTTTGTTGGAGTTCCTGTCATGGCTCAGTGGAAACGAATCTGACTAGCATCCATGAGGATGCAGGTTCGATCCCTGGACTTGCTCAGTGTCTTAAGGATCCGGCGTTACTGTGAGCTGTGGTGTAGGTCACAGATGCGGCCCGGATCTGGCATTATTGTGGCTGTGGTGTAGGCCGGCGGCTGTAGCTCCAATTCAACTCCTAGCCTGGGAACCTCCATGTGCCGCAGGAGCGGCCCTAGAAAAGGCAAAAAAAAAAAGACAATGAAGTCAGGTTTAAAAAAAAAAAAGAGAGAGAGAGAAGAAAAAGAGAATTAAAGAGAAAAGAGAATAAAGAGAATTAAATACATATACATAGTATAGCATGTATATGCATCTATACACTGTGTGTGTGTGTGTGTGTGTGTGTGTGTGTGTGCATGCGCACGCGCACACACGCCCGTAGCAAAGGGAATTAAATCACTTAGTTGAGGTCTCCTGCTTCATAAGCCCTGTCCACACAGCTAACAGAACAAAGCTGCTCCGTGAACCCCCAGAGGCACACAATGCAATCATTTATCCTCTTGGTTCTCTTCTCTTTAGAGAAAAAAAAAAAGCAGTTTGTCCAACAGGAATCACAGAAGCAACCAAATATAACTACATCCACTCAGCGATGCTTGGCTGGCTTTTCCCCAACACTACTGGCCAAAAACAGAATGTCTGTAAACAATTTGACGAACTCCAAGTGCGGTGTCCACACTCCGTAGGCATCCTGGTCAGCAGTGGCTAAGGAGAGACGAGCCTCTGCGCAGGCTCCCTTCGGAGATGGAGCCTGGAGCCTCTGCGATGGCACGACGGGCCATTCTCCAGAGCTGAGCCGCAGCGGGAGGGGCGTGACAGCCAAGTGACAAGGAGGCCACTCGACTGTGAGGCTCACACGAGAGCCCCACGCGCTTCCCTCCCAGCACACAGAGGCTCTGGCAACAGAAGTCACTTGCGAACCGACTCAAACTCCTCATGCTCCCTTCTCCTCATCTGACACGAGGCCAGCTCTGCACCACAGCTTGGGGTCAAGCAGCAGCCGGAAGCAGCACTGACTGCACGGGGCTGTTGCCCTCGGTTAACCCCCGCCTTGCCGCAGAGGGGTCCAGGGCAGTGGTCACATGGGTATCCCAAAGCACAGTCTCCTAAAGGCCTTCCCAGCCTGGACTCCTAGCACCAAAGCTGCCTCGCTTGCTAGCCTATCTCCAAGTTACTCATGGAAGGGGGAGCTCAAAGGTTTACTGGGGCGAAGCTATTGAAAACGTATCTTGAGAAAGGAGGGGGAAAAATAGGGAAGAGAGGCCTTTCCTCGTGGCTCGCCGGGTTAAGGATCCGGTGTTGTCTCCTGTGGCTCCGGTTACAGCCATGGCATAGGTTCCATCTCTGACCCAGGAACTTCCACATGCCTTAGGCGTGGCCAAAAACAGTAAAAATAAGGAAAAAAGTAGGAAAGAAAGAAGGGCCCAAGATAGAAAGAAGTAACCCCTCTTCCCCTGATACAGCTGGAGACGAGCTAGCTCCTTCCTGCACTGAGACAATGAAACCCAACAGAGAAGCAGAGGACAAAGCAGCCTCACACAGGCGCCCGCACTCTCACTTGCTCAGGGCCAGCCGAGCTCATGCGTTGGTATAAAGAGAAACACAGGCCTTTTCACAGACTTCTGATGCTCTCACTTGGGGCAGCAACCGATGAATTCCACTATGGGGCTAAGGGAACGTACCCGCTCCACGCCTCCGGACCAAGTCCCTTTTAAAGCAGGTGTGCGCCCCCCACCCCTCTGATGAGCCGAGTGAACTGCCCAGCCTCTAAGCATCCTTCCAGCAGCATAAAAGATCCCACAGGATGTCCACCAAAATGCTGAAAGCAGTTACCTCTGGGTGCTAAAATCTGAGGTAAAGTTTCCTTTCTACTCCTGTGCACTGTTAGGATTTTACTATCATCACTTCGGAGCGTCCCAGAGGGGCCTCGAGACGTATGATCACTCTCCATTCACCACGTGTGCCTTCCGCGGTGCTTCAGCCCGTGAGAAAGCCAGTCTTTTCTCCCGGTCTAATGTGCTCCGTAGGGTCTACACAGACTCGTATCCCACAGGTTATCTGCTCAAAGTCGAGGCAGGAAACGTCCAGCTACTTAACTATCCCCACCAGTATGCGACCTTCAGAAGGACAGGCTGGATGAAGGGAGACCCTGAAACCCTCCACTGCTTAGGAAGCACACACGGGTGTTCCTCGGCCCCGCTGCAGCCACTTCTTCTCAAGTAGGCCGACCACAGAGCGGGCAGAGGCCTGAAGACACAGCAATGGCGAGTGAAATCTGGGGGTTCTCCCATAACCCATGGTTTCTCAGACAGTCCAGGTAGAAGACCGCTGGTGCTCACACGCCCACATACACAAAGCACGAAGGACGGTGCTGAGAGATCCTATAGGAAAGCAAACTTGCCCCAAGGACACACAAAGCTGACGCCAAAGAAAATAAAATTGAGAAATCTGGAGTTCCTGTGGTGGCGCAGCGGAAACAAATCCAACCAGGAACCATGAGGTTGCGGGCTCAATCCCTGGCTCAGTGGGTTAAGGATCCAGCATTGCCGCGAGCTGTGGTGCAGGTCGCAGACGCGGCTCAGGTCTGGCTGTGGCTGTGGTGCAGGATGGCAGCTGCAGCTCTGATCCTGGGAACTTCCAAATGCCACGGTGCGGCCCTAAAGAGACAAAAAACAAAGCAACAATGCAGTCAGTATTGCTAAGAGAGCCCTCTAAAACTGAGCCACGAGGCCAGTAAGGAAGTGTGACTTTTGCACAGTTCAGCCTGGATAGAATCTGGCCTTGTGACCTGATAAAGTCATCGGTTACTCCTGCCAGAAACGAATGATCAGACTTTCACCCTAAAGTAATTCATGAACGTTACCCTCACGTACCTTACGCTGCCTTAAGGACAAATGCTCTGACTCGCATCAGAGTCAATCACAACACTTCCCAGGCAACCTGACCTCGCTCTCAGGGCTACCTGAATCTGTGTCCCCCAACTGCAATTCCTAAGCCCCCAAATGAGCTCTTTGCTTTTGTAGTCTCCAGCGTTTTCAGTTAGTTAACATCGCTTAGATCTTTTCTTATTTAATTAATCCTGCCCCATCCCAAAGGGCACAGAGCTCTACATAACCAAAGGAGCAAAAGGGGTAGAAATGGAAGAAGCTACAAGGAATCAAAATCTTGATACCAAAACCAAAGGGGAGGGAGAAAGAATGCATTACACTATACCCTAAACACTACAGGTGCGGTCCACTCATCAGGCGTGCTCACCAAGGTGCTGCCCAACAAGCCGACAACCTGACTGCAGCTCAGATCCAGTCCCAAGAGAACGGTCTCCCGTCCGGAGGTCCTCTGACTCACATTCCTCAGTTGCACATACAAATCACCCCCCCCCCACAAATGCTGGTGGACGGATAAGACAGAGTTACACCGACAGCATGCATGCACACCCAAAGTTTTCTTCCCAGGTCTTTCTACTGACTACAAATTCAGAGCAGGAAAGCCCACTTTCATACCAGACACAGGATGACCAAAAGAGACAGACCAGGCCTGCTGTAATTCTAGGAAAATAAAACACAAAACAATCTTATTTCTAGCGAGGCTTCAGGTCCATTTTAGAATAAAGTAGGAAATAAGTAATGTATCTCGGCAGTCATGATAGTATTGAAGCAGCAGGAAAGAAGAGCAGACCATCCTATCCTCACAGCAGACGAAAAGCACCCTCTCAGGGCCGCCTTTGTCTGGAGTGAGGCGAGCTCTCAAAGCGGGCTCAGTGCTGCAAGAATCACTACATCAGGTCAACTTTGATACAGCAACTGTGGCCTAGAAAAGACAACCACCGATTTATAAATACATTTCTGGCTCCTAGTTATAAAATTACACAAAATTTCTTTAAACAACAGGAGATGGAAAGTATAGACGTAAAATACAATTTAAATATTTAGCTGGGTTTTTGTTTTGGGTTTTTGTGTGTGTGTGGTTTTTTTTTTTTTTGGCTTTTTAGGGCCGTACCCATGCCATGAGAAGGTTCCCAGGCTAGGGGTCGAATCGGAGCTGCAGCAGCTGGCCTACACCACAGCCACAGCAACGCCAGATCCAAGCCACGTCTGTGACCCACACCACAGCTCACGGCAACGCTGGATCCTTAACCCACCGAGCGAGGCCAGGGAGCAAACCCAAAACCTCATGGTTCCTCATTGGCTTCGTTTCTGCTGAACCACGATGGGAACTCCTATAACTGCTTTTTAATTAGATATTTTTTAATTTTTCTGAAGTATAGTTGATTTACAATGTTCTGTTAATTTCTTCTGTACAGTAAATGTATGATAACTATTGAGGTATTGAAGATACAAGAGATCCATTATGCTATTCTTCTGTGTAAATTTAAAGTTTTTACACAATAAAAATATTTTCTAATAAATGTATTAAAATAACGTAAAATATCATGTTCAAAAAATGTTCATGAAAAAGACAATTCACAATGGTTTAAATACAGATATTACCACAGATGTATGTCAGGTAATAAAGGACACACCTGTGTCTCTGGAATCATAAATTGAGCTAAATGTTCACTGTTCTTACTTTTTTCCTGGAAAGTTATTTATGTTTCCCAAAAATAAAAGAAACTCGATGATACCCTCCTGGCTCATCCCACATCCTACTTCAGGGCGGTGGCACCATCGCTCCGGTGCCCTCACCTCTTGAGGCAGCTCCAGCTTTGAGCGGTCATCCAGGCCATTGGAGTGCAAGCCCATCAGGTACGGCACAGGGGCGTCTAGGAAATGGAGGAGAGACGCCGGGAGGATGGGGACATAGACGTGCTGCCACTGGAAAGGAAACATGAGGGCCGTGATGGTCTCCGCCACCGCCATCAGCCGCTGGTAGTCTGTCAAAACACAAAACACACACACACCCCCATCAAAAAACGATACGCCTGCTCCCCAAAGAGAAGTCAAACCCTTCCGTACAATTTCGCATTAGACAGCAAAGCTGCGCTCAGAGTTCGACTCCCACGTGGGTGTCACAGAGACACCACGGAGATCTCAGCGGACCACAGGCTGAAATACAGGCCCCCCCACCCCACAATTTTATTATTAGGTCCTTGCTATTAATAAAATTCAAGGTAGAACTACCACAGAAACATACATAGCACCTTGCTCTAAACACTAAACCAGGATGTTAGGTTAGATTCTCTTAAGCAGAAGGGGAGTGGGGAACTCGAAAAGGAAGGCGTTCCCGTCGTGGCGCAGTGGTTCACGAATCCGACGAGGAACCACAAGGTTGCAGGTTCGATCCCTGGCCTCGCTCAGTGGGTTAAGGATCTGCCATTGCCATGAGCTGTGGTGTAGGCTGCAGACGCGGCTCGGATCCCGCGTTGCTGTGGCTGTGGTGTAGACTGGCAGCTACAGCTCTGATTAGACCCCTAGCCTGGGAACCTCCATATGCCGCAGGTGCGGCCCTAGACAAGACCAGAAAGAAAAAGAAAAAGAAAAAGGAAGATTGATCTGGTCTCCCTTCAGCATGAATGCAAAAACCTCATTTTACCGCTCACATACATCTACATTCCGTAAGGAGCTGATATGAACTTGGCCTTCCAAGATCAAGCCCGAAGAACCGCCAGGCACAAAGAAGCTGGTTTTCCACACTAGCAGAGCCTGCCCTCCACGCGGCAACCTTTCCTAAACAGAAAGAACATGCAGGTGTCGTTTTAACACTGTGATAAAGGAGTTCCTGCGGTGGTGCAGCAGGTTAAGAATCTGACTTGGGTCGCCGCAGAGGTGCAAGTTCAACCCCGGGGCTGGTGCAGTCAGTTAAAGGATCCAGCGTGGCCACGGCTGCAGTGTAGGTCACAGCTGCAGCTCGAATTTAACCTCTAGCAAGGGAACAAAACAAAGCTTCCCTAGAACTTGAAAGACCCAGCAGACTAACTTTCATTGCTCAAGAGAGGTCACAAGCTGGGAGGGAAGGCTTGTGCTCAAGGTTGAGCTTTTCTTCCGAATGCAACTCTACATCTGTTTTGTTTTCATGTTTTTGTTTTGTTTTCTGGCCACAAGACATGTGGAAGTTCCTGAGCCAGGGATCAAACCCACCACAGCAGCAACTCAAGCCGCTGCAGTGACAATGCCAGATACTTAACCCCCTGAGTCATGCGGAAACTCCAAGACCTGTTGTATTTTTCAAATGAGTAAAAAGTTGGAGTTCCCATTGTGGCTCCATGGTAACAACCTGACTAGTATCCACGAGGATTCAGGGTCGATCCCTGGCCCCACTCAGGGGGCTAAGGATCCAGTGTGGCCATGAACTGTGGTGTAGGTCCCAGATGCGGCTCGGATCTGGCATTGCTATGGCTGTGGTGTGTAGGCTGGCAGCTGCAGCTCCGATTTGACCCCTAGCCTGGGAACTTCCATATGCTGCAGGTGCAGCCCTGAAAAAAAAAAGAGTAAAAAGCACAGCAGCAAGGCCAATAAAATGGATTGATTAAAATTGAAAATTTAAAAATTACTATTCACAAATGGTATAATGGTTTCAACCCCTTAAGGAAAAGGCAGGAACATAAATTTTAAAATCTTGAAATGGCTGATTTCAAATGAATTTTCACAAGGGGTAAATGGCTTTATGTACTAAAAACTCAGCCCACCATTTAAACAAATCACAACTTGGTTCATAAAAGACTTATAAGTAACAAAAAGCTTTCCAGAAAATGAAGAATGAGTAGGATGTGAGGAGACATTAGGCAGAAGTTTCAGTGAAGCATCCCTACATCTGCTCACCAGGGAATTTGGAGCAGCTTACCACCTTGTTCCTAAGCACGATCTGGAAATAGTTTTACTTTGCTTTTTTTTAACTAGTAACGCAAATAAATAAGCAGCTCATGACTAAAACGTCATCATCTCAAGCATTTTGATGCACTACAGTAAGGCGGCTCATGCTAAGGCATTCGTAGATACACAATGTAAACAATCAGTGGATAAACTGAGCTCAGAGACTTAATCGCCAGTAATAGTTTTTTAAAAATACACCTGGTTTAGCAGCAGGACAAAAAGAACACAAGCATTTCACATTCACTAAAGATCAGGGGCAGACTGATAAGGACAGAGTTGTCCTTATTTTTCACTGTGCCCATAAAAAGCACTGTCCCCGCGTTGCTGTGGCTCTGGCGTAGGCCGGTGGCTACAGCTCCGATTCGACCCCTAGCCTGGGAACCTCCATATGCCGCGGGAGCGGCCCAAGAAATAGCAACAACAACACAAAAAAGACCAAAAAAAAAAAAAAAAAGCACTGTCATTCCCCATTAAAAACTAGTTGCTGAGGACTCTCTCCCCATTAAAGCAACAACAAAAATATTTCCCAAATTAAAAAAAAAAAAGCCTATTTCAAGGATTATATTAGATAACTATATATTCTTTCAGAAAAAAATATTTAGTCTAGTCCAACATGAAAGTAAGCAGCAACTGAACAACGAATTTAGACCATCGCAAGTTCCAGCTTCAGCCTCTTTTATCTCTGGGGCACCTGCCCAACTTTATCTGCTTTCTGCTCTGGGAGTCCTCTAACGACTGCTACTATTAAGAAGCTACTAAGATTATGGAGTTCCCGTCGTAGCTCAGAGGTTAACAAGGCCAACTAGCATCCATGAGGATTCAGGTTCAATCCATGGCCTCGCTCAGTGGGTTACAGATCCAGCGCTGCTGTGAGCTGTGGTGTAGGTCACAGATGCGGCTCAGATCTGGCATTGCTGGGGCTGTGGTGTAGGCCAGCAGCTGTGGCTCCGATTCAACCCCTGGCCTGGGAACGTCCATATGCCATGGATGCGCGCCCCCCCCCCAGAAAAAAAGAACTCTAATTATTCTCCAGATGAGACCTCAATTTTTATATTTTCACCTCTTTTTGTAAATAATCCACTAGGAGCAGTAATCTTAAGAATCCAAGATATCATAAGAATTTACTTAAAAATTCAAAATTAAGATGAATTGAAAGAATGTAAAGGCGTGGGCAAACCCTTCAAGTGACATTTAAGGCTGTAAGTCCAGTCTTACTGGATCCCCACACTGGCTCTTAAATGCATATTTTGAATAAATATTACACTGAATAATTCCTCCCTTCTCTTCCAGTGTATAAATGAGTACAGACACACCATTTCTGGATTTCTTTTTCAAGAGCAGGAAGCAGCACGGCCGTTTCAATCACGTGAAAACCAAAAGGCTTCTCCCTCCAAAATCAATAAATCAGGTGCCACTTCTTTACGCGGCTGGCACCCCTGACAAGTCTGCTCAGAGACAAGGCCATCTCACAGCGGCTAACAGGCAGGCCCTCTGACGCAGAGGGCCCCTGAAATGCCTTCATCACGAGGCTTCCTGAGCACTGGGCCAAGTTACAGTGGGTCGGGGGTCAGAGCCTCTAACCATAAAACCGCACATGCTAAAGTATGAAGGAAGGAGCCTTCTCTGCTCCATAAAAGCAGGGTTTTTTAGCGGGAGGGGGCGCACCCGAGGTATGCGGAGGTTCCCAGGCTAGGGGTCGAACTGCCAGCTGCCCGCCTGCACCACAGCCACAGCAACATAGGATGCAAGCCGTGTCTGCCACCTGCACCACAGCTCACGGCAAGGCCGGATCCCCTACCCACTGAGCAAGGCCGGGGACTGAACCCGCATCCTCACGGGTACTCGTGCGATTCATTTCCACTGCGCCACAAAGGGAACTCTCCAAGCAGGTTTTTCAATAGCGCAGACACCGAGTTCTGGTTTTTCCTCGCTCTTTAGGATAAATCTAATCCAGTAACTGAAACTCGACCCACTTATCTTTGCTAGAGTGGGTAACTTCATTTGCCCCAGAACGAAATCCCTAAAGAACTCCCTGTGGCGCACATCAAACTGGGGATTCTTGGAAACAAAACACTTGGGCGTGAGCGACAATCTCCTCTTTCAAGGCTAAGCTGCTTTCCATCTACGTGGTTCAGTTTTACAGATACTGCAAATCTGGGATCTTACGGCCTCTCCAGTTTACGTTGTGGATTTCTTTTTCCCTACATTTTTTATATTTTACAAAAGCAACAAGGCACCTTAAAGGATGGCCTAATAAACAATGCCTCGGGGATCTAGCAATCTGGTACCCACCGAGAATGTGGACTTCCTGGAGCCATAAGCAACAACACAAAACCCATTTCCACACCAGTACAAGCAATACAGCCAGTATCTCCTTCACCACTGCCTCCCTCTGCGCTTATCGCTCCCAAAAGGTGAAACCAAGAAACAGGAAGCAGCTGATGTTCACCTGCATCCAAAGAGTTTTAACCCATCAAAACCAACTTGAGGAGTTCCCCTGTGGCACAGCATGTTAGATCCAGCACTGACACTTCAGCAGCTCGGGTCTCTGCAGCAATGTGGGTTCAACCCAGCGTGGGTCTATCCCTGACCTGGGAACTTCCACAAGAGAGGCCAAAAAATAATAATAATAATCAAAAATCAACACTTTAGCCCCAGGCAGCTGCATGGGTTTTCTTACAGCTCCCATGCTGCTGTAATGAGCAATGACTTATAACAAAAGAAAATAATGCAAAGCATACGAGGAGTACTCCGAGAGGCAACCAGAGAGAATAATAAGCAGCATATTCTTTTTTTTTTCCACACCCACAAAGTTCCCTGGCCAGGTATCGAACCCGCACCACAGCCATGACAATGCTGAGTCCTTAGCTGCTAGGCCACCAGGGAACTCCAATCAGTACACTCTTAATGACTTCTCTCAGTGCAGAGAAAGACATTAGACTTGGGATCACTTTACAGATAAGTTCACTCCTAAAACAAACTACAGGGCAGCTCCTACAAATTAGAAACGAAATCATAAGCTGTACCTGTGAATTACACTTCTGTGAAAATCGTGTAAACAAGGATGCTTCTCATATGCAGTCTTTGTTCTTAGGAAACAGCCTAATCTCTATGTCCTGAGAGCTCCAAGAAATACTACTAAATGAAAGAAGATATAAAAATGATTGGCGTGTTGGGGAGTTCCCATCGTGGCGCAGCGGAAACAAATCCGACTAGTATCCATGGGGTTGCGGGTTCAATCCCTGGCCTCGCTCAGTGGGTTAAGGATCCGGCATTGCCACGAGCTGTGGCGTAGGTCACAGACTCGGCTTGGATCTGGTGTTGCTGTGGCTCTGGTGCAGGCCGGCAGCTGTAGCTACAATTAGACTCCTAGCCTGGGAACCTCCATATGCTGCAGGTGCGGCCCTAAAAATACAAAAAAAAAAAAAAAAGATTGTGTTGTTTATAAAAAGTATATATGCTGAATATGCATGTCCACGCCTGGAAGGAAACTGCTAAGTCGCACACGTCACAATACCTTTACCATTTTGTAACATTTTAAATTTCTACCGTATGATTGAAATGCTTTTTTCTAAGTCTTACTTTAATATACCCTATATATGTCAAAACGTGGGCTTTTAGGTACGGCCCTAAAAAGATAAAAAAAGACAAAAAGGAGTTCCCGTTGTGGCTCAGTGGTTAACAAATCCAACCAGGAACCATGAGGTTGAGGGTTCGATCCCTGGCCTCACTCAGCGGGTTAAGGATCTGGCGTTGCCGTGAGCTGCGGTGTAGGTTGCAGACGTGGCTCGGATGCTGCATTGCTGTGGCTCTGGGGTAGGCCAGTGTCTACAGCTCCGATTCGACCCCTAGCCTGGGAACCTTCACATGCCGTGAGTGCGGCCCTAGAAAAGACCAAAAAACAAAAACAAAAAAATAAGTAAATAAAGGCTTACAATTAATACTGTATAACACATTAAAAAGTGCACTACATAAAGGGGCATGGAAAAAATTACTTCACAAAGATAGGCATCTACATCAAAAAGAAAGGGAAACAGTCAACTCTCTCCACACTTTCTGCACATATTATTTACTTGTTTTTAAAAAGCTATTCTTTTTTTTTTGTCTTTTGTCTTTTTAGGGCTGCACCCAAGGCACATAGAGGTTCCCAGGCTAGGGGTCGAATTAGAGCTGTAGGTGCTGGCCTACGCCACAGCCACAGCAGCACAGGACCCAAGTCGTGTCTGCAATCTACACCACAGCTCACAGCCATGCCAGACCCCTTAACCTGCGGAGCGAGGCCAGGGATCCAGCCTGCGTCCTCATGGATGCTGGTCAGATTTGTTTTCACTGAGCCACAAGGGGAACTCCACTATTATTTTCGTTAGGGATGCACAAGAAACCTGATCCTCCTCTGTCCTGGTCTAAACCAGACAGATTTCACTATTAACCAGGTCTCTGTTTCAAAGCACAGCTGACCCTGGAACAATAGGGAGTCCGGGGATGCCTACCAGCTATGCAGTTGAAGACCCACATGTAACTTTAGAGCCGGCCCTCTCTAGCCATGGTTCCACATCCAAGGATTCAACCAGCCATGGATCGTGGAGTCTTACAGTACATATTTATGGAAAAAAAATCACACAAGTGGACCTGCACAGTTCAACCCTATGGAGTTCCAGGGTCAACTGCTTTGCCCAGCTCCAGTCAAGAAACGGTAACTAAGAAAACAACAAGACTGATACGAGTCTCTACCTCACCCAGGGACAGAGGTCTGAAAGTTATTCTTTTAAACTAGTTGCAAAGAGAAGCCCCAGGAACCACGTTCAATCAACAGATGCTTTTTCTTTGGTCCACAGAGTTTGATAAGAACGTTGTTACCAATGTTTAAAAGTCAAAAATTTCTCATTTAAAATCGGGGTCCTCAAAAAAAATTGGAAGATCTACTAACATTAGGCCAGGATTTCCACAAAGAATTAACTGGAGCTAATTAGTGGGTGTCCACGGTTGGGTTTTTTTTTTAGTTTTTTGTTTTGGGGGCTTTTTTTGTACCTTTTAGGGCCACACCTGGAGGTTCCCAGGCTAGGGATCCAATCCAAGCTACAGCTGCTGGCCTACACCACAGCCACAGCAACGTGGGATCTGAGCCGTGTCTGCAGCCTACGCTTCAGCTCACAGCAATGCCAGATCCCCAACCCACTGAGCGAAGCCAGGGATCGAACCCGCATCCTCATGGATGCTGGTCAGATTTGCTTCTGTTGTGCCAGACAGGAGCTCCCCGTGGCTGTCCACTTGAGACGGACACTCTAGCTGTGCTCCTCAATTCACCATAGTCTCCACCACTTCGCCTTCAAGCCACACCCAGGATCTGACCATTGCGTACCCCTCTGTGCTCCCTCCCTAGTCACAGACCATACGCCGCTCACTTAGCTGACCTACTACAATGCCCGCCTTCCTGGACGCTGCTTTTCTTCATTCCCCATTTGGAGATATCCTCTTAATACAGCAGCTAGTGCTGCAGTTATCAGCATATGTTTTTCATTCATTCAACAAACATTTACTCAGACATTGCCATTATTCAGAATTTGCCTGTGGACCAAATTTGGGACAATTTTAGCATCAAAACAATTAATTAGGGTAATGGGCTAAATAATATATAAGTAAAATAAGAATCTATGAGTCCACACAACAATAGCTACACAAGGGAGAATGTACTGTCCTTACTCACAGCAGAATGCAACCATCACAGGATTGCAAATTCAGACTAGAGTCATTATTGGATGTTAAATCTATTAAGCAAAACTTTCAAGAGGAACAGTGTATTTCTAGAGTTTCAAAGTATCTCCTCGCACATTACTTCATGATAGCAAAGGGTAAAAATGCTAACTTTCCAGTTAAGAAACTCAACAGACGTCATTTCAACCAAGCGATCAAATTAACATTTTACCAAAAATGGAATTTCGTGTGGCCCCCATGACCATAAAAACAGACATTATGTTCCTTTTCACACCATATGCTGAGACAACCGAAATGTCATTTCTGTGATATTCCAGCCAAAAAGTTATCACCTGAATCTAATCATGAGGAAACATCAGACAGACCCAAACTGAAGGACACCCTGCAAGACACCTTGCCTGGGCGCTTCAAAAACACCAGTCAGGAAAGACACGAGGTATTAACTACTAAAAGCAATGCATTTGGTACCTCTACGGGACTAGATGCAGGGCCAGGAATTGTTTTTTAACTTGTCATTCACCTGTATGTGGAATCTCAAAAGCAAAACAAACTAGGGACTACAACAAAAAAGAAGCGGATTCACAGATAAAGAGAACAAACTAGCGGTTACCAAGGAGGAGTGGGAAGGAGCGAGGGCCAGGACAGGGCTGGGGATTAAGAGGCACAAACCATGTGAGAATAAAGAAGTCACAGAGATGGACTGTGCAACGCAGGGAATGGAGCCAGTATTCTAGAACGACTACGAATGGAATACGACCTTTAAGAAGTGGGAGTCGCTATGCTGCAACCTGAAACGTATAGAACTCTGCACCTCAACTGTCCCTCGATCTTAAAAAAAATCTGTCCTGGTGGAGCTTATTAGATACTGCTGAAATCGGAATACTATCACTTTATCAGTGTTAGACTTCCTCCGTCTATTAATCATACCACAGTTGTGTGAAAAGAAAAGGTTCTTACGAAGTAAAAGCTGAGGTATTTAGAGACAGGAGCACGACTCTCAATGATTCGGTTATGTGCCCACACACACTGAGACACAGAGGGCGCAACCACACTGCAGGCCAAACGTGAACGGGGCGGAACTGCGGAAGCGCGAACACGAGTTCTTTGAACACTTCTTACAACTCCTCCACAAGCTGGGGACTGTTTCAAAACAAAAAATTCAACACTCTGAAGACCTCACGACGACGCACCTCGGAGTAGCAGTCTACAGTGGTCTACAGTGCTCTCTGCACAATCTGACCTGGGGGCTCTGGGACCCCCTGCACGGCACCCCATCTCCCACCCCCTACCTACTAGCCTGTGGGCTCTGGGACCCCCTGCATGGCACCCACCCCACCCCGGATCCCTCATTGCTCTTTAGCGCACCAAGCAATCCGCTGCCTAGAACCTTCTGGCTTCCTGCACCCTTGGTCTGGCACACATTTCCTGCAGACATTAACATGCGTCACTCAGAAAGGCCTAACCTGGAGTTCCTGCTGTGGCTCAGCAGTAACAAATTCGAATGGCATCCATGAAGATGCAGGTTCAATCCCTGGCCTCGCTCAGTAGGTTAAGGGTCCAGCATTGCCATGAGCTGTGGTCACAGACGTGGCTCAGATCTGGGGTGGCGGTGGCTGTGGCGTAGGCCAGCAGGTGTAGTTCCGATTAGACCCCTAGCCTGGGACCTTCCATATGACACACGTTCAACCCTAAAAAAAAAAAAAAAAAAAAAAAAGGAAAGGAAAGACCTAACCTAATTAAAAGTTGGAATTTCCCTTCCCCCAGTACTATGCTCTTCCGTGTATTATTTCTCTCCACAGACCGTGTTGCCACCTTATATCCTATATATTTTATTTATTTATGGAATCGCCTCTCTTTCCCCACTGAAATACAAGTTCTATTATGGCAGAGATTTTTATCTATGTTTGTCCGCCACTGAATCTCTAGCCCCCAAAATGACTCCTAACAGACAGCGGACTCTCAGTAGATATGTCCTGAATGAATTCTAGGTACTTATTCGGCTCATTTAATAAACCTTTGTTTCCTTCTGCTCTGCTTCACCATTTTGTTCAAATCTGCTGCTCACAATCGCCTAACCTTCATGTATAAAAACAACTCAGGGGAGTTCCCGTCGTGGCGCAGTGGTTAACGAATCCGACTAGGAACCATGAGGTGGCAGGTTCGGTCCCTGCCCTTGCTCAGTGGGTTAACGATCCGGCGTTGCCACGAGCTGTGGTGTCGGCTGCAGACGCACAGTTGCTGTGGCTCTGGTGTAGACCCCTAGCCTGGGAACCTCCATATGCTGCGGGAGCGGCCCATGAAATAGCTAAAAAGACCAAAAAAAAAAAAAACTCAATTATAACAAATGACAGAAAAAAAGCAAAACATCCAAACATCCTCATCTCAAATGAAATTTTTTCCAATACACGAAAAATGACCACTATCGTCAGCCTGAGGAGGAGCCCGAATAACCCTGCAGAACGACAAGCAGAGGTGATGGGACATCTGCGTCCCAGCGGCCTCAGCTCCTGCCTCCTCCGGAGCATCCATCAGAAGAGCCCTCAGGAGGCAGGTGCCTCCCAGACCGGCGCACGCGGCAGGAGGCCATGCGGAGAGCCCATCGCCGACGGCAGGCTCTCCCGTTGCTTCAGCCTGCGGCCCGGCACCTGCCCGCGAGAGAACCAGGCGCTGCCCCGTCTGCGGCAGCCCTGAGCCTCACCACCCGGCCACCGGGCCGCTGCGCCTGCTTCGGGCAGAAGCGGGCCCTACGCGCGCCCCAGGACTTACGCTGCGAGTAGAGCAGGATCTGAAACTCCAGCAGGGCGCAAGTGAAGAGCTGAAACACGTTCTCCACCCCCAGGAGCTCGAACACCTCTCTGACAGGAAAGTCGAACAGGGGCAGCTCGCTGGTGCTTGGTCTCTGGCAGACGATGGGCGCGTAGACCCCGGAAAACTTCAAGGAGCGGCCAGGGGGCGGGAGCGGCACCTCGTAGAGGACGTTGTATATGTAGCTCTCCAGGGGCAGCGGGGGCGGCTGGGGCGACGTGACCGCCCGGTGCAGCTGCTCCAGGACGCTGCGACACGCCTTCATGAAGGCCATGGGCGTGATGAGGCAGATGCACTTGGAGACGTAGAGCGTGTCCCGGCTGATGTCGTAGGAGTTGAGGCGCTGCAGCTTGGTCCCAGGAGCGCCCCCGCCGTCCCGCAGGCCACTGTGGTCCTGGCCATCCGGGGGCGCGTGGAAGACGTCATACTCGGCATTGTGCATGTGGTAGAGCGTCTGCATCGCGCTGCAGATCTGCTTGCTCGTCACCTCCTCGTAAAACGTGAGGGCAAAGCCAAAGGTCCGCGAGCCGTCCTCCCTTGTGATGATGAAGGCGTGAAACTGAGGCTCCCTGGGGTCGGCCTGGGTCTTGAACGCCAGCCCTTTGGGCATGCACAGCTGCAAGACAAGGGGGCACAAGTGGCGAGACGCTCCCCCAACCCTTCTGTCCGAACCCCAGCACAAGCCGTTCACTGAACGAGCGCCTACTGTGCCGGGGCTGTGGAACATCAAGACCAACACAGCAAAAATCCGCCCTAAAGCACGCCCAGGCGGAGTTCCTGTCGTGGCGCAGTGGTTAGCGAATCCACTAGGAGCCATGAGGTTGCGGGTTCGATCCCTGGCCTCGCTCAGTGGGTTGCCCATGGGCTGTGGCGTAGGTCGCAGACGCGGCTCAGATCTGGCATGGCTGTGGCTGTGGTGTAGGCCAGCGGCTACAGCTCAGCTTGGACCTAGCCTGGGAACCTCCATACACCTCAGGTGCAGTCCTAGAATCGACAGAAAGACAAAAAAGAAAAGAAAAGAAAAGAACGCCCATGCCAAGACACACAAGTAACTAAAACCACGATGCATTTATCGAGGCTCCAACAAGTGTACATAAAATGCCTGAGAACACAGAATGAGCAACACAGTCTGGGACATCAGAAGAGGCTTCAGAGATAAGCTTTCCTAGAATTCACCAGGTAGACAAGAAAAAGAAGGGCATTTCAGAGGCCCAAAGAAAATGCACAAAGGGAGTTCCCTTCATGGTTCGGCAGTTACCAGATCTGACTAGGATCCATGAGGTTTCGGGTTCTATTCCCAGCCTGGCTCAGCAGGTTAAGGATATGGCATTGCTGTGAGCTGTGGTGTGGGGTTGCAGACGTGGCTTGGATCTGGTGTTGCTGTGGTGTGGGCCAGCAGCTGGAGCTCCAATTCAGCCCTTAGCCTGGGAACTTCCATATGCTGCAGGTATAGCCCTTAAAAAAGGAAAAGAAAAAAGAAAATGCACAAAGGAGGTAAAAGAACTAAAGAGTTTTGGCAGGTGGTTAAGCATGACAGCATGTATTAGGAGCTGATGCTAGAAATATATCTAAAACCAGACAGATGCAACTTCATACCTAAAAATAAGTTTTTGACTCCATCAGCTCACAAGTTTCTGTCATCAATAAAACCTCTTTTCATAGGAAAAAAAAAAAAGGGGGTGTTGATTTCATATAAAGCAAGGAAATGACATAATCAGGATAAAGAATCCGTTTTTTCACTCTAATTCAGATGGGTTATATAAAGAAACGTGGACAGCTCATCCAACCGACCTGAATCAATCAGTCCCCACTTCCCGCTCTCACACACACCGAGCTACACACATGGACTGCCAGGAGGCCGGCTGAACAGCACATTACGGTATATCCGTGAGCCTTGAGCGTGTGACTTCTCAAAGCCGAAGGGTTTCTAGGCTTTGCCGAAAGGAAATAAGCGCCAGACGAGGCGTCAAAAAACTTGGGGCTAAGACTCGGTGTCCTCGTTGCGAAGTGAGGACAACACGGTTCGCTGCGTCTGCTTCACAAGGTTCCCTCGGGCATCAAACAAGACCATCCTCGAAAAGTTACTAAGCGTGGCTGGGAGCACAGTTCTGGGACGAGACGACGGTGTTTGTGAAGCTCAGCTGCTCCTCAGCCAGGGGGCCCTGAGCCCGTTACTCAGCCCGTCTGGATCTGAGTCTCCTCGGCTGTTAAGTGTTGTGTGTCTGTGCCTGTGTGGGTTTATTTTTTTCTTTTTAGGGCCGCACCTGAGGCGTATGGAGGTCCCCAGGCTAGGGGTCAGATCGGAGCTGCAGCTGCCAGCCTGCACCACAGCCACAGCGACGCAGGATCTGAGCAGCATCTTAGACCTACACCACGGTTTGTTGGCAACAGGGGATCCTTAACCCACTGAGCAAGGCCAGGGACTGAACCTTCGGCCTCATGGACACTAGTCAGATTCTTAACCTGCTGGGCCACAAGAGGACCTGCTACTTATGTTTACTTAGTGCTATCTACATCCGGGGTACTGTGGGGATTAGACGAGTGAATTCATGTAAGGTACTCATCACAGTACCTAGTACCAAGTGAATACTCAATACAAGTTAGCTTAGTCATGGCAGCATTCTTCTATAGATTTAAAATGCTGCCCTAGGGAGCTCCCGTAGTGGTGCAGCAGAAACGAATCTGACTAGGAACCATAAGGTTGCAGGTTCGATCCCTGGCCTCGCTCAGTGGGTTGCAAGCTGTGGTGTAGGTCGCAGAGGGGGCTTGGATCCTGTGTTGCTGTGGCATAGGCCAACAGTTGTAGCTCCAATTCAAACCCCTAGCCTCCATATGCCATGGATGCAGCCCTGAAAAGCAAAAAAAAAAAAAAGATTAGAATTATAATAAAACAAAAATACCAATTTCTGCCATATTACTTAAATGTGTTCAATGTACCTCTTCTCTTTGGCATGCAGAAGTTCCCAGGCCAGGGATCGAACCTGAGCCATAGCAGTGATAACCCCAGATCCTTAACCTGCTGAGCCACCAGGGGACTCCTATACAACACAGATTAGGAGAAAACTGTTTTTTTCTTTTTTGGCCAAACCACAACACCCCTGGGCCAGGGACTAAATCCAAGCCACAGCTGTGACCTATGCCACAGATGCAGTAACACTGGATCCTTAACCCACTACACTGGGCTGGGGATCAAACCCACGCCACCTCAGAGACAACACCAGATCCTTAACCCACTGTGCCATAGTGGGAACTCCAGAGAAAACTGCTTTATATCATGTAATATCAATGCTATAAGCAGCCAACAGCTCAATCTCACTGAAAAAAAAAAAAAAAAAAAGTTTCACTGACCCAAAACTACGTATTTGATTGCCTCAAAAGAAACATGTTGTGATTTTGGAATATCTGATATAGTGATCAAAATGCAGAATCAGAGTTCCTGCCATGGTGCCGTGGGTTACGAATCCAACAGCAGCACCTCGGGTCCCTGTGGAGGTGCTGGTTCAATCCCCAGCCTGGCACAATCGGTTAAAGGATCTGGCACTGATGCAACTGTAGCCTGAGTCACAGCCACAGCTTGGATTCAACCCCTTGCTCAGGAAATTCCATATGCGGCAAGTGCAGCCATTAAAAAAAAAAAAAAAAAGCAGAATCATGAACAATATGCACGTAACCCCTTCTTCAAGGGTTACTGATGTTTGGTGGAACCACTGCTACCCTAGTCTGAACTCACAATCCCACTGTAAGTTACTCTATAAATTATCTCACACTTGTATCTAACAAATACTAACCATTCCCACTGCATCTTGGTCAAAGGGATTCCAGTCTACGTTCTCAGGATATCGGGCAAGGACCTTAGACTTGAATGTTCGTCTCAACGGTGTCTGCTCAAAATTTTCTCCTGCAACAAAAAGAATAAAGCAAATCATCTCCACAAAGTCCCAAATCGCAGGGTTATGACTGTCTAAGCTTGGCTGTCCCGCAAGGTACAGAAACGAAGGCAAAGGGTTAGTACGCAACCGTCTAAGAAGAGGAAAAGCACAACGGTTATCAGGTCAGTAAAGAAGCTGAAACGGTTTAGCATGGTTAATGATGGATACTGCCAGCTAGCTACCTTGGCCTCTTTAAACTGAAATTATTACTACAAACCCAATAGTTAATCTTCTTCAGGGAAGAGGGGAGAAAACAGAAGGAAAGATAAAAAATTGTACCTTTTTTCCCCCAAAAGCCACACTTAGTTTGTTTAAAGTCAACTGATAACATCATAGAAGCATAAATTATTTTAAATTCAGAATAAAGTATGCATTTCTATGATCTCTGAAAAAAATACAAAGGGACTAAAAAATTCAGTAACATTAGGAACGTAGATTTCAAGGTAAATCTAATGAGCTATTTTCTCAACTCAGAATCATCTGAAGAGTTCCCATTGTGGATCAATGGGTTACGAACCCAACACAGTCTCCACAAAGATGCGGGTTCGATCCCTGGCCTCACTCAATAGGTTAAGTATCCAGAGTTGCCTAACGCTGAGGTGTAAGTCATACGGCTCAGCTCTGGCTGCGGCGTGGCTGTGGCTATGGCATGGCTGTGGTGTGGCTGTAGCTGTGGCGTGGCTGTGGCTATGACATGGCTGTGGTGTGGCTATAGCTGCGGCGTGGCTGTGGCTATGGCATGGCTGTGGCGTGGCTCTGGCTCTGGCTGTGATGTAGGCTGGCAGCTGCAGCTCTGATTCAACCCCCAGCCTGGGAACTTCCATATGCCACAGGTACAGCCATTAAAAAATTAAAAAAAATAAAAAAAACACTTGAAATTTCTGAAATTCTCCTTTGTTTCCCCCTTCCCCCTCCCTAAAAAACTTTAGCATATACTGAAATAAGAACACTGAAGTGAAAAGAGGAAAAATCAAAGAACCCACCACCTAGAAGGATACAAATATGAAAAATCTATTGGTCAAAAAGGCATAAAAAGTTAGAAGGTCAAGGTGCAAAGTGCCACTGGAGAGACTTAAACGAGAGCCCCCAGAAAGCTTTGGGAGCCCTCAACTTTGTTTTTACCTTCAGCTGTACTGGAAGTGAAAGGCCTGGCACCATCCCTGGCTTTAGAAGCCTGTATGTACTGGCATAACGCTACATGACAAATGAAATAACACAGTATTACAATAAAGCAGTGTTGTTCAAACTGTTTCGACTATTACTCCAGCAAGAAACGAATTTACATCATGAAGCAATAAACACACATGACATGTATATATAAATTTAAACAATTTCACAAAGGAAATACTTACCTTTACGAAACAGGATGTCTTTGCATAATCTCTATCTCATTAAAACCCAAAATGCTAACTGCAAACCTACTAACTGTCATGATTCACAGTTCGAAAAACCTTCCACTGTAGTATAACGGGATGAAAAGCTCAACAGATACTAAATTACCATATAGTCACTAGTGCTTTACCCAAAACTACACCACCCCAAACACTGCTTTTTCTCAGGAATTAGGCAGAAGGAGACAAATTAAATGCACTTAAATATTTCAAACAAATAAACTTCGTAGGAATTATGGGAAAACATGGGCAATGTGAAAAAGGACAACGCCGTTGAATTCTTTCCATTCGCACGAGTGAGCAGGTCACACAAGGGCCTGAGGGACCGCAGGATCACGAAGAACCGGATGAAACGCCTGTCCTCAGCCATCACACCGCCAAACGTACAGGAGAAAGAACACACACAGGAGTTCCCATCGTGGCGCAGTGGTTAAGGAAGAGACTAGGAACCATGAGGTTGCAGGTTCGATCCCTGGCCTTGCTCAGTGGATTAAGGATCCAGTGTTGCCGTGAGCGGTGGTGTAGGTTGCAGACGTGGCTCGGATCCCGCGTTGCTGTGGCTGTGGTGTAGGCTGGCGGCTCCAGCTCCGACTCGACCCCTAGCCTGGGAATCTCCACATGCCACAGGAGCGGCCCAAGAAATGGTACGAAAAAACACACACACACACAACAACAGCCCCCCGGGAGGCCCTCGTCTGGGAGGCACCAGCCCACCAGCTCCAACCACTCCGAGCCCGCGCACAGGGCCCTGTCCACGCGTGCCGCGCATCGGATGAATTCTGTGCCAACTCGAGCTTTTCTAAGTTGGCTTGGAACCTAAACGGGCTGGGGGTCGTTAAGGAAGGTGCGATCCGCACCAACCCAGGGCTGGGAAAACCCTCACGTCAGGTGACGCTTCCCTCGGAATCGCCCGGCGGCATCTCCAAAGTCTCCAGAAAGGAGTTTATTACCAACTCTGAGGAACGCGTTCCAGAAACGAACACTGACCCGTCAGAAAGTTACTGCTTTGCTAATGAAAACCTTCGCTTTCATTTTCTCTCAGGTTTTCCTTCAGCAGCAGAAGCCCACCCACTCACAATTTCCAATGCCCAGCAAGACCCAACCGTCCTTCTGTTGGTAAAGCGAGTTTCACCATCTCAATTCCTCTCGTTTCCGACTCCTTCTTCCTTACTGATTTTTTGCAACTCTTTTCCAGCAAATTTCACCTCTCGAAATACATTCGATAGTCTTCACTAAAGACGACGGGCGAAATCAGCAGGCGGCTGGTAATCTCGGCAGCGACGCAGCCCCGCGGCTGTGGAGAGCCCGTGCCAGGGCTCCGACGGGCACCCGCACAGCACGGCCCCCGACGCAAGCCTCGCCCACCGGGCAGCGGCTCAGCAGCAAGCCGCTGACATGAGATCTTGTCTAGAGTCGGCCATTCTCGGAAAGCGTGTTTAAACCACATCCAGTTCTGAGAAAAGATACCTATTCCTGCCTCTAAGCCGCTTGCGTCAGTTTGCTCAGGTCTTCCCAGGCAGGCTGGAAAGCCCCTGGGTAAAAACCGCCCGATGCGCGGACAGACCCCGAGCCAGGGCCCCGAGCCAGGGCCCCGAGGTAAGGCTGCAGAGGAGACGACGTCCCAAGGTCCCTCTCAGACGTGAAGAGACTCAGAGCGTGAAACGGGGCTATTTAAGGGGAGAGTTTGAAAGGGCCCTGAGATGAAGACTGCAGCCAGAGGCGAACATACGGAGACCGCCGGCCGTGTAGACAGAAAGGAGGGGCGCCCCGAACCACAGGGAGCCCAGGTCCGCTCCCCGTCCCCAGCACCCGCTCCTCCCCCTGCTCCTTCCTTAACACCCGAGGAAGGAAATCTTGCCAGAAAAGGCACAACCCAGGGTGCCAGGCAGAAAAAGTCCTCTGTGGGCTCGACTGGACCAGCAAGCGGCAGTGAGCAACTCGGGGTCTCCGCCACGAGCGGAGAGGCAGCGCATCACGAGGCGGTGCCAGGGCCCCGAGGACAGGTCGTGTTCATCGCGGCCGCCCTAGGAAGGGTGTCAGGAGAGTAGCAGAGGTCGGAGATCACACACCTACGACCTTTTTATTACAAACACTCCATCCTTCTTCATTCACTGAGGGCTGAGTTTTTAGAGAATAAGCCACAGGGGCCCAGGGCACTGACTCTAAAAACTGCCTCCTGAAGCCTGTACATGCACCACAGGCCCTTTGATGCTCAAACATTTAGGCCTTTGGAAATTCAAACAATATCCAGAATAGGACATCACAACCACAACTGTCCCAGAAACAACAACTAATACGGAGCCCAGCACAACTGTCAGCAGATCTAGATCTCAGAACTAAAGCCCATTTCTAAGAGCAAATTAAAAATCGGTCACCTAGGTATCAGTCTGTCTTCAGGAATCTGCCCCTGGAAAGCAGAGTTGAAATCATGACAGATTCTTTTGAAGCCTGCATGCCTTACAAGGACTTCTAACAGGTTCTTTGTGGCTTGTCTGCTTTGACCGAGCCAGAAACAAACCGACATTTGTCCTGCCGTCAGCCGGCTGGTACTAGCCAGATGTGAAGAACCCTGGATGAGGGAAGCTTATGCTGAGGAGCTTCAAAGGAACCTCTAAACTCCCTGAAATGACTCAAAATTTTGTATAAAGACATTTGCATTTTTCTGGGGGAGAGAACACAATTTCCATCAGATCTCAAAGGCTCTCGTGACCCAAAAAAGTTAAAAACCACAGCTCCAAATGTCTCTCCTAACTTGAACAGAAATTATTTTGACCACTTAAAGGTCTAAATCAAAATGCATGTACAGGCTAAAAGTAATTGCTTTCCAGGTTTATGACGGCCCAATATAGGACATTATTTTCTCCTTTCTTACCATGAGAAGCCTATGTTGATTGTTTTACACATGCAGGTGAACAAGTTATAAAAGAAAAAAATAATAACATCCTTAAAACTCCTGTCTGAAGTTCTCTGTAAGGTCATCAGAAAATGTTCACCAAAATCTTGAAGTTGCACATTTATAAAATGTATTACATCTGTGGGAAACAGTGATAGTTTTAAAATGGTACAGCAGCTATGAAAAGATAGGTCCCCACACAGCAACATGAGAAACATCCAATACGGTCAAATCTTAAGCTGGTTTATGCTGAACCACACAAAGCTTCTCCAGAACATAGCGTTAGCTTAGATTCAAACAAAATAAAAGGAACATCATTTCCTGGGAAGTTGTCTACAGGACACATTTCAGATTAGATACACCAAGTAAAAGGAAAATTTCAAATTTTCAATGTTGGTAATCAGAGTTGGGATACTCTAAAGGAGCTTCACATAAAATTTGAAGTTAAAAAAGAGAGAGCCAAGGAGATTTTTATATTTGGTCCCTTGGAGGAGGCAGGGAGGAGGATGTTAATACCTGTGAGACAGCAGCTGGAGACAAAACACCCTGACTCTGCCAACAGAGCGGTTGACATGCTGCACCTGTGCGACGGACGGCCTGCTTTCAGACACGGCAGAGGAGCTCCTACGAGACCACTCTCCTGCAGAAAATTACCAACTCTGGACACAATGCTAAAAACAACTACCTGAAGGTCCTTGAGAATGAAAGGGGATACAGGGGCAATTCTTGGAAAAAGTTAACAACAGTGGACAAGCGACCCCTTTATACGGCTTTTGGCAGGGCAGGTCCCCATCTGTGCCATCAGAGGTGGCTAAAACTCAGATTAAAAATTCATCATCTGGAGTTCCCGTCGTGGCCCAGCGGTTAACGAATCCGACTAGGAACCATGAGGTTGTGGGTTCGATCCCTGGCCTTGCTCGGTGCGTTAAGGATCTGGTGTTGCTGTGAGCTGTGGTATAGGTCACAGATGCAGCTCGGATCCAGTGTTGCTGTGGCTGTGACATAGGCCGGTGGCTTCAGCTCCGATTCGACCCCTAGCCTGGGAACCTCCACATGCCGCAGGAGCGGCCCTAGAAAAGGCAGAAAGACAAAAAAAAAAAAAAAATTCATCATCTTGCTAGCTTGAGGAATCAAAGGACTGACTTTAAAGCCATCACAACAGCTGGGAAGTGAGGGAGGGAAATTCAAGAGAGAGCCAAAAAGGGGGTGCCCCTAATTGCATATAAACTCTACTCAAATCTCTGGCTGACCCCTGAACCAAAGATCCCAAACAGCTGAGTTAGGGCTAAAAGAACTGAACCGAGGTTTAAGCAGCTGCTCACTGCAGGGGAATGGTTTAAGAAAGCAAACAAGATTCAGTGATCTTTGAAGGAAGGTGACAGAATCCAGAGTCTCTACAACTTACTGTACACAATGTCAAGGACACAAGCAAAAACTGTTCAGCATATAAAGAAACAGGAAAACAGGATCCATTCTCAAGAGAAGAGTCAATCGACAGAAACTGATTTTGTGTTGACCCAAATATTGGGATTAGCGGACAGGATTTTAAAATAGCTATGTCCATAACGAATGAAAAAACAGTAAATTTCAGCAAAGAAACAGACACTACAATTAAGTAGATGATCGTAACAGCAGATTGGAGATGCAGAAAAGTTGGTGAACTTAAAGATAAATCAACCTGGGAGTTCCCGTCGTGGCGCAGTGGTTAACGAATCCGACTAGGAACCATGAGGTTGAGGGTTCGATCCCTGGCCTTGCTCAGTGGGTTAAGGATCCGGTGTTGCCGTGAGCTGTGGTGTAGGTCACAGACACGGCTCGGATCCTGCGTTGCTGTGGCTCTGGCGTAGGCCGGCAGCTACAGCTCCGATTTGACCCCTACTCTGGGAACCTCCATATGCCGAGGGATCAGCCCAAGAAATGGCAAAAAGACAAAAAAAAAAAAAAAAAGATAAATCAACCTGGGAGTTCCCGTGGTGGCTGCTCAGGGGAAACCAATCTGACTAGTATCCATGAGGACACGAGTTCAATCCCTGGCCTCGCTCAGTGGGTTAAGGATCCCGGACTGCCGTGAGCTGTGGTGTATGTGGGTCACAGATGTGGCTCAGATCCTGTGTTGCTGTGGCTGTGGCATAGGCCAGGGACTGCAGCTCTGATTGGACCCCTGCCTGGGAACTTCCATATGAGGCCCTAAAAAGACAAAAACAAAAACAAAAAAGCAACCATGGGCGTCCCCTTGAGGCCTAGCGGTTACGAATCCGGGGCTGACACTCCTGTGTTGCGGGTTTTCATCTCTAGCCCAGGAACTTTCACATGCCTCCGGTGCAGCCAAAAATTTTTAAATTTTTAAAAATAAAAAAGACATCACTACAGAAGTTCCCCTTGTGGCTCAGCAGGTTAGGAACCCAACTGGTATCCATAAGGATGTGGGTTCAATCCCTGGCCTCACTCAGTGGGTTAAGGATCCAGAGTAGGTCACAGATGTGGCTCAGATCCGGCGTTGCTGTGGATGTGGCATAGGCCAGGCGGCTGCGGCTCCGATTCGACCCCTAGTTGACTGCAGCCCTAAAAAGAAAAAAACAAGCAAAAAAAGATGACATCACTCTATCTTTCCTCTCACAAACATTTCTGAAACTGCCCATAAGAACAGTATTACTATCAACTCACTCTTCGGTTTTGTTTTTTGTTTGTTTTTGCTTTTTAGGGCCTCACCCTCAGCATATGGAGGTTCCCAGGCTAGGGGTCGAATGCGACCTACAGCTGCCGGCCTACGCCACAGCCACAGCAATGCTGGATCCAAGCCCTGTCTGCGACCTACACCACAGCTCACAGCAATGCCGGATCCTAAACCCACTGAGCAAGGCAGGGGATCGAACCCGCATCCCCATGGACACCACTGAGCCGCGACAGGAACTGCCACACTTTAATTTTTGGCACATGTTGAAACACCAGCTTGAGTTTTACTTGCAGCCACGTGCTGCCCCAGCATTTCAATTCCGCCTGTCTTCCAGATAATCCCTGGACCCTGGTGCAAATCAGAGCTCATCTTTTCTCACCTCTGACCAGTAAGAGAAGGGGACGCCAACTTCTAGATCAACACCGCTCTGACTTCTAGATGCCTACTGCACTACTGTCGGCGCTTTTTAGAGACAGCTTTACAAAAATACAGGAAAACGAGCAAGCAGAGTTCGGGCAGCTAAAGAAAACCCTCTTGCACCGCATGCATCATTCTCGCCCTCATCTCCTGCGCCCATCGAACGGAGGTACGGGGACCGCTCCTGCAGCGTGAAGGGAGAAGGCGAGGGCTCCTTCAGGCCACGTCACTGCGGGCCCACGGCACTCAGGGGTCAGGTGCTCAGGCCTTCATCCAGCACGGCGGACAAGCCTCAGGGTCTCTCCTAAGCTACCGTCTGACCCAGGAAAGCTGTTTACCAGGCCCTTCAATGAAAGAGCAATGAAAACCACCTATTACGTGTTCCCCTGAGGCATACTTGTTCACTTTCTTTTTTTTAATGATTTTTTATTTTTGCCATTGTAGTTGGTTTACAGTGTTCTGTCAATTTTCTTTACAGCAAAGGGACCTGGTCACACATACATATGCCTTCTTTTTCTCTCATTATCCTCCATCCCAGTCCATCACAGGTGACTGGGTAGAGCTCCCTGTGCTGCACAGCAGGACCTCACTGCTGATCCACTCCCAACGCAACAGTTTGCATCTACTAACCCCAGACCCCCCGTCCCTCCCACTTTTCTCTCTCGACGTGTGTGTCAGGTAACTTCAGCCTCGTGTAAATGGCCATCCCTTCTACCGACGCCCTGCCTGCTGCCTGACATCTTCCAGGCGCCGTGCTTCGTCCAGCGCGTGAACCTAGCAGGCCCAGGTGGCCGAACGCCTCAGGCACCCAGTTTTAACAAGACCGAGGTTTGAGAACCTATCCAGATCGGACTACTCCAAACCTCCAGGCCACAGCTGAGACAGAGCTTCAGCAGCCGGGCTGAAGACACTGCAGGACACCTATCTGTTGACCCAATGTCTTGACCTTAGATCTGCAACTTGCTCGGTTTCGTGAGGGAAGCGACACGCTGTCAAATTCACGGTTTTTCAGACCAGCCTAAGGAACCGAGCCCTGTGAGTTGGAAATACACATACTTTCCTAAGCAGAGTGAGGGCTTCCAGAAGCTCTATGTGTACCCAGGCACTTTCCTCCGGAGCTAGGCCCTCCGAAAACCCAGTTTAGGCAAATGCACTGGACTAGAATCTCTGAGTAAGAAGGAGCAGAGCCCAAATCTGCACAATGGTCCCTTGATCAGCTCAATACCAATTTTTTTTTTAACATTCGTTTTCATACTCTTTACCATTACGTTTTTTTCCGGGGGGGGGGGTGCGCTGGCAGCATATGGAGGTTCCCAGGCTAGGGGTCTGATCAGAGCTTTAACTGCCAGCCTACATACGCCACCACAACACCACCAGATCCGAGCCACATCTGCGACCTACAGCACAGCTCACAGCAATGCCAGATCCTTAACCCACTGAGCGAGGCCAGGGGCTGAACCTGCGTCCTCATGGATCCTAGTCAGATTCGTTTCCGCCGAGCCATTACAGTAACTCCCATTACAGTTTAAGAGATAACTGAACAGGAGTTCCCGTCGTGGTGCAGTGGTTAACGAATCCGACTAGGAACCATGAGGTTGCGGGTTCGGTCCCTGCCCTTGCTCAGTGGGTTGGGGATCCGGCGTTGCCGTGAGCTGTGGTGTAGGTTGCAGACGCGGCTCGGATCCAGAGTTGCTGCGGCTCTGGCATAGGCTGGCGGCTACAGCTCCGATTAGACCCCTAGCCGGGGAACCTCCATATGCCGAGGGAGCGCCCAAAGAAATAGCAAAAAGCCAAAAAGCCAAAAAAAAAAAAAAGAAAGAGAGATACTGAACAGAGTGTCCTGTGCTGTACAGTAGGACTTGTTTATTTTACATACAGTAGTTTGTATCTGCTAATCCGAAATTCCTAATGTTCCCTCCCCCACCCTTTCCCCTTTGGTGACCATAAATTGGTTTTCCGTCTGCGAGTCTATTCCTGGTTTATAAATAAGTTCATTTGTGTCCTATTTTAGATTCCACACATAAGTGACATCTATGGTGTTTGTCCTTCTTTGTCTGATTTCACAGAGTATGAGACTCTCTAGACCCATCCATGCTGCTGCAAATGGCTTTATTTCATTCTTTTTGTGGCTGACTGGTATTCCACTGTACACATGCACCACATTCTCTCCATCCACACACCTGTTGCTGCACGGTTAGGTTGCTTGCATGTCTTGGCTATTGTGAATAGTGCTGTCATGAACACGCAATACCAATTTCTGAAATAATCAGCCTAAATTAAGTGTTAGCAACAAGCCTAGAAGGCAGGAGAGAAAGTCAAGGTCCCCCCTTGGCTACTAGCTGTAAGACCCTAAACAATTTACTGAGTCTGTGGGTCTCACTTTCCTGACCGTAAAGACAAAGAAACTAGTTAAGGATCAGTAAAGGTTTTCCCGCTTGATCGGTCCATGACTTAACGACTGCTAGGCCTAGAGTCAGCCTAAGCATGGAAGTTCTACCGTTCACACTGTGCCCTGAAGGCAGGCTTAGTGCAGGCTTTGTTCTCCCTCTGCTGGTTCTCCCTCCCAGAATCCCACTGGAACAGTAGCATAGCTGGGGAGCCACAAACCTGCAAAATGAAAGTGAGAGAAATAGCAACAAAACGTTAGAAGCTGAAAAGCAGACAGAAGGGTGGTTGATGACAGTAGACTTAAGAAAGCTGACATAAAACCAAACTTGCTAAACGCCCAGGAACTTGTCACGTCAGATACTTACAGAAGCAGGGATTAAGATGGGGCTAAAAACAGAAGGACTGATTGAAAGTCCAAGAACCAGCTGGCCTCAGCTCATGAACAGATAAACAAAAGGTTGTGTAACTACACAATGGAACATTATTTGGCTATAAAAAGAAATGAAGGACTGTTACATGCTGCCACACAAACGAAACTTGAAAACATTATGCTAAGAGAAAGAAGCCAGACACAAAAGGCCATGTGTCGTATAATTTCACATATATGAAATGTCTAGAAAAGGCATATTCATGGAGGCAGAAAGTGCCTGCCAGTGGATTAGCTGCTAACAGGTATGCATTTTCTGTGGGAGACAATGGAGATGTTTTGGAACTGAGAGAGTGGTGGTTGCACAACACAGTAAATACACTAAAAACCACGAAAGTGTGCACTTTAAAACGGCACAGCTATGTTACACGAAGTTATATTTCAATTTTAAAAAGGGAGCCAGCTGGACCCCACTGCATCCCACCCTCTACCTCTCCCACTCCTTCTGGCCTCCTCCAACCCAAAGAAACCGAAGGTTGATTCTTCACAATGGATAATAAGAGAAAGAGTGGGTGCTGGCGATGAAAAGGTACAGACTCCTGCTGTAACATAAAGAAGGCAGGTGGAGCGTGTGCATCTGTTCTTGATAAAATATGACAAAAGCAGCACTTTACCTCTGTAGGCTTCCTCTCAAAAACCATAACCCCAGTCTGGTCATGAAGAAAAACATCACACCCATCCCAACTGTGGGACATTCTACAAAACAGCTGACCAATATTCTTCAAAACCATCAAAGTCATCAAAAAGGAAGAAAGTCTGAGAGATTTTGTTACAGCTAAAAGGAACCTAAGGAGACATAAACTAATTACAATATGCCACCCTGAATGGAATGCTGGAACAGAAAGAGAGTTACACAAAACTAAGCAAATATGAGTAAAGTATAGTCAGTCCAGGAAGTCTAACAGCCAAATAACAGAAGCCCATAAAGAGGGAACAGAGAAAGTAAAGGGGAATATCTTATCAATAAAATAATTCAACAAAATTTCCCAGAAATGAAGGGAACGGATCCCCAAACGGAAAATGCTCTCCAAAGACCCAGCAGAGCAGATGAAAACAGACCCACAGTTTAACTAATGCAAATAATGTGTCAATATCGGCTCCCTATTCATGACAAGTGCAGCACAGGAATGTAAGGGGTTACTACCAGGGAAACTGAGTGTGGGATAGAGAGGGGCTGCCAGTACTGTCTTCACAACTCTTCTGTAAACTTAAATCTATTCTGCAAAGTTTATTTAAGAGGTTTTTAAAATTATATTCCATTTAAACAAAATAGCCAGAATAAGCAAATCTACAGAAAGAGGAAGGTGATTTGTAGCTGCCTGCAGGGGGGGAATATGGACTTGATGGTACATAAATTAAATCTCAATAAAGTTGTTTAAAAAAAACAAACAACAAAAGTGCCGAATTTAAAAGGTGCTCTTCCAAAACTCAGATTAACCAAGAAGGATGTACACAGGGTGTAGGAAACTGGACCTATCACATGAGAGCATCGCGAAGGGTGACTCCGAGAAAAAAGTATTAGCTCTACAACAGGCCTGCCAAGCCAAGACCCAGCCTGACGGAGCTGGGGAAGGATCCACACTGCGGGTCCGGTTCTCAAAGCGACCTGTGAACCAAAAACAACAACAAGCCACCGCTTACAGTTACCCACTACAGGTCTCGTCCAAGGGACAAGCCACATCAGATTCACAAAAACAATCTTTCAGATACTGCGAATCTCAAAGAGAAGTGACAGGGAGACTAATGAAGATTATCACAGTTTTCCTAACTAGGTATGGTCGTGTAGAAACAAAAGGGAGAAAGTCACAGTTAAAGCACTCAAAAAGCCTAGTGAGGGAGTTCCCTGGTGCCTAGTGTTGGCGTTGTCACTGCTACGGCCTGAGAATTTCGGCATGCCATGGGCGAGGCCAGAAAAAAAGCAGCAGCAGCAGCAGCCTAGTGAATGTGACTTCAGAAGACATCCTGAAGACAGTGGTCCTTCAATTAATTCTGTGATTTGTATCATACCCACCGCAAAAAAATAAGACGGCATATAAGAAAAATCATGTTAAAAATTTAAATCAGGAGTTCCTGTCATGGCTCAGTGGTTAACAAATCCAACTAGGAACTATGAGGTTGTGGGTTCAATCCCTGGCCTCGCTCAGTGGGTTAAGGATCTGGCATTGGCGTGAGCTGTGGTGCAGGTCGAAGATGTGGCTCGGATCTGGCGTTGCTGTGGCTCTGGCATAGGCCGGTGGCTACAGCTCCAATTAGACCCCTAGGCTGGGAACCTCCAGATGCTGTGGGTGCAGCCCTAGAAAAGACCAAAAAAAAAAAAAAAAAAAATTTAAATCAAAAAACAAAAAAACACTAAAAGAAGCAAAGAAACGGATGTTCTTAAGTACCTATGACATAACTTTCCCGTAAACTGCAAAAAATGATGGTTTGCTGACAATATATTTGTGAGCATAGTTGAAGTATAGTTGATTTACAATGTTTCAGATATACGGCGAAGTGATTCAATTGTACATACTACATACCACATGCATATGTGTATAAATACATATTCTTTTTCATATTCTTTTCCACTATGGGTTATTATAAGGTTCTGAATATAACCCCTTGTGCTTTACAGTAGGTGCTTGTTGTTTATCTGTTTTATATACAGTAGTGTGTATCTGTTAATCCCAAATTCCCAATTTATCCCTTCCTCCCTTTCCCTTTTGGTAACCATAAGTTTGTTTTCCAT
Organism: Phacochoerus africanus; assembly: GCF_016906955.1. Classification (NCBI taxonomy): domain Eukaryota; kingdom Metazoa; phylum Chordata; class Mammalia; order Artiodactyla; family Suidae; genus Phacochoerus; species Phacochoerus africanus. The sequence goes on along the minus strand of NC_062554.1, from coordinate 353,906 downwards.
GTCTGGGAGTCTACTTTTGTTTTGTAAATAAATTCACCTGTATCACTTTTTTGGATTCCATATATAAGCAATAATGTATGTTATTTGTCTTTCTCTGCCTGACCTAACTTCACACAGAATGATAATCTGTAAGTCCATCCATGTTGCTGCAAATGGCATTATTTCATTCTTTTTTAGGGCTAAGTAATATTCCACTGTGTATATACACCACATCTTCTTTGTCCCTTCACCTGTTCATGGACACTCAAGTTGTTTTCAAGTCTTGGCTGTTGTGAATAGATCGCTTATGAACACTGGATTGCAAGTGTCTTTTCAAATTAGAGTTTTCTCCAGACATATGCCCAGGAGTGGGATGACAGGATCATATGGTAACTACTTTTGGTTTTTTAGGAAACTTCATCTTATTCTCCATTAGTGGTTGTACTAATTTACATTCCCATCAACAGTGTAGAAGGTTCCTTTTTCTCCACACCCTCTCTAGCAGTTATTATTTATAGACTTTCTGATGATGGCCTTTCTAACTGGCGTGATACTTCATTGTAGTTTTTGTTTGTTTGGGGTTGTTTTCTCTTTCAGCCACACCCTTGGCATGTGGAAGTTCCTGGGCCAGGGATCAAACCCATGCCACAGCAGCAGCAACACTGGATCCTTAACCTGCTGTGCCACATGGGAACTTCCCCCACTGTAGTTTTGATTTGCATATTTCTAATAATTATTGATGTTGAACATTTTTTCATGTGCCTGTCGGCTATCTATACATCAAAAAGAGATTTTCTTAAACTAGGATTTAGAATACTAAATTCCTAAATTAGTAATTCTATACTGCAACAACAAATGTCAACACTATTAAATAAGTACAAGGACATAGACTAGGAAAAAAATTCCTCCTATTTTTATGCACCAATTTAAAGGTGAACACTAGAAGACTACCATGTCATGTATTCCTTTTAAACCAAAGAAACATGTTATGAAAAGTTATACAGTATTAGCACAGTATTTGAAAACTGAAACGAATGAAACTTTAACTCAAAGCCAAAACCAATGTAGGAGTCCCTACGCATCACCTACAAGGGATTCGCATAGCTAATCGAGAGTAATGTGGCTATGAAAACAGCCATCACTCCCTGCCTTGTTCCTAAAAGCCTCCTGGGAGGAAAAGAATGTGAAATTCATCACCCAATACTACGTTATAGTGAAAAATCTACCAAGACTCTAGCTTTAGAGTCAGCATTGCTCTTCCTTCCCAAATCACCGTAAGTGAGGAAAACAGGGGCTCCTCACAAAGAAAATTTTAAAACAATTTCCCCCTTCCTAGATTTCTGCTCACCCAATACGCCCATTCTCCATATTTTTGCAAAGATTTCCAAAGAAGAAAATACAGATCCTTTCCTTAAAGCTCTCACTGTCGAACTCATCTATGTATCTTCTTCAAATCTCAGAAAATTGGGAGTCCCCCTCTTGGCTCAGCAGAAACAAATCTAACTAGTATCCATGAAGACTCAGGTTTAATCCCTGGCCTCATTCAGTGGCTTAAGGATCCTGCGTTGCTGTAGCTGTGGCATAGGCCGGTGGCTACAGCTCCAACTCAACCCCTAGCCTGGGAACCTCCATATGCCGCAGGTGCAGCCCTAGAAAGACAAAAGAAAAAAAAACTTAAAAAATTAAAAGCATTCCTCCACCAAAGGTCAGCTTCATGAACCCAAACCTCCCATTTTATCCACATCCGACCCCGCACACTTCCCCCTCTCTTTGCATGGTATGAAATGAGAAACCTTGAATTAAGCAAAGAAAAAACAGGAGTTCCCGTCGTGGCGCAGCAGAAATGAATCCGACTAGGAACCCTGAGGTTGCGGGTTCAACCCCTGGCCTTGCTCAGTGGGTTAGGGATCCAGCGTTGCTGTGAGCTGTGGTGTAGGTTGCAGATGCAGCTTGGATCCAGCATTGCTGTGGCTGTGGTGTAGGCCAGCAGCTACAGCTCTGATTGGACCCCTAGCCTGGGAACCTCCATATGCCTCAGGTGCGGCCCTAGACAGACAAAAAGATGATATAAAAAGGAAGAAAAAAAAGAAAAAATGTATATACCACCTGGAATCTCTTGAGAACATTTTCACATAGTATGTTATTTCATTAGCTTCATCACAACCTTCAGAGGGATTTTACAGATAAGAAAACTGCCTCAAAAAAAAAAAAAAAAGAGGGAAAGAAAGAAAAAAAACTGGCTCAGAGATAATGTCACCAACAGGCACACGGCAAAACGGGAGGAGAAACCCCTCCACCGACCCGCCCAATGTTCTTCACCACCACTGCACTAGAGAGAGAGTCTCTTGAACTTCAGAGTTGAGAGCAGTCAAGAAGTACCACCTCGGAGTTCCTGTCGTGGCGCAGCAGAAACGAATCCTCAGGAACCATGAGGTTGTGGGTTTGATCCCTGGCCTCGCTTCTGATCCTGTGGGTTGAGGATCCTGCGTTGCTGTGAGCTGTGGTGTAGGCTGGCAGCTGTAGCTCCGATTAAACCATCAGCCTGGGAACCTCCATTTGGCATGGGTGTGCCCCCACCCCCGGAAAAAAAAAAATCACAACACAGCAAGAGTGAGTCACACAAATTTTCTGGCTTCTCAATGCATATACAAGTTATGTTTCTACTATACCATCGTCTAGTGAGGTGTGCAATAGCATTATGTCTAAAAAAAGTACACATCTTAATTAAAAAATACTTCAGTAGTTCCCACTGTGGCTTAGCAGTAACAACCCCAACTAGCATCGATGACGACTCGGGTTCAATCCCTGGCCTCACTCAGTGGGTTAAGGGTCTGGCATAGCCGTCAGCTGTGCTGTAGGTCGCAGATGCGGCTCGGATCTGGCATGGCTGTGGCTGTGGCGAAGGCCAGAAGCTGTGATTCGCCCCCTAGCCTGGGACCCTCCATATGCTGCAGGTATGGCCCTAAAAAGACCAAAAAAAAAAAAAAAAATCACTAATCACAGATAGCCATAAAAATATAACAATGAAAATACTGAAACATTGACTGAATTACCAAAATGTTACACAGAGACATGAAGTGAGCAAATACTGTTGGAAAAATAAGAGCTGACAGACCTTCTCAGTGCGGGGCTGACAGAAACCTCCACTTTGTAAAGATGCAATGTCTGTGAAGCCCAATAATGAGACTGCAATAAAGTGAGCCATGCCTGTCTTAGCCCCAAGTTGTATTTCTAATTACTGCAAGGCAATCAGAAGTTATAATTGCCAATAACAGATCTTTGAAAAATTTTAAAACTCCAGTTGTAATTTTATAAACGCGGGGGAGAAGGGCCGAATATGTAAGCTTTTTCTTACGTTTCACTATGAAAAATACAATGAATTTCCATGTATGCGTCACCCAGTTTCAACAAATATCAATGCCTGCCCAGTTTCACTTATGCTTGTACATCCCACAGCAAACTATCTTAAAGCAAATCCAGACATATTTTATATACAGTATTTCGATATGTATCTAAAAAATAAGATCTTTTTTCTTTTAACATAACCATACTACTAGTACCTCTAGAAAATCCTGATCCTTTTGCTTTTTTAGGCCTGCACCCGTGGCATATGGAGGGTTCCAGGCTAGGGGCTGAGTTGGAGCTGTAGCCACCGGCCTACACCACAGCCACAGCAACACCGGATCCTTAACCCACTGAGCGAGGCCAGGAATCAAACCCGCAACCTCATGGTTCCTAGCTGGATACGTTTCCCCTGATCCATGACAGGAACACCATCTCATAAATGTTTGAAACTAGCTTTTCGATCACTGAGCGGACCTAGAGGTAGGTACTACATAATGGTTTTAATTTTTTTTTTTTTTTTTTTTGCTTTTAGGGCCGCACCTACAGCATATGGAGGTTCCCAGGCTAGGGGTCAAATCAGAGCTGTAGCCACCAGCCTACACCACACCCACAGGCACACCAGATCCGAGCCGCATCTGTGACCTACACCACAGCTCACGGCAACACTGGATCCTTAACCCACTGAGCGAGGCCAGGGATCAAACTCACAACCTCATGGTTCCTAGTTGGATTCGTTTCCACTGTGGCACGACAAGAACTTCTGGTTTTAATAATTTTTAAAAAATTATTTCCAAAAGTTTTTTCAATAGTTAAGAGCATGCGGAGGAAAAAAGGCAATTTCTCTACATTAATAAACCACAACCAAATGTGAGAAACCTCAGGTCCGGCGTAAGATCAAGAAAAAGAGAGGTTAGAGGTAGATATGACTCTCGAGACTGTTTTTCTTTTTTTTTTGGTCTTTTTTATGGCTGCTTCTGCCGCCGTGGCATAGGGAGCCTGTCTACCCCATGCTCGACCACACTGCTTTGAGACACTCCAGCGACTTCTCTACTAACCCTCCCTGAGTTCTTGCTGTGTCGCACGCTGCTCTAGGCTAAGTGCTACAGGGACATAAAAATTAGTCATTCAAAAACAACCCCTCTTGGAATTCACGAACACATCGGAGTAAAGCTGTACCTCACTCTCCAGGCACACGGGCCTCCCAAAGCTGAGTGGGCATCTCATCCCGATGAGGCTGGGAAGGTGCTGCACTGAGTCCTGTGGTGTGGACACCACAGCGGAAGAAGCACAACAGGCGGATCTAGGCTCCAATACTAGTTCCATGACACAGGGAATCTTAAGTAACCTGCCCAGGGCCCCGTGTCTATAAATCTGTTTCCTCATCTGTAATGTGGGGACAATAACACCTATTTCATAGACCTCTTGAGAGGACTGAGTGTGTAAATACATGCAAAGCACCCGGACAAAACTGTAAGGAACACAAGAGGCAAAAAACAGCCATACATGCAAGAGTCACCTCTAAATCCTGAATCATGAAAACAAGACACCAAAATGCCCTGTGAATTCCCAAATGCTTCCCGAAAAGGAAGCCTCTACTGCATGAAAGTGACAACACATATCTGCTTCACAAAAATGAGTGCCAAGCGTAGCTGTGCCAGGAACACGGACATGTCCCTAAATCCAAATTCCAAGTCACAGCTTCTAAGAAAGCACCAAGAGCCGCTTCTTCCCCAGAGCGCACAGGAGACTTCAGACCTGAGGAGGCTCCCGTCGGGTGACCCTCAACGACAGAAATGAATTTTCTTCACCCTTAAGACCCTTTATGACAACAATGATTTGGGTTTTTTTAACAGAGTTTCCTAAACCACTAAAATTTTACCATTTGGTACTAAATCACAGAAGAATGATTAGCATTTGTTTTAATAAATGTGTGTTAAAAGCATTATATCGTCACATCAAAGCCTTGTTGGGAGTTCCTGCCATGGCTCAGCAGTAATGAACCCAACTAGTATCCATGAGGACGCGGGTTCGATCCCCGGCCTCACTCAGTGGGTTAAGGATCTGGTGGTGGTGCAGCTATGGCGCAGGTCGGCAGCTGCAACTCCAACTGGACCCCTACCCTGAGAACCTCCATATGCTGCAGGTACGCCCCCCTAAAAAAAGCAAAACAAAAACAAAAACAAAAAACAAAGCCTTGTTGTACTTCAGCTGTGAGAGGACAAGAAATGTTTCTCTTTCACTTCGCAGAATGCTGATAGATGGCATGGACGGATGCCGACACACCCGCGGAGCACACGCGCGCGCGCACACACACACACACTCACACACACAGGTCAGGGAGCTTTTTCAGGCAGTACAGAATAGTGTCATAGGAGTCCCCACTGTGGTCCAGCAGGATCTGTGGCACCTTTGCAGCCCCTGGATGCAGGTTCAACCCCAGCCTGGAACAGTGGGTTAACGGATCGAGCACGGCCGAAGCTGTGGCCTCGGTAGCAAATGCAGCTCGGATCTGATCCCCGGCCTGGGAACTCCACATGCTGCAGGGTGGCCAAACAAGAACAAATGAAAAGAGCAGTGTTATAAGCACAGTGTTTATGGACGTTAGCACTGAGACTGCAGATCTAAATGTGAAAGGCAAAGCAATAAAGGCTTTAGAAGGAAACAGAATACCTCTGTGACCCTGCACTGCAGCAAAGGTAGCTTAACAGAATACTACAAGACGCTCGACACATAGAGAAAACTGATAAAATGAACTATAACTAAAAATTTTGGCTCCTAAGTCATTTTTATCCTAAAATCCTACAGCACATCAGCACAAATCAACTGCACTTCAATTGAAAAAAAAAATCCTATGGCATCTTGAATAGCAAGTGTAGTAACAGTACAGAGCAAAGGCACTATCGGGTTCTTGCCACCTTCAGGATTCCTTCCAGCTCTCCCTCTCTCTGCTTCTTGTTTACACTCGGAGAAATTCAAGACCCACCTTTTAGACCCTCTGTAGTGGGTTGAATGGTATCCCCTCCAAAAAAATGTCCATATCTTAATCCCCAGAACCTGTGAATATTAGCTTATTTGAAAATAAGACGTTATCACAGATCTTGAGATGAGGAGATCATCCTGAATTAGCTGAGTGGACTCTAAGTCCAAGGACGAGTATCCTTACAAGTCGGGCACGTGGAAAAGACACACAGAGACGGTGAGGTGAGTGGTGTGGCTGGAAGCCAGGAAATGCTGGCAGCCGCCAGAAGCTGGGAAGGGCCAACAGTTATGCTCCCCAAGGGCCCCTGAAGGAATGCAGCCTCCTGACATCTTCACTTTGGACTCTGGTCTCCACAACAGAGAGGGAAAAATAATCAGTATTGTTTTAAGCCACCTGGTTGGTGGTAATCTGCTGTAGCCGCCGAAGGAAACTAATACACCCTCCAAAACAGATTTTTTTGCCCTTTACACCTGTAGCAAACTCACCAACTTTCCTAAACAAAAGAAATCTATAATTATCCTTCGAAAGCACCACTCCTACCCAGGATCTCCGAAAAAAGAGCAATAAGATAAATTATAAAAAGTTCCAAGTTTATCAGAACTATTACAAAATTTAGCTTTATAAATTAAAAATTCCAAAACAGGAGTTTCCACTGTGGCGCCATGGGTTAAGGATCCAGTGCTGCCACATCTATGGCACAGATCGCTGATGCAGCTCAGACTCCATTCCTGGTCCAAGAACTTCCATATACATGGAGGCAGCCAAACCAGGGTTAATTAACTAGTTTATAAGCAGCCTTTATCATTTCACAAATATAAACCTTTATCAAATACCCACTATGTAAAGCACCATCTTCTATCAAAGCTAAGATCTGCCCACCCAACTCTGGGACAAGAAAAATTTTTAACGTAGTCTGGACTATTTTAATTTTTATAATACAATGACCTATGGTTTTTATAATCAAGAAAAAAGTAAAAAAAAATTAATGCTTATCATCAAAGATTCTGGGGAAAACAAGAAAAGAGACATCTAACTTACTCAAAATGAAATCTCTGGTTTTCCTCAACAATATAACTGTAATTAATACCTATCTTCACAACACTGTTAGAGAGCCATTATTCTAAAACTACAAAAACAGAGAGAGACAAGGATGGCGGAGACGACGACTGAGACCGGTACCAATTCTTCTGACGTTTGTGGAAAGTAACCCTAAAGTATTATGTTTGAAAACGAATGTAATGTGTTATGAATTAGATTTATCCACTTAGAAATCGTGGCTTATGATTATCATTTCTAAATTATTTCCTTCTGTCTTCCTGACGTTAAAAATCCTGAACATTTCTCAGTCGCCAAATCATTTCATTACAAGGAACATGGTAAATCTTGGGAGCTCCCGTTGTGGCACAGTGGAAACGAATCCAACACGTATCCATGAGGACTCAGGTTCAATCCCTGGCCCTGCTCAGCGGGTTACAGCTCCAGCATTGCTGTGAGCTGTGGTGTAGGTCTCAGGTGAGGATCGGATCCTGAGTTGCTATGGCTGTGGTGTAGGCCAGCAGCTGTAGCTCCAACTCAATGCCTAGCCTGGGAGCTTCCATATGGCGCAGGTATCGCCCTAAAAAGCAAAGCAAAAAAATATACATGGTAATGCCAGAATTCACAGCCACCGCCCAACAAAAAACCACCAAAAAATTGCAGGCTACACTGAGGGATTTCTAAGGTTAACACATGCAAACCTTTCTTTTTCTTTTCAAAGAAAACAGAGCTCAGACAAAAAGTATAAAACATCCTGAAACAGCCACACAAAGAGAGCTTCTTAGAAATAAAGCCCCAGAAACTATTTGGTGCTAAAAAAAAAAAAAAAAGCCACTTCCAGAACTGATAAGAGTGGGGAGACAAGAAACATATATATTTAAAGTAACAACAAGATTTAACTACAATTCAAAAAACAGTGCTTCTCCTCTGCATTGTGGAGAATGTGGTTGGGGACTGAATCACAGAGGCTGCTCCACAGCTCTGCTACTCAAGGAGCAGCACCGCCTCAGTCTTCCCAAATACACCGCCTTAAAAGAAAAACCTCATCAACGGTGGAAGAGCAGACAGAAGACCTGGATTCTAGCAGTTCTTTCTAACGTGCTGTGTGATAGTGGGAAAAAAACCGTATTTTCAAATGGGGCTGAAAATATTTTTTAAAACTTTATATATAAAGTCATTTACAAGTATTAATCATTACCATCTGTCAAAAGTGGTGGCTGGTCTATCTCAGACCAGCTCCGATCATTTTTGAATCTGCGACCACTGTAAACACATGTGCACTCCTGCTATGTTTTGCCAACTAGGAGCAGTTTAGAAAACAAGGAGTCCCAGGAGTTCCCTGACGACCAGCAGGCTAAGGAGGATCTGGCATTCTCACTGCCATGGCTCCAGGCGCTGCTGCAGCGCAGGTTCCATCCCTGGTTGGGGAACTTCCCCATGCCAAGTGTGTGGCCAAAAAACATTTTGAGAAAATAGAAAAGGAACCCCACACTCACAGGTGAACTTAGTCAACAGGAGGAAGTGCCCACCTCTTCCCCTGCTCCAGGCCTCTCGGCGCCCCATGAAAACATCCTAGACCCATGCAGCCAGTTTAGCCCATTCAGGAGACAACAGACGGCCCCGCAAACTTCTGACCATCAGACCAACAAACAACGACGACAACATCACTAACCTGGCTCATCTCCGTGACAGGAACCTACAACAGGTCCCACGAACAGCAACCAAATAGCCGAAGCATAATAACCGAACACTCAGAGGCCTAAACCCTGGCTGTTCCTATCGAGCTTCCTGGAGCCATACCCGACCCCTCGGAAGCACACTGCACAGTCTGAGAGCAGGCCCGTGCCCTCACCTTCCATCGTGACAGCACTCTTGACACTCGTAAACCCAGGTCAAGGCTCTACACACTCCAAACAAAAAACCAGCCATCACAAAACATCAGGAACATGGACCTTTGACCAGTATCTGCCTCACTTAATAACTTTTAAGAACTAAATCTAAAAATCTGGCAACGAGAAGTTCCCGCTGTGCTGCAATGGGATCGGCAGCATCTTGGGAGCACGGGGATGCAGGTTCGACCCCTGGCCCAGCAGACTGGGTTTAGAATCTGGCATTGCCACAGCTGCAACTCAGGTCGCAACTGCAGCTCAGGTCTGATCCCTGGCGTGGGAATTCCATATGCCAAGCGGCAGCCAGAAAAGAAAAGAAAAGGGCAACAAGAGCCTGAGTGTAATCGCTACATTCCATTAAGAACTCAAAGCTTCTAAACGGCAAGGCTTTCTCTCTTTTACTAGGTTCTACGCCACACCCAGCAGGTTCCTCAGGTGCACCTCAATTCCAGAGAGACCTCGAAGGGCACCTGACGGTAATTCAAACCCAGGGATGACAACAGGAATTGAGAAGCCAAGGCGGCCCGAGTTAGCCCGAAAAACAAGCTTATAAAAGGCGGTAAGACTGGAAATGGGTGTTGCAGAAGGAGGCCCTTGGCAAAGAAAACTATTTATCATCTAGGAAGGAAGGAGGGAAGGGCTGATCGGGGTCTAAGAGAATTAGTTTGGAGTTCCCTGCTGTGGCTCAGCAGGGTGAAGGACCTGCTGGGAGGATTCGGATTCAATCCCTGGCCTTGGAGTTCCCATCGTGGTGCACTGGTTAACAAACCCAACTAGCGTCCATGAGGAAGTGGTTCGATCCTTGGCCTCGCTCAGTGGGTTAAGGATCCAGCGTTGCTGCAAGTTGTGCACAAGTCACAGATGCAGCTCAGATCCGGTGTTGCCATGGCTGTGGTGCAGGCCACAGCTGCCGCTCCAATTCAACCCCTGGCCCAGGGAACTTCCATGTGCTGCAGGTGTGGCCACAAAATAAAAAAAATAAGAGAGAATTTGGTTTAAGCACCAAACACTGCAACTCGGGATTTCCTCCTTAAAGGAGAGGAGCAGGGCCCACTGTCATCACCGCCACATCTACTTCCCTTCGACGGGGTCCTCCCCACCCCAGGGAGTGGGGAGTGGGACCTCTTGGGCTTAAGAACATCGCCTCTCCAGCTAAATTTAGCATCTACAATTTTAAACCGCCTCAGGGCTTCTCTGTAATTGTTTTCTGGGTGTTGTCTCCACTCCTGACTCATTTATAAAAGGAAACACAGGACCTCCTCAGGAAATCAGTTCCTCCTACCTTGACCTCTGAAAGTATCCACAGATGCCTGAGGTAAACTATCAGGATTTGAGTTTTGCTTCAGCTAGAAGTCTGAGCTTCAGAACAGAGATGCATTTATAAAATGAAAGAATCTGTACAGAATGGAATAGATTGGTAGAAGAAAGTGAAAACTAAGGTGAGCTCGTCTTGACTCCTTTTTGAAAATCGCTCGTCAAACTTTTTATACCCACTTCATCTTTGATAAGAGATAGCCTCTTTTCTTTAAGTAAGATATCCTTCTTACTCATCAGGAATATGCAAATCAAAACCACACTGAGATACCACTTCACACCCACTAGGAAGCCTCTGATCAAAAAGGCAGTAAGTGCTGGTGAGGGGACAGAGAGTGGAACCTTCAAACACCACTAGTGGGAATGTAAACCAGGGCAGCTGTTTTGGAAAACACTCTGCAACTTCTCAAAAGGTTAAACACAGAGATGCCCTATGACCCAGCCACGCCAGGTACGTACCTAAGAGAGCGGAAGAGCTGTCCACACACAAGCAGGTATGCAAACGTTCACAGCAGCAGTATTTATAATAACCCAAAGTGTAGAGATAATTCAAATGGCCATCAACTTATAAAATGTAGTTTCTTCAGACAATAAAACATTATTCATCCATAAAAAGAAAGGTACAGGAATTCTCTTGTGGCACAGCACGTTAAAGATGCGGTGTTGGCACTGCAGCAGCCTGGGGCACTGCTGTGGTGAGGGTCTGAGTCCTAGCATGGGTACTTCTAAGTGCCAAGGATGCAGCCAAAAAAACCCCAAGACAAAACAATGTACCCATACATGCGACAACATACATGAACCTTGAATACAAGCTAAGTGAAAGAAGCCAATCACAAAAGATACATCGTATGACCCCCTTTATACCATTTCCAGAAGACAAATCCCTAAGGATCAAAACGGTCGTAGTTCTCAGTCAAGTTACTGCCCTCAAACGCTCTCCTTTCTCCAACTCATCAGCATCTGTTTTCACAAAATTATAATTACAATAATAAGAGTACCTTTCATTTTTATGAATGGTCTAGAAGGATCTAAATCAAAGTGCTACTTCTAGAGGACGAGATTACGGAGTTTTCCCGGTGTCTCAGATGGGAGCGACAGTGGTGTGTGCGTGCTGGTACTCATCTGCAGAGAAGACAATAAACATAAAAGGCTTTGCCCCCCAGGGTGGGGGACAAGGGGGATTAGTGGCGGCCTAGGGCTGGGCCTTGGGGAATTGGAAGGAAATGGGAAGTGACTGCTCACGGGCATAGGTTTGGGGGAGTGACAGAAATGGCATAAACCTGACTGCAGTGATAACTGCCCAGCTCTGTGAATATACTGAAACACTGAATTGCATACGCTAAATAGGAGAATCACAGCTCAATGAAGATGTTTTTGTGTATGAGAGAAAGACAAAACATGTAAGTGGTAATAAAGCAGATGGGGCAAAATCTAGAAAAAGGATGTACTGAAGTTCCTTGTAAAGTCATGTCAGTCTTTGGTGTGAAATTACATCAAAAGGAAAAGCTTTAAGAGTTCCCGTCATGGCAAAGCAGAAACGAATCTGACTAGGAGCCATGAGGTTTCGGGTTCGATCCCTGGCCTCGCTCAGTGGGTGAAGGATCCAGAGTTGCCGCAAGCTGTGGTGTAGTGTGTCGAAGACACAGCTTGGATCTGGCATTGCTGTGGCTCTGGCATAGGCCGGCAGCTATAGCTCCGATTAGACCCCTAGCCTGGGAATGTCCAAATGCCGCGGGTGCAGCCCCAAAAAAGAAAAAAAAAAGGAAAAGCTTTAAAAAATGGCATCTCTCCATGATAATCACACATAGTATCCTTGCTTAACAGAAACAGAAACCTACACTAGAAAAAACAGCCACGTCTGCTCCTGCCTCTACCAGGTAAGCATTTTTCCTGTCTCCCCTCTACTCATCAAACTACCGTAAAGCAACCAAAGCATCACTCAAGTAGCAGGAAAGGCGAATGAAATGTGGAAAGGGAGACAAATGTTCTCCAACTTTCTCAGGGCCTCAGTTTCCTCATCTGTACAATCTCTAAGAGTGCTTCCACGTTTGACACTCGGTGATTCTGTTGTTCTAACCTCACTGCTCAGTACAGTTAAGGAAAAGTATGATCTGAGCTCAGGCCTCTCCTGGACAGTGAGCATTTTTTCTCTTTTCTTTTTTTTTTTCTTTTTTTTTTTTGTCTTTGTTGTTGTTGTTGTTGCTATTTCTTGGGCCGCTCCCGTGGCATATGGAGGTTCCCAGGCTAGGGGTTGATCGGAGCTGTAGCCACCGGCCTACGCCAGAGCCACAGCAACTCGGGATCCGAGCCTCGTCTGCAACCTACACCACAGCTCACGGCAACGCCGGATCGTTAACCCACTGAGCAAGGCCAGGGACCGAACCCGCAACCTCATGGCTCCTAGTCGGATTCGTTAACCACTGCGCCACGACGGGAACTCCTTTTTCTCTTTTCTAATGATGACATTAAGAGATGATTTCAGTGTATTATCAGTGTTCCAATGTAGGTTCATACAGGACCCTGGCCAGTTTCCCATCTACCTGCATCCCCAAGCCCTCTCTCCAATGCTTGGGAAGGCCCACCACTAAGAGCCTGGGGAAGCTGGAGTAGTGGGTGCACGGACCTAAGATGCTCACATCTCAATGCTGGGTGCAGGTCACTGCAGAGAAACTTACACGTTCCAAAGTAAGAAACAGGTTACAACCATTCTGGAACCTGAACTCTCAGGCAGAGATGGGAAAGTAAACTCAGGAAACCCACATTATGTAAGCCTTCTGCAGTTCGGGCTGCTGCTGTGGCAGGGGTTCAGTCCCTGGCCTGAGAACTTCTGCATGCTGCAAGTGGGAGGGGGGAAGGGAGGGAGGGAATGAAAAGAAAAAGGGAAAATGAAGATACCCAGAACATCTACCCAGAGGCAGAAAGGGGATGGCACTCTACTGCCTCCCCACTTAGGATGGACCAACAATTACAAAAAATCAAAATCAAAAAAGTTTCTTCCAGGAGTTCGAGTTGTGGTGCTTGTGGGTTAAGGATCTGGCATGGCTGTGTGTAGGTTGCAGCTGTAGCTCATATTCGATTTGTGGCCCAGGAATTGCCATAGCCTGTAGGTACAGCCAGGGAGAAAAAAAAAAAAAAGTTTCTTCCAGATTTGCTTATGTGCCTGACAAAAGCTAATAGGCAGATACCAATTCCTAAAGCTGGCTAGACTTCTGCTTCATTAATAGATTGTCTTCCTCTCCTTCCATCCAAAGCCTTCCTCAACTAACCGGAAAAGAAAACAAAATTAATTTTCATATCTTCCTCAGTTCCTTCATAACTATGGAACTTGCCTAAAGGCTTGCATCTGGAAGAGGTGAGAGGGAGAGACTGCTATAAAACTCAGTGATCTAAGTCTATATTCAACACAGCAAGCGCTATGCTTATTGCTGCAAATAGAAAAGAATTACTTTCTCCATAAAGCCAGAAGGAACACTAAGCATCTTTGATTTGCTTATTCTGGATTCACCTGTTAAGAGCATAGACGCTTTCTAAGGTATATAACTTAATTTGCCTGAAGAGAACACAGACTCCTCAGTACCTCCCTAGAGAACTGGGTGCAATCCACAATTTCCTATAGTTTCATTTACTGTGACATCATCAGTTTGGGACTCTAAGGCAGAAAGAAAATGCACCCTGGAGAGTCTCAAGACTGACCCGAATAGAGCCATTTGTACTCTGTCTTGTTTTACTCAAAAGATTCCCTCTGGGTAATCCAGATTCCCTTATCAACCCACCAGAAATGAAATGAAGGAAAAAAAGAAATCCTTCAATCAGTGCTGATTCTAACAAAGGCCATCTATTGAATAAAGGGTCTTGGCATTCCATGACTGCAACTACATTTAAAAAGACAGAAAAATACCCTTCTTTACACATTTTATACGGTTCCTCGCCTCCCCCTTCCTTTATTCTCTCAATAAGCTTTCACAGGGATATAATTCGGCTTGCTGAAAAACCAGATAATTCACAGATACTCACCAAAAGAAAATTAACAGTTTTGAGAGTCTACCTAAGGAGATACCTTTTATTTACATTCTCTCTTTTATCAATGAGGACCCCAGCAGAGTTATCTAACTCTGCACCCAGTCACAGAAACTCAGTAACAGAGTGGGAATATTTAACTCTAAAACCCATGCTCTCACTAACAAATCATTTCCGGCCTCCACTCCCATGCTTTACCATGTGCACACTATTCTCTTAGTTTTGACAATCTAACGTCTCTGTGATTTAACAGACACTCAGAAGTACAGCATAAAAATAACACTGGTCTATTCCACCAATTTGAAGGGGTTTTTTGTTTGTTTGTTTGTTTATATTTTTACTGGTGAGAACTGTCCTGGTCTTTCTTAACATGTTAGTGTTTTCTAAAGACTCAGTCAAGCACTGAGATGCAGTTCAGTGTTGCAAGAGGAGCCCTGGATCAAAGTCAGGCCTTTAACCAGCAAGACATAGGCCCTACTTTCCTGGGCCACATTTTCCTCTCTCAGATCCCTTCCAGTTTTTCAGTACCACAAACTGAATTTCAGCAACACCACCCCAAAGTCACAAATTTAACAAATACGAAATACAGACGAAAAATTAACAGCTGTATTATAAGATCTGAAGATCTAAAAAAGTGAACTTAAAGCTACCCCAACGAAAGGCCCAATTAATTGTATTACTGCTTCATGATTTTTTCTCCACCTGCTCTTAATTTGAAGAAATAGTGTATTTGCTCTGACCTTAGTAAAGGTCATCCATTTATCCCTTTTTAAAAAGATAGTCCATTTTGAAGTACGAATCTAATTTTTTTTCCCTAAAAGACACTGAAATTTTTCTGTAGTAAGGGAAAAAAAAAAAAAAAAAAAAAAACCTGTCATCACTGAAGCAACGTAGAACCAGTCAAGAGGATAATCACTTTCCGGAGAGAAACTTTCCAGGTTCGAGACACGTCCCCTGGAAAGGAGCCTCCCGCACCGTATCAGGATGACACCACAAACCCTCACCACAGAAACCTGCAAACGGGACACTCCCGACAAAAACTTTTCCACAACCGTCACGACTCAAAGACTCCGACGACGGAGCAGCGGGGCCCGCGGGGCTTGCAGAGTCCTGACCCGGGGGCAGTGTCATTTCCAGGACGTTACGGCTCCGACCCTCTTGCGCCAGGCGGGGCAGATCCGACCCGGGCGCGCCTCCACCCCGCCGCCACTTCCCCTCCGAAGGGCGACCGGAGAAGCAGCGCTGCGCAACCGCCTCTCATTCGCACACGACGGCGGCCGCGGCCGGACAGAAGCTACTTTCACGTAAAAGGGCACGGCCCAGGGCCCGAGCCCTTCCCACAACCAAGGGAGGTGCCAGCCTCCTCGGAGCGGCCCCCGTTCGCTCCGTTACTCGGCGTCCCAGCCCGCGGGGGCCCGGCTCCGGGCCGGGCAGCTGCGTTTGAGGAACTGCCGTCGCGGGCTTCTTGGGAAGAGGCCAGACTAACTCACCAAGTTTCTGTTTTGCTTTTTTAAAGTCTGGGTGGAACTTACGCTCCCCGGGACGTGGCTGCCTTCCTCCCTCCCGCAGGCGTGTTCGAGGACAAGCCTCCCTTTATTTTACCCCAAGTCACTGCACCGTCACCAGACCGAACACCCAGCCCTGCCCTCCGGCTCCTCCGGGGGGCCCGGGCCCCGGCGCGGCGGGGCGCGGGGCCCCCTCTTTCGGCCTCCGCGGCTCCGGCCGACGCCCCCTCCGACCGCCCTCGCCCGGCTCCCGGGACAAAGCGGGGCGCGGGGGGCCTCCGTGGGGGACCCGGCCGCGGCGACACTCACCCGACAGCTCGTCCGGCTCCAGCCCGGTCTCGGTGTCCAGCCCGCAGATGACAAAGTAGTCGGCGAAGCGACTGGGCGCCGAGCCCCCTCCGCCGCCGCTCATGGCGCCGGGGCCGGGCCGGGCCGTGCGGAGCGCGGAGCCCCGGCACCCGGGCGCCCGGCCGCCCGCAGGCCGCCCCTCCCGCCGCCGCCGCCGCCGCCGCCGCCGCTACCGCGGCTCGGGCCGCCGCCCCCGGCCTTGGCCCGGTCCCCGCGGCCGCCGCGGCTGCCGTGACGGGGCAGGGGGGCGCCGGGCCGCCCCGCGCCGCATCCTGCACGCCTGGCCCTCCGCGCCGCCGCCGCCAGCCGAGAGCGAGCCCGGAGCGGGGCGGGGAGCGCCGAGGAGCCCCCGCGGCCCTTCCCGCCGCGCCTGCGCAGCGCCGTCGGGGAGGGGCGGGCGCCGGGCGGAAAGGATGACGTGATGCTCTTCGGGCCCCGCGGTCTCCGCAGCGCGACGGGCGAGAGCCCGCGCGCCCGCACCCGCACCCCCCGGGGCTGCGACGCCTTCCGCGTGGCTGAGAAGCTGCGGGATGCGGGAAGCTTCCTGCAGAGC
This sequence comes from Phacochoerus africanus, assembly GCF_016906955.1. Taxonomy (NCBI): domain Eukaryota; kingdom Metazoa; phylum Chordata; class Mammalia; order Artiodactyla; family Suidae; genus Phacochoerus; species Phacochoerus africanus. Next base: position 336,941 of record NC_062554.1, on the reverse strand, counting down.
CAGGCCCCGCCTCCGCTCCCGCTAGAGGTCCGGAGGTGTGCTGCCTAGCCCGGCCCGGTGCCCGGGATAGCATCTCGAAAGCCCACCTCTCCCCAACCCCAGGCTGCCGGCCTGGACCCCAGATAGCGCCCTCTCCCTGACCCCGCTCCCTGAGCTCCAGGCCCAGCTCCTAGGAGAGCCGAGGACGCCCCCTGTTTTGGAAGAGGGGAGCAGCCTGCGCTGTATTTACCCTTGGCTTACGAGTGGGGAAACTAAGGCCCAGAAGGAAGCCAGGACTTTCCCCAAGGTTACTCAGTCTAAGAGACAAAGCCTGACTAGAATCCTGGGCCTGTGGCCAGCATCCCTCACCCCCACTCCAGCCTGGCCTTTTCTCTGCACCGCGCTGTCCCTTTTGCTGTCCTAGAGTGTCCAGAGGCCGCTGCCACTTGGGAGCTCTCTTTCTGCTTCTGAGAATTCCCACTTCCATCCCTGAGCCCATCCTCCTGGGGCGGGGGGGGGGGGGGGGGGGGCGGCGAGGAGAGAAACGTACCTCCTGGTACTTGTGTCGGGCCTCTCCAATTTGTTTCTCACGGAAGCTAAGCAGGAAACTGGAGATCAGAATCCGAGAAGGCAGTATGTGGTGTGGTCACTAGCATGGGCTTTAGAAACAGCTCAGATTTGAGTCCTGACTCTCGTTTACTGTGTGACCTTGGGCCATCTCCAGGCGCCAGCAGCCGTGGCTCTTGTGAAGAAAACAAAAGGTAAATGTGAATACAGGTTCCGTGGTCAGAATAGTGCCTGGAGCTAGAAGGCGCTCAGTAGGTGGGAGCTGTTAGAGGACTATGCCAGCAAGAGATGTGTTCAGGGTTTGCTCTGGCTGGCAGGCTGCTGCCAAGGGCCTGAAAGGCAGCTGGCTTCCCCAAGGGCTGACCCTGAGCTCTTTCCTGGGTGCTCTCGTGGGTACTTCTCTCAGGTATTGGTTCCCACGGGGAGGGTGGCCCCGAGGTCACAGCCAACGTCACTTGCAACCATAGCACCTGCGCCTCCGTGTGTGTCACCTGCCTGAACGGGGCAGAGGAAAGTGCAGAAAAGGTAGCTTCACAAAGTGTGTTTAGGAGGACGCCTCCCCCATCTTGCCTGCTGGGGACGCAGAAACAGCGGACGGGCTCAGACAGCGAAATGGTTACAAGGCACCAAAGAGGGGTATCTTTCCAGAGTGGGGAGGTCAGGGAAGGCGCCCAGAAAAGGTATAATCTGACCTGGGTTCCAAAGGAGCAAAAGGAATTTCTCAAGTAAAAGGGGCAGGAAAAGATGTTTCAGGCAGCATCGCAACAACCGGGAGTGACAGGTTAAAATGCTCACATACAGAAGTTGGTACAGCCAACTGTGGAGAACCGTATGGAGGTACCTTAGAAAACTATACGTAGAACTACCATATGAGCCAGCAACCCCACTCTTGGGCATGTATCTGGACAAAACTTTGTTTGAAAAAGACACATGCACCCGCATGTTCATTGCAGCACTGTTCACAGTAGCCAACACAAGGAAACAACCCAGATGGCCATCGACAGATGATTGGATTAGGAAGAGGTGGTACTTGTACTCAATGGAATACTATTCAGCCATAAAAAGAACAAAACAATGCCATTTGCAGCAACACGGATGGAACTAGAGACTCTCATACTGAGTGTAGTAAGTCAGAAAGAGAAAGACAAATACCCTATGATATCACTTATATCTGGAATCTAATATACAGCACAAAGGAACCTTTCCACAAAAAAGAAAATCGTGGACTTGGAGAACAGACTCGTAGTTGCCAGGGGCGGGTGGGGAATGGGATGGATTGGGAGCTTGAGGTTAACAGGTGCAGACTCTTGCCTTTGGAGTGGTAGGCAATGAAATCCTGCTGTGTAGCCCTGGGAACTCTGTCTAGTCACTTATGATGGAGCAAGATAATGTAAGAAAACAGAATCTATACATGAATGTGTGACTAGGTCACCGTGCTGTACAGTAGAAAATGGACAGAACACTGTACACCAGCTATAATGGAAAACAATAAAAATCATTATATATAAAAAATAAAAAACATTCAATAGATAACAAAAAAATGCTTATGCACAGGCAGCAACAAGGCACTCATTTCTCTGAGAGACAGAATTAAAAGGGAATGAAATCAGAGAAAGAGGAGAGGAACAAAGCAGCAAAGGCTACAACACCAGGCTAAAGAATGTATCCTGTGGCGTGTGTGCGTCAGAGGACGGGGGCATTAAAGGAAGTGAAGCTAAGGAGTGACAAGACCTGATCACCTACATCTTTGGTCACTCTGGGAGTCATGTGGAAGGGACTTGAAAAAGACTTGAGTATCCTCGATTTGAAGCACAACAACTTTTTATCCAGTGTGTCCGGGGTGACCAGGTGCTAGGAGACCTCTCGCACGAACTCAACTCATAAAACAGCTAGAAACAAAAGACTGTGTTAATCTGCCCAGGGAAATGTAACCGCTCAGAGGCCCAGAATACTCAACGGTAAAGTGAGCTCCTTCCCAGTAGGAAATATGTTTGGCAGAGTGATTGCTTCTTCAAGAGTCAGAGAAAAACCAAACAAAACACAGCGCTGGATGCTCTTAAGTTTTGTTTGAATCCTCACACCCACCCTTACCAGCTCTGTCAGCCGAGGCACATGGGTTAACGCCTCTGGAATGGGAATAATCATTCTTACCCGGCTCAAGAGTCATAAATTAATTTTGCAAATGAATGAAGAGAGGAATTTTAAATAGCTAAAACACTATACTCTTAATACGTGGCAACCTGGGGCATCCATCAGCACGAAGGACCTGGGAAGAGCAAGCCGACACCTGCGGGAAGGTAGATCCAGGAAAGGGCTTGAGGCAAAAGTGTGCCTGGAGGAGTTCCCTGGTGGCACAGTGGGTTAAGGATCCGGTGTTGTCACTGCTGTGGCTGGGGTGACTGCTGCAGCGCGGGTTCAGTCCCTGCCCCGGGGACTTCTGCATGCTGCAGGCGCGACAGCATCAACACAGAAAGTGTGCCTAGAGTGGTCAGGCCACAGTAAGGTGACTAGGGTGCCCGGGAATGGTCGGGGCCAGCGGAGGGGGAGCAGATGGTAGAAGGCATAATGGAGGTGGCCCCGGTTCACCAAAAAATTGTGTTCCCGTGCACGGTGTGTGGAATTATCCCTAGGAAGCAGCTGCCTGGTCAGGGACGTTTCCCGCGCCACTTGCAGTCAGACGTGGGCCGTGGGCCTGGTTCTCACCAGTAGAATAAGCGAAGGACTTTATGTGCGTCACCGCTTGCTTAGGGTATTGAGGAAGAAAAGGAGAATAATGAATTAAGTGATTAAGCAAAACTTTAAGGAGTTCCCGCTGGGGCGCAACAGGATCAATGGCGTGCGTCTTGGGAGCTCTGGGATACAGGTTCCATCTGAGGCCCGGCCGGCACAGGGCGTTAAGGATCCGACGTGGCCCAAGATTCGGCTTAGGTCACAACTGCCGCTTGATCTGATCCCTGGCCGGGGAATTCTATATGCAGCGGGGGCCAAAAAAGGAAAATAAAATAAAATAAAAAGATATGATATGGAAGGCACTGTTTTAAGTGCTTTGTAAATATTAATTCTGCCGAGGACTTGTCCCTGAACTCAAGACGTGACTATCCACTCGCCCTCTGGTCGTCTCCACCTGGAGCACTGAGCGGCCTCCCTGATTTACTCCAGGAGATGCTGCCCCCCCACCCCCGACAAGTTTTCCCCCGTTCCAGTAAATTGGCAACTTCAGACTTTTCTTTCACCTTGTGCCAAAAACCTCACACTCATTCCTTTCTCGGTCTCTCCCCCCACCCCACAAACACACACACACACACACACACACACACACACACTCCATGCCATATCCATGAGGAGTTCTCTTGGGGTTCATCAGGTGAAGGATCTGGTGTGGTGTTGTCACTGCTGCAGCTCGGGTTGCTGCTGTGGCAGGAGTCCGGTCCCTGGCCTGGAAACGTCCACATGCCACAGGTACGGCCAAAAAGAAAAAAAAGAAAGGAAAGTTCTGTTGGTTCTGAGAATGTTAGCAATGAGTAAAGCATAGCACAGTTCCGTCTACCCTTAACCTTTGTCTGGTTCAGAAAGTTATGAAAAGGAACTGAGAAAAGATCAGGCTAGGCGTTCTCATCGTGGCTCAGTGGGTTACAAGCCTGGGTAGTATCCATGAGGATGCGGGTTCAATCCCTGGCCTCACTCAGTGGCTTAAGATCTGGTGTTGCTGTGAGCTGTGGCATAGGTCACAGACGTGGTTCAGATCCCGCGTTGCTGTGGCTCTGGCATAGGCTGGCAGCTAGATAGAACTGAAAATGTTTGTAATTAACTAAAAATTATCATACAGAAATTTATGCTAAAATAGCCCTTTTCAGTTAGTGTGAAAAGGATCAGTTCTCTGATTGATACATTTTACTGTTGGGAATTTTCAGTATAACAAATACTGGTATTATAATGTGTTCTAGTAATAGCACAGATTTCTGAAATCAGGCACCCCATGTTCAAACCCCAACTTTAATCATTACAAAATCCGTCATTTTAAGCAAATTTCTTCTACCTTTTTTCTTTTTTTTGGGGGGGGGGTCTTTTTAGGGCTTGACCCATGGCGTATGGAGGTTCCCAGGCTGGGGGTTGAATCAGAGCTACCGCTGCCAGCCTACACCACAGCCAAAGCAACACCGGATCCAAGCCAAATCTGGGACCTACACCACAGTTCACGGCAACACTGAATCCTTAACCCACTGACTGAGACCAGGGATCAAACCCCTGTCCTCGTGGATGCTAGTCAGGTTCGTCACCACTAAGCCACAACAGAAACTCCCATTTTAAGTAAATTTCTTAACCTCTCTGTGCCTTGACTTTTTCATCCGTAAAATGGAGATAAAAGCATTACTTGCCTCATACTTTTTTTTTTTTTTTGGTCTTTTTTGCTATTTCTTGGGCCGCTCCCGTGGCATATGAAGGTTCCCAGGATAGGGGTCGAATCGGAGCTGTAGCCACCGGCCTACGCCAGAGCCACAGCAACGCGGGATCTGAGCCACGTCTGCAACCTACACCACAGCTCACGGCAACGCCGGATCGTTAACCCACGGAGCAAGAGCAGGTATCAAACCCGTAACCTCATGGTTCACTAGTCGGATTCGTTAACCACTGCACCACGACGGGAACTCCCCTCACACGTCTTCTGTGTGAAGTAAATGAGGTGATACATGTTAAAAGAACGCCATCATCTGTGTAAAAAAGGAGAAAATAAAAGAAATATGTGCTTCATTCTTTGTTGTAAATGCATATAATACTATTTTTGGAAGAAGCAATATTCTGTTAAAATTTATTGCTTCTAGGGAAGGAAACCGATCACAAGGATCAGGATTAGAAGGGAAATGTTTCATTATACACTGTTTTGTATTTTTTGAGTTCCGAATCATAAGAATGTATTATCTACTCAAAAAAATAAACAATATTAAAACTCTCAAAAATACCATGTCTGGAATTCCCTGGTGGCTCAGTGTATTAAGGATCCAGCATTGTTCTTGCTGTGGCGTGGGTTCAATCCCTGGCCCAGGAACTTTTGCATGCCAGGGCATGGCCAAAATAAAATAAAACATAATAAAATGCCACCCCTCCCTCCAGTCTCCGCTGCTCACACATCGAGATTTAGGTGCCAGATACACAGCTCTGGTGGTGCAATGCCCTGCCAGTCAGAATCCTTAGCAGGGTGCAAGCGCTTCCTAGTGTGACTGCCAAGGCTTTCTAGGACCCAGGTTCGACCTGCCCATCCTGCTAACCTTCCAACAGCCCCTTCACACCGGCTACTTCCAGTCAAGCCCTACGACTACCTGCTTTCCAAGCAGCCGCCCAGCTTGGGACTGAAGCACCCGTCCCCATCCCTCCCTCGGCACTGGGAAAAAGCCTGCAAGGGGGACTTCTTCGTGCATCCTCTTTACGCCTCCCCTGTCACCCCATGGCCTCTGATTCGTCTCTGCCAACACCTATACAACCTGAACCTGACATAAACCTAGACATTCAGGCCTGAGGTTGGCCCCCAATTTCGGCTTCCACCTCTGAAAAGGAGAAGGAGCTTTGTGGCTCCAAAATTCCCTGGGCCAGTGGCCTCTTCCTCCAAAAATACTTCACAGGCCAAGGCTTCCCTGCTGCCTCCTGTCAGACGGGGCCTGCCCCGAACACAAAGGGAAAAGCAGTGGAGGGACAGACAGACGGGGTCAGACAGACGGGGGGACCCTCACCCGCCTGACGTCCTCAAGGCAAGGAGGCTGGGCCAGGCCCCGGAAGCTGCCCACCTGTACAGTCTTGCCTGCGCCCCAGGAGGAGTCGCGGAAGAGAGGATGGGCCCAGGCTGGAGCCCAGGTGAACACCGGGTGAATTGCCTTCCTTCCCTGCTGGCCGCTTTTCTTTTTTTAGGGCCGAACCCAAGGTAAATGGAGGTTCCCAGGCTAGGGGTTGAATCGGAGCTGCAGCTGCCGGCCGGCACCACAGCCTCAGCCACACCGGATCTAAGCAGCATCTGCGACCTACAGCACAGCTCACAGCAACGCCAGGTCTTTAACACACTGGGCGGGGACAGGGATTGAAACCGCATCCTCGTGGTTCCTAGTCCGGTTCGTCAGCACTGAGCCACGACAGGAGCTCCCCTGCTGACCTGTTCAGGACCCTTCCACTGGGCCTCCTAGAGCCCTCTCCTTCTTATCACCCTGGGTCTGGATACCAGCCACCCAGTTTCCTTCCTCCAAAGCAGCCAAGGTCAGCTACGCCTGCTTATCGGTTCAGAGGTAGCCTATGCCTCTGCTAGCAAGAGCACCTCCTCCACCGAGATGGGACTCACCTTACCCAGCCAGAACCGGCCCACTCCCAGCTCACATACAGCATTCAGGAAAAGTCAGCTGGTGAACCACAGGTGCTCAAACCCTTCCTCCCCAAAGCTCACTGAAGGGGTCGATATGTACAAACGGAAAGGGGAGTTGCTGCTGCGGCTCAGAGGAAACCAACCCGACTAGCACCCATGAGGATGCAGGTTCAATCCCTGGCCTCACTCAGTGGGTTAAAAGATCCAGCGTTGCCATGAGCTGTGGGTCATGGCGAAGGCCGGAAGCTATAGCTCTGATTCGACCCCTAGCCTGGAGAAAACCAAACAAACTGAAATGAACTGCACTGATCATACGGAAAAACCTAAGCTTCGTAATATCGGCTTTCTTCCTTTTTTCTTTTTTTCTTTCTTTTTTTTTTTTTTTTGGCCACACCCACAACATGTGGAAATTCCTGGGCCAGGGAATGAACCCCTGCCTCAGTAGCAACCCAAATCACTGACAATGCCAGATCCTTAACCCCCTGCACCACCAGGGAACCCCATATCCAGGCTTTCTTAGGATAAGACGTGCAGTGGAGTTACTGTCATCGCTCAGTGTTTAATGAACCCGACTAGTATCCAAGAGGACTTGGGTTCAATTCCTGGCCTTGCACAATGGGTTAAGGATCCATCGTTGCCGTGAGCTTTGGTGTAGGTCACAGACACGGCTCAGATCCCGTGTTGCTGTGGTATAGGTCAGCAGCTGTAGCTCCGATTCGACCCCTAGCCTGGGAACCTCCACATGCCGTGACAGCAGCCCTTAAAGAAAAAAAGAGAAGCTGGGGATAGAGTGCCACACCCAGAGCCATCTGCAGCAGTCAGCCCTCTCTGCACACGGATCCATGGCCTGCGGTGCGCCCATCCCACAGGCCCCCAATCCCTCGCCCACAACCCACATGGAGCTTCTCATGTCTCTCAATGACGTCTACCCCTAAACTGGTTGAAAATCAGACCCCGCCTTCAGCCACCAGGACCCACGGCGATGAAGACGCCCTGAAGGAGAGAGAGCCAGCCTCGGCAGCCTCCGGGCCCTGGGGAAGTACGCGCTTGAGCAACGGGAAGAGCGGGTGGCAGATCTGGGCCACACGTGACGCAACTTCCCCGAAGTCGAGCGTGAGCCTGTGCACGCGTGTGTCTCTCTTCATGTCTGTTTCTTCATATGCGAGTGAGCGTTTGTGTGGGGTCGATGCCGTATGTGGAGGCATTCTCCCTGTTAGACGAGTGTGTTTGTTGTGTAAATAATTGTGGGTGGCGTGTGTGTCCAAGGAGGCCGAGACGGGGCGGAAGGGCCGGACGAGATAGGCAGAGGGGTACCTTGGGCACCTGACAAAACTGGGAGTCACTCCCCGAGGCGCCCCTCCGTCCTCCGCGGTTGAGAGCCTTGGGGCATCTGAGCGGACGGCCTTATAAGTGCTGCCCTGGCCTTCCCCTTGCCCTGTGAGCGTCCCCTCGCTGTTCCCATCAACACGCGGGCCAAGAGCTTCCTGGGAAAGGCCAGCCCGCCGGCGGGAGGGCCACGGAAGGCCCTTGGACCAAATCCCGAGGGGAGATATGTTTAACTGCGGCTGAGTTCTCACAGTGTTTTGGGGGCATGTGTGGGATGGAATTATTATGTATCTCAATTGTGATAATGGTTACATAATTGTGTGTGTTTGTCAAAACCTATAGAATTGTACACTAAAATAAGCGACTATTACTGTGAATGATACCTTAATTTAAAAAAGGGGGAGTTCCCGTCATGGCACAGTGGTTAACGAATCCGACTAGGAACCATGAGGTTACGGGTTCGATACCTGCCCTTGCTCAGTGGGTTAACGATCCGGCGTTGCCGTGAGCTGTGGTGTAGGTCGCAGACGCGGCTCGGATCCTGCGTTGCTGTGGCTCTGGCTTAGGCCGGTGGCTACAGCTCCGATTCGACCCCTCGCCTGGGAACCTCCATATGCCGTGGCAGCGGCTCAAGAAATAGCAAAAAGGACAAAAAATAAATAAATAAATAAAGGGAAAAAATCTATACAACTGACAATTGAATATGTTAGTATTTTTTAGCTGGCTGTAAACAAAACCATAGTGTCTGTCACACTCTCACTTCCTTTTGAAAAATTATTATTGTTGATTTACAAGGTTCCGTCAATTTCTGCTGCACAGCAAAGTGACCCAGTCACACATTTATATGCATTCTCTTTTTCACCTTATCCTTCACCATAGGTGACTAGAGGCAGTTCCCTGCGCTGCACAGCAGGAGCTCATTGCTGATCCGCTCCCAATGCAACAGTCTGCATCTACTAAGCCCCAACTCCCAGTCCTTCCCCTCCCTCCCCCCACCTTGGCAACCACGAGTCTGTTCTCCAAGTCCACAACTGTCTTTTCTGTGGAAAGGTTCGTTTGTGCCATATAATAGATTCCAGATATAAGTGTTATCGTATGGTAATTGTCTTTCTCTTTCTGACTTCACTTAGCTTGAGAGTCTCTAGTTCCACCCATGTTGCTGCGAATGGCATTATTTTGTTCTTTTTTGTGACTGAGTAGTATTTCATTGAGTGTGTGTGTGTGTGTGTGTGTGTGTGTGTGTATGACACAATCCATTCATGTGTCAATGGACATTTAGGTTGTTTCCATGTCTTGGCTCTGGCGAACAGCACTGCAGTGAATATAGGGGGCCATGTATCTTTTTCAATGAAAGTTTTCTCTGGATATATGCCCAGGAGTGGGATTGCTGGGTCATATGGTAGTTCTATATTTAGTTTTCTGAGTCCTGTTCATTTCCACTGAGCCACAGTGGGACCTCCCCAATAGCAGCATCTCTGAAAGTCCTTTGCTGCTTTTCCACCCCAGGGGCCCTATAATTAGAAAGACGTCTGTGAAACAAACTGCACTGATAGTCAGTTTTCGCATCTTTTGTTAATAAAACATACATTAATCTGATGTTTGAACCTTTTAATTAACGCAAGTTACAGAGACACAAAGTTAATGTAATTCTACCCAAAAGCAAGGGAAAAGGAGGGGTACGGGTGATTTGTTTGTTTGTTTGTTTGAAGCCTCTATAGGCTTCTCCTAGATAAAAGCATTATTCTCATCCACTAGGAGGAGAACTATCCAAAAGCCCCCACCAAGGCAGTCTTCATGGGCCCCCAGGGACAAGGCGATATAAAAGGAGGAACTACAGGGTTTTTGGTTTTTTTCCTTTTTTGGCTGCCCTGAGGTTATTATAAGAATGTTGCATAACTAAGAATATGCAGGGATCAGATATGAGCTGCAGTGGGGACCTAAGCCACAGCCGCAGCCACTCGGGATCCTTAACCCACTGTGCCAGGCGGGGGATGGAACCTGCTTCCCAGGGCCCCATCCACAGCCGGAACTCCAGGAACTTCAGGTCCCGCTTCTCAGCCGAATGCCTCTGAGACGGCCGTTTGGAGCTGTGCCTGGGCCACCCTCCAGCCTCTGCCCGACGCCTGCCTGCCGTCCTCGAGGTCCGCCACACTCGGGGCGCGAGTTCTCCTGTTCGTGCCTCTGACCCCTGAGGACGCTGAGGATGACAGCAGGGCTGCCCTCATGCTTGCGCAGGCTGAGCGTTGCCCAAGACCCCATCCCCGGGCGTCCCTGTTAACTGATGCCATTATTACGGTTTCCAACAGATGGCAGTGAAGCAGCCCCAGAAAGGAGCGCTTTTCCTCCCCACCTCGCAGTACCAGCTGCCAGTGGGGCCGCCTTTGTGTGCGCTGCCCGACCTGGCAGCCCGACCTTCTGGGAACCAGAGGGGCCTCAGGGAATTGGGAGGAGAACAGCAGCCGTGCTCGCTCTCTCGCCTTCATGGCTGCGCCCTGTCCCTCGGCCCCTGCTCCTCGCCTCCCAGCCTCTCTCTGCTGTTTACAAGGGCTCTGTGCCGGACACCGCAGTGGGAGTCCGTGTCCATTCTGACCTCCTTCTATTACACCCAGGGGCACCTCCTTAGGTGTCACACCCATGCTCAGAGCTCTGTGTTCAGGAGGGCTCCTGCCATCATATATAAATACACACGATGCATATACACTTATATACTCATATACATACGTCATACATACATCATTTATATACATCACATACATGTAATATATATATCTTAGGGCCGCATCTGCAGCCTATGGAAGTTCCTGGGCTAGGGGTTGAAGGGGAGCTGCAGCTGCCAGCCTGCACCATAGCCACAGCCACACCAGATCCGAGCTGCATCAGCAACCTATGCTGCAGCTTGTGGCAAGCTGGATCCTTAACACACTGAGTGAGGCCAGGGATCAAACTGCATACACAAGGACACTGTGTCAGGTTCTTAACCCACTGAGCCGTAATGGGAACTCCCATCAGACAATTCTCAATGATGTTTTCTTTGAACTTGCGTCCTTCAGGTGAAGTCTGAGAGGATAAGGATGCATGCACGTGAGCAGGTGCTGGATGAGCAACACGTACATCCACTGTGCCTCGCTGCCTCACGCCCGTACAGTGCCTGCAAGGCCCCATGGGTGGAGACCGGCAGTGCATCTGTGGTGCATGGGAATTCGGCGAGACTCAAAGCCAGCACAGGCAAGCATGCTCTTTGGTACCTGCATGAGCAAGGGTGCTGGCTATCCTGACAAGGTGTGCTTTCTATCCAAGACAGAAATTGCTTCTAACACAGAAGGAGGCCAATAGCATTCCGAAAAACACACAAACAACTGAGGAACCACAGCATATTCTTAGTTACGTGACCTTCTTGCAGTAACCAGCGACTTGCTAAAAATGGTGAGATAGAGGGAAAGGGCAAAACGGGGCGACCCAGAGTTCCTTTTTTGCAGTACTTTCTTACTGTCAGTCGGTCAGAGGGGAAGGTTGGTAGAACGCGGGCTCATCAAGAAGACAGCAGAGCCGCTCTTTGCAGCATTTCCACTATTCATGTGAGAATGAAATGGGTGTGCACGTCCGAGCTTCGAGGCATAACTTTGATGATTACACAAGCAAGTAAACACTTCTATCTGCATTTAAAACGGCCACTGCACAATATAAAGATAAAATTCAAGCTAATAATTTACAATTCTAATTTTTCTCTGCTTAGACCAACATTGAATAGAAAATGAAACACCACGACAAGTCGAGAAGGAAACCCTAGAAGGAAGGAAAGCTTTCACATGTCAGTACTTTTCCCGGCACTACTTTTTCCTGCTTTTCCCCTTTGGTTGAGGTCCGGTCTTACGTGAGTTCCAGACGCACCGCGTGGCAATCTGACATTTGCAAATACGGTATGAAAGAATCACCAGCCAAGTCTAGTCACCATCTGTCTCATACAAAGTTACTGCCGGATCAGTGGCCATATTCCTTGTGCTTATTTACTTTATACTGGGGGGTTCGTACCTCTTAATCCCCTTCACCTGTTTTGCCCCTCCAGCATATCGCTGAGTTTGTTTTCATTTTGTTTGTTCTAAAATACCATTTTTTAAATTATACAGGTAATCCACGCACTAGAGCACAAGGAAGAAAATAAACCCCGCACCCGCTACCCTCAGTGACAGCACCGCACCTCAGCACACGTTGTAGGCGACTTCTGTCCTGCCTAATGGCACGTCAGCTGGACCTGGGGTCTTGAGTGCAGACCCATAGCTGGGTGGGACTTCAGTGTGAATTCTGCCCACAGTTTATCTATTACGTTTGGGAGCAGGACGCTGCTGAAAGGAATTCGGCAAACTTCCCTCTACATCCATTTAACTGTGATGTTTTTAACTCTTTTTTTGCTTGTTTCTTTTTAAGGACGGCCCCTGTGGCATGCGGAGGTTCCCAGGCCAATCAGGTTGAACCGGAGCTGCAGCTGCCGGCCAAGGCCACAGCCACAGCCAAGCCAGATCTGAGCCACCTCTGTGCCCTACGCCACAGATTGCAGCAACACCACATCCTTAACCCACATCCTCGGTGATACCATGTCGGATTCTTAACGCAATGATCTGCAAGGGGCGTGCCATCTTTATCATCTTGAATGTACTTACTGTTTATTTAAAAATCTGCCTGATCCAATTAGTCCGCTTTGAGGATTAAACGTTGTTCAACGTGTCTTTCTTCCACAGTGAAGGGGTGACTGTTTCTCTCAGGTGTCTGGTTATCTTGGTTCACGATCCCATGCTCTCCGGCACTCGCTCCCTCTTCTGTTCATATGTATCCAGCAGAGGCTGAGGGCCCAGGCTCAAGGTCTCGTCCAATGGATTCAAGAGACAGGGTGGAAAACAGTCCAGGGTAGAACGCCTCAGATACCACGTTCCTTTGGCTGCCGCTTTCTTAGGCCACTCTTTGGGTCAGGAATTGACCCCAAAACTCTTTGAAAGAAACCCCAAAGTAGGAGGTAGTCTCCTTAGTTTGACTCCTCAGTTCTGGATGGACTTGGGGGTGGAGAGACGTCCACTGCAGGCCTGCTCGCCCATATCCATCAATCCGTCGCGCGCACAGCACTTTCGCTTGAGCCTGTGGTTTCTGGGGGCCGCAGGGAGTCTGGGCTCTTCCTTAAGGTGGAAAGAGGGGAGATGGAACTTCGGAACTTTCAGCCCACCGTCTCATTGCTCTCCGGCCTCTTGCATGGCTCTAGCTCGTAGTAATAGCACATGCACACACACACAGCGTTATTAAGGCTTTCATTCTCCCCAGGGGTTTCTCAGGATGCTTATGCTCTTTCTGCCAGGGCTGCTTTTGGATAGGAAGCCAGCAGGCTGTGCCAGTTCACAATCTTGACAGACAACTGAAGTTTTCAAGGGATCATGCTGGCTGCTGTGTAGAAAATGGAGCTCAGAGACACAAGCCTGGCCAAGGCAGACAAGTCGGGAGATCAGTGAGCCACTCCTGGTCAGAGGGACGATGAGCTCCGACTAACAACAGTGCTAGCAGTAGAGATGAAAGAAGTAGTTGGATTCAAGGAGTTCCTGCTATGGGTCAGCGGGTTAAGAAATGGACTTGTACCCATCCCTGGCCTCGCTCAGTGGGTGAAGGGTCTGGCGTTGCCGCGAGCTGTGGTGTAGGTTGAAGATGCAGCTCTGATTTGACCCCTGGCCTGAGAACTTCCATATGCCTCAGATGCAGCCCTAAAAAAAAAAAAAGAAAGAAAGAAGAAAAAAAAGAAAATGGTTGGTTCAAGGGTTCTGGAGGCACAATTAATAAGCTGTGTTGATGAGTTGAATTCAGGGCGAAGAAAAGCATCACGGGATAACGAATGGCTACTAAAATCTAGACATATGAATGGAGCCCTCCCCCTCCTTTTTTTGCGTTTTGGGGCTACAGCTGTGGCATATGGAAGTCCTCGGGCTAGGGGTTGAATTGGAGCTGCAGCTGCCGGCCTAGAGCACAACTGGAGTGGGGCCATTTTTAGAGGAAGACCGCAGAAGAGCAAAGTTGGGGGCTCTCGATTTTAGACATTCAGCTCATTCTTATTGGGTAAAACAGAAATCCCAAATTGGGCCAGTTCCCACAAGGGGTCTTCTGCCGCCCTCCCCACCCACCCTCAGAATCAGGTCTCGTTCTGTGTCCCGCACCGAGAGGCAGACCAGGAGGTGGATTCCTGCCCGCTTCCTATCAGGGAGTCTGCGACGGTTAAGGGAGAGGACATGGTGTGTGTGAGCTCCGAGCTTTCTGCTCCCAGGGATCAGTCACTCCAGCTCCTGGCATTTCCAGCTTTCCATGTGCTTCTTAGCCAAGTAAACTCATCTCCCCTGCTGGAGTCCCCACCGTGGCTCAGCGGGTTAAGAAACCAACGTAATCTCCATGAGGATGTGGGTTTAGCCCCTGGTCTTGAAAGGCCAGTGGAAAGAAAATCCCTCTCTTGGAAGAGGCGACTCCCCAAATCACTCACGAGAAGCGGTCTTGATGCAAACAGCAAGAGGATTTTTATTCCAAGCGCGCTGGGGCCCACAGTCGTACACCACACAGGGATAGAGGACTGCGGCCCGAGTGCGGAGTCAGGATAGTTTTTATGGGATTCACAACAAAGCCAGGGGTTCACAGCAAAGCCCGCGCTTCACAAACCAATCATTTCAAAATATCACAAACCAATCATTTGCGAACCCGTGCTTCGTGGACCAATTAGTTTTAATTTGTTCTGGAGTTACGTGTTTGGGCTTGTTCCTGGGAGGGGGAGACATGTTGTCGCCAAGGTATGTTTACCAGGATATTTGACATTTTATGGCACAGCCGATCTTACTGGGGTCGGTTTAGCGATTAACTTCCCCTCCTTTCATCTTATGCAAGCAGCTTTACAGAAGCCAAACAATCAGTTAGAGACCCTTTTTCCTGTTATCTCAAGCAGTTTCAAGGAGTTTCATGCCTAGAGGCACGTACTCAGGTGCCTGTTTTTTTTTTTTTTTCTTTCTTTCTTTTTCTTTTCTCCTCCACATAGTTTTGTACAGAACAGAAAACAAGCCCTAAGATAGCAAGAAGTATGGTCTTTTACCTATGGGGAACAGGGTCCAGAATTCGAGGGCATTTAGAGCTTTTTATTAACTTCCTGGGTTCTGGGAGGGTTAAGCCGCATTTTCATCCTTTCAGTCTCACTCATTGGGTTAAGGATCTGGTGTTGCCACAAGCTGCAGTGTAGGTCACAGAGGTGGCTATGATCCTGTATTGCTGTGGCTGTGGTGTAGGCCGGCAGCTGCAGCTCCAATTTCACCCCTTGTCTGAGAACTTCCATGTGCCGCTGGTGCAGCCATGAAAAGAAGAAAAAAAAAAATTCATCTCCCCTTCCTACCAGTAGTCCAAGTTCTTTTAGTCTGGTGGGACTGTGATCAGATGCCCTGCTCTCCTCCGGCTGAGTGGTGACCCCTGGAATGTGAATGCTGAACGCCTAACTGCTCACGAGCCGCGAAGCTGCACCTACTCAGCCCACAGGCAGAGGCCTGACTGCGATCCTGTCACGAGGCCACTCCAGTATTCTTGGGTCCCAGTCCCCAGAGGTACCAATGAATACCCTTTTGCTCAAGCTGGAGTTGGCTCTGTTGCTTGCCATCGACGAATCCTGACTAATAATGCACTTTACAGAGCGCCAGGACACGAGGGCAGCCCACCCCAAATGCCCCGAGTCCACACCCCCCACAGATGGGTGTTTCTGCCCCACCCCCTTCCTCTCCACCCCCGCCCCCACCCCGGGCAAGCAGCCCTTTGTTTTCTCAGAACTTTCCCCAAAGGCTCTAAAACCTGCTAGGCTTCCGCTTTGCAAAGCAACTCCACGTGTAGGGGTTGCTCTAGGCAGCATTTTGACAGCTGCTAAGGAAGGAGTGTTTACTTCCATCTCCCAGATCTTTACGCACCGCGCTTTGAGATCTAATCCCTCTAGTCCCGCTCCGCTCCTCGAGTCCGAACTGACGCCTCCCTTCCCAACAAGCCTGGCTGGAACTTTTGTCTAAAGATAACCAGTCTGTCATGCTGCTTCTCCACCCAAACCTGAGATGTGAGAAAGATGATTCAAGTGTCTCTCGGGCCTTAGATAGAATCTTAGTTTCTACACTCAAACGTCACTTAAAGTCACTCCTGTCATGCTCTGACTACAGCCAGGCCTGATGTTCCGTGATGTATCAGTTGGCACCCTTAACGCGTGCCACGACGCAAAACCTCCCACCTGTCACACACGTTTGTCGGGGGGCAGGCAGTGCACGCCCACGCCCCACGCCGTGTGGAGGTTCCCAGGCCAGGGATCCAACTGGAGCCGCAGCAGCGACCGGAGCTGCCGTGGTGACAACACTGGACCCTCAGCCCGCTGAGCCACAAGGGAACACGCTTTCCTATTTTTGTGTAGAGTCATAAATTGTAAATTCTGACCATTACCCACATTGCCAAGTACCTTTTACATAAAGAGGTACACAGACCACACAGTGACACAGGCATGTGCACCTTCGAGGCCACATGTACCTTTTTTTTTTTTTTTTGGATATGGGCCTAAAAGGACTCTTCTGAAGAGTCCTTTCATTTTAGAAATACCTGGTACAAAAACCAGAACCCAGGAGTCCAAGTACCTTACATAAAGAGGTACACAGACCACACAGTGACACAGGCATTTGCACCTTTGAGGCCACATGTACCTTTTTTTTTTTTTTTGGATATGGGCCTAAAAGGACTCTTCTGAAGAGTCCTTTCATCTTAGAAATACCTGGTACAAAAACCAGAACCCAGGAGTCCCCATCGTGGTGCAGGGGAAATGAATCCGACTAGGAACCATGAGGTTGTAGGTTCAATCCCTGGCCTTGCTCAGTGGGTTAAGGATCCTGCGTTGCCGTGAGTTGTGCCGTAGATCGCAGACGTGGCTCAGATCTGGTGTGGCTGACTCCTGCATAGGATGGCGGCTGATGCTCTGATTAGACCCCTAGCCTGGGAACCTTCACATGCTGCGGGTTCAGCCCTAAAAAGACAAAAAAAAAAAAAAAAAAGAAATCCCCCAAAACAAAACCCCAAAACCGTAATATCAGGTCTGATGACCACTTCAAGTTAGTAAGGACTGTACTTTGTTTTGGTTTTGATATTGATTGATTGATTACAGATTGTCTTTTCAGGGCAGGGCCATACCCAAGGCATACGGAAGTTCAGCAGCAAGCTCCCAGGCTAGGGGTCAACTCAGAGCTGCAGCTGCCGGCCTACACCACAGCCAGAGCAACTCGGGATCTGAGCCAAGTCTGTGACCTACACCACAGCTCACAGTAAGTAACACCAGATCCTCAACCCACTGAGCAAGGCCAGGGATCAAACCCACATCCTCATGGATACTAGTCAGGTTCCTTACCAGTGAGCCACAATGGGAACTCCTGTTTTGTTTTGCTTTGTCCCGCCCACAGCATATGCAAGTTCCTGGACCAGGGATTGAACTCATGCCACAACGGTGACTCCAGGCACAGCAGTAACACCGGCTCCCTAACCACCAGGCCATCAGGGAACTCCAAGTTTGTCTATTTTAGACGGATAACTAGTTACATTTTAGCATTGTCTCTCCGAATCTTCATCATGGAATCAGACTGGAAGGTGGCCTTTTGCCTAGCATCATCTGACACTTCCTTCAGAAAAGGACTTCTTTCCTGGAAAACTAACAAGGCCCCAGGGAGTCTGGAGTGTGCCGACTTAAGGCCATACCTACCTTTCACCTTTGAGCAAGCCCCACCCAAAGTGCTCATCTAGCCACCAGAAGCCAGCTGCAGTGGCTCGGTGGCTGTGGAGGTATGGGTTTGATGCAGTGGGTTAAAGGGTCCAGGGTTGTCACAGCTGTGGCGAAGGCTGCAGCCGCGGCTCCAGTTCCACCTCTGGTCAGGCAACTTCCATGTGCCCCAACCGCAAACAAGCCAATGAGAACTTTAGAAGGATCCTCTACAGAGAAATCACCATCTACGCTAAATAGCTAAATAAATGCTTACCTGTGCTTACCTCTACAACTGAAAAAAATTTTGTCTTTATAAGCAGGAAGATGTTCCCTGACTAGGAACCTAGGGGTTGGATGGGAGGGAGCTGAAGCTGCTGGCCCACAGCACAGCCACAGCAGCAGCCTTGCCAGATCCGAGCCTCATCTGCGACCTGCACCACAGCTCACGGCAACGCCAGGTCCTTGGCCCGCTGAGCGAGGCCAGGGACGGAACCTGCATCCTCATGGATACTCGTGGGGTTTGCTAACCACTGAGCCACAACGGGAATGCCTTCAATGAAAGTTTTTTAAATACAAATACTTGCATGAAATAAATCCCAAGTACTACATTTAAGTTTTTTCAGTACAATTTATTCTTACATTTATTAAGTGTCTTAGAAATATATCACACTCAAAGCAACAGAGCTCCAGAGAGGGGCCAATAACTCAGAGGGGAGCAAGCTCACCTGCTGAGTCGACTGCTTGGCCTGCCGGCTTCCCCACTGCACGCACTTGCTTCTGCGGTTATTACCGAGTGACTGTCTTCGAGATGCGGCCAAAGCGCCATCGACAGCTGGCATCAGGCCAAGTGTGTAACCCTGGAGACAGGCCACTACCTGCATCTAGGGTGCAAGGGATGGAGGTGCTTTCTTAGCCAACAACAGGCCGGCTATCGTCTTGGGAGAAGAAAACATACCCGCCTTGAGGGGCAGCTACGGTTTTCTAACAGCAGCGATACTCAGCAAAGGGAAAAGATCACTGATCAGGGCAGGGAACGTACCCTGAGACCAGAGTAAGTCCAGTACACACGGGACGGAGTCGATAGTGAGGCTGCTCCTGAGTCCAAACGCTTTTATTTTTAAAACTTGATAAAAATGTACTCAATTACATTTCATACAGTAATAATTAGGGAGCTTTGTCCAAAAAAGGCTATGTTTTAAGTCTCTTTGTAAAAATAACAAAAGCTTTATCCCTCAGTCTCTGGTCAGTAAGAAAGGAAGAAAACCTTGCTAGAAATAACAATAAATAATTTCACACAAAAGGCCAGGTGACATAAGAATAGTATATTAATATATTTTCTTTGTATTTACAATAAATCCATTTGTTAATACTGTGATAGAAAAAATAATCAGTCCACATTATGCAGTAGAAACAGGCTTTGCGGATGAGCATAGCTCCCACAGTAAAAACACACAAGGATTTCTCCCGCAGCTAAAGCACTTTTCCACACGACAGTCCTGGGTGAGAGTTAAAGGGACAGAGTACTTTTCGTCCTAGAACCCAGGAATTGAGGGTACCATTCAGCAAGCAGCAAACAGCTGTTTAGTTTTTCCAGGACTGTTTAAATATGTTAGTTACCATATGAGAATTTTTTTTTGAGATATAAAAAGTAAAAACACTAAATTGGGAAACTGCATTCATCAAAAGCAGCCCCAAACAAAAAAGCCATTAACAGAAATAAAACAAGGCATTCTTATGTATCATGCATAAAAAGGATAATTACATAATACATATTTTAACAACAGCCTAATAAATAAATGAGGTAAATTTTACAGTCATTGGAACAAATAAACTATATTCAACCTCTTAAGTGCTGTACTGCCACTGCTTGTTTCGAAATGTAAAGTAATATAATTAATCTAACCCTACAAACTGTGAACGCGCAGTCTGCTCTTTGGATCCCCTTTGAGATCACAGAGGGGCTGCCTAACAAAGTATCATCTGAATATAAACGACCAACACCAATACGATACAATCACCATGTAATTACCAGTTTGTATGTGCACAGTGGGGACACTGTGAAAGCTAGAAAAAAAGATGAAAATAGACTGGTCAGAATTTTAAATTTCAGACTAATCCATGATAATCCAGAACAGAAGATAAAAATTCACTCAATGGATATAACTCGACATTTTTGCAAATTCAGCAGTCCACTAAGATGCAGCTGCCAAACAAATCCATCACCTCAAAGGTAAAGGGGAAGAAAGGTGCAGCTCTTGAGCTTTGGCTCTTCAGCTCTCGCTCTCAAAGTCGCCTAACGACAGAACAGTAACGCGGTGTCTTCGCTTTCTATTTGCGTTTCCTACTTCAGCTATTAGTACAGAATAGAAACATGTTAAATGATCAGGTCAAGGGCAAGCACGTACGGCCAGTCCACAGAACATTTTAAGTGGAGTTAATCGGTTGGGCCAAGAACGTCCTGCCACGTGCCGCTACGCTTCTCCTCCACAGCCGCCCCTGGCAAAGGAACTCAGGAGACGGCCGTGACTGCTGATGGCTCTCTGCAGGGTATGCCAACCCACCTTTACCTTCTTCTCTCCTTTGCCACTTAAATGCATCATGTTAACCATGTGATAAGAAATTTTACTTTACAAACTCTTTGTTTCAATGACTAGAGAAGTGATTTTAACACAGAAACCTGCCAATTCTGAGATGACGACGACAGGAAAACTAAAAACCAGATGATTATTCACTCAAATTTCTGCTTCAGCTTTTTTTGGAAGATGGCTGGCAGAATAGAAAGCAGAGCCAAGACCATGAGAACAAACACCGAGTTCCAGGAAACTGCCTCCCCCGCAGTTGTGAGCTGGTACAGTGTTGTTCCCGCCTTAATCGCAACAAAGGAGGGAGGTGCAACTCCTAAAAAATAAAAACATGGCGAAAAAACAATTATTTTTTAAAATTAAAATTCTATGTGTATAAAATTTCTTTTTGTCCCTTTTCTTTCTAGGCCCCCACCGGTGGCCCACGGAAGTTCCCAGGCTAGGGGTCGAATCGGAGCTGCGGCTGCCAGTCTACACCACAGCCACAGCAAGGCGGGGGTCGGGGCGTGCGCCACAGCCCGCAGCAAGGCAGGACCTTAACCCACTGAGCAAGGCCAGGGATGAACCTGCATCCTCACGGATACTATGTTAGGGTCTCAACCTGCTGAGCCACAATGGGAACGCCTCTATGCATATAAAATTTCTCATAAGAATACAGTCAGTCACATTTTGGAAATTCTTAATTTTACTTAAAGCTCCTCAAATTTATTTCCATATAAAAAATTCAATCTCTCAGAGTTCTTTTGTGGCACAGCAGGTTAAGGATCCAGGGTTGTCTCTGTAGCAGCTCCAGTAAGTTGATTCTGAGACACAAGTTCAATCCCCAGCCCAGTGGAGTGGGTTAAGGATCTGGTGTTGCTGCAGCTGTGGCACAGGCTATAGCTGCAGCTTGGATTCGATCCTTGGCCCAGGAACTTCCATATGCCACAAGTTCGGCAAAAAAACAAGACAAAACAAAAACAAAGATAATGAATTTAAAAGTCCAAGGGAAGTTCCCAGAAAATAATTTTATAAAATTTATCAACAGCCTTAAAAAAATAATGTGCTATGACCCACCAATTTCAACTTTAAGAAATATTAATGTACCTGAGCGAAGACCACGTCTCAAGGTTGTTCAAAGCACTATAATAATAAAAACCTGGAAATACTCTAAGTCTTTGAAAATAAGTCAGAGTAAATGCTCATTCACCCTGGGTAAAAACGAGTGGCAGGAGATATTCAGAAATGGAACGATAGCAGTTCCTGCTGTAGCTAAGCGGGTGAAGGACCTGATGTGGTCTCTGTGAGGATGTGGTCAGTGGGTTAAGGATCTGGTGTAAGCTGGGGTATATGCGGCTCAGACCCAGTATTGCTGCGGCTGTGGCACAGGCTGCACCTGCAGCTTTGATTCAACCCCTGGACCTAGAACTTGGTTCAGCTGTAAAAAGAAAAAGGGGGGGGGGATGGAAAGATACTCAAAATACATGGGTAAAAAGAGCAGTTCATACAACATGGTGGAACAACCACATTTTATTAAAAACCAGAATAAACCGAAAAAAGTACTTTAGCCAAGTACTGAAGTTAACTTTATCTCTAGGTATTTCATCTGTAAAATAAAGAGACAGGTATAAAAATTCTCTCTTCTGATTCTATAAATTTAACATTCTTTTACAAAATCCAAAACTAATCCTGCTAAATTTTTTCCCCAGTTTTACTGAGAATTAGCTAAGATTTTTAAGTTTGTCTATGAATCTTTCTATAGGTAGTAATAAAAAATATTAACTCAAAGCTTGAATTTAACAGACACTCAATACCTGAGGAATCTGCGCATTTTGTTGCTGTCTAACCAATTCAAATTAAATTTGCAAGTAGAATATTCTTACTAAACAACTATCAGAATTTATAAAATATATAAGTGGGAGTTCCCGCTGTGGTGCAGCAGAAACAAATCTGACTAGTATCCATGAGGACACAGGTTCAATCCCTGACCTCGCTCAGTGGGTTGAAGATGTGGCACTGCTGTGAGCTGTGGTGTAGGTCACAGACACGGCTTGGAGCTGACATTGCTGCAGCTGTGATGTAGGCTGCCGGTTTTCGCTCCAATTTGACCCCTAGCCTGGGAACTTTCATATGCCATGGGTGTGGCCCCAAAAAGCAAAATGTGTGTGTGTGTGTGTGTTTGAGAATCTTTATGTCCACTGATTAATTCCCAAATTAAGTGCAGGCTCCTTGAAAATAAGAACCTTTTGCTGATCCTTCCTTCCCCCGTACTTTTGGTAATGCCCGTAACACTATGTCAATAAAAAGAAAAATAGGATCGATTTTCTACTGAAAATTGAAGTTCAATATTTCAGTACTTGATTACAAGACAAAAGAGAAGTTATTCAAAGGCATCTTTGTCTTTTTATCTCTGCTGAGAGAGCTGCTCAATTCTGTGTGATTGAAAAACATCCACTGCTCAGAGTTCCCGCCGTGGCTCAGTGGTTAACACATCTGACAAGAAACCATCAGGACGCACGTTCGATCCCTGGCCTTGCTCTGTGGGTTAAGGATCTGGCATTGCCCTGAGCTGTGGTGTACGTCGCAGATGCAGCTCGGATCTGGCGTTGCTGTCACTCTGGTGTAGGCCGGTGGCTATAGCTCCAGTTAGACCCCTAGCCTGGGAACCTCCATATGCTGCGGGTGCGGTCCTCAAAAGACAAAAAAAATAAATAAATACAAAATAAAAAACATCCAGTGCTCTTACTTTTAAAAAGTAACAAAAACCATTTAAATCAACACAACCAACAAACATCTCTGAGCAACTATTTACATAGGCCAGGCTCTGTGGCCACCATTTACACACAGTGCTGGCATGTCGGTAAAGAGCACAAAACCTGGCCTAGCCGTCTCCGTCAAACGCGTTCTAACAGCCTGAGAACTAGAGGCCTTACCTAGAAAAGTGCCAATAAAAAAAACTTTCAGCGGCACGTTTATCACAGGAGACGTAATATTAATGAACCAATTAGGCAGAAACGGTGTTATTCTCAAAAATATGATGTAGTTAATGAGATGTTCTCTATGACGTTCGACCTGTCGCAAGAAAAAAACAAATGAGGATCAAGATAAGGTCCGTCCTGAAAACAAACTGCTTAACATAAAACACCTTACTTCAAATCCTTATAAACCTAAAAAGGCAAAATTAAATGTATAACTATGTGTAAGATACATAGCCAGTGACCGACTTTTTAATGCTTTTAACTCCCTATATGTAAAGGGCCTGTATAGCACAGTAAGAGACCTTGCCTCCAGGAGTTCCTGCTGTGGCTCCGAGGTAATGAACCCGGACTAGTATCCATGAGGAGGTGGGTTCAATCCCTGGCCTCACTCGGGTTAAAGAATCCAGTGTTGCCGTGAGCTGTGGTGTAGGTCACAGCCATGGCTCAGATCCCGAGTTACTATGGCTGTGGTGTAGGCTGGTGGCTACAGCCCTGATTTGAGCCCTAGCCTAGGAACTTCCATATGGCACAGGGGGGCCTAAAAAGACAAAAGCAAAAAACCGTTTTTGTGATTAGAATGAACTTTACGTGAGTGAGTTCATTCACCACTGATAAACGAGATTAAACAAGCCCACGGAAACATCCGGGCCATTAAAGAAGAGCGCCATCTGCAGCGAACTCTCTGGATCTTCTTTTACAGATAGTCATCATTTTAAGCAAGATGCTTGATTTCTGAGTTTCCTAATCCGTTTAAAAAAAGAGGTAAGGTAGGATGATTTCTAAAATTCTTCTGATTCTTCATAAAAACAGATTTTTCTTAGCAACACTATGCTGGTAGAGCTAACGTCTTTGTGGAGGTCCTGACAGAAGATTTCTGCCCACTGATGAAATGCATTAAAAAGTTGGCTGGTGCAGGTTTCTCGGAGACCACTGACTGCACGGTGTATCAACATAAACCAGCTGAGGTGTCTAAGCACGCGGGTGTCTTTACATCAGCCCTCTGATGTCTCTGCTCTACTGAACTTACCAGGAATGAAGCATTAACAGTTACTCTTCTACATACAAAACCTTCCTATCTCAAAGTATTAACATTATTTGCCTACCACTTGATTTTATTTTGCTCAAAAGATCATTTTTATTAAAGCCCCGAGTCTGAGTTAATGTACACAGGGATTACACAAACTGGCTTCTTAAGCAGCCAAAGTGTTCCGAGATAATTTAAAAGCACATGTTTACCTGCTGTGACCATTTCACTGCTTTCTCTGTTAGGTATTTGTACACCACTGGCCTCCCAACTAAATAGGAGAGCATATAGCAGAAGGAGGCACCGAGTCCAGAACACTAGAAAACAAGAAGTCGTCATGAGCATTGTCCTTGTCCATCGTACTCATACAGACGTAATCGCCTACAGCAAAGCTCAACTAGCCCCTTCTTTGGGTGTATGGGGAGGAGACTCTGCACGATGACATCTCCTGTGCAGAGAACAAGAATCCACCCAGGCCTTCCTCTGACCAAATTATTATTATTATTACTTTTTTTTGTTTGTTTGGTCTTTCTGCCTTTTCTAGGGCCGCTCCCGAGGCATATGGAGGTTGCCAGGCTAGGGGTCGAATTAGAGCTGTAGCGGCTGGCCTGCACCAGGGCCACAGCAACATGGGATCCGAGCCGCGTCTGTGACCTACACCACAGCTCACGGCAACACTGGACCCTTAACCTACTGAGCAAGGCCAGGGACTGAACCCACAACCTCATGGTTCCTAGTTGGATTCGTTAACCACTGCGCCATGACGGGAACTCCTATTATTATTACTTTTAAAGCAAGAGAGACTCGTTAAGTTATCAGAGGGGCACCAGCCTCTTTAACCAAATTATAACTAAAATGAGGCCAGCTACAACAAACCTGCACTTGTGATTAAACTTAGTGATGATATCCAAATAGTCAGCGTTAGCCTTGAGCTTATGAATAAAACCTCAAGAGCTAGTATTTTTTCAATTGCTACACTTGAAGATACCACCCTCAGCCTGGGATCTCACTCACTGTGCCCACCGACATTCTTGGACTGTTGAAGCTACAAAACACTACAGGCAGCAAAGGCTAAAACATAACCTACACATGCAATTCAGTCTGTCATACCCATGTTCAAGAAAAAGACAAACTATAAATCTCCTAAAGTAATACCTTAACAGACATTACTTTAATGCTAAAGGCCCCTTAAAACGAGTAACTGGAGGCTTCCAGAGACTCTTGGGACTAGGATGCCTCATCGTTCCCATCATTCTATTTGAAGGTATTTTTTCCCCCAGCCTCCCAGTTTCATTTTATATACTTACCAAACAAACAAGAAATAAGGCCAGTGGGAAGGGATATAGAAACCCTGAGAGTATGCTGAGGAATATAGAGCCCGGAATAGCAAATGTTTGCAAGCTGTTAACTTCTAAGTTAAGGATTAAAACATAATTAAATGAATTTTTAAATGACAAATCCAACAATCCAGAAAAAGAATCAAATACAGAAGTTATCATGTTAATAAGATTATATCCATATTTCAGTATTAAAAAATTAAGTAAAATTACATCCAAAGTTTAAAAATACATGACTCCTCAGTTGCTAATAGACAGCTTTAAGCTTAACTTTTACCAACATTATCATAAATCAATGCTGATTAGAGTGTGTTACTAAGAGAAAAACCAAGACAGATACCCAACATGTACCAGACAGAGAGGAACTGGGTACTCTGTGGGGAGAAGAAGGGAGAAAAAATGAAAAAAGAGAACAAAAAAGGTCTTCAATCTTTTAAATAATATGCTTCTTTAATGCTTTTAGGAAACATTATTTGTGTGGAAATATAGGTACATGTACATATAAGGATCTGGCATTGTCATGAGCTGTGATGTAGGCTGCAGACATGGCTTGGATCTGGCGTGGCTGTGGCTGTGGCGTAGGCTGGCAGCTGTAGCTCTCATTAGACCCCTAGCCTGGGAACCTCCATGTGCTGCAAGTGCGACCCTAAAAAAAAAAGCAAAAAAAAAAAGTTGCTGTTTCTAACATAACCTTTCTTTTTTTGGCTTGCAGCATGCAGGGACTTGATGAGAAATCTCAGTTCCCAGACCAAAGACTGAACTGGGGCTGCGGCAGTGAAAGCAGCAAATCCTAACCACTAGACCACCAGGGAACTCCCTAACTTTTAGACATTTACCTGAACTTACTACTCATTAAAAAAAAAGGAATTCCCATTGTGGCTCAGCAGTAAAGAACCTAACTAGTATCCATGAGGATGCAGGTTTGATCCCTAGCCCTGCTAAGTGGGTTAAGGGTCTGGCATTGCCATGAGCTGCGGGGTAGGCCGCAGACGTGACCTGGACGTGGCGTTGGTGTGGCTGTGGCTGGCAGCTATAGCTCCAACTGGATCCCTAGCCTGGGAACTTCCACATGCCGTGGGTGTGGCCCTAAAAAAAAAAAAAAAAGATAAGGAGTTCCCGTTGTGGCTCAGTAGCTTAAGAACCTGAAGCTCTCCTCCCACACTCAAGCCTGGAATTTCTAACCTTCTGCTACCCACTCTCGCCTCATTTTTCTTTGATGAATTCAGCCACTTCCATGTATGTGGAAATACATACAGCTTCAAGTATATGGCCATATATACTGATAACTCTGATTTCTCTATTTCCTTTTCTTTTCTTTTTTCTTCTTTTTTTGCTCTGACCGTGGCATATGGAAGTTCCTTGCCAGGTACTGAACCCATGCCAACTACTAAGCAACCCAAGCCGCTGCACTGACAACACCTGATCTTTAACCTGCTGAGCCACCAAGCAATTCCCTGAAAATCCTGGTTCTTAATGTCACAGACATAATTAGCTATTTGCTTTACATACTATTAAATATATATATCAAATATTAGTATTATTCTGAAAAAAAATTTTTTTTACATATTTAAAAATTCCAGGAGTTCCCACTGTGGCACAACAGGTTAAGAATCTGGTGTTGTCTCTGTAGTGGCTCAAGTTGCTGCTGTCACATGGGTGCAACTCCTGGCCCAGGAACTTCGACATGCCATAGGCATGGCCGAAAAAAAAAGAAAAATTTTTTTCCAGAAAAATGTAACAACTGAAAATAGTTTAAGATTTCTTTCAAATCTTTTTTGTCCTTAAGATTTATCCCATGGAGTTCCCGTCGTGGCACAGTGGTTAATGAATCCGACTAGGAACCGTGAGGTTGCGGGTTCAATCCCTGGCCTTGCTCAGTGGGTTAAGGATCTGGCGTTGCTGTGAGCTGTGGTGTAGGTTGCAGACACGGCTCGGATCCCGCGTTGCTGTGGCTCTGGTGTGGGCCGGTGGCTACAGCTCCGATTCAACCCCTAGCCTGGGAACCTCCATATGCCATGGGAGCAGCCCAAGAAATGGCAAAAAGACAAAAAAAAAAAAGATTTATCCCAAAGGTGCACACAAATTACTGTTTTCAAGGAAACAATGTGAAATAATTCCTTTAGTCAAATCCCCACAAACTTAATATACTGTTAAATTTGCTTCATTTTGCTTAAGATTCTTTAATTTTTAAAAATTCTGCCAGGAGTTCCCTGGTGACCTAGTGGCTTAAAGATCTGGCATTGTCACTGCTGTGGTGTAGGTTTCATCCCTGGCATGCTGCAGGTGCAGCCCAAAAATAAAATTCTGTTGAAAGATACAGAAAATTTACCACCTCAACCATTTTTAGGACCATGGTTTAGTAGCATAAAGTACTATTACACTGCTGTGCCAGCAACCTCCAGAACTCTTTTCATCTTGCAAAACTGAAACCCTATTCCCATGAAATAACATTCCCTAGTCCCTTCCCCCCAAGTCCCTGAAAACCACCCTCTTTCTACTTTCAGTCTGCACCTAAGGCACAGCAGTGACAATGCTGGACACTTTACCTGCTGTGCCACAAGAGAGTGAACATTAGACATTATCACACTGGGTCAAGTGAGTCAGACAGAGAAAGACAAATATCACAATACCACTTAGATGTGGAATCTAATAAAAAATTATACAAGACGGAGTTCCCGTTGTGGCTCAGTGGTTAACAAATCCGATTAGGAACCATGAGGTTGTGGGTTCAATCCCTGGCCTCAGTGGTTAAGGATCCAGCACTGCCATGAGCTGTGGTGTAGGTCGCAGACATGGCTTGGATCCCGAGTTGCTGTGGCTGTGGTGTAGGCCGGTGGCTACAGCTCCGATTTGACCCCTAGCCTGGGAACCTCCATATGCCGCAGGTGTGGCCCTAGAAAGACAAAGTGACAAAAAAAAAAAAAAAAAGGATACAAGAGATCTTATTTATAAAACAGAAATAAATTCACAGATTTAGAAACCAATCTTACTGTTCCCCTAGGGGAGACCACTGTGGGAAGGGAGGAACTGGGAGGTTGGGAATAACATACATACACTACTGCATAAAAGAGACGATTAACGAGAATCCACTGTACAGCTCAGGGGATCTATTCACTAGTTTGTAATAATCTAACCTCTATTCACTAGTTTGTAATAACCTCTACGGGAGAAAAGCATGGAGACACATAGAAGCTGATTCATTGTGCTGTACAACTCAAACTAATAGGACGCTGTAAGTCCACTATACACCACAAACACTTTCTTAAAAAACAATTAACTAATAAAATAATCCTAAATAAAATTATTATCTTGAATAATACAAAGGAAAGGAAAATGTTTATAAGTGAAATACGCAGAAAACAGAAGAACTGGTAATAAATATTCAGAAATAATAGAAGAGTTGGAGAGACAGGATTAAAGTGAAAATTTTTCATTTTCATTTTTTAACATTTTATTTAATCATATACTGTATTAATTTTTAAAAGGAAAAATAATTATGCACAACTGAGCAGCAGATCTTTTAAAGCACTTTTCTTAAACTAGAAAACATTCTTCAGTTAAAAGGATACAAAATATATGTAGCAAAATATGCTACAAGTACTTGTACATAAAAGGTGTCCTTGTATTTGGATAAAACTTTTCCTAGAGCCTTGGCATCATCCATATCTCTGGGAACCTTCATATTCACTCTTTCTTCTCTGAAGAAATAAAATTAAAGAGAAAAAAGTTTTAAGTAGAAATTTGCCAAGATAATTCATATCAAAGACAAGTTCAAAACATGAAGTTTTATCCAAAATGATTTGACGCCTTGATCTGTAATATGTTGAACATAAATTCACAACATTTAAGTTCAAAGGTCTCTAAATTATTTGTTTTTTGATGCTTTAATATAATTGCATGAGATGTGTCATCCATACGAAAATTCAGGGTGACCCAAATTAAAGGTTAAAAAGCATCTGCTCCAACACTGGAGTAAATTTTGAATTAGGAAATGAACCACTGATGTCAGCATATTTAAAACAGTGAACACCATTTTGGGAGATCCTCATGATAAGCTGACGTCAATAATGAATTACAACTGACACTAAGAGAAAATTTTAATGAATTTACAGTTTACATCTTACCCCAACTCAAAGTTCAGATAAAAACACTTTCCAGGAGTTCCCGTCGTGGCGCAGTGGTTGACGAATCCGACTAGGAACCATGAGGTTGCCGGTTCGGTCCCTGCCCCTGCTCAATGGGTTAACCATCCGGCGTTGCCGTGAGCTGTGGTGTAGGTTGCAGACGCGGCTCGGATCCCGTGTTGCTGTGGCTCTGGCGTAGGCCGGTGGCTGCAGCTCCGATTGGACCCCTAGCCTGGGAACCTCCATATGCCGCGGGAGCAGCCCAAGAAATAGCAACAACAACAACAACAACAACAAAAGACAAAAAAAAAGGTAAACATAAAAATAAATAAATAAATAAATAAAAACACTTTCCACCTTCTATTAATTTTACTTTATATTTGGTGCCTTGTTCGGAACTGAACGTTCTGTTTATAAAAGCCTCAAATAATCACCCTGTGTTTAACATGTATTATACCCATTTGTTTACATGATAAAATTTAACTTTGCTGAACAATGATAGAATGCTGTTTAAGTCCCAAAAAAATGGCAAGTAACTTAAAATGGGTTTTCTCATCTATAAATTTTAAAACTAAAAAGCTCTTTATCGGGGTGTGCATGCATCTCATACACAGAGAGAAAGAAGCAGAATGTAAGATTCCTAATGGCACCTACTGCATAAAGGTGTTTCAATTCTTAGAGCAGACTGGGAGCAAAACAACCTTAATCTACACTCCATCTTCTTTCCCTCTTTCAGCCAGCTCTTATTTTTTCTTTTTCAGCCGCCCTCAAGGCACATGAGAGTTCCGGGGTCAGGCTTATGCAAGTTCCTGGGCCAGGGATGGAATCCGAGCCACAGCTGTGACCTACATATGCCACAGCTGTGGCAATGCGGGATCCTTAACCCACTGCACTGGGCCAGGGACTGAATCAGTGGCTGCAGAGAAACAAGCTAGACCATTAACCCACTGTGCCACAGCGGAAACTCCTCAGTCAGCCCTCTGTTTCCTACTCCTCATCAAAATGAGAAAGGATCTAAAATGAAATCAGGGGAGTTCCCATTGTGGCTCAGTGGTTAATGAATCCGACTAGGAACCATGAGGTTTTGGGTTCAATCCCTGGCCTTGCTCAGTGGGTTAAGGATCCGCCGTTGCCATGAGCTGTGGTGTAGGTCACAGATGTGGCTTGGATCTGGTGTTGCTGTGGCTCTGGCATAGGCCGGCGGCTACAGCTCCAATTAGACCCCTAGCCTGGGAACTTCCATATGCCGCGGGAGTGGCCCCAGAAAAGACAGAAAGACAAAAACAAATAAATAGATAAAATGAAATCATACTAAAATTAACGTAACAATATGACACGCTCCTCCCAAGGCATTTACAGGGTATAGGAAAGTATTACAGTAAAAATGAAAGCCCTGGTGCTAAAAGCTGGACTCCTTTGAAGGGCAAACTGAAGTCCAGCCACAGAGTGGATGCACTCCCAGGCCCCTCCCCCCCGGGACTCCAGACTGCTGTTCAAGGATGTCCCAGTGCTGCCTGCATCTGGATGGAGTTGTTTCCCCAATTTGGTTATGTATCAACCTCTATCTTTTACCATTCTTTCTTAACTAGTAAGCTGTAGACTTTTTTTTTTTTTTTTGCCATTTTCTTGGGCTGCTCCTACGGCATATGGAGGTTCCCAGGCTAGGGGTCGAATTGGAGCTGTAGCCACCAGTCTACACCAGAGCCACAGCAATGCGGGATCCGAGCCGTGTCTGCGACCCACACCATAGCTCACGGCAACACCGGATCCTTAACCCACTGAGCAAGGCCAGGGATCGAACCCGCAACCTCTTGGTTCCTGGTCGGATTCGTTAACCACTGTGCCAAGAGGCGAACTCCTGTAGTCTTTTGTTAATTCAAAAAACTCTCTAATTTTTGCTTAACTAAGTGTAGAGTGGTTATTTTGCCAGCAAATCCTACGAACCTTGAGGCCAAAGTAAGGCCTTTGACAAAACAAGCATAAAGGATTTTCAGACAAAAGCTAAAGGAGTTGATTACCACTAGCTGGACTTAAAATAAATAGTAAAGGAAATTCTTCAAGATGAAAAAAAAAATGTGCTAATTAGTAACAGAAAAACATATGAAAATGTAAAACTGACTGGTAAAGGGAAATAGTTAAATTTAGAATAATCTTATAACGATTGTTGGTAAGTCACTTATAATTTAAAGTATTAAAAGATAAAAGTATGGAGTTCCTGTCATGGCTCAGAAGAAACGAGATCTGATTAGCATCCGTGAGGACGCGGGATCGATCCCTGGCCTAACTCAGGGGGTTAAGGATCCCCTGTTGCCATGAGCTGTGGTGTAGGTTGCAGACGTGGCCTGGATCTGGTGTTGCTGTGCCTATGGCGTAGGCCACAGCTCCAGCTCCGATTTGACCTCAAGCCTAGGAACCTCCATATGCTGTGGGTTTGGCCCTAAAAAAGAAAAAAAAAGATAAAAGTATTAAAATTACTAGAAGTACAGTAATTTGTTAATAGATACACAGTGTAAAAAGATGTCAATTATGTCATAAAAATATAGAATGTAGGAGAGCCATGTAAAATGTAGCTTTTGTTGTGCTTGAAGTAAAGCTGTCATTAGATTAAATTAACCTGTTATGAGTATCAGATGCCTCATGGTATAAACAAAGGAGAAAACTACAGTCGACGCCTAAAAGAGAGAGGAAAGGCATCAAAGCACCGCAACACAGGAAATCATCAAATCCCAAAGGAAGAGAGTAAGACAGCAACGCAGGACCGTCAAAGCAACCAGAAAACCATGAACAAAACGAAAACAGTAATTCCATAATTTAAATTTTCTAAGAGAGTAGATATTAAATGTTCTCATTAAAAAGAAAAATAAAATAAAAAGAAGTTTAACTATAAAACTTCAAGCATAAGGAAGAGTTAGTGAAAAAATATTTTTTACTTATTTATTTTCGTGTTTGAGTAAGATTTTATTTTATTTTTTTAATGAAAGAAATTCAGAGGTGATAGGAATTTCCTGATATGCTGAAATTACATTGCCCTGGTGGAAAGTCTATCCACATTTTAGTAGTCTCTGATGTAACCTATGATTAACCAAGGGTGTTATTACTGTGGTTAAATAACCCTGAGATAGTTTGTCCTCATAAGGTAAGTTTCAGGTCCATAATATCCTCCCTAAAAATTCAAAAAGTTCTGGAGTTCCCACTGTGGTGTGATGGGACTGGTGGTGTCTTGGGAGCCCTGGGACACAGGTTCGATTCCCGGCCTGGCACACTGCATTAAGGATCTGGCATTGCTGCAGTTGCGGCTGCAGCGCAGGTCACAATTGTGGCTCAGATCTGATACCTGGCCTGGGAACTCCACATGCAGTAGAGGAGCCAAAAAAGAGAAAAAAAATTTCAGAAAGTTCTACAACCCAAAAGTTCTTTGTAATTTTTCAGTAAAAATTGACCCTATCTATATTGAATTATTTTTAGGCTTTTATGATACAGGTTTCTCTGCAAAAATATTAATGTATTAGATTACGGGATGCTGCCCTGGATGCCGATGGAGGTACTACACAATATATAGTATCTATGCCATGTTACCTTCCCAAAGTAGAAAAGTTCTAAATTCTGAAACACATTCACCTCCAAGGTTCTGGCTAAGAAACGGTGGTTGTATACTAGATAGACAAGTCTTTTTACAAGGTGAAACGTACCTATTCAAACCATATCATTTCTATAAAACAGGGAAGAGAAAAAGAATTAAAAGAGATGTGATGAGGAAGGAAATGGATGAACAGAAGCAGACAAAAATTGATTACAAGGAAAGGGAGGAAGGAGGAATACAGGGATGGAAAAAAAGAAGAGAAAGCAAAGAAAACGAATGTTAGTATTTTCCAAACTCTAAGTCAATATCTATTACAAACTGTGAGATAAATTTACTTGGTCACTACTAGCACTAAAAAATACAATGCAATATGTTTATTAATGTGATTTATTTACAAATGTTATTTATTAATGAAAAGTAATTATGATTTTAAAAACTGTTTGAAAGCCATTAGAAAGATGCCTTAATTAGAGAAGCAGAGCTAGGAAAACTTTGCACAGAAAATCAGGAGACAGGTCTGGAAGGAGGGATTTAAATAACTGTCAGTAAGAACTTGCTACAAGCCATGAGAGCTGATGTACCGCCACTATGACAATTCTGGTGCTTAAAATTATTTTAACTTTTAATCCACTTTCATCTCTATAAATGCTAGACATTTCCCCTTTCTTTTAGGATACTTACTCACTAAGCTGAGGAAAATTTTTATATACCAAAAACATAACAAAAGCTGCAGATAAGAAAATGGACACCAGTATAAGAAGCGACATTCTTGCTGACCCAGCTTCTGCACAGGCTCTCTCTGAAAGGAAAAAAAGAAGTGATAATTAAGACACAGGAAGACAGAATTCCAAGCCAACAAACCAGTTCCTTCAGAGGTTTTGCTCCCAAGAAACTGTTCACATTTTTTGCCCAAAATACTGGTAACATTAAATTTTAAGTACTTCCCTATTTATTTTTTTCTTCTTTTCACAGCCACACAGGGAAGTCCCCAGGCCGAGGGTTGAATCGGGGCTGCAGCGGAGCCCTTCCGCACAGTCACAGCGACCCCGGATCCAGGCCACATCTGCGATCTGCGCCACAGCTTGAGGCAGCACAGATCCTTAACCCACTAGCACGGCAGAGGATTCAACCTGCATCCTCACAGAGACAACAGGTGGGTCTTTAACCTGCTGAACCACAACAGGAACTCCAAAGTACTACAGTATTTAATGTTTATTAACTGGGCATGGTTCTTTTCCGGGAGATACCCATTTTACAAGCACTGGGAAAAAAAATTTGTAGCACTGATTTGTTGATAAGCCAAAGGGGAAAAGAGGGCTTTCCGCCAAATGCTGTCACCGGCTTTCCATTTTATTCTACAGTGGGAACTGACAGCACAGGCAGAATGGTCTCTCAGGAAAAATGAGGTACTTTGGCGACTGCTCCAACTGTCCTAAGAATCCTGAGATTTGCTAATGTTTCTGTCAATGTTATACTTTCTCTTTGCAACATGGGCTTCAGAATAGTTAACCCCAAGTTTGGGTGGCTGTGACTCCAAGAATGGGACAATATGTTTGTGTTCTCCAATAAGATAATCTTAATGTTATTTTAAAAATTATATGCATAGGAGTTCCTGTCGTGGCTCAGCGGTAATGAACCCACCTAGTATCCTTGAGGTCTCAGGTTCCATCCCTGGTCGTGAGCTCTGGTGTTAGGTCACAGATTCAGCTCGGACCCAGCGTTGCTGTGGCTGTGCTGTAGGCCGGCAGATACAGCTCCGATTCGACCCCTAGCCTGGGAACCTCCATAGGCCGAGAATGCAGCCCTAAAAAGAACACACAAAAAATTATATGCATATAGCACAGGGAACTCTGCTCATTATTCTGTAATAACTATATGGGAAAAGAACCCGAAAAAGGCTGTATGTATGTCTATATTTGAATCACTTTTCCTGTATACCCAAAACTAACACAACATTGTAAATCAACTATACCTCAATTAAAAAATTAAAATTAAAAAACAAATCTTAAAAAAAATTTATGCAAGGAGTTCTCCTGTGGTACAGTGTTTCAAGGACTTGATGCTATCACTGCTGTGGCCTGGGTTGCTGCTGTGGTGTGGATTCGATCTCCAACCTGGGAACTTCTGCAGGCTGTAAATGCAGCCAAAAAAATTACATGCAAGATGAAAGCATAAAATGAGATCCAGGACACCACAAGCAGTGGAGTGAGCAGGGCTGTTTTTACTGGAAGAAGTCAACAGTGAGGAGGCTGAGACACTTCCGTAGTCTCGCTGGGGAAGAGGCAGGAGTGGCTGTTCCATTTGCGCCATCTCCACTTACCATCACACCCTGTCCATACTGACAGCACTGAGGGGTTAACATATAGATACCTATACTATCATTAGGACTTATTCTTTTTTTTTTTTTTTTTGCTTTTTAGGGCTGCACCCGAGGAATATGGAGGTTCCCAGGCCAGGGGTCCAATCAGAGCTGCAGCTGCTGGCCTACCCCACAGCCACAGCAACACAGGATCTGAGTCACATCTGTGACCTACACCAAAGCTCACAGCAACGCCGGGATCCTTAACCCACTGAGCAGGGCCAGGGATCGAACCCGAGTCCTCATGGATGCTAGTCGGGTTTGTTAACCACTGAGCCATGACGGAAACTCCTATAATTACGACTTCCTATTTTCAGTTCCATGCCCCTCCCTCTCCTAACTTAATGCCTATGTAGCTTTCATATACGCCTTTACGAAACATCCTAAATGAAATCATAGGACTGCCTGGACTCCATTAATTTAGCGAATCGTTTTTCAGGAACATTTGTAAAGCGTATTAGGTGTTTCTGTTTGCTCTCCGAATGCTCCTTTTCTATGGTCCTGTCACCCTCCCTGTCTCCCCCATCCCTCAAAGACGCTAACCTCATGGGCCCTATTCTCACTGTGTGATTCCAATACGCTACCCTCCAGAACCCGAAAGGCTAACTGGCCTAAGGATGACCCTCGCAGAAACAATTCATTATTGGCTGATCAAATTCTTTTTTTTTTTTTTTTGCCACTGAATTGTTCACTTAATTTATGTATTTCTGGCCCCACCTGCAGCATGCACAAGTTCGAGGCCAGGGAATGAACTTGCACCACAGCAGTGAGAGGAGCCACAGCACTGACAATGCTGGATCTCTAACCCACTGTGCCACAAGGAACTCCCTTACACACTTTAAAATGGTTAATTTTCTGTAGTATGAATTTTACCTCAATTTAAAAAAAAGAAGAAGAAGGAGTTCCTGTCGTGGCTCAGCAGAAACAATTCTGACTAGCATCCATGAGGTTCGGTCCCTGGCCTTCCTCAGTGGGTTAAGGATCCAGTGTTGCTGTGAGCTGTGGTGTAGGTGGAAGGCACAGCTTGGATCCCGCATTGCTGTGCCTATGCTGTAGGCTGGCAGCTGCAACTTCCATTCAACCCTTAGCCTGGGAACCTCCATATGCCATGGGTGTGGCATATGACCTAAAAAGCAAAAAAAGAAAAAATTGGATCGTGGCACCTTCCCTGCCTAGAACCTCCCAAAGGCTTCACAGTACAGTAAAAATAATGCCTAAATTCCCTCCCTGCAAGACCCTGGGATCTGGGCTTTGTCCAAATTTTCTCTTAAGAATTCATACCCAGAAAAAGAGACACTCTTATCAAAGCAGTGGTGGATCCTGATTGAAGCCAAAAGATCAAACAGCAAAGGCCAGAGTCAAAGGACATAGCAAGGCAAAGACATGTACTAGAAAAATGTGAGAGGAGAGGTTAGATGCTTTTTCCCCCCTTGGCTGTGCCTGTGGCATGTGGAAGTTCCTGGACCAGGGACTGAACCCTCACCACAGCAGGCACTGTAGTGGCGACAGCAGATCCTTAATCTGCTGAGCCACAGGGGAACTCTTAAGAGGAGAGGCTGGAACAGAAACCCAGAGAACAGAAATGGAAGATACTGTTAAACTGCTTGTTGATTTCGAATTTTCCACTTCCCTTGAAGCCCGGCTAGAATTCATTTCTTGCTCCTGGATACCGGTGAGATTGTCTCATATTCCTAAAACGACCTCCCTTTTTATTTGTACTCATTTAAAGTGACTTGTGTTCCTTTCAACCAAAAAAGTTTTAACTAAGTAAAACCTCATTTTATCCCTTATCTCATCATGGCAGTTTTATGCATGTGACATCTGAATTAGTTGAATTTTACTAAATTTGATGCTGAAGTTAGAGTCTGTGACTACATGAATAGGCTTCGCCTGGGAGCATGTTAGAAATAGGGATTTTTCTCAGGCCAACATCCCAGATCTACTAGATTAGAATTTGCATCTTAATAAAATACTCAGGTGACAGCATATTAAAGAAGCAACAATCTGGCCTACGCTACCTATTTTTTGTTAAGTAATAGACCCCAAGGAGATTGTGCTATCAATTTTTAAAAAAGTCTTAAGCAACAAAATAGTGTGAAGTATATCTCCAAAGCACTTTAATAACCATTAACAATCAACTCATAATTTCTACAAAACAACTGCTTAGATTAATCCTTTAATATACTAAATACAAATTATATTTGTTTATGAAAGCATGCTTTTTAAAAGACAGTGTTTATTGAGTTCTAGTATGTGAACCATGAAGTTAAAAAAAATTTTTTTTGGCCACATCCATGGCATATGGAAGTTCTGGGGCCAGGAATCAAACCTGTGCCTTAGCAGCGACCAGAGCTGCTGCAGAGACAACGCCGGATCCTTAACCTGCTGCACCACAGTGGGAACTCCCAGAGTCCTATTACTTCTGAAAGATAGACTGCTTCTAAGTCGATCTGGAATTAACTTGCCCAGCCCTCACTTTTCACTTACTTTTCTGCTAGAATCAGGCTCAGAGTACAAAGACTGATACAAATAATTTAATATTTTGGCATCTTTTAAACTCTTCAAGGAGTTCCTGCTGTGGCTCAGCAGGTTGAGAACCCAACTAGTATCCATGATGAGGAAGTAGGTTTAATACCTGGCCTTGCTCAATGGGTTAAGGATCCAGCATTGCTGCAAGCTGCAGTGCAGGTTGCAGATGCAGCTTGGATCCCACGCTGCTGTGGCTGTGGCGAAGGCCAGCCACTGCAGCTCCAATTCCACCCCTAGCCCGGGAACTTCCAATATGCCACAGATGCAGCCCTAAAAAGAAAAGAAATAAATAATAAACTCTTTGAAACCATTAGTTTTGAGGTTTTTTTCATCGTGTAGATAGTAGATATATGCGAACAGAATGAATGGATGATCCCCCCCCCCACTCCCCGGTCCTTTTTAGGGCCACACCTGCAGTATATGGAAGTTCCCAGGCTAGGGGTCGAATTGGAGCTGCAGTTGCCGGCCTACACCACAGCCATGGCGACGTGGGATCCAAGCTGCCATCTGCAACCTACACCGCAGCCTGCAGCCATGCTGGGTCCCTGGATCCTTAACCCACTGAGCAAGGCCAGGGATTGAACCCACATCCTCATGGATACTAGCCGGGTTCTTAACCTGCTGAGCCATGAAGGGAGCTCCTCCTCTCCTTCCTTAGAACATCTCTTTAGGACTTTGACTATGCAAGGAATGCACTCAAATGTAAAGCTGGGTAGGACTATCTGCTGAGCATTCATTATGTACGAAACATTTTGCTCAATCTGCTCCTAAGAAGCTGATACCATCATCAGCCAGACTCCCAAGCAATGGCAAAAAGGGGGTTTGAGTCCATAGGAAAACGAGATTACTGCGCTGCAGGACGGCAAGATTCATAGAGCAGGTAGAAATTTAATAAAGACTAAAAGATGAGTTTACAGTCTTCTAACCTGTAGCATAGCTAAACATAAGCTTAAAGATTTCAACAGGTGAAAGTCCTCAAATTAAAAATTAAATAAGACATTTATCAGGTTAGCGCTAAAATTTAACTAATATTTTTCTTCCCATTATTATTTCACCAGTCGTAAGAGGTCTGAGGGGAGAAAGGTGTCAGACATTTAACTGGACCAGAGAACACCACTCTGAGTCTTCTCTGCCTAACATCTCTCTGACTTGCTGCTGTTTATCTTACAGCTGGATGATGAAATACATAGACATTTGGTGAACAAAATTTACCTCCAGCTTTAACGGTACCTGTTTTTTCACTCCCTAGAAGGAAAACTTTTGCAAGCATTGTACTCAACACAGTGTAAACAAACGAAAACAGATGATAATGCAATAAAACTAAACGACAGTCAGTCAGTTCTAAAGTTCTCCATTCTTTCACATAAACCCGGAAATAGGGAGGGCTGCTTATTATGATTCAAGAATTCTTCTCAGGTATAATTCAAATAAATCCAAAGGCTAGCACATAATTCACTTAGAGTTGTGAACAGAGATAAAAATTAAAAACCTTGTTTTAATGGTGCTTTAATAACACCTAGACACAAAGCATACCTATCACACCACGCCTCCTTCCAACTGCATTATACACATGCTATTCAGCATGCAGATCTGCCCACCCGACAGTGCTTTGCACTTGCTCACCTCTAACCCTTCCATCATGCTAATCCCCATGCTCAATTAGGCCATTATCTGCTTTCCAACCTCCCTCCAGGCCAAAGGTTCCGCTAGACAAAGTCAATCACCCACTCCCTTGGCCTAAACAAGTTCACTGGTTTTCTATTTCAGTTACCGTTATTGCTTACTATCAATTAAGGTTATAACAATAACCCTTTCACAGTACTCTCCATAAGGGCTATTTCAAGTCTCTTCGAGCCCTTAATTCTACTTCCCACTACTCTCAACCAGGGAGGCTGCCTCCACACTTTAGTGAGCTTCCCAATCTCAACCTCAAGGTCTGTTCAGGAAAATACCTCCTCCTGCCCTTTCCCCTTCTCTCTCTATGAAATGCCAACACACTTTCTTCCATATCTTGCCCTCAGAATAACCTCTTCTCCATTCACCTAATCTCTTCCATTCTTCCCACTAACAAGCACTTTCCCTCACATATATCTATCCTGAAAAACCAATCTGAGAGGAATTTATTACCAAGTTCAAGCAATACTATCTTCTAAGAGCAGTGAAACCAACTTCAAACAGTATTTCCCAAATATCTTTGGATGCATTCCACAATAAACAATGTATTTTATATCATGATCTGATGATACACACAAAATACATACAACTGAAAAATACAATTCAAGGAATACTCACCCCCTATTACATGCTAAGAATGCTATTTTCTCTTCCACTTTTTAAAATGGCTCATGATTATCCATCGAATTCATTTCACTCGGCTCACAAGGGAGTGACCTACATATTTTAAAATGTGGCCCTAGGAGTCCTTGTAAATCAAATGGTAGTAAAAGATGAGCAGGGCAAAGAACACAAAAGAACATAAAACACTTGGTCCGGGCACCTTGGCACACAGATTGGGTCAAGCACCTCTCAGGTTTACCCACCCATTCTCATCATGCAAGAATCACTTTCAGTGTTACTGCCTTGCTCAAGTCATCAGTGGTCTCCAGGGTGGGCCTCAGATGTCAGACTAGAGTCAAGGCAAGGAATCCGCTAAGTGTACCAAACTGCATGTACGGTGTAGAACATTTCAAAGGTACATGCAATAACTACCTGTCAAAGTTACACAGATTTATCAGTTAATAAAAATACAAATTTAAAGTGTTATGGAATTTATAAAAACATTCTATCACTGTGTATTTCTCAAAAGTTACTCATTTTTTTCTCCAAAACCTATCCTTTTTTTTTTTTTGTCTTTTGGTCTTTTTAGGGCCAAACTTGCAGCATATGGAGGTTCCCAGGCTAAGAGGGTCTAATTGGAGCTGTAGCTGCCGGCCTATGCCAGAGCCACAGCAACGTGGGATCCGAGCCGCATCTACAACTTACACCCCAGCTCGTAGCAACACTGGATCCTTAACCCACTGAGCCAAGGCCAGGGATCGAATCCGCAACCTCAAGGTTCCTAGTTGGATTCGTTGACCACTGAGCCATGACAGGAACTCCAAAACCTATCCTTTTTTGACTGCCAAGTTACCACCTACAATTAACAAAAACTGTTCTTCATACCTTGGAAAACTGGCTGCTAAGTGATTACTGATGCTATCACATCACCAGCCAGGTGATGTGCACCCTGCCATGCTAGGGCGCCACAAAATCTATTGCCCAAGAAGAGAATTTCTAACACTAAGTAAAAAAAGAGACAGAATAGAGAAAGACAAAGGAAAAGAAAAAACCAAAAATCATTAATAAAGAAGATGGATTAAAAAAAATTCCTTTGCCTATAGACTTAAAGCCCTTTATACTGACACCATTTTAACTAAGACCAAAGTTACCTCCTTCTACCACTCACTGGAAATCCTCCACTCCTGACAAGTTTATGCCTCTCTCTTTTTTTTTTTGGCTGCACCCATAGCAAGTGGAAGTCCCTGGGCCAGGGATCAAACCCTCATCACAGCAGCAATGCTCGAGCAGGTGCAGTGACATTGCCAGATCCTTAATATCCTTAATTCACTGCAGACAAAAAGGAACTCCCAAGTTTATCTCTTCATAGACACACACAAAAGGTTAACACTAATCTTCAGGCCTCATGTTTCCCCACCCAGTATCCCTTCCTGTTCTCTCTACTCATTTAAACCCTACTTCTCTGGGAAGGCCTGCCTTCACGTCTCTTCCCTGTCTTCCTACAGGTCTACGGTCCACAGACGCCACCTGACAGCATCATAAAAATAACGGTGTCTAATGTGTTGTTCTAATGATAAAATAAGATGCAACAGTGTAAAGGCATTTTGGGGATTTCAGGGTCTTTTCTTTTTTTGGCTGAACCCACACCATATGAAAGTTCCTGGGCCGGTAGAGATTGAACCGGAACCGAAGCTGTGCAACAGGGGATGTGCAACCCACTTCGCTGGGCTCAGGATCCAACCTGCATCTCCGCAGTGACCTGAGCCGCTGCAGCTGGATCCTCATCCCACTGTGCCACAGCATAACTCTTCAAGGTTTAGGATTAAAAAAAAAAAAGAAGTAATACAACAAGTTACTGCTATCCCAATCCAAATGATAATCTTTAAGGATGTCCTATCTGGAAAATACTTTTTCAGGAAACCCTTGGATTACTGTCACTCTCAGTTGCTGCATCTTCAAGGCTCTTGTCATTTAGAGTGGATTTATACTTTGACAATTCATTTCTGGGTTTTGAAGTTATCTGGCTCTACTGTCTATAAGGCTGAAAAGCATCCAAATATATAAAGCTGAAAGACCCAAATCAAACTGGGGACATTTTAAATTATCTGAAAATAAAATGTCATTTCCTGCACGACACCATTTAAATGTTTCATGCATTTTACATTTGATTGAAGAAACTTCAGCTGAATGGTAAACATTATCTCCACACCCCGTATAAATGTATCTTTAAAGAGGACAATACTTTATGGTTGACACAATATTGCTAGACACTCTTAAAAGACCCTTCCTCTACCCATCACTAGTGGAAGAACACATCACTGTGAGCAAACTGCAGACAACTCAATGGCCATTTGTTAGGATCTCCCCAAGCTTATGGCCTTTGAAAGCATTTAAAGAGCTTAATCACTTTAACTGCTGAAAAGCAGGAAACTTCTATGCCTAGATGGAATTAACACACTCAGTTTCAAGGTACACATTTTGCTTAAAATAATATTTAAAGCCCTGAGAAATGCCAGGATGGCAGTGTGGGGGACACACACACACACAAAAACAAACCTCGAGAACAAGAGATCTTAGCTTAAAAAGTAATTACTAACATTTATTTAGCCGTCACTTCGCATAAACCAAACATTACACTAAACCTTTTACATGAATTATTTTGTTTAATCCATGCACCACTCTTAAGTAGATATTATCATCATCCCCGCTGCACAATTCGGACACTGACCTTTTGAGCTTTTGAAGGATAACAAGCACAAAGTCATAAAAGTGGTAGAGCAGGGACTCAAACCCAAGTGTTCCTGCCACCTGGAAGTGGCACCTGAACGTCATTACACACTTGCTTTTAGCCACTACTTAACCAGTCTGGCTTGGTGCCCTCTTGCAAGTTATATATCCACGCTGGGCCTCAGTTTCCTCATCTGCAAAAGTAAAGCAACGAAGGCCGACGTTCCTGCCCGCACTGCCTCGCTTCAATACCATCAACCTTACAATCTCCCTGAGCGTCAACAAGCCGGTGTCATGCCTTCTACCTGAATTCAACTGAAAAAGGACTTAGGAAGCTGCTAGGACGGCCTTGTGGTGGGAAGGGCCGCAGCCCAGGTCCCCCACGCCCTCTGCCCCAGCCCCTGGGTACCACCAGGCCGCCTCTGCGTCCGCGAATGCCTGGGGCCGGCTGGGGTCCCTCCTCCTCCGAAGCCCTCCCGCTCACTGCCCCCCCGGGCCAGCCCCAGCTCTCGCGTCCAGGTCTACTCACCCTTTAGGCGGTCTCCGCCGCCCGGGGCCGAGGGGCCCCGCGTCCCTGCCGCCTTGTCCCCCGCGGGGGTCGCGTGGAGGGCCCCCGTTTGCGATCTTTCCACGACTCCGCCTTTCGTCATGGCTGCGGCGGGGAAGGTGGAGGCAGCGGGCAGACGCCGCGCCCCTTAACAACCACACTCCGCCGAGGGCGTCTTCCAACAGCCAGGGGCACAGGCGCAGCCGCTTCCGGGGCGACCACCTCACCCGAGACGACCTCGGCCCGGCGAGCACAGTGACGCGGCGCCGAGAGCCGCAGCGCCCACTCGCACTAGCTCCGCCCCGCCCCGCCTCCGAGCCTCGCGCGCTCGCGCCGGCCCAGTGACCGCGAGACGAGGCCGCTTCCCCGCCCGCCCTGTGGCCGCCCGCCCCGCCCCGGGACTGCGCAGAGCCTGCGCACTCAGCGCACCAGGGAGCGAGTCCCGGAAGCCGGCGGCTGCTGCGCCGCTTTAATTGTCCGGAAGTGCGGCCGCACGCGCTGCAATCCCTTTGTCCCCGCGGCCGGAAGGGC
Organism: Phacochoerus africanus; assembly: GCF_016906955.1. Lineage (NCBI taxonomy): Eukaryota > Metazoa > Chordata > Mammalia > Artiodactyla > Suidae > Phacochoerus > Phacochoerus africanus. The sequence goes on along the minus strand of NC_062554.1, from coordinate 292,395 downwards.
GCGGTGTGATTAGCTGGCGTTTCGCGGCGGACGCCGATTAGCCCGCGCCCTTGTCCGCCAGTCCCACAAGCTGCCTTGATGTTGGAGGGGCTAGATGGTGCTTGGTCTGAAGATGTTGAAAAACGTAAAGCCTGAGCCGAACCCCGAGTTTCAGCAACCTGGAGCTCGAGGGCTGTAACCTGGGGAGGTCACAGGGTGGCCGCGATGGCTTTAGAAGCCGGCTTTCTTGTTCCCAAGCAAACGCTTTGCCATGTCATCACCTGCCACCCCTCACTTGTAAATCCAGGTCAGCTCGTTTATCTTTTCCTTTTGCTGAGCCCAGACGTACCTTTTCCGACGGTTACTTTCGCCACCTCGCCTCGCCTCTCGGAGCGGTATTCCGCTTCCTCGCTGGTGAGTGTGTTGGAATTCCCCCTGGAAAGCGGCTTGGCAATGTCAGTAAAAATACTGTGTTCCTATCCGGACAGTATTTTCTGGAAGACTACTCCGTGGGCGTAAACATACAGAGAGAACTATTCGTAGCAGGATTACCTATTAGTGTGATGGTAAATGTGGAAGCAGTCTAAAAACTCGACACTAAAGAATGGTTAAGTAAATAATGTCCATTCAATGGGATTGTTTTATGTACACATCCTTGGCCTACTTATATTAAGACATTCAGTGACCACTCTTAAGACGTAGCTTCCCACTTAATTCCTCCATGGTCGTCATTAAAAGCAGTAATTACTTGGATTATTTGTTTACCTGCTTATCGTCTGCCTCCGTCTCTGGAGGGGTAGCTCTGTTAAGGTAAAGGGCCTTGTCCTTTTGTTCACCATTGTATCCCCGAGCAGCTGATAGGGCCAACACCTAAGTGGACATTCAGTAAATTTGTTAAATGGCTTTTGAACCATAGATAATTATGGAAAGACTAATAATGTGGACAATGCTTATTCAAAAACAAATTCCAAGAGATAATTATAAAAAACAAAACAGGAATTCTCTGGTGGCTCAGCAGGTTAAGGATCTGGAGTTGTCACTGCTATGTCTTGGATCATTGCTATGGCGCAGGTTTGATTCCTGGCCAGGGAATTTCTGCATGCCACAGCCAAGGCCACCCCCACCCCCCAAAGAAAATATATAGAAAAATACATAAGAAAGTCACTGTCTTTTGTATAGAGGTCTTCTTAAACAAGCAAACTTTTTTTTTTTTTTTTTTGGCTGCACCTGTAGCATATGGAAGTTCCTGGGCCAGGGATCGAACCCACACCGCAGCAGTGATAACACTGGATCCTTAATCTGCTTAAGCCACAAGGGAACTCCTGCAAAATCATTTTTAATCACTTGATATATTTTACTAAAAAAAATTTTACACCAAAAAACAAACTCTAAAACCTAGAAACAGGAGTTCCTGCTTGGTGCAGTGGGTTAATGATCCAGCTTGTCTCTGTGGAGGTGCCAGTTTAATCCCTGGCCTGGGAACCTCCGTATGCCGTGGGAGCGGCCCTAGAAAAGGCAAAAATACCAAAAAAAAAAAAAAAAGACCCCAGAGAGGCTAAGGCTTAATATCAGGGCTAGTCTAAACCTAAAGAAAAGGCTACTTTAGATACACACTAATATAAATTAAAAATCAGACTCAAAGAAAAATTTTTAATTTTAAAAAGGAGTTCCCTGGTAGCTCAATGGGTTAAGGGTCCAGCATTACCACTGTAGTGGCTTGGGTCGCTGCTGTGGTACAGGTTTGATCTCTGGCTCAGGAACTTCTGCATGCTGCAGGTGCAGAAAATAAAAGATTCAAAGTATTTCTTTGATGCACAGATAAATTAACTGCCTATGGAGCAAAACTCAAATTTTTTTTTAATCGAAGTAATATTAGTATATAACATTATATAAATTTCAGTTGTACATTACAAATCCATACTTGGGAGTTCCTGTCATGGCTCAGCAGAAACGAATCTGACTGGTATCCATGAGGATGCAGGTTTGATCCCTGGCCCCTGGTTCAGTTGTGTTAAGGATCCTGCATTGCTGTGAGCTGTGGCCACAGACGTGGTTCGGATCTGGTGTTGCTGTGGCTGTGGTGTAGGCCGGTGGCTACAGCTCTGATTTGACCCCTAGCCTGGGATCCACATGCCACAGGTGCAATCCTAAAAAGACCAAAAAAAAAAAAATCATAGTTGTATACACTACAAAATGGTCACCACTAGTTACCATCTAGTTTTTGTATTTTTTGAATAGATACTCAGAGGTAGAACAGCTAGATCACATGTCAGTTCTATTTTTAATTTTTTGAGGAATCTCCATCCTGTTTTCCATAGTGGCTGCACCAATTTATTTATTTATTTATTGCTTTTTAGGGCCACACCTGTGGTATATGGAAGTTCCTAGGCTAGGGGTTGAATCAGAGCTGTAGCCGGTGGCCTACACTACAGCCACAGCAACGCCAGGTCCAAACTGCGTCTCACGGCAACACTGGGTCCTTAACCCACTGAGCAAGGCCAGGGATGGAACCTGCCTCCTCATGGACACTGGTCAGGTTTGTTTCCGCTGCTCTGCAACAGGAACGCCAGGCTGCACAAATTTACATCCATGCCAGCAGTGTACAAGGTTCCCTTTTCTCCGCATCTTCTCTAACATTTATTATTTCTTGTCTTTTTTTTTTTCTTTTTAGGGCCGTACCTGTGGCATATGGAAGTTCCCTGGCTAGGGGTCGAATTGGAGCTGTAGCCATTGGCCTGTGCCACAGCCACAGTTGTTGCAGCAAGCTATGGTGTAGGTTGTAGATGCAGCTCAGACCCAGTGTTGCTGTGGCTGTGGCATAGGTCTCATCTGCAGCTCCGATTCAACCCCTAGCCTGGGAACTTCAATAGAGACCCAGAGGAGCTCCCGTCGTGGCGCAGTGGTTAACGAATCCGACTGGGAACCATGAGGTTGCAGGTTTGGTCCCTGGCCTTGCTCAGTGGGTTAACGATCTGGCGTTGCCGTGAGCTGTGGTGTAGGTCACAGACGTGGCTCGGATCCCGCGTTGCTGTGGCTGTGGTGTAGGCCAACAGCTGCAGCTCCAATTCCACCCCTAGCCTGGGAACCTCCATATGCCGCTGGAGCGGCTCAAGGAAAGGCAAAAAGACAAAAAAAAAAAGAGAGACTCAGAAATGACTGTTTTAAAAAGCTGTTGTGAATATGTTCAAGGATTTAAAGGAAACCATAAACATAAGAAGGGAACAAATGAGAAATACAAATAAAGAAATATAACCCATAAAAGAGAAGAAAACAAATTTTGGAACTAAAAAATACAATACCTGGAGTGAAAAATTAACTAGGTGGGTTTACCATCAAGTTAGACACTGCAAAAGAAAAGGACAGTGAAGTTAAAGACAGTGGAAAAAATTTCTTCAAATTGTAGCTCAGAGAGAAAAAGGCTAAGTCCAACATATGTCTAATTAGAATTTTAGAGAGAAGAGAAAGAATATTTGAAGTAATTTTAAAAATAATGACTAATTGGAGTTCCTGCTGTGGTGAAAGGAGATCAGCAGCATCTTGGGAGCGCTGGGACACAGGCTTGATCCCTGGCCTGGCACAGTGTTTTAAGGATCCGGAGTTGCCGCAGCTTCAGCCTGGGTCACAACAGTGGCTTAGGTTGCGACTGCGGCTCAGATCTGATCCTTGGCCTGGGAATTCTATATGCTATGTGGTGGCCAAAAATGAAAAAAAAAATTAAATAAAATAATGACTCTATTTTTTTTTTTTTTAACAGATTTGTTGAAAGCAGCAAGTCCAAAGATCAAAAAGTTCATCAAACCCCAGGCAGGGAGTTCCCGTCGTGGCACAGTTTAGGAACCATGAGGTTGCGGGTTCGGTCCCTGCCCTTGTTCAGTGGGTTCACGATCCGGCGTTGCCGTGAGCTGTGGTGTAGGTTGCAGACGCGGCTCGGATCCAGCGTTGCTGTGGCTCTGGCATAGGCTGGTGGCTATGGCTCCGATTCAACCCCTAGCCTGGGAACCTCCATGTGCCGAGGAAGCGGCCCAAGAAATAGCCAAAAAAAAAAAAAAAAACCCAGGCAGGATAAACATAAACAACCAACTTGGGTATATCATAATGATACTGACAGCCGAAGATGAACTGAAGAATCTTTGGAACAGCCAGAGGAGGTTGGAGAAAAAGATGCATTTCATTCGGGTGAACAACAAGAGGAACGAATGCAGGAGTTCCCATCATGGCTCAGTGGAAACGAATCTGACTAGGATCCATGAGCACGCAGGTTCGATCCCTGGCCTCGCTCAGTGGGTTAAGGACCCAGTATTGTGACTGCTGTGGTGCTGGTTCGATCCCTGGCCTCGCTCAGTGGGTTAAGGACCCAGTATTGTGACTGCTGTGGTGCTGGTTCAATCCCTGGCCTGGGAACTTCTGAATGCCGTGGGAGGAAAAGGATGGTATTGCAGAAAATGCAGACCTACAGAGGAATGAAGATTGCCAAAAATGGACAGGTAACTATAAAAGACTTTTTTCTTTATTATACAGTTTTTACAGAATAATTGGTCATCATACCTCACTGGAGGGAGCTTTCGATAGTACAATCACTTTGGAAAAAGTTTTGGCAGTTTCTTATAAAACTAAACAAACTCCTACTCTATGACCCAGCAGTGCCGCTGTTAAGCATAGCTTAAAATACATGTCCACAAAAAGGCTCATACACAAGTATTCACACAGCTTTAGTCACAGTAGCTAAAGACTGGACATGGGCGGTGTGAGAACAGTGTCCCTGAGGTGGGGCAGCCCGACGTAGGTGTCAGAGCCCCAGCCGAATGACGAGACCTATTCACCATAGGAGTTTAAAACCCAAGCGCAGTGGAGAAGCGTGTCCTTAGAAGCACCCAGTGTGGAGAAGCCCCAGCCAGGTGTCACATGTCCCCCAGACCACGCCCATGTTCAATGAGGAACTGGCAGGACTCGGCACACGGCCGTTCTGCCAGCTGTGATTTCTACAGCCCGACGCTGCAAACCCAAATCAGCAAAGGCAAAGGCATGTGGGGCCAAGTCCAAAGGGAACCAGGCACAATCTTCCAAGAGCTCTCAGTAGGATCACAAGGGAACATGCTTAGTTCATCCAGAAAGAGACCGACAGCATATGTGAAATCATGTCTGTCTAGCAGCTCGTGAAGGGATCTGGCACACAGAGGTCCTGTGTGGCTCAGCAGGTTAAGAATCCAATGAGTATCCGTGAGGATGTGAGTTCGATCCCTGGCCTTGCTCAGTGGGTTAAGAACTGGTCTTGCTGTGGCTGTGGCGTAGGCCAGCAGCTGCAGCTCCAATTCGACCCTTAGCCTGGGAACCTCCATATACCGCGGGTGTGGCCCTAATGAGAGAAGGAAAAAAGATCCAGAACCCAAGGTTTTTATTGAAAGTTGGTTTCAGCTATACTCCATGGCTAGAATGTACCAAAATTCCGGAATCCCATAAGGAAAGCCGTTGTTCAGCATAAACCGCATTACTGAGGAGTTCCTTGGTGGCCTGGTAATGAAGGATCCAGTGTTATCACCGCCATGGTTCAGGTTCGACCCCTGGCTTGGGAACTTCTACATGCCATGACTTTGGCCAAAAAAAATTTTTTAATGAAATTAAACCACATTTTTATCCAAACAGTTGGGGCACGGTGAGCCACTCTTATCAGTGTAGAAGTGGTAGGAACCCTTCTGAAACCCAGGGTACCGGGGGTCAGCCAAGGGCCAGAGCAGCATACAAGTCCTTCTAGGGACGGCAGACTCAGGCCACGGTATCAGCTCACTTTCACACGTCAGGGGGTAAGGGTATCCCTGAGGAAGGGCGACCCAAAGCAGATTTTCAAATCCGCAGGAGGATAAGGAGAGTGTCCACGCAGGGGGCAGTGGTGGCACTAGCCTGCTACCAGGAGTCAGTCAAAACTGGGTGAAAAGTGCACTAGGGCAACTTGGTGCAGAAATGGTGGAGTTCACGTGGGTAGGGAGGCTTCTGCGCAGGCTACACCACAGCCGCAGCAACGCCAGATCCTTAACCCCCTGAGCAAGGCCAGAGATCGAACCTGCAACCTCATGCTTCCTAGTTGGATTCGTTAACCACTGAGCCACGATGGGAACTCTTTTTTTTTTTTTTTTTATGGTTTTCAATAGATAGATGCAAATAGGTTGATAGATGGTTAAGCATAGGCAGGTAGGTAGGTAGGTAGAATTAGGAATGAATGTAAATGCAAATGAAGTATATCCTCAAAAAGGGCCTGGGAGGAGTTCCCGCTGTGACATAACGGGCTGAGTGGCTTCTTGAGAGCCCTGGGACACAGGTTCAATCCCTGACTGGGCACAGTGGTTAAGGATCTGGCTTTGCTGCAACTTTGGTTTGGATCACTCGCATCTGACCCCTGGCCCAGGAACTCCATATGCTGTGGGGTGGCCAAAAAAGGAAAGGAAAAAACCGGGGGTAGGGGGCCGGGACAGTGACACTTCAAGGATAAACATACTTAGTCTCGAAATCTTGCTTCTAAATAATATTCTCCACTTCTTGGAGAAACGGCTGATTACAGGCTTGGGGCCTGGAAGAATACACGATGAGTCTGGAACATCTTGTGCCAGAAACAGGGAAGTGCTCAGAAAACAGCAGTCACATGTCAAAGGGCAAGAGCCAGCTTAAAGAGGCTCCAGTAGCCACATCGGAGCTGCAAAATAAATAATGATATTAACACGCTATAATCCATTGAATAAAATATGACATCATTAATGTATATTGATTTTTAAAAGCAATGAATAAATTTAAAGTTTGATGAAAATAGAGTATAGTTTCAAAATATTTATCATAAAAATATTGATTAATTACAAAAGAAAAAAGAGTAACTTGATATATCATGTCAATAACTCCACTCAAACAATTCTGGAAAAAGATTCTTTGTACCGCTGGCAACAATTCTGAGAGAAAGAAATACCTGAGTCATAATTACAATTGGAGAGCACGACTTACCTCTCAGTAATTGACCGAACAGATAGTTGTTCTCTGCTCTCACTGTGATGTTGGTTATGTGACTGCATATTTGCTGAAGTTCATACAACAGTACTGCAAAAAACTAATTGAACTGGGCGTTCCTGTCATGGCGCAGCAGAGAACCATGAGGTTGCGGGTTCCACCCCTGGCCTCACTCAGTGGTGGGGGATCTGGCGTTGCCATGAGCTGTGGTGTAGGTCGAAGACGCATCTCAGCTCCCCAGTTGCTGTGGCTGTGGCGTGGGCTGGCGGCTACAGCTCCAGTTGGACCCCTAGCCTCCATATTGCTGTAGGTGCGGCCCTAAAAAGATAAAAAGACACACACACACACACACACACACACACACACACACAGGCAGAAAAGAAAACAGGACATTTCTACAGATTTTACATAAATAAAAAGGATTATAAGAGGATGCTATGTTTTTTCACAAAGATGGCATTGAAAGCAAAGAAGGAAGCCCCTGCCCCTTCCAAAGCTGAAGCCAAAGCCAAGGCCAAGAAAGCAGTGCTGAACAATCCACAGCCACACAAAAAACGTTTGGTTGTCACCCACCTTCCAAAGTCCCAGAACACTGCAACTCAGAAGGCAGCCCAAATATCCTTGGAAGAGGGCCCCTGGGAGAAGCGTCTTGACCACTATGCCATTATCAATTTCCCTCACCACCAAGTCAGCCTCAAAGAAGACAGAAGTCAACAACGTGCCTGTATGCATTGTGGAGGTCAAGGCCAACAAGCACCAGGCAGAAGAGGCTGTGAAGAAGCCCCATGACATTGCCTGGCTAAAGTCGACGCCTCGCTCAGGCCTAATGGGGAGAAGAGGCATATGTTTGACTGGTTCCCGACTATGAAGCTTTGGATGTTGCCAACAAAGTTGGACTCATCTAAACTGAGTCCAGCTGGCTAATTCTAAATACAAAATTTTTCATGGAGGAAAAAAAGGGATACTACGAACAATTCACTCCGGGGACCCGGAGGAGGGACCGGGCAGCAGGGGAACAGTGGCATTTTACATTTTGAATTTCGTCCTGTGTCACGAATAGTGTGTTTAACCAATAACTCTGACAAACACGTGAGCCCAGGCACACATTGAAGGGAGGACTCCATGGCAGCCTAGCAGCTGGGGACTCAGCATTGTCCCTGCTGTGGCTCCAGTTACTGCTGTGGCTCAGGTTCGGTTCCTGGCCCAGGAACTTCCCCATCCCACAGGCGTGGCCAAAAAAAAGAAAAAGAAAAGAATTTATTAAAATTTAAACGATGTGTACTGTATTGTCCAAAGTTTTTGTGAAAGGCTTGTATGATCTTCATGATTGGAATAAAAAAAAGATTTGCGAAGGACTGGCGTGTTCGTGTGCATGCAGTTTTTGTTGGGCTTCTTTCACATTACATCGAGCCCGACGTCGTCTTTGGCTAGAACTGAATGAAAACATCTTCTCCTTGGCTCTGAGCAGGAACCGGAACCCTAGGCTTTGCATTCCCAGGTAAGGAGACCTCAGGCTGAGCTGGGAATGGAAGCAGTCTAGAAGCAGAAAAAGAAGAGCGCTTTTCTCAGGGAGCCGGAGGGGATGTCCTAAAATAGGCTGGAATGTGGCGGCTGGATGAAAGCATTTGGGGTGAATTTTAAGCCCAGCCTTCAGGCAGCTGTCGGAGCCAGTGGGATCATGTCCCTGGAAACCAGCTGGTGAAGCTGGGCAGAAGAAGCAGGCTACAAATGAGGGGGAGGCAGAGTTGGCACCTCCAAAGAGTGGCACAGCAGTGAGTCCTGTCCCCACACTGGGTGGGGACAGGCCTGGGCTCCGGTCAAGAGCGGTCAGCCAGGTCACACTCTGGATTTACATCCCTCTTGTGCCAAAAGAACACAGGCAGCTCAGACCGCCTCTGCATTTGTGTGGGGCGGAGAGTGTTGGCCACAGTCCAGGCTTTGAGGCTCGGCCCTCTGGCCTGTTTTTCTCAGTGCTGCTATTTGCCCAGGCCAGGAAAAATCCTGGCCTCAGAGTTCCTGTCATGGTTCGGTGGAAACGAATCTGACTAGTATCCATGAGGATGCAAGTTTGACCCCTGGCCTCACTCAGTGGGTTAAAGGACCCAGTGTTGCTGTGCGCTGTGGTATAAGGTCGCACACGTGGTTCAGGTCTGGGGTTGCTGTGGCTGTGGTGGAGGCTGATGGCTACAGTTCTGATTCACCCTCTAGCCTGGAAACCTCCATGTGCTGCTGCAGGTGCGGCCCTAAAAAAGACAAAAAAATGAAAAGAGTCAGGATTATCTGAACAAATGAAAACAGAATAACTTTTTTAAATGAACACTTTTATTTTTAAAAATTAACATGTTGGAAACAATAAAATTAATTTTTCCGTAGGACATGTCATTAATCATCATTATATTATATAATGCATTTGTATAGATTTTTTGTTTTGTGTTGCCTCCCCAGTTGGAATGTAAATTCCCCAAGGAAATGGGATGTTTTCTGCTTCATTCACTGCTGTCTTCCCAAAGCTCACAAGAGTGCCTGGTACAGACACTTGCGCCGATTTTCATTGAATTACAAAAAAAACATCACGCCAAAAAATGGTTACAAAAAATTCAAATAGTGAAGTTCAAAAAGTAAAAATTGGGAGTTCCCCTGGTGGCACAGTGGGTTAAGGAGCCGTTGCACCTGCAGCTTGGATTTTCCATATGCCTGGGAATTTCCTTGGCCCGGGAATTTCTATACACCTTGGGCGTGGCCAAAAAATGTCTTTTTATCCATATCTCCACCTAATTCTAATTCCCCAAGATAACCATTATAACATCCTAAATAATCTGTCTTTTTATTTCTGTATTTATGTCTATATTTCAATGGCCACACCCTTGGCATATGGAAGTTACTTGACCGGGGATTGAATCAGCTGTAGCTGCACAGTTGCGTCAATGCCAGATCCTTTAACCCACTGCCCAGGGATCAAACCCACGCTTCCACAGTAAGCCAAGCCTCTGTAGTCAGATTCTTTTTTTTGGGGGGGGGGTCTTTTTGCCATTTCTTGGGCCGCTCCCACGGCATATGGAGGTTCCCAGGCTAGGGGTCGAATCGGAGCTGGAGCCACCAGCCTACGCCAGAGCCACAGCAACGCTGGATCCGAGCCGCATCTGCAACCTATACCACAGCTCACGGCAACGCCAGATCCTTGACCCACTGAGCAAGGCCAGGGATCGAACCCGCAACCTCATGGTTCCTAGTCGGATTCATTAACCACTGAGCTACGACGGGAACTCCTGTAGTCAGATTCTTAACCCACTGTGCCACAGTGCGAACTCCAATTTCCGTGTGTCTTAAGCGGACTACAGTGCTTGGCATAGAAGAAGTACTTGATGAAACCAGTTGAAAATTCATTGATTGAGTTGTAAGCAGTCTTGGAGTGGGGGTGGAGTGGCTAAGAAGAGGGTTGGCAGCTGTGGGCTATTTCCCCAAACAAGTTAGGGTGCGTTCCTTGAGTTAAGCATCCATCTATACATCACACGTGTCAAGGAGAGCCTGAGCAGGACCAATTACTTATTAAGCACTTGCTCCATGACTCAGCCAGATAATGAGGAGAAAGGTCTGATTCTCCAGCCTGCTGCACTACTACTGGCTTCCTTGAATGAGATGCCTTGCCCTGTTAATCTGGCTCAATGCCTTGCTTTTTGGGGTTTTTTGTTTTGTTTTGCTTTGCTTTTTAGGGCCTTGTGTGCAGCATGTGGAGGTTCCCAGGCTAGGGGCTGAATCGGAGCTACACATCTGCTGGCCTACCTCACAGCCACAGCAATGTCAGATCTGAGCCTCGTTTGTGACCGACACCATAGCTCATGGCAACGCCGGGTCCTTACCCCACTGAGCGAGGCCAGGGATCGAACCTGCACCTTCATGGGTACCCATTAGATTCGTTTCTGCTGCACTACAATGGGAACTTCTGGCTCAGCACTTCTCCACCTGAGCATGCTGAGTCCGGGGCAGAACTCCCAACCTAAGGGCCTCTCCACACCTTTTGGCTGCTGGCAAGACAGAACAAGAGGACCCTTCCACAGCCCAGCAGACACAGACACCAGCCTTCCTGGCCAGCGTGTCTGTGTGGAATGTTGCCCAGTTAGAACCTCTGAGAGACAGACATCTGTCAGCATCTCTTTGTCAGGGTGTCTAGGGCATTTGTCTGAGTGCCAGCTTCTCTATGGAAAAGGCAGTCAAAGCCAGAAAAGGCCAGGGACTCAGTGACACTGAAAATGCAACACTGAAGCATTAAGCTGGAATGTGGGGCTTTGCAGCTGTCGCACCGCGTTCTACGTCAAATGAGTCAAATGACGTTTCGTGCCCAACTTCCAAAGACAGAATCACGTGAAAACTGTTTCTATTGCCTTGATGCACGGTTAAAAGCCGCTACCCATCCGTGTAAGAAAATCGACACTGGGATCCCTGTTGAGAAGCACAAATAGCGCAAAGTGGTTGTTTTCGGCTGTACTTCGGGAACCTGTGGTCATAGAGGGAGGCACTGAGCACAGCGGAGCGCCTGCTTGCTCGTCAGTAGCTTCATTGATTCAGCAAACCTCAGGAGTCCCCTGTGGCGCATCTGGTGGTGTCACTGCAGGGGCTTGGGTCGCTGCTGTGGTTCGGGTTCCATCCCTGGCCTGGGAACGTCCACATGCTGTGGGCGTGGCCAAACAACAAAACCAGAAGCAAAAGCTTCAATCAAATTTCCTAAGGAAACGAAAGGAAATTTTCTTGGTAGGCCTGGCACACTTTTAGCTTCAACTGACCTTCATTTATTCCTGACCTCTGTTTATTCCATACCTGACCTGTCAGCTTCCAGACGTTACAGTAAAACATGCCAGCCTTACGTGGGCCCACTGCCGGGTCCTCCGCAGTGTTGGGCATGGACGGAAAGACAGCCTGCAACTCAGGATCCAACTGTTAAAACTTGCCACGTGTTTCCTCAAGCCCCTGCATCCGCCCGTTCCTTGGTTGCAGAGGCTCTTTTCCACATCTTTGCGTGGCTGCCTCCTCACCCTGACTCTCTGATTTAGTGTCACCCTCCTTCCATGACTCTGACCCATGACAGTCTTATTTTCTTCACACTACAGCATATGGAATTATATTTATTCATTGCGTATCTCCCTAGGTAAGGCCTAAGCACCACGAAAGCAAAGACCTTGTCTGCTTGTTACCACGGGATTCCAGCACCTTGATTGGTGTCTGATACGCAATAGGCTTTTTTCCCTTTTTTTGTCTGTCTTTATTTTATTTTTTTTCTTTTTAGGGCCTCACCTGCAGCATATGGAAGTTCCCAGGTTAGGGCTTTAATCAGAGCTGTGGCCACCAGCCTACACCACAGCCACAGCAACACAGGATCCGAGCTGTGTCTCCAACCTACATCGAAGCTCATGGCAACGCTGGATCCTTAACCTACTGAGCGAGGCCAGGGGTTGAACCCGCATCCTCATGGATACTAGTTGGATTCATTTACCCTGTGCCACAATGGGAACTCCACAGTAGGCCTTTTGTACATCCTTATTTATAACTGAATAGGTGGTAGTGATTTCCAGTAAAAGCTTCAGACGAGTGATTTGTTTAAGGATTTAAAAAGAGAGTTTTAAATTTCTAGTCAGTTGTCAACTTGCTGAAAAGACAAGGAAAAATGAACAGGATTATCATGCCGCCTTCTAACTGTGCCCTTGGCGCCTGTTTCTGAGCTGGCGTGAGTGCATCTCTCGACCGCGCCAGCGTCGCCGCTCGGATGCGACATCAGCGGAAGTCAAGAGACATCAGCAAATCGCCGAGTAACCGTAACACGTGTTTTCCTCAGTAGCTCTCGGGAAAGTCACCTTAAGACATGTTGTGATTCAATGGAATATCCAAATTAGTAATGAAACGTCCATCTAGTCGAAGGGAAGAGATGCATGCATATAGAGAAGAAACATTTTAAAAGGATAGAAAAAGTGCCCATTGAACTTTGCAACAATCAGATCATCCTTTTCTTAGTTCTCTGTGGTGAAAAAGCTGTAAGGATGGCAAAATTTGACATTTTTTGATTCTTGTAAATTGATTGAAAGTAAAGGCATATATTTGCTTCAGAAAAAAATGAACATTAGCAATCAGAACTACATCTTAAATATCCAAAATATGACTTTGTTAACATTGCCTCTCTGGAATTTAACTACGGTTTTTTGTTTTCTGTGGGTTTTTTGGGTTTTTTTTTTTGTTTTTTGTTTGTTTGTTTGTTTGTTTGTTTTGGTCATAGAAATTAGTAAGAAATAGTGGCCCTCAGAGTTCCCATCATAGCTCAGTGGTAACGAACCCGACTAGCATCCATGAGGATGTGGGTTCAATCCGTGGTTGCCATGAGCTGTGGTGTGGGCTGGAAGACGCGGCTTGGATCTGGTGTTGCTGTGGCTGTGGTGTAGGCCGGCAGCTGCAGCTTTGATTTGACCTGTAGCCTGGGAACCTCCAAATGCGGAGGGTTCGGCCTTAAAAAAAGAGCTAAAAAAAAAAAAAGAAAAAAGAAAGGAAAGAAATAGGGCCCTTGGACATAATGTGAATTGATGGAATTCCTCTTACCCTCACGGTGCCGTCTGTGAAATGGAGCGAATAACCCTTAACTCATAGAACGGATAGCGTGTGCTAAGGGCCCAGCTCTAGCAGACACGCAGTGAGCACCGCTGGGCGCTGTTCGCCCTCTTTCAAGGACTTGACCTCCACAAGCCCTTGGAGCAGCATCTGGCCTTCTGGTCCCTGACCTGCGTCAGCCACTCCGAGCGCTAGTGCACACCCTCCCTGGGAGGTTAGTGCGCAGGCGCTGTGGGCACCGGGCGTGTCAGCTCTCCCTGCCGGTCCGGACAGGCGGGAAGGACCAGGCATCGTTTCCAGACTCCTCTCCGGCCTCCGCTGCGCTCCGGTGAGTCTCACCCTCCGGAGGCGGCTCTGCCGGGAGACAGAGCGCGTGTGTCACGAGACCGCGCACCCCTCCAGGTGGCGGCTCCCGCGTCTGCAGAGGCCACAGCAGCAGCAGGACAAACCTGAGCCAGAGTCGTAGGTTGCGGGGAAGCCTCTGCAGCACAAGGCCCCCCGCTCCACGAGAAGAGCTCTGACGGCGTGTCCCTCTCCCTGGCCGCTTGCTGAGAACAGGGTAGGGGACGAGGTGTCCCAGGCGAGGCCCAGCCTCCACCTGCCCTCCAGGGCAGGAGAGCAGGAGGAGGACTGGAAAAGTCCCCGGGTCGGCTCTGCTGTGAGTCTGGCTTGTTCGAGGGGAGGGCTTTGGCCCAATCAAGAAACTGACATTTTAAACCACGCTGAATGGAATTTTAGTAGTCAGTTCATAGAGTCTGCCTGGAATGTCATGAAGGTACAGGCCAGGGGAGTTTTTCACATCAAACTTGAAATCGATAATAAAAACGGTAACACCTGGGAGTTCCCGCCACGGCACGCCGGGATCTGCAGCGTATCTTGAGAGTGCTGGGACACAGGTTCGATCCCTGGGCCGGCACAGTGCCTTAAGGATCCGGCATGACTGCAGCTGTGGTTAGGTTGCGACTGCAGTTCAGATCTGATCCCTGGCCCAGGAACTCCGTAGGCTGCGGGACGGCCAAAACAGAAATTAATGGTAATAATAATAACGCCTAATAATTACAGAGGGCTTACTTTGTGCTTCGTCTGTTAAGAACTTTCCAGGAGTTCCCCTTGTGGCGCAGTGGTTAACGAATCCGACAAGGAACCATGAGGTTGCGGGTTCGGTCCCTGCCCTTGCTCAGTGGGTTAACGATCCGGCGTTGCCCTGAGCTGTGGTGTAGGTTGCAGACGCGGCTCGGATCCCGAGTTGCTGTGGCTCTGGTGTAGGCCGGTGGCTACAGCTCCGATTCGACCCCTAGCCTGGGAACCTCCATATGCCGAGGAAGCGGCCCAAGAAATAGCAAAAAGACAAAAAAAAAAAAAAACTCTCCACACATTAACCTGTCTAATCCTCATAATTGCCTTGTGACATAGGTCCATCCCCAGCCTCCCCTGGACACAGGAGGGGACTGAGGCTCAGAGAAATCAGTTTACCTAGCTGACCCCAGCAGGCCTGCCCCAGAGCCAAGCTCCCGACCAACGTGCTCTCCTGCTTCTTATGCCTCATAGGCTGAGGCTTCTTCTTGAGCCAGCAGCTCATTTACGTGGACCCTGTCACATCCCAAGACCATACAGTGTGTCAGTTCAGAGTTATCGCTTTTGCTTGTTTAAAGAACAAAATCTCGTAGGATACAAATTTCAAGAGATCTTAGCTATTCCAAGTAGACATTTTAAGAACAAGGCCCACTCAGCTTGTGGGCTAATGGCCAAACTCCGTGGCGCACCAAGAGGAGTTAGGTAGGCACCTGCTCTGCTTCCTTTTGCCCCATCTCCTCGTCTATTTTTTTTTCTTTTAGTCACACCCACGGTAAGCAATAGTTCCCAGGCCAGGGATCCAACCCAAGCCACAATAATGACAAAGCCAAATCCTTAACCCCCAGGCCACCAGGGATCTCCAGCTCCATTTTTAACAGCAAGGAATCTGTATGGGACATCAGTCTCGGAGCATTAATGTCTTTCTTAAGCAGTGCTGCCTCTTCTCAAAGATCTCTGCGGTTTTTCACGTTAGTTCCCTCGGTGACTCAATTTGGCAGTTATTACTGAGCACCAAAACGGCACAGTGCATGGTTAAGAAAGGCACTTCCCTAAAGAAAAATCACCCTCAGGAGGTCCCTGGTGGCTTAGCGGTTAACAGTCTGGTATTGTCTCTGCTGTGGCTCAGGTCACTACTGCAGCACGGGCTCAATTCCTGGCTCAGGAACTTCTGCATGCCATGGATGAGGCAAAAAAAAGTGTTTTTATTCACCCTCTACCAGAGAGAAAGGAAAATATGTAACAAGAAAAAAATTAGATTGTAGCGCTTGTTCAGTGCTTCTGTGGTAGCTGGAAGAAATGAATGGTTGGTTCTGACAGGACCTGTGGGGGTGGCTTCATGGAATAATTATCATTTGAGTCACTTTTTTTTCATACTGCGGTGCCATGATTCACTGACCAAGGGCCTCTGTTGCCAGACATTTATAGCAAAGGTCCAGATAAGACAGAAATGAGACAGAAGGACATCTCCCCAATTTCTTAGAACACTGTAAAAAACAAGTGTTTTTGGTTCATTTGACTCTGTCTCCTTAGATGTTCAGCAATAGATTTGGTTCATTTTCTTTTTTTTTGGATAAGTAACTGTGGAATATATTTGTGCCACAAGCTTGTGCATCTAGTTGTAATTTCTCTTTTTCTTCTTCTTTTTAGGGCTGCATCTGCAGCATGTGGAAGTTCCCAGGCAAGGGGTCAAATCAGAGCTGCATCTGCTGGCCTACACCACAGCCACAGCAATGCCAAATCCGAGCTGCATCTGCAACCTATGCTGCCACTTGTGGCAACACCAGGTCCTTAACCCACTGAGTGAGGCTAGGGATTGAACCTACATCCTTTTGGATACTAGCCGGATTCTTTTTTTTTTTTTTTTTAATTTATTTATTTATTTTTTTTGTCTTTTTGCTATTTCTTTGGGCCGCTCCCGTGGCATATGGAGATTCCCCAGCTAGGGATCGAATCAGAGCTGTAGCCTCCGGCCTACGCCAGAGCCACAGCAACTCGGGATCCGAGCCGCGTCTGCAACCTACACCACAGCTCAGGGCAACGCCGGATCGTTAACCCACTGAGCAAGGGCAGGGACCGAACCTGTAACCTCATGGTTCCTAGTCGGATTCCTTAACCACTGCGCCACGACGGGAACTCCAACTAGCCGGATTCTTAACCTGCTGAGCCACAACAAGAACACCTAGGTGTAATTTCTTATGAGAGTTTCCAAGACTTGAGACTGTTGGGCAAAAGGACATGAAGATTTCTGGGGAAGCAGACAGAATTTTTTTTTTTTTTGGTCTTTTTGCCATTTTTCAGAATTTTTTTTAATGTTTTGGGCTATTTTTCAAATTTTTTTTGGCCACGGCGTATAATGGCTTGATGTAGGATCTCAGTTCCCAGACCAGGAGTTGAACTCAGGCTGCAGTGGTGAAAGTGTCGAGCCCTAACCACTAGACCACCAGGGAACTCCCAAGGCAGACAGATACTCCCCCAATCAGACAGGTACGAATGGGCACAAAAATGCCCAGGTATTTTCTGTTATCCACTATGTCTAGAGGTCTCAGGACAACTCCTTTGAAAAGCAAACTACAAAATACGAACACTTGACCAAGAATGAAGCTTCACTTCTAGAGCCTGTTTAGTCCACGAAGTGAACACCAGCCACCGCATAGCCAAGCGCCCTGGGTTGTTTCAGGCAAATGAACCCAGCGCAGAATGTAACTGGGAATTAGTTAGAGCTCCGTTAGCATTTAGCCTTTGTCATCCAGTTATTCCTTCCTTTCTTCCTTCCTTCCTTCTTTTCTTTCTTTCTTTCCCCCCCGGCTGCACCCACAGTATATGGGAGTTCCCAGGCCAGGGATCAAATCCAAGCTGCGTTCATGACCTACACCACTGCTGCAACAATGCAGGACTCTTAACCCACTGTGCCAGGCTCAGGATGCAACCGGCAATGCCACAGAGAGTAGCTGGACCCTGAACCCATGGTGCCACAGTGGAAACTCCTCACCCAGTTATTTCTACACACCTTTCCTGCTCTGACTAATCTTTTATCATTTACGCTTCAGGGAAGCTGAGCATTGCATTTCAAGATCTGGTCATGGGGCATTTCAAGTCCTTTGGTGGATCAAGATCACCTGTGAGAAAGGTATTTTGCTGGTAATACTGTTACCTCTTTTCTCTGAGGGGTGGGATTATGCAAAACTTTTACTTTCTAAATTAATTTTTTCTTTTTTTTAGGACGGCACCCACAGCATATGGAAGTTCCCAGGCTAGGGGTGGAATCAGAGCTGTAGCTGCTGGCCTACACCACAGCCATAGAAATGTGGGCTCTAAGCTGTGTCTGCGACCTACACCACAGCTCATGGCAACGCTGGATCCCTGACCCACTGAGCGAGGCCAGGGATTGAACCTGCATCTTCATGGATACTAGTCGGATTCATTTCCACTGTGCAGCAATGGCAACTCCCTTAAATTAAATATTTCTGAAAGGTTCAAAATTTTTCAATGTTCACGGGTTGCTTTTGTAATTAGAAAAAAATATAAACACATATTTCTTTAAAATGTTCAATGCCAAAAAAAAGGCAACTCCACAAAAAAGAAAGATATTTTACCTGTGGAGCTCTCCAAGGGTAGTTTTTCTCTGTCACCTAATGCATCTTGTCCTTTTTATCTTCTAATGATTAAACCCTATGCTTTTCTAGAAATTGTAATGTCTTAATTGAATTATAATAACCTCAGGTCTCTGCCCCCAGTCTTGCCCTTTTCAAATCACTGTTGCTGGAGGGATCTTTCTGAAACAGATCTGAGCACGTTACATCCCTGCTGCAAATTATCTGAGGCTCTTCCTCCCCTGCAGGCTCCAGGGACGCCATCAACCAATCCCTACCTACCTGCTTCTCTAGTCCCCTTGCCCTGTACCTATCACTTTGCTCTCTTTTTTTGAGGGTGGGGGGGGTATGCCCATGGCATTTGAAATTCCCAGGCCCAGGGTAGAATCCAAGCCACAGCAGCGACCCAAGCTGCTGTAGTGACAATGCAGGATCCTTTACCCACTGCACCACAAGAGAGCTCCCTGTCAGTTCCCGCTGTGGTGCAACAGGTTAATGATCCAGTTTGTCTCTGTGGAGGAGCAGGTTGGATTCCCAGCCTGGCACAGTGGGTTAAGGATCTGGCAGCATTGCTGCAGCTGTGGTGTAGGCCATAGCTCTGGCTTGGATTTGATCCCTGGCTCAGGAACTTCCATATGCCACAGATGTGGCCAAAAAAGAAAAAGAGAGAGAGAGAGAGAGTGAGAGAAAGAGGGAACTCCCTATCACTCTGCTCTTTAAGCTTCTACGGTACCAACCAGACCAAGGGACAGCTCTCAGTCTGGGCCATCTCTGCCTCTGCCTAGATGAGGATGTGTAAAGACCTCTCAAAAGGTTTGCCTTTGCTGGGCCTGGGCTCAGGAGTGCTCCCGTCAGTAGCACTGAGGCCCTAGAGACTGAGACACAGCAGCTGGCGCTGCAGTGGGTGGAGCGTCTTGCAACAACGTGGGCAGACATGGGAGCATCGTGCTTAATGAAAGAGGTCAGGCAGAGAAAGACGCTCATAGGTGGAATCTTGAAAATAACAGAAATGAATTTTTGTAACAAAACAGAAACAGACTCGCAGACATAGGGAACAAACTGGTGGGTCCCAGTGGGGAGGGGGAGGGGAGGGGCAAGCTAGGGCTGGGGGTTAAGGGTTACAGACTGCAGTGTATAAAAGAGACAGACTTCAGGGATATACCGTACAGTTCAGGGAAATGTGGCCATGATTTTGTAATAATTTTATGTATTTATTTTGTATCTTTTGTCTTTTTCTAGGGCCACACACGCGGCATATGGAGGTTCCCAGGCTAGGGGAGCAGCTCATGGCAACACCAGATCCTTAACCCACTGAGCAAGGTCAGGGATCTAACCAGGCCCTCACAGGCACTATGTAGGGTTCCTAACCCACTGAGCCACAATGGGAAATCTCCCCGCCCCACTACTGCTTTTTTTTTAGTCTGTCTTTTCTAGGGCCGCACGGGTGGCATATGTAGGTTCCCAGGCTAGGGGTCCAATCGGAGCTGTAGCCACCGGCCTACACCACAGCTACAGCAATGCTGGATCCTTAACCCACTGGGTGAGGCCAGGGATCGAACCCATGACCTCATGTTTCCTAGTCAAATTTGTTTCCCCTGCGCCATGACAGGAAATCCTATTTTGTAATAATTTTAAATGGAATATATTATAAAAATATTGAATCGCTATGCTGTATACCTGAAACTAATAAAATATTGTAAATCAACTACAATTTTAAAAAGGGGGAAAAGACAAAAAAAAAAAAAGGAAGTTCCCGTCATGGCTCAGTGGTTAAAAAATCCGACTAGGAACCATGAGGTTGCGGGTTCCATCCCTGGCCTCATTCAGTGGGTTAAGGATCTGGCTTTGCCATGAGCTGTGGTGTAGGTTGCAGACGCGGCTCGGATCTGGTGTTGCTGTGGCTGTGGTGTAGGCCGGTGGCTACAGCTCCAATTGGACCCCTAGCCTGGGAATCTCCATATGCCTCGGGTGCGGCCCTAGAAAAGGCAGAAAGACAAAAAAAGGAGGGGGGGGAGCTTTCCCGTTGTGACTCAGTGTGTTAGGAACCCACCTAGTGCCTGTGAGGACCTGGTTTGATCCCTGACCTCACTCAGTGGGTAAAGGATCCGGCGTTGCCTCGAGCTGCTGCATAGGTTGCAGATGAGGCTTGGATCTGGCGTTGCTCTGGCTGTGGCTTAGGGAAAGGTGGGGGGAGTACCACCTTTGCTGATGGTCTGTGACTATCTAAAGACGGTCTGTTCCTTGCTCCTGTCTTGACGACTGCAGGATCACCAGTGCACCTCTGTATCTCCTGATACGGTTTTCTCTGTAATTTTAGTGGCTTGGCATAACTCTCTGGTGGCTGTTGTGATGTCTGCTAAATGGATCACCTGTATTTCTAGCCCAGAAGCAACGTCAAAATGACTGTTGTGTAGATCAGAGGCTGCAGCAGCCTAGCTCTCCTGTGCCCCTTGAGTTCCTGTCATTGCTGGGGAGAGGGCAGGGGGCTTAAGGAAGAAGAGAGGTAGTTCTGGGCCCCAAAAGGCTGTTTCATCAAAAGCCAGCTTGTTCCTTGCTGGCTCCTGTTCTGCAATAATTGGAAGCACCCCAGACTCACTCCTCTTGGTCATGCATAGTGTATTGAACTGGAACTCTGTAAAAACACAAAAAGTGTGTGCTAGTGATTGCAGCTGGGCCAAATATGTGAATCGGTGTCAAGATCTGGAAAGGAATTAGCCAAAATAGAATTAGCAATGTGTCAGGTTAGTGGACGGGTGCCTTTTTCTTTTAAAATTGTTCAAATAATGGATCTTTTAAATACTTGTTAAGAAGGAGTAGAAGAAGAGGGTGCTGCACGCTTGAGACCTGAGTTTCTAGGACGTGGTGTAGCGGGAAGGCATGTAACCTGTTCCTGGCCACAAGCTGCCGTAGAGCTCAGCCAGACACACTACGGAGTTGGAAAGTCATGAAGGTCCCACTTAAAGGCGGTCTCTTCCAATTTTGCCTTTTATAGAAGACAGAAGTGAGATGCCGAGAAATCAGTTTTCTACATTAGCACAGCGAATGTATGATAGAACTGAAAGGCAAATTCATGCTTCTTACCTTTTAGCCCGTGAAAGGAATAATCGTATCCTCTCTTACTACTGCCTTTCAAAGTCATTCTGCCAACTCTCCCTTCCCAAACCTTAACCTATCCTTGGTCCTCCAGCCAGCCTGTCACCTAGCTCTCGGGTAAGAAAAGACATCAGGAGTTCACGTCGTGGCACAGTGGTTAACAAATCCGACTAGGAACCATGAGGTTGAGGGTTCGGTCCCTGCCCTTGCTCAGTGGGTTAACGATCCGGCGTTGCCGTGAGCTGTGGTGTAGGTTGCAGACACGGCTCGGATCCCGAGTTGCTGTGGCTCTGGCGTAGGCCGGTGGCTACAGCTCCGATTCAACCCATAGCCTGGGAACCTCCATATGCCGTGGGAGCGGCCCAAAGAAATAGGAAAAAAAAAAAAAAAAAAGACAAGACATCAGTTCCCAACTCACGGAACTCTGGTCGGATTGTCCCAAGAGCTCTCTGGACAGGTCCCGGGGGGCCTCAGCACGTGTCTTCCATTCAGCACGCGTCCATCTGGGGTGTCAGTCTCCTGTCTTGACAGGCTCCTCTTCTTTACTTTCCCCTGGAACCACAGAGCTCTGTTAGTTCTCTTCAAAGCAATCCTGACTTTTAAGCCTCTTCTCCTGATCTTCTTTCCTCAGGCCGAAAGTGGGAGTAACCGGCTGCAGATTTCAGAACCAATTTGGAGAGTTCCCTGGTGGCTCAGTGGGTGAAGGACCCAGCATTGTTGTTGCTGTGGCATGGGTTCAATCCCTGACCCAGGAACTTACACATGCTATGGGCGTGACCAAAAAAAGTGGAAGTAATTTGGAGGCCACCCCTTGAGCAAGTCACGCATAAATGATCTGACAGAGTCCCTGTGATATGAGGGCACTTGCCACCTATTATTCTAAGCTCTGAAAGAAGAAATGAGGGAAATGTCATTTAACATCTTTCTTAATACCTTCCAGCTGAATTTTTTTAAATTTCATTTTGTTTTGTTTTGTTTTGTTTTTTGTTTTTTTAGGGCCACACCCACAGCATATGGAGGTTCCCAGGCTAGGGGTCCAATTGGAGCTGCAGTTGCCGGCCTGCACCACAGCCACAGCAACGCCAGATCTGATCCGCGTCTGCGACCTACTCCACAGTTCATGGCCACACTGGATCCTTAACCCACTGAGTGAGGCCAGGGATGGAACCCGCATCCTCATGGATGCTAGTTGGGTTTGTTAACTGCTGAGCCACAACGGGAACTCCTCAATTTGATTTTTTATTAGGTTATGTGTTCCAATGAGAGAGCACGTTTCTTACATTTTTTTGTCAGTTAGACTCTGTTATGGGACCAGCTTCTGTCTTCCTCCTTGCCCTCAGCTGAGGCTGTCCACTGGCACCTGCAGGATCAGTCTTGATGTAGTCACTGGACAGAATCATGTGCAGAGGCAAGAGGAATTTAAGTCACTGCGGTCTGTCACTGGGTGGTTTCCTATCAGGCCTGCTGCTAGTCTGGACCCATGTCCCGGTCCCATCAGATAACTGACCTTCGGTCTTATTCTTGAGACTCGGCCCTGCTGTGGACTCCAGACGCACACCATGGACTTCAGCCTAGCGCCTTAGACCCCAGTCCTGACCCCTGCCCAGTGTCCTGATGCCCCTGCAACTGGCACATGCCTGCCCCTTTCCTTGAGGCTGCATTGTCCCTGAACTTCGGCCGGTGGCTGGGCTCCTGCTACCTGCTCACCAGACTCATGTCTTTGTCTGGAATCCTATCTTGGAATCGTCTGACTCCCATTAAGGCCTGTCATGTTGTGTCTGTCCCCAGGAACGATCCGCTTGCCCGTGCTGCTGTGTGCCATTTGTTCCTGTGCCCTCTCAATGGCAGATCTGGCCTGTCCAACCACACTGGCAGTTGACACTGTGTCCTCTGGTGGTGTCGGATCCCAGCCTCCTCCTCTCAGTTGGCCCTGAGCCATCACAGGACTCAAGCCAGGTATGAGCCATTTCCTGTGAGAGAATGTTTTATTATATAACTACTCTGAAGAACCGTGCAACTCTTGGCACCAGACTGGCCTTTCGTAGTGAGCCCTTTGAGGACAGGTCGTGAAGTCACCCCAGTCTCTACACAGGTACAGTCAACTTGGATCAGAGACTCTTAGTCCTGGTTTAATGAATGTGTGTATAATGGATATTTGATTTGCCCACCCAGCATCCTTTCTGGTCGGGTACCATAATTTTTCCTTTCCCATATAGTTCTGTAGGGTCAACCCAACCCCTGACCAATCAGAACAACGCAGCACTCCTCAGACACAGAGATGGCTGCAGGGATGTGCACACAACCTGTTGGGCCACCAGCCGTCTTACCTGGAATGTAACTGGAGCTACATCAGAGAAGAGGTGCTTTCTGGTGGAGTTACGGAATTCCTAGAATGTAGCTGGGAGCCACTGGGGACTGCCGTTGATACCACCTAGGGAGAGACTGCCCAGTAACAAAGTCAGCTTGGAGGACAGCAAAGTTCACAGAGGAAGTCCGACTTGTTACAACACTGTTCCAGTCCTAAAGCCAGCAATATACCAGTGGATTCCTTGGTTTATAAACCAACATTTCTTTTATTGTATAAGTTGGTATGAGTTGGTTTTCTGTTACTTGAAACTTATACAGCTGGTAAGAAAGCCTGACTGGTATTTCCTTCTGCATTACCAGCTGGGTAAACCTCCAGGGAGGAAATACACCAAAGAAAAGCAAGTTGAGGAGTTCCCACTGTGGCTCAGTGGTAACAAACTCAACTAGTATCCAGGGACGCTTGATCCCTGGCCTCACTCAGTGGGTTAAGGATCCGGCGTTGCCATGAGCTATGGTGTAGGTTGAAGACTCGGCTCGAATCCTGCCGGTGCTGTGGCTGTGGTGTAGGCTGACAGCTGTAGCTCCGATTAGACCCCTATCCTGGGAACTTCCATATGACTCGGGTGTGGCCCCAAAAAGGAAAAAAAAAAGTAAGAAAGAAACACAACCAATTTCTGTATGTTAATCTTGTATTCTGCTGCTTTGCTGAATTTGTTTATCAATTCTAGCAGTTTTTGTGTGGAGTCTTTCGGGCTTTCTCTATGTAGCATCATAACATTTGCATGTAATGATCATTTTACCTCCTCCCTACCAATGTGAATATGTTTTATTTCTTTCTCTTGTCTGATTGCTGTGGCTGGGACTTCCAATACTAGGTCGAAGAGAGGTAGTGACAATGGGCATCCTTGTCTTACTCCAGACTTTCACGGGAAGGCTTTCTGTTTTCACCACTGAGTATTATATTGGCTGTGGGTGTGTCATGAATAGCTTCTATGATGTTGAGATATGTTGCCTCTCTACCCACTTGCGTAGTGGTTTTTATCACGAATGGATGTTGAATTTTATCAGATGCTTTTTCTGCACCTATTGAGATAATCATGTGGGTTTTGCCTTTTCTTTTGTGATGGGGTGAATCGCATTGATTGACGTGAGTATGTTGAACCATCCTTATGACCCTGAGATGAACCCCACTTTGTCGTGGTGTATGATCTTTTTTAACGTGTGTTGGATTCTGTTTGCCAATGTTTTGTTGAAGAATATTCATCAAAGTTATTGGCCTGTAATTTACTGTTTTTGGTATTGTCTTTGTCTGGTTTTGGGGTCGGGGTGATGGTAGCTTCATAGAATGCTCTTTTGAGTATTCTTTCCTCTTCAGGCTTTTGGAAGAGTTTGAAAAAGATTAGCAATCCTGAAAAAACAAAGCAAGAGGCATAACCCTCTGATACTTCAGACAATACTACAAAGCTACAGCAATCAAAACAACATGGTATTGGCATAAAACAGACATATGGATCAATGGAACAGAATAGAGAGCTCAGAAATAAACCCACAAAACCATGGACAGTTAATCTGGCAGAGGAAGCAAGAATATACAACGGGGAAGAGACAGTCTCTTCAGCAAGTGATGTAGAGAAAGTTGGAGAGCAGCATGTGAATCAATGAAATTAGAACACACCATCATGCCGTGTATAAAAATAAACTCAAAATGGATTAAAGACTTAAATATAAGACAAGACACCATAAAACTCCTGGAAGAGAACACAGGCAAAATGTTATCTGACATAAATCATACCAGTGTCTTCTTAGGTCAGTCTCCCAAAGCAATAGAAAGAAAAGCAAAAATAAACAAAGGAATCCCAATTAGACTTACAAGTTTTTGCACAATAAAGTAAACCATAAACAGAACAAAAAGACAACCTATGACAGACTGGGAGAAAATATTTGCAAATGATGTGACCGACAATTTCCAAAATTATACAAATAGCTCATTCAATGTAGTAACAAAGACACAAACAACGCAATCAAAAAATGGGCAAAAGACCTAAATAGACATTTCTCCAAAGAAGACATACAGACGGCCAACAGGTACATGAAAAGATGCTCATCATTGCTAATTGTTAGAGAAATGCAAATCTAAACTACAATGAAGTATAACCTCACACTGGTCAGATGGCCATCATTAAAAAGTCTGCAGGGGAGTTCCCGTCGTAGCTCAGTGGTAACAAACCGGACTAGTATCCATGAGGACATGGGTTCGATCCCTGGTCTTGCTCAGTGGGTTAAAGGATATGATGTGCTGTGCTGCAGGTCGCAGATGCAGCTCAGATGTGTCATTACTGTGTAGGCTGGCAGCGAGTGCAGTGGGTTAAAGAATCTGGTGTTGCCGCAGCTGCGGTGCAGGTCACAGCTGCAGCTCAGCTTCAATCCCTGGACCAGAAACTTCCATAATAGAAGCTTCAGAGGTTATGGACAAAAGAGTACTCTCTTAGTCTGTTGGCGGGAATGCAAATTGATGCGGCCACTGTGGAAAATGGTACGGATTCCTCCAAACACTAAAAATAGAATTTCCATATGCTCCAGCAGTCCCACTCCTGAACATACGCCCAGACAAAATTATAATTCAGAAAGATACAGGCACCCCTATGTTGTTCATAGCAGCACTATTAACAATAACCAAGGCATGGAAACAACCTAAATGTCCATCGACAGATATGAATGGATAAAGAGGATGTAGTGTGTACATATATATATACACACACCCATATATGTGCTACACACACACACACACACGTAGTAGGACCTTACTGTTTATCCATCCCATGTGTGTGTGTGTGTGTGTGTGTGTGTGTGTGAGTGAATATATGTACATATATTCATGTAATGGAATATTACTCAGGCATTTAAAAAGAATGAAATAATGCCATTTGTAGTAACACAGATGAACCTAGAGATTATCATACTAAGTGAAGTAAGTCAGAAAGAGAAAGACAAAAAACACATGATATCACTTATGTGTGGAATCTAGGACACAAGTCAACATACCTATGAAACAAAATCAGACTCACAGAGAACAGACTCGCGGTTGCCAAGGGTGGGTGGGGTGGAAGCGGGAAGGAGCGGGAGTTTGGGGTTAGCAGAGACAAACTGTTATACATGGGATGGAGAAACAACAAGGTCCTACTATACATACAGCACAGGGAACTGTATCCCGTGTTCTCTTCGAAACCATAATGGAAAAGTACATGAAAAAGAATGTGTACACCTGAGTCACTGCTGTGCAGCAGAAATTAGTACAGCATTGTAAATCAACTCTACCCTATAACACTCTAAAAATGGAAAAGAAAGGAAGAAGAAGTCTTTCGCTGCGATGAGAACTCAGAATTTACTCTCAGGATTTTCGTATATAACACACAGCAGTGTTGACTATATTTATCATGTTGTACATTACATCTCTCATACTTATTTACCTTATAACTAGAAGTCTGTACCTTTTGGGGGGACATGCCCATGGCATGTAGAAGTTCCTGGGCCAGAAATTAAACCCATGCCGCAAGGACGACCCAAGCCAGTAGTGAAAACACTGAGTCCTTAACCACTATGCCACCAGGGAACTCCCAGAAATATATATATATATATATATATATTTTTTTTTTTTTGTCTTTTTGCCATTTCTTGGGCCGCTGCTGCGGCATATGGAGGTTCCCAGGCTAGGGGTAGAACAGAGCTGTAGCCGCCGGCCTACACACAGCCACGGCCACAGAAACACCAGATCCAAGCTGCGTCTGTGACCTACACCACAGCTCACGGCAACACCGGATCCTGAACCCACTGAGCACGGCCAGGGATCAAACCCGCAACTTCATGGTTCCTAGTCGGATTGGTTAACCACTGAGCCACGACGGGAACTCCTTTATATATATATTTTTTTTTAGTTTGTACCTTTTTGACTGCCTTCATTCAGTTCCTCCCCCAACCTCCCCCCTGGTAAGCACAAATCTGATCTTTTTTCCTATGAGTTTGTTTATTTGGCTTTGAAGTATAATTGAGTTATAACACTATGCTAATTCCTGCTACACAGCATAGCGATTCGGTATCTTTATACATTTTTAAATGATCACCAGGATAAGTTCGGTTACAACCTGTCACCACGCACAGATGTTGCATAGTTATTGACTCTGTTCCCTACACCGTGCAGACCACACCTGTGAGTCATTTATTTTGCAACTAGAAGTTTGTATCTCTTAATCTCCCTCATCTATATACTGGGCATGTTAATTAATATCTCTGAGCCTCTGTTTCTTCTTCTATGAAATGGGAATAAAATTATCCTTGGTCCTAGAGTTATTTTGAGGAATAGATACAATGTATATGGTGCCTGGCACTAAAAAGCTTTTGAAACTTGGTAGTTATTTTAATTATCAAACACTTTGACATGCAAAGAACCTTGAGCTAGTGTATTTTAGAGGGATTTAACAGACAAAAAAAGGAGTTCCCTGTGGCCTAGCAGTTAAGGATCCAGTGTTGTTACTGCTGTGGCTTGGGTCACTGCTGTGGCGAGGCTTTGATCCCTATCCTGGGAATTTCTATATGCCATGGACACAGGCGGAAAAAAGAAAAAAATTGAAAAAACGTGGTCATTACCTCCAGAGACTCAAAATCTAAGTAGGGAAGAGACATTGTTAGAGAGAAAGAGATGGGAAGAGTGAGACAGAGAGTGAGCTGGCGTGTGATCGGCAGAAATCTTGATGACAGAGAGAAGGAGACAGTTTCCTCTGGGGCGAACTCAGAAGGCCTTGTGGAAGGAGGTGGAGTCTGGGCCCAGAATGAACATAAGTTTTGACAGGCAAAGATTGGGAGGAAGAGCATCCCTGAAAAACAGAGTTTGGGGAGTGAGGAAATGCATGGTGGGAGTTCCCACTGTTGCTCAGTGGTAATGAACTGGACTAGTATTCATGAGGACGCAGGTTCCCTCCCTGGCCTTACTCAGTTGGTTAATGATCTGGCTCCTGGTGTAGGCTGCAGACGTGGCTCAGAACTGGCGTTGCTGTGGCTGTCCCAAAGGCTGGCAGACTCGACCCCTAGCCTGGGAACTTCCACATGCAGTAGGTGTGGCCCTAAAAAGACCAAAGAAGAAAAAAAGGCGGAGTTCCCCTCATGGCTCGTTGGAAACGAATCTGACTGGCATCCATGAGGACACAGAGTTCAATCCCTGGCCTCACTCAGTGGGTTAAGGATCCAGCATTGCTGTGAGCTGTGGTGTAGGTCGCAGACGCAGCTCGGATCTAGCATTGCTATAGCTGTGGTGTAGGCTGGGGGCTACAGCTCCGATTGGACCCCTAGCCTGGGAACCCCCATATGTTGAAGGTGTGGACCTAAAAAAAAAAAAAAGAAAAGAAACAAAACAAAACAAAACGGTGTGACCAGCTGTGGTGTGAGTTGCAGGTGTGGCTGGGATCCAGCATGGCTGTGGCTGTGGCTGTGGTGTAGGCTGGCAGGTACAGCTCTGGTTTGACCCCTAGCCTGGAAAATTCCATGTGCCCTGGGTGTGGCCCTAAAAAGCAAAAAAAAAAAAAAAAAAGAAAGAAAAAGCCCCCAAACATTGCTCCCTTAATTGACCCCCTGGCTAAAGATTGTCCACCCTTGTGCTGAACAGTTCAGGTGACGGGAAGCACACAGGCTTGGGAGGGAGGTGGCACCATCAGACCCAGCTGCCCCCCATCTATCTGCACCCCTTGTCATCTCCTTGTCACTGTCCATCTCCTTGTCAGCGGGGAAGCAGCAGCAGTCGTGCCACCTGCCCTGTCTGCCTCATGGGCTAGTGAAAATTCATCAAGAAGTGGTGTAAGTGTTTCAGTTCCGTGCCCGGCACACATACGTGTGTGATAACCGCCAGATGTTACCCAGGTACATGCACACCGGCCGCCGAATCTCAGTCCTGTTAGTAACTAACACTCTGGTGCCTCTCATTCAGGAGAACGAACCCCTTGACAGGCGGTGGGTTAAATTCTAGGCAAACTTCAGATTGACAGCTATGGCCTTGACGCTGAGAAAACTAGGGGACGTGTTCCTGCACCCGTTTTGCTGACCAGGAATGATGAGAGCGTCCCAGGTGTGCCTTCCGGGCATTCACTTCAGAAAACCATCTGACCATTGGTCACGGGGCACAAACGTCCAGTTGTAAGATGAATAAATGCTTATACTTGTAGGAAAAAAAAAGGCATGGTTTATGGAATTGCAGCGCACATCAACAGGGCTGGAGTTAGAATCCATGCAGGAGAGGGGCTGAAGCTGCAGAAGTTAGAGCAGGGTGTGCTGAGGCCTGTGCTTCTGTTGTATTCTCAGGAAATAGAACCTTTGACTAGATCCAGGCAGCGGGAACCTTGAAGGCCTCACGATGGTGTTTGTAAAGATGAACCTTGTGCATGACGAGCAGTCATCTGGATTCGCCCTCAGACGGCACGGGTCAGCCAGCTGCCCGGGACCCGCCTCAGCGAACCGCTTCCGCAGAGCGCGTTACCCGTGTCGGAACGTGAACAGTGGTTGCGAAACATCATCCCGGAGGGAGATGCTGTGTGGCCAGAGGACACCGGATCAGTAAAGCTGTTGAAAAGGTGGCGGGGGGTGGGGGAGTGGGGAAGGACCTGTGTCATCCCTCCAGTGGGGTCCTGCCGTCATTCCCTCCCAGCTCTTTCTCGGCCTCTGGTCCTTCTTCATTTCAAACTATTTTCTGTTTCATAACCAGATGAATCTTCCTGTCCTGATCCTGTCATTCCAACCCCAAATCCTTAATGACAAGCCCCTGTCTGCAGAACAGACTGAAATTCTTTGCTTTCCCATAGACGGCTTCTTTGGAATGAGGCTGCAGCTGTGTTTTACAGCTTGCTTCCCGCTGTTGGTCATCGGGTATCTTCTGGTCCCGCTAAGCAACTTCTCAAGGGTTCCTTGCTTTCCTGTCTCTCTGTGTCTTTCATGCTACTCGTTCTGCCTGGAGTACGGCTCCACACTCCCCTTCCTGTTTATCTCCGTCTTCTCCATCCGCGAAGCTTCCTTCACACGCCTTTCTGGGGCCTCCTGCTCTCTCACCTGCCTTTGCTGGTGTCTCTCCATTCTGAATTCCCACTGAATTTTGTCTATGTCTCTCTTTATTCATGTGCATAGTTTCTTTTTTTAAGAAAAGACCCTGCAATTGTTTATTTTTTTAAATCAAAAATTTAAATACAGGAGTTCCTGTTGTGGCTCAGCAGAAACAAATCTGACTTGTAACCATGAGGACGCAGGTTTGATCCCTGACCTCACTCAGGGTTAAGGATCCGGCATTGCTGTGACCTGTGGTGTAGGTCACAGACGAGATTTGGACCCTGCGTTGCTGTGGCTGTGGCATAGGCTGCAGCTACAGCTTTGATTCAACCCCTAGCCTAGGAATTTCCATGTGCTGCAGATGAGGCTTTAAAGAGACAAAAAATAATAATAATAATAATAAATACAAACAGCATAATAAATAAAAGTCACACATATTCCCACCACCCAGGAACACCAATTTTTAAACTTCGTATTTGCATTCATATTCTTTTTTTAAAAAATATTCATATTCTTAAAAGAAGTGAAACATTACAGATAAATTAAGTCTCCTTTAACTGCACACTCTCCCACTCAACCCCACTCCTGCTCTTGCTGTGCAGTGGTTACTGCCCCCATGAGCCTGGTGTGTCTCCTTCCATTTCACTCTCCTCCTGCACACGTATCTGCATGTGCACCATCACCAGTGGATGGCAATGTTGTGTATGTTCTTAAACCTATATCAGTGACGTGGTAGGTATCACTTTGCATCTCTCTTTTATGGCCCAGATTTGTTTTTGAGACCAGTTCTGGATATATGGAATATACATTTTACTTATCCATTTTTCTTTGGTAAAAATTTAGGTTGCCTCCACCTTTTTGCTGTTACAAACGCTGTTGCAGAGGACACCCTCACACTTGCTTCTTTGTGCGCACAGAGGGTGTTTCTTTGGGATGCATATCCAGAAGTGTAATCGCCAAGTCATAGGGCATATACATTTTTTAAAATGTTTAATTGGGGCTAAATACACCTAACGTAAAATTTACCATCTAAACCATTTTGAAGTTACAGGTCAGTTGTGTTATGAGCATTCATATTGTGCAACCAATCTCCAGAGCCCTTTTTCTCTTGCAAAACTGAAACTCAAAGGCTATGTACACCTTTTTGGTGGGGGGGGGGCCTGCACCTGCAGCCTGTCTAAGTTCCTGAGCCAGGGATCAAACCTGCATCACAGCAGCGACCCGAGCTGCTGCAAGGACAAGACCAGCTTCTTAACGCACTGCACCACAAGGGAACTCCAGATATGTACATTTTTAACATATTATTGAGTGCATGACTTATTTTGTCTACTAAATTGTGAACTTTATAAGTGTGTGCTCAGCAACTTATTCATTTCTACATCCAGGAATTCCTGTTGTGGCTCAGCAGGTTGAGAATCCATGAAGATGTAGGTTCAATCCCTGGTCTCACTCAGTAGGTTAAGGATCCAGCATGGCTGAAAGCTGTAGTGTAGGTCATGGATGCAGCTGAGATCTGGCATTGCTGTGGCTGTGGCATAGGCAGGTGGCTATGGCTCTGATTTGACCCCTAGCCTGGGAACTTCCATGTGCCAAGGGTTGGCCCTAAAAAAAAAAAAGACCCCCAAAAAATATTTCTGGAGCTCCCATCATGGCCCATGGGAAACAAATCCGATGATTAGTATCTCTGAGGATGCAGGCTCAATCCCTGGCCTTGTTCAGGGGTCAGGGATCTGGCGTTGCCATGAGCTGTGGTATAGATCACAGACACGGCTCAGATCCCGGGTTGCTGTGACATAGGCTGGCAGCTGTAGCTCCAATTTGACCCCTGGCCTTAGAACTTCCATATGCTGCCAGTGTGGCCCTAAAAAGCAAAAAAAGGAAAAAAAAAAACAAACACAAACAAACAAAAAACCCCCACAAAACCTATGTTAATTAACTATAATAAAAAATTTTTTTAAATTTCTACATCCAGTAAAGTGCCTAGTACAATAGTTTAACATGTAGACACATGACAAATATTTGTTGAGTGAATGAGAACCAATCAATCCAGGGGAAAATATACTTTTCACAATTATAGTGAGAGAAAATGTCCTCATTGCACAGATGAGGTGCCGGAACTCAGTTCTGGTATCCTCACCTATTTGGAACACAGCCTATGAGCCAAAAGGGGACAGCTGTGATCTCTGAACAGAAAAAACAGCTGACAAAAAAAAAAAAAATCAATGTTTTAAAGCATATGTACTTTAGGGAGTTCCCGTCGTGATGCTGTGGTTAACGAATCCGACTAGGAACCATGAGGTTGTGGGTTCGGTCCCTGGCCTTGCTCAGTGGGTTAAGGATCCAGCGTTGCCGTGAGTTGTGGTGTAGGTCGAAGACTCGGCTTGGATCATGCATTGCTGTGGCTGTGGTGTAGGCCGGTGGCTACAGTTCTGATTCGACCCCTAGCCTGGGAACCTCCAATATGCCGCGGCAGCGGCCCAAGAAATGGCAAAAATAAATCAATAAATCAATAAATAAAGCATATGTACTTTAGGAGATTCCCATCTAAACTTGTTTACTTGGCGTCTACTTACTGATTTTAAATGCATTATAAAACATGGCATATTTGGTGCCAAAATTAGGAGATTA
Organism: Phacochoerus africanus; assembly: GCF_016906955.1. Lineage (NCBI taxonomy): Eukaryota > Metazoa > Chordata > Mammalia > Artiodactyla > Suidae > Phacochoerus > Phacochoerus africanus. The sequence goes on along the minus strand of NC_062554.1, from coordinate 259,078 downwards.
CCAACAAGTATTAAAAAATTTATATTATTTGTACAGTATTTTGATAAATCACCCTTTGTTGCAGATAGAGAGATGCACTAGTCAGATTCACCCTTAAGAAAGGACTTACTGGAGTTCCGCTGTGGTTAGTGATCTGGCTTGTCTCTGTGGAAGTGCTGGTTCGATCCTCAACCTGGCACCGTGGGTTAAGGATCCAGTGTCGCAGCTCCAGCTCACATTCAGCCCATGGCCCAGGAACTTCCATATGCCATGGGTGCGGCGGAAAAATAAAACAAAATGAAACAAACAAACGAACAAACAAAGGACAGGCTGCTCAGTTGCATACCCTTCAGCTGTGAACCTCCCTGTCGTGCTTATCTTTCAGAGTGGCTCCGACCATAACTGTGGAAGGCGGTGGTACCCAGGCCTGGTGGACCCACCCATCACAGGACACCTCCCATAAGGCAGCCCCTGCTCCAAAGCTCCCCGTGGGGCTGGCAGTGTTCTGTATCACATCTAGTCCTCCATCGACCCCATTCTGCTTCCTCCCTTTCTTTTCATGGGTTAGGTTCCCAGCCTTTTTTCACTGCTAACTTCAGCTCAGCATTTGCTCCCTAGAGAACCCAAAAAGCACATTCTTAACCCTGTGATACTGATCTCTGAGCTAAACACTGTATATATATATACACATATATATATGTATATATATATACTGATCTCTGAGCCAAATGCTGTGTATGTACTGATCTCTGAGATAAACACTATATATACATACTGATTTCCTGAGGTAAACACTATGTATATTTTGAAGTACTTCCTTCTAGTCAGTTTATTTGAATGTATGTACTTCTGCATTTTATTTTCGCTCATTTAAAAAGTAGCATTTTAGGAGCTCCCATCGTGGCTCAGCAGAAACCAATCTGACCAGTATCCATGAAGAGGCAGGTTCCATCCCTGGCCTCGATCAGGGGGTTCAGGATCTGGCATTGCTGTGGCTGTGGTGTAGGCCGGCGGCTACAGCTCCAGTTTGAACCCTAGCCTGGGAACCTCCACATGCTGCCCAAGTGCACCCTAAAAAGACGGAAAAACTAACAACAGCAACAAAACCACTGTATAGAGAAACCCTGTAGTCTTCTGCCTCACTCCTCTTCATAGGCTACCACACTCCTCCTTTCCCTGTTGCTTTAGGTGTTCAAAAAGAGCTTCTGCTGTTACTTTGCTTACTTCCTGATGCGTCTCTGTTCCACCCGCGCTAATGCCTTCCTGTTGGGGCCGACGAGGATACCTCGATCTTACAAATCCACCACAAACCCACTCCACTTCCCCTTCCCCATCTTCCCAAAGTTGTTAAATCATAGCTTTGGCTTAATCAGTGTTTATATAATGATCAATATGTGTAATTTTCACAGAGTCAAAACATACAGTCTGACGCCTTTCTTGTAAATGGGATGAGCCCATTGGACTTCATCTGTACCAACGTAATGACTCTTAAAAATGTTTCCTTTTCTGATTTTAAAAGTAAAACACGTTCACGTTGGACATTTTAATTCAGAAACATCACAAGAAAGAACTGGAAATCACTGCAGTCATAGTCCCTGTATAAACCGCTGCCCTCGCCATCCCTCTGATCCCTTGTCTTCTCTCCAAGGACCCAGTCAGCGCTGCCTGGCTATCTGCACGGTGTCGCTGAGCTGCCCTTGACCCCTGAGGTGGCTTGGAGCATCCACTCTCCCTGCTGCTGCCATCTCGAGTCTGCCTCTGCCAGCTTGCAGATCTCTGCTGCCGTGTCTCTCTGGTCAGTAGGCAGAGGTCCCTTTCTCATACAAAGCTCTTTTTCGTGAGTATCCCACGGCAGCGTGTGCTGCGTTCCTATCAGTTCAGCTTTCTCAGCAAAGCCACCCAGAAGAGTACCTGGGCTCCGGGTGAGTCAGGTGTTTCCCTTAGTACACAGCCTTCTCCTTGCTAGGACTGAGTGGGCCAGGATCAAGTACGGCTCTTTAAAACCCTCACAAACCCCCTCTCTAGCATTCAGGCCCTGTGGCTGATTCTACCCTCTATGGGAACTCCTGCCCCAATAGGGCACTCTTGCCTCAAGGGATCCGTTATTCCTTCCGCAACCTGTGTTTCATCAGGCAATGTGCATTTTTAAACCCAAATTTTATTTTCCACAGTACTTCTGGACCCAAGAAAATCAAGGCGAGAGGCCAGGTGTTTCAAACCGCATTCTGTAACAACAGTGCCAAGCCCACCTTGACTTCTGGCTACCACTCCACCCGGAGCACCGCCAAGGGAGCGCTGGTGACCGCCCTCAAGCCACTACCCCCCTCCCTCCGCCACTTCCTCTGTGAAACCTCTCCCTTCCCCCGCCTTGTTCTCCCTTCCTGCCTCTTGTTCACACTTAGATCGGAGCACTTTTGACTAAGTGTTCTGCGCTCATCTCCTCCCAGCCCTGAGAGGGCAGGATGAAGAGCAAGCTGAAATATTCGCAGGAGGAAGGAGGGTTCCGCTGAGCCAGGCTGCACCGTGGTGCTTAAATCCCAGGAAAGGGACTTTCTACTCAAACCAAAAGACCACAGGGAAGTGTGATATTTTCTTGGAGCAGGGTAGTGTGCCTTAAAAACGAGCCAGGTCGTCGTGTGAGAGTCGGAAGGGAATGTGGCAAAACCAGTTAGGAAGGCACCTGCAGTGACCCTGCGCTGAGATGTTAAGTGCACGGTGGATGCAGTGACGTGGAGACGAAGCAGCACATGCAAAAGGTATTTCAAGAGAAATAACAACAAGTGAGATTCGCTGAGTTCCTGCGCTTTGCTGGGCTGGGCCAGCAAGGTGGTAACGGACTCGCCCCCATCTCGCCCACGTGCAAGTAAGATGTGGCCGGACTGAGCGATTCTCCCGGGGTCACGGCGAGTGGCGTTGCGGAGCTTCCAGTGTAGGGCGTGGGGCTCGAAAGACCTCAGCTGCCCCATCCCGGGCACCGCTGTCCGCGCTGCGGGGTGAGGACTCCTGAGCCGAGGCCTCAGCTCCTCGACTGAGCGAGGAGAGCCTCGCGGGGCCGGGCGCCCGCGTCCAGTGGCGCTTGGTCAAGCTGCCCGTCCGGGTCGGGACCTTCGAGCCCGGCACCTCCGGGCGGAAGAAGGCGCGTGGCGGCGGCAGGCGGGCCCCGGGGCGGAAGCGGCTGAGTCACCGCGGGGCCGGGACGCAGTCCCCGCAGAGGGGCTGACGCCGGCCGGCCGCACCTGCAGGTCCGTCGGGAAGCCGCCCTGACCGGAAGGGCTGAGTCCGCGCCGGCTGCGGGCGGCCCGAGCCGCCGGTGCCCAGGCCCCACCCGCGGGTCCCGGGCCACCCCCGCGCCGCCACCCGGCCGATGCTGCCGAGGCTTGGACTCCGCGACCGAAACTTGACTTCTTGAAGCAGCGCCCATCCGCAGGCGCTGCGTGCAGGGTTCAGGGCCAGCTCCGACCGTGTGAACGGAGACGACCGCGTCTCAAAGACTCAAAGGGTTTCGAACTCAAAGGGACTTGCCCAGGACCAGAACTGATTCGCTGGACTCGCTTCCCGAATTTAGTAAATAACAGCGAAAACAAAACACTCGACGTCTTTTTGTAATGCAAGAACAAAATGTCCAGATTCCAAGAGAAAATAAAGCTTGGTTTCCGAGATAAAGTTGCAACAGGATGGGAGCACAGCAGAGGGAGCTTTCCGGAGATCCCAGGCGAATAAGAGCCGAAGGCGTTTCTCCAGCTGGTTCCCTCTTCTACCCTGCTGGGGCCTGCACGCATTTTTACATAATAATGTTTTATTGTTTTTGTTGAAGTTTCTTTTTTAGTCAAAAACCGATACTATAGAAATTGCTGGGGGACAGTGGAATTACAGTCCCTCCACCAGAAACCACAGTTACTTTTGCTTCTTTCTTTAAGTTAATGTTCACAGAAAGATTTTTACATAGCTGAGACAGAGCTGTCATTTTCCATTTCCTGTTTTCAGGTAGTGTTCTGTGACATCGGCCCATATCCTACAGATCTTCAGGATCATTATTTTAAAAACTGCATTATTTATTTAAACTACTGAATTGTTGTTGGTGTGCTTGTAGGTTATTTATTGACTGTAGGTTGTTGTTGTTCTCACCGTTAACTTTAGGGTTATTATGCCTCGATTGTCTTATTATTATCTGGATTAAATAGCCAATCCCTTGAATTGGTATTTTAATTCCCTAAAAGACAGGGATGTCTGATAGAGCAGCTAGCAGGAACCCTTCGCAGGAATGATGTGCTTCACACCTCAAACTGCTGTAATTCATACGCTCTCTGGGCGGCAGGTTGCCTATTGCGCCTCTGTTGTTCCCGGTCCTCCGCAGGGAAACATTCTCACTGGGCAAAGCGAGGGAGAGTGACTGCCAACCACTGCAGGACAGGAAGGCTGATTTTAAGAGTTGGCATCATTTCCCCAAATGGGTTTTTGATATTTTATCCCACCTGGATAATCACAGCCTCTCTTTAATGCTGTAAGGTTTACATTTTAATAGACCGGGGTTCCTGTTGTGATGCAGTGGCAGCGGATCCGTATCCATGAGGACGAGGGTTTGATCCTTGGCCTGGCTCAGTGGGTTGGCGATCCAGTGTTGCCGTGAGCTGTGGTGTAGGTCTCAGACACAGCTCTGATTTAACCCCTAGCCTCTATATGCCTTGGGTGCAGCCTTAAAAAAGCAAAAAAAAAAAAAAAAAAAAAGAAAAAGACCAGACCTTTCCAGGAGTTTGACAGATGTGGGATTCAGGGTTGTGTTTTAAGACATTTTCAGATTTTCATCAAGCAGTTTCAAGTGCCACTGTTTACCGTCGTCTGTACGACTGCCTCAGTCTTAAGTTTTCTCATCTGAAAAATGGGAGTATTAACAGCACATACTTAATAAATTGCTGTGCGAATGAAATGAGATGTTTGGTTTTTTTGTTTTTGCTTTTTTTCTTTTTAGGACCGAACCTGCAGCATATGGAGGTTCCTAGGCTAAGGGTCTAATCGGAGCTACAGCTGCCAGCCTACACCACACCCACAGCCACACAGGATCTGAGCCTCGTCTGCAGCCTACACCACAGCTCACGGCAACGCCGGATCCTTAACCCACTGAGCAAGGCCAACCTCATGGTTCCTAGTCAGATTTGTGTTTACGCTGCGTCACAATGGGAACTCCTGAAATGACGTATTTCTAAAGTGAGTGTTTAGGATCCTGCCTACACAGAGTGCTCGATAAACATTTACTTATGGGAGTTCTCATTGTGGCTCAGCGGGTTACAAACCCAACTAGTATCCATTGAGGATGTGGGTTCAATCCCTGGCCTCGCTCAGTGGGTTAAGGATCTGGCATTGCCATGAGCTGTGTGTAGGTCACAGATGCGGCTTGGATCCTGTGTTGCTGTGGCTGTGGTGTAGGCTGGTAGCCACAGCTCTGATTTGACCACTAGCCTGGGAACTTCGATATGCCACTAGTGTGGCCCTAAAAAAAATAAATAAAAAATAAAATAAATGTTTAATTGTAAGTAAATCTTACTGTCTTTTTGCTATTAGAGAACAATGGCTCTGACTCGTTAATGATAGGAAACACCTACCATGGCCACCGAAGCTGAGACAGTAGATGTGTTTCCTTGCAAACTTTCCCCACTGTTTGAAAGTCAACACCATGTGTAAGTCTTCTTAAGCAGATCAGCAATTTCTTAGAGAAAACGAATAAAGCTAAAATAGGTCTATATTGTCATAAGATCTTTTTTTTTTTTTGCCTTATTCTAGAGCCGCACCCGAGGCATATGGAGGTTCCCGGTCTAGGGGTCCAATTGGAGCTGTAGCCACCAGCCTACACTACAGCCACAGTAAAGTGGGATCCGAGCTGCGTCTGTGACCTACAACACAGCTCATGGCAACGCCGGACCCTTAACCCACTGAGCAAGGCCAGGGATCGAACGGAGACCTCATGGTCCCTGGTCGGATTTGTTAACCACAGAGCCATGACGGGAACTCCTGTCATAAGATCTTTTGAATGAAGTTTTCCATTTAGAAACTTGGACCTGAGAGGGCAGTGGGACTGAAGGTGCAGAGAGAAGGAAATCCAAGAAGCTGTTACTTTTGGAGTTCCCGTTGTGGCTCAGTGGGTCAAAAATGAGACATAGTGTTTGGGAGGATGCGTGTTTAATCCCTAGCCTTGCTCAGGGGTGGAGGATCCAGCATTGCCCCGAGCTGTGGCATTGGTTGTGGCTGTGGTGTAGGCCGGCAGCCGCAGCTCTGATTTGACCCCAGCCTGGGAACTTCCACAGGCCGCAGGTAGGGCCATAAAAAGAAGGACAAAAAGCTCTTACATTTTATCTAAAGCTGCTCTGCACCAGTTTGTAACCATGAACATAAATTACTTTGTCCTTGCTGTTTTGGATGTTTGGCCTGAATGCTTGCTTTTGAATCAGTCCCTTTAAGGGTTCTTCAAACTGAAAACTAATCTGAGTCCCAGATGTGGTTCTGGTGCTTTTTCATTGTTCTATCTTAGGCACTGTTTTCAGCTGCTGCTATTCATTCATCCATTCGACACGTTTGTGAGGTTATTACGTGTCGGGCACTGTATTTGGTAATGAAGACATTCTCCAAACAGGCAAAACCAAGATTCGAAACACATCGTAAGCGCGCTACATAGAATGGATTTTTGTTAAAGACGTCTGGGATTGTTGCTCCTTGTACTTACTGCTGGTGAGTCTTGAGATGATCTGACAGAATGCTGCTTTTTGGGCAGCAGAGCTGGACCTAGAGCATTCTAGTCAGACTCCAGAGTCCTGCCCGTATGAAGGAGAGATAGGCCTGACTCTGGGCCCTGTGGTGAGGAGACCCCTTCCACCAACACTGCTCTTCTGGAGCTGCCTGAAGATAAGTTTATACCAAACGGCCCCAGGGGCACTTTGCTGGAGAAATTCTTAGGTTCACCTTAGTTCAATTATAAATCAGGTATTGAGTGCCTACTGCTTAGAAGCCCTGGAGCTGCAATGGGAGATGAGCCAAATGTGAAAACAACCCAGGCCATGAAGCTCATTATCTTTTAGGACCTTAAATCTTCTTCAAGATTGTTCTGATCCAGGTAGTTCCTCTTTAAAGCTCTTGAATGTGTCTCTCTTGCTTTCAAAAAACGTTTCCTCTCCGAATTCATGTCATGGCTTGGCAGAAAAGAATCAGACAAGCATCCATGAGGGCGCAGGTTTGATCCCTGGCCTCACTCAGTGGGTTAAGGATCCAGTGTTCCTGTGAACTGTGGTGTAGGTTGCAGACGCAGCTTGGATCTGGAATTTCTGTGGCTGTGGTGTAGGCCGGCGGCTACAGCTCTGATTAGACCCCTAGCCTGGGAACCTCCATAGGCCGCCGGTGCGACCCTAAAAAGACGAAAAAGAAAATTTTCATCTCAAAAAACACTAAATTTAGCTGAGTGCTGCACACTAAGCTAGGAGTTGATGGTACCGTCTCACAAAATTACATTACTGGCGTTAATGTTGTTGATGGCATCTGAGTCACTGACACAACACACATTGCTCTGAATTGTAGCTGGAACATCTACAATTTTGTTTTGTGTTGTTATAAGCATCTGACAACTGCTTTATGACTTCTGGGGTAGCCATCCATGAGTGACTGCACGTTGAAATACACATTACTTTATTATAAATCACTTTCCTTTTATTCCTTGTATTCTAGTTAAAGCACCATATTGATTCTTTAAAAATGCGTGTTTAGACTCTAGACCTCACTCAAGAGTAGACTGTGGGACATCACAAAAGAGGTCTGATAAGGCCGAGAAGAACTCAGCCTAGACAAATACCTCTAAATGCCCCATCCTGGCACTTACAGCCCCGATCGTCTTGCCTCAGGTTTATTTCTCTTCGCTTTACTTAGGATCAGGCCAAGTGTCTTCACTTGATATTCCTGGTTTTGGAGCAGTGCCTCCCACTCCCATAACTCTGAGGTCACCTTGTTCTGTGCCACTGGGCTCCGTCAGTTTTGAATCATCTTATTGACGAGTCTATTCACAGTCTGTCAGGTGCCCAAGAGATGTTCAATAGGAATGATAATAATTAACCAGTTCGATCAAATTTTTTTCTTGCAAAGATTGAATGTGAGACCGAGACAGTCAAGTAGCTAATGGCAGGGTAAGAAGCTGAAAGCACACAGAGAAAAGGCTAGGAGTTATAGCACAGAGGAAGCTGAGAGTAGGCGGAAGTCTGAGTACGCAGAAGCAAATCGAGAGGGTCCATGATGGTAGCAAGAGCAGCCAACCCAGAGAGAGCATCCCTACTTAGCGGCAGACCAGGAAAGGTCTCCTGACAAAATGCCTGATCGTTCGAGCTGCTTTGGATCGGTATAACCTTCCAGTTCCCAGACAGAATTTCATCCCCCACGAGGCCTCAGTCCTGCATGATTAAGAGCCCTGTCTTCTTTAGTTCCCCACATAGCCTTGGAGGAAATCTTCATCCCTTAAGGGAATGCGATCTTTGCAACCAAAAATCCTAACTACATCTTCTCCAAATCATGCTCTCCCACTTCTGTACCTCTGCCCTCTCCTCTGCTTGCACTGTTCTGCCCTCGGCATTGCACGATTCAGTGTTATGTATCTAGAGTCCAGCTCAGGCACCACCTCCTCCATCCTGATATCTTAGCTGCAAGGAATAGCTTCATCTCTCCTGGGAGCTCCCATTTCTACTTCTTTTTATTTTATTTTATTTTTTATTTTTTTGTCCATTTCTTGCGGCATGCAGAAGTCTCAGGCCAGGGAGCAAACCTGAGCCACAGCAGTGACAACGCCAAGTCCTTAATTGCTAGGCCACCAGGGAACTCACATTTCTACTTCTTTTAAGAATAGTTCTCACTCCCAACTCTGGTGTAGGAAAACATCACTTCTATTACATTACGAGTACCTTGAAGTAAATGCAATGACTTTTTCTTCTCTGTTACCTTCATAGCAGAGCCAAACATAAAGCCAAGCATAGAACGGGTGCTTAATTACTTCTCCTCTACTGATGCGTCGCCTGTCTTCTCCGCATTTCTCAGTTTTCATTCTTTCATGGTGTCAGTTGTCTTTGAACATGGCATTGAACCGGATCTGGTTTGCGCATAGAGCAGAATTGCAATATATGCTGATTGGAAGATCCTAACGCAGTGTTCCCAAGTGGAATATGCTGCTCTCATAATTGAAAGAAGCCCACCAAGCACAGTTTCTTTTGCTCTTCTTAGTGCAAGGTGAAGCAACTTCTCCATTAGTTTTTAGGAGATGCCACGGAGTTCCCTGGTGGCCTAGCTATGGCATTGCCCTTGCTGTTTTCAGTTCAGTCCCTGGCCCGGAAACTTCTGCAGGCCGCAGGTGCAGCTGAAACAAACAAAGGAACACAAAAGAGATGCCACAAACCATTGGATCCAGAAACACTTCACCCGTGTGTTCATCTCATACATTTTCATGAGTTTACAGAGTCTACGTCTGTATCCCTAGGGCTTCTGGGAGTATTTATCAGCCCTGCTCACCAGTTCCAATTAGTATGATGTTTTTATTTATTTATTTATTTATTTTTTGTCTTTTTGCTATTTCTGGGGCCGCTCCCACGGCATATGGAGGTTCCCAGGCTAGGGGTCAAATCGGAGCTGTAGCCACCGGCCTATGCCAGAGCCACAGCAACGCGGGATCCGAGCCACGTCTGTGACCTACAGTACAGCTCATGGCAACACGGGATCATTAACCCACTGAGCAAGAGCAGGGACCGAACCCGCAACCTCTTGGTTCCTAGTCGGATTCGTTAACCACTGCGCCACGACGGGAACTCCGATGATATTTTTAATATATTGGACCACTGTGATACTCTGCGGAATGTTAAGAGATCAAGGTCACTGCAGGCCATATCGTGACAGAGCAGGAGCGTTAAATAAAACAGCCTCGGGCAGGAGAGGAAGTGGGTCGGAATGTCTTTTCCACTAAAGCAAAATGGTCTCGGTCCTTACTCTCTGCGGAGTCGGAGCCGCTTACCAATTGCTAGAAGTCGTGTTGATGTGTTGACCGCTCCTTGTATTCCGGCTTCAAAAGAGCCATCCCAGCAGGATATTAGGACCAGCTCCAAGCGTGTTCTTGGCAGAAAGTGGAATCTGAGTCTTGGGCAAGTGCCTCCGTGTCAATACATTCTCAGCTATTTAGTCTAATAGTCCACGCGCTTGCTCTAACATTCTCAAGATGCAGTCCTTTGGTTTCGTTGGGGGGGATTAGCCAAGTCCTATGATTCTCTTGGTATATCATTTGTTTTCTCTCGGAGCAGGGAGGATATCCGCCCCCCCACCCCAAGGCTATCCCGAGGTAGGGTGTCAGTATTATGAGCCTGGAGCAATGAGGGGTGACAGAGATAGGTTTTAAGGACAAGGATCATCTTCTGGGGCTTCTGCCTTAGGTTAAACCTTTAGAGCGTCCTCAAGTGAGGGGAGATTTCTCTCCTCAGTTAGGGGAAGGAATTGCTTCTGCTAGGGCTTGAGAGAATCTATGGGTTCAAAATTCTCATGCTGATCCATTCAAGTGTTTGTTTGTTTGTTTTTGCTTTTCAGGGCTGCACGTGCAGCTTATGGAAGTTCCCGGGCTAGGGTTGAATCAGAGCTGCAGCTGCTGGCCAACACCACAGCCACAGCAGTGCCGGATCCAAGCCTCATCTGTGACCTATACTGCAGCTTGTGGCAACCAGTATCCTTAACCCACTGAGGGAGGCCAGGGATTGAACCTGAGTCCGCACGGACACTGTGTCAGGTTCTTAACCTGCTGAGCCACAACAGGAACTCCATTTCTCCTGTCTTCTTCAAGTCTTTCAAGGTTAATAGAAAGTGAACCCCCTTCACCCCCTTCACAGTGACCATTGCCCCATACCCCTCAAGGACCATGGTCACTGTGTACACAGCCAACACCGCTCTCTCACCTGCACCGCATCCCCATCAAGCGTAGCTAGATTCTTAGTAAATGCGATGCCGGGCAGGGGAGGGGTGTCACTAAGCCGGTCATCGACAGCAGCGAAGCCCTCGTCAGGTGGTGCAGTACCGGCCTCAGCTGCTGCTCTCTAAGGCCAGTTTCCACAACCCGCAGCTCTTAGCCTGGGTCGCCCTGCGAGCAGAGCCGGAGACAAAGGCTTATGTGATTATTTCAGAGAAATCGTGACTGCTTACATGATCCTAGAGGGCAAAGTAAGGGACAACCCGAGTTAAAACAAGTAAGAGGAAGAAGCCAGGATGAAGGGGGCTATGCGGTTCTGGACACCTGGGGCCTAGATCCTGTGAGACCGTCTGAGGAGCTCTTTGAAATGCAACTCAGGACTCTCCGCCTAAGGGGAGAAAGGGAGGAACATTTATTTGTCCGTTCCTGTCCTCATTGGTTAAAAGTCGCCCCACAAGACTTAAACCTCTCTGGGCCCGTCTGGGTTACGACGACGTGCAAACACCCAGCAGGTTCCCACTGGATCCAAAACCATAGTCAGCGAAGTACCAGGTCAGGAAGTGAGAGGGAAGCCGAGCCTGAAACGAGACGCTGTCAGATGGCCCTGTAGGAAAGTGGTTGAAAACCACACAGAATTGGTCACGACACCTGCAGCCAAGAGGGTCTGGAGCGGCGCCTGGGAGGGTCAGGAAAGACCCGTGGACTTTACTTCCTGACAAGTGAAGTGATTATTCTTTCTCGAGCGACACTTAGGTCCTTCTCACCTCTCACCTCGCCCACGGCAACTCGCTTTTGTCTCATTTATCTGCTCTTATTCTCACTCCTTCCAAGTCACCTTGTATGTTGTTACCAGAATGATCTTTCTAAACTGCAGTAAGTCTCTGGTTCAAATAATAAATCATGGTGATGATCACGAAATAATAACAGCAATAATAATAAAGGTCACGTCCTAAATGTTTACTGTAGGCCAGGTGCTGTGTTTAGAACTGTTATGTCCATTTTCTCATGTCTCACAAACTTACTGAGATAAATATCATTATTATTTAAATTTTCATAATGAGAAATTGAATCTCATTGAGATTAAAAACTTGCCCAAAGTCATACACCTGTCACATGGTATAGTTTAGACTCACATCCAAGGATTTTTTTTTTTAATTCAAATCTGAGCTTTTAAAATTTTTTTTTTTTTTTTGTCTTTTTGCTATTTCTTTGGGCTGCTCCCGCGGCATATGGAGGTTCCCAGGCTAGGGGTCCAATCGGAGCTGTAGCCACGGGCCTACGCCAGAGCCACAGCAATGTGGGATCCGAGCCGTGTCTGCAACCTACACCACAGCTCACGGCAACGCCGGATCGTTAACCCACTGAGCAAGGGCAGGGACCGAGCCCGCAATCTCATGGTTCCTAGTCGGGTTCGTTAACCACTGCGCCACGGCGGGAACTCCTAAAAAATTTTTTAATTCAATTTTTTTTTTTTAATGGGCACTCTTGAGGCATATGGAAGTTCCTAGGCTGGGGGTCGAACTGGAGCTGCAGCTGCTGGCCTACCCCACAGCAACCACAGCAACAGCAATGCTGGATCTGAGCCTCGTCTGCAACCTACACCACAGCTCATGGCAACACTGGATCCTTAACCACTGACCAAGGTCAGGGATCAAACCCGAATCCTAATAGCTACTAGTTGAGTTTGTAACCTGCTGAGCCACAACAGGAACTCCAAAATCTGAGCTTTTTAACCATTCTACACTATGGTCTTTTAAAAAGTTTGTTTTTAGTTTTTTGTTTTTGTCTTTTTGCCATATCTTGGGCCGCTCCTGCGGCGTATGGAGGTTCCCAGGCTAGGGGTCTAATTGGAGCCACAGCTGCTGGCCTCCACCACAGCCACAGCAACGCAGGGTCTGAGCGACATCTGCAACCTACACCACAGCTCACAGCAATGCCGGATCCTTAACCCACTGAGCAAGGCCAGGGATCAAACCCACAACCTCATGGTTCCTAGTCGGATTCGTTAACCACTGAGCCACGACGGGAACTCCTTAAAAAGTATTTTTAAATGGATAAGCAACAAGGGAACTATACCCAATCACTTGTGATAGAACATGATGGAAGATAATATGAGAAAAAAATGTATATATGTAGGATTGGACCTCTTTGCTGTACAGCTGAAATTGACAGAACATTGTAAATCAACTATATTTTAATTGAAAAGAAATTTTTAGGACTTTCCTTCATGGCTTAGTGGTTAAGAAACCTAACTAGGAACTGTGAGGTTGCGGGTTTGATCCTTGACCTCGCTCAGTGGGTTAAGGATCTGGCTGGTGTTGCTGTGGTTGTGGTGTAGGCCAGCAGCTGTAGCTCTGATTGGACCCCTAGCCTGGGAACTTCCACATGCTGTTGGTACAGCCCTAAAAAGAAAAAAAAAAAAAGAAAGAAAGAAAGAAAGAAAGAAAGAAAAAAAATTTTTTTTTGGTCTTTCTGTCTTTTTGAGGGTCACACTCTCGGCATATGGAGGTTAGGGGTCCAATTGGAGCTGTAGCCGCCAGGCTACGCCAGAGCCACAGCAATGCCAGACCTGAGCCGTGTCTGCAAACTGCACCACAGCTCACGGCAATGCTGGATCCTTAACCCACTGAGCAAGGCCAGGGATTGAACCTGCAACCTGATGGTTCCTAGTCGGATTTGTTCCCGCTGTGCTGCAATGGGAACTCCCAAAAGAAATTTTTTTAAGTATTTTTACCTGTAGCCCAAAGTCTAACATACACTTTTACATTGTGGTACTGGCTGACCTTTCTGAATTTCTCTCTCATTATCGTCCTCCCCTTTCCACCCTGAAATGCTCCTATGTCCCTATACCTGTCATGCTGTCTGCCTGGAATGTTCTTCATTCTGACTCCACTCAGGGCACTATCTCTCTGTCATCCTCTAAGTTCAGGAAGTGTACTATGTAAGGATCTGAAAAGTCCTCCTGGACTCCTTGAAAATAAATAATTTTGAGCTGTATGGGCCTTCCTTCCATCTTTCCAGCCTTACTTTTTCCCTTCTTTCCTTCCTACTTGTTGGATCTCTGGTGTAAAGAGTGGAGTTAGGGAGTACCCTGGTTGCACAGCAGGTTGAGGATCCAGTGCTGTCCCTGCTGGGGTGAGGGCTGGAACCCTGGCCCAGGACCTTGGGCATGCTGTGAGTGCGGCCACAAAAAAAGTTAATTATAATCTCAGTTCATAACGTGTTATCATCAGGGGCTGCGCGTCCATCGTCTGTGACTCTTGCTTCCACGGCAACTGTTTGATATATTTGATCTGTATCTTTAAATAATCATTATCCTCGTAAAACAGAAAATATAATTTTGTGTGAGTAGGCATTTTTAAATGTCAGATAAAATAGATTTTAATGAAAAGAATCGCTGAGTTAAAAGAATCACTTCATGATAATAGCAGTTTTCGTTCCCCAGGAAGTAACATAGCCCCCAAAATATAAGTAAAGTGACTGATAGAATTATAAGAATAAACTGAGAAAGCTATCATCACAGGTGACTTTTATTTTTTAAAATATTTGAAGAGACAAAGAGAAGTTAGGAAAGAAAAAGGACTGAAGGTGTTACAGGCTGAGTAGTTCCCCTTCCCCCAAATGCATAGGTCAAAGCTTGAACTGTCAGAATGTGACTCTGTTTGGAAATAAGGCCTTAAGAGAGGAGAATTAAATGAAGCTGTTAGGGTAGGGCCTAATCCCCCTTGACCGGTGTCCTTATAAGGGGAGATCAGGACACACGAAAAGAGACACCCAGGAACACAGTGTCTGCGGAGGAAGCACTGTGGGAGGACCCAGTGAGGAGGCGACCACCTCTAAGCCAGGGAGAGAAGCCCAGGAGGAGCCAGCCTTGCAGACACCTTCATCTTGTACTTTTAGCCTCCAGAACTGTGAGAAAGTAAACTTCTGTTGTTTATGAGGGAAAAAATGTGACAATGTGGGCTATTTTTAAGTTATTTTAATTTTTAACTTTTTACTTTTGTATTTGTAATTTTAATTTTAGGTTTTTTTTCCTTTTTTGGTTGCACCTGCAGCGTATGGAAGTTGCCAGGCCAGGGATCAAATCCCAGTTGCACCTGCAACCTGTGCCACAGCTGCAGCTACACTGGATCCTTAACTCACTGTCCCAGGCCAGGATCAAAACCACGCTTGGGAGTTCCTGTTGTGGCTCAGCAGGTTAAGGACCCAGGGGTGTCTCTGGGAGGATACAGGTTCCATCCCTGGCCTCGCTCAGTGGGTTAAGGATCTGGCATTGCTGCAAGCTGCAGTAGATTGCAGATGTGGCTGAGATCCAGTGTTGCCATGGATGTGGCAGAGGCCTGCAGCTGCAGCTGCAGCTCTGATTTGACCCCTAGCCCAGGAACACCTGATCTTTAACCCACTGTGCCACAGCAGGAGCTCCTACATTTTTTTATTTATCAATTTTATCAATTATTATTTTTTATTTCTATTTTCAGAGTTTGCAAGAGTACAAAAATTCCCACATACTCTTTACCCTGCCTTTTCAAATGTTAACATTTTGTTGCATTTCCTTTATCATTTTCTCTGCATATATTTCTTCCTTTTTTTTTCTTTTTTTTTTTTTGTCTTTTTAGAGCCACACCTTCCCAGGCTAGGGGTTGAAACAGAGCTGCGTCTGCCGCCTATGCCTATACCTACGCCACAGCATCCCGGGATCCGAGCTGCATCTATGACCTACACCACAGCTCATGGCAACACTGGATCCTTAACCCATTGATCGAGGCCAGGAATCAGACCTGCATCCCCATGGATATTAGTCAAGATGCGTTACTGCTGAGCCACAATGGGAACTCCCTCTCGGAAATCTTATCCCAAATATTCCAGCAATTTCTTCTGTCCTGAACTCTGATCTCTGCCCAAACCCCTTTTTTAAGTTGTGGTTAAGAATTATCCTCAGATGGAGGGACCATCACAGGGCTCCCTTAGGAAGTTTCCTTTCTCTCAGCAATCACAGTCTCACACTGTCTTTTTTCTTCTGTCTGGAACTAGACCTCCTATATTCTGTCCAGTTTTATGGTTGTTTTTAGTGAGATGGCTATTCCCATACGTACTCTGTTATGGTCAGAAGTGGCATGTGTAAGGGTTTGTAATTTATATCAGTGTCATTATACTATGCATTTTATTAAGTTGCTTCCTGTTTCCACACAGCGCTGTCCTTCCAAGACCCGCTCGTGTTGCTGTGGGTGCACTGAGACCATTGCTTTTAACTGCGGCGCAGCGTCCAGGGTGGGTTTACTACCGTTGTCTTTTCCACTGTCCTAAAGACGGATATCTGGATTCCCTCCCACTTTTCCCCAAAACAAAAAAGCCATGAAAAATATGCTCTGAAATGTAGACCTAGGGCTGGGAGCACTGCCTTATAGTGTGTAGGCATTATTTGATTTTGCTAAATACTAGCAGATTATTTTCCAGAGTGGTTGGGTCAGCTTATACTTCATGAGCAGTGCACAAGAGGGTCGGTCTTCTCATACACTTGCAAATACTGGGTGCTATACAACAATATCTTTGAGTTTTCTTTTTCTTTCTTTCTTTTTTTTTCTTTTTTGCTTTTTGTGGCTGCACC
Organism: Phacochoerus africanus; assembly: GCF_016906955.1. NCBI lineage: Eukaryota > Metazoa > Chordata > Mammalia > Artiodactyla > Suidae > Phacochoerus > Phacochoerus africanus. The sequence continues at coordinate 242,540 of NC_062554.1, read as the reverse complement.
TGCAGCATATGGAAGTTCCCAGGCTAGGGGTTGAATCGGAGCTACAGCTGCTGGCCACAGCCACAGCCACAGCAACATGGGATCTGAGCCGCATCTGCGACCTACACCACAGCTCACGGCAACGCCGGATCCTTAACCCACTGAGCAGGGCCAGGTATCAAACCCGCATCCTCATGGTTCCTAGTCGGGTTCCTTGCCACTGAGCCACAACAGGAACTCCCGAGTGTTTCTTCTTTATGTCCCATTTAGCAATTCAAGTTTCCCCTTCTATGAATTGCTTCTTAATAATATATTTCCATTTTTCTTTGGGGGTCTTAATTGTACCAATTTGCAGGAAATCAGCATATATACTGGATAATAATCCTCTATGGGTTTTAGATGTGGTAAATATCTTTATAGTGTTTGCAATCTATTAACTTTGTCTATTGTAACTTGTATTGGACAGAAATCTTTATTTGCATGTAGACACATTTTTGGTTTTGAGTTTCAAAAGCCTTTTCCTTTCTCTAAGTAAGAAAAAAAAAATTTCTCAGAGTTACCTGGTGGCACAACAGGTTAACGATCTGGTGTTGTCACTGCTGTGGCTTGGGTCACTGCTGTGGGGTGGGTTCATTTCCTGGCCAGGGAACTTCCACATGCTGCAGGCATGGCCAAAAAGAAGATAAAGTTTTCTTACACATTTTCTATGGCTTTTTAGTTGTGATTTTCAAAATTATGTCTGTAATCTCTCTGGGATCTACTTATGTATGTAGTGTGAGATAAGGACCCAGTTTTATTTTTGTTCTTATAAAGAGTCAGTTTTGGAGTTCCCATTGTGGCTCAGCGAGTTACGAACCCGACTAGTATCCACGAAGATGCAGGTTCGATCCCTGGCCTTGCTCAGTGGGTTAAGAATCCAATGTTGCGGTGAGCTGTGGTGTAGGTTGAAGACACGGCTCAGATCCCGTGTTGCTGTGGTGTAGGCCGGTGGCTACAGCTCCGATTCGACCCCTAGCCTGGGAACCTCCGTATGCCACAGGAGTGGCCCTAGAAATGGCAAAAAGACCAAAGAAAAAAAAAAAGTTTGTCCTTTTCGATTTCAGTGTAGTATTCCATTATATGAATTTATTTATCCATTCTGTTAAAAGATTTTTGGATCATATCCAGTTTTGAGCAATTACAAAGATCACTGCTTCAGACATTCTTGTGCGAGCCTTCTGATATAGACACAAATGCTAATTTCTTTAGAGTGTATGTCGTGTCATATGAATGCTTAGTTTTAGTCGGCGCTGCCAAAGATTTACCCAAGTGATGGATCCAGTTTGCACTCCACACGCAATGCCTGAGAATTCTAGTCGTTCCACATCTTAACCGACACTGCGTATTGTCAGTTGCTTAAATTTTAGACATTCCTTCGATGGGTAATTCTACATTACAGCGGCTCTAATTGGCAGTTCTTTGATGACCTACTGATGTTAAACACCTTTTCATATGTTTATTGTCCATTTTGTTTTTCTCCTTTTCTCTTTAGTGAGATGTCTATTTAAGTCTTTTGTAGATTCCTAAATTGAGTTGTCTGTTGTTTCTTTTTAAACTGTTTGTAGGAATTCTTTATATATTCTGGATATAAGTTCTTATGTACTTGGACTATGTATCTTATTAGCTTGTCACCATTTATTTATTATTTTTAAGTAAACTTTGTATTTTAGAATAGCTTTAGATTTGCAGAATTATTGCAAGGGTAGAACAGAGAGTTCCCCTATATTCTACATCTAGTTTCCCCTATTATTATTATTATTTCTTAATTTAAGTGTGGCTTGATGACTTTATGTATTTTTTTCTTTTTTTCTTTTTGGCTGTCCAGGGGCACCTGGAATTCCCATAACGCCACTGTGGGGGGTGGGGTCGCACCTGCGTCCTGCTGCTGCAGAGGCGCTGCCAATCCCGTTTCGCCACAGCTGGAACTCCTAGTTTCCCCTAGTATTAACATCTTATCTTACTATGATACATTTGTCAAAATTAATGTGCCACTACAGATACATTACTTTTCACTAAACTCTGTGCTTTATTCACATGTCCTGTTTTTTTGTTTGTTTGTTTTTTGGTCTTTTGTCCTTTTAGGGCTGCACTTGCAGCATATGGAGGTTCCCAGGGTAGGGGTTGAATCAGAGCTGTAGCCCTCGGCCTACACCAGGGCCACAGCAATGGCAGATCCAACCCGCGTCTGCCGCCTGCACCACAGCTCAAGGCAACGCCCGATCTTCAACCGCTGAGCAAGGCCAGGGATCGAACCCGCAACCTCATGGTTCCTAGTCGGATTCGTTTCCACTGTGCCGTGACCGGAACTCCTAACGTCCTTTTTCTCTTCCAGGATCCCATCTAGGATGCTACGTGGCATTTACCATTCACATCTACTTAGATTCCTCTTGGTTCAGATATTTATTTTTAAAAACCTTGTGTGATTATGCAATTGTAGAATCACAGGAAGTTGCCAAGGGTGCAGGGAAGTCCTGGGTGCCCTTTGCCAGTTTCCTCACTGCGTCTTAGCGCAGTAGTCACACCAGGAACTGACAGTGGTACAGTGCGGGCTATGTTTGTATGTCACATTCTCAAAAGTGTCGCTTCACGTGGGTCATTGCTGCAATCAAGATACAGAGCTAGGGGTTCCTGCTGTGGTGCCGTGGGTTCGTGATCCTGCTCGTCTCTGTGGCCGCGCCCGCTCAATCCCTAGCCCAGTGCAGTGGGTTAGGCAGTGGTGCTTATGGATCCAGCGCTGGTGCAGCTGTGGCATAGGTGGGGCACTTCCATATGCTGAGGGCTGTGGCAGGAGAAGGAAAAAGATACGGGGTGTTGGACAACCACATCTCCCTGTGCTCCCTCCCTTTACAGTCACAGCGCTTCTCCCCTTGTCCACCACCGCCCGTCTCTCGCCCTTGCTGACCATTCGTTTGTTCTCCAGTTATACATTATCATGTGGCCATGACTGATTTTTGAATTGACTTGAGTTTTTAGAGCAGTTTTAGAATAACAGAAAAAGCGAGCAGCGACTGCAGAATTCCGCTATGTCCCTTCACCTCCCCCCCCCCCCCGTTTCCCCCATTCCTAAGGTCTTGCATCAGTGCGGTACCTTTGTTTTAAGTGATGAGCTGACACTGACATATTAGTAAGTGACAGCCATAGTTTACACTAGGGTTCACTCTGTGCTGCACATTCTGTGGGCCTTGACGAATGTATAATGACACACATCCACCCTTACGGTGTCACACAGAAGAGTTTCACTGCCTAAAATCCCCTGGGCTGCACCTATTCATCCCTTTCTCCTTCCCCTGAGCCTCTGGCAACCACTAACCTTTTCACTTTTTTAAATAGTTTTGACTTTTCTAGAATGTCATGTTGTTAAAATCGTATAGAACATAGTCTTTTCATGTTGGCTTCATTCATTTAACGATATACATTTAAGCTTCCTCTATGTCTTTTTGTGGTTTGACAGCTCATTTCTTTCTCTCTCTCTTTATTTTTCATAGCCGTCCTGTAGCATATGGAAGTTCCTGGGCCAGGGACTGAATCTGAGTTGCAACCTGTGATGCAGCTGCAGCAAAGCCAGATCCTTTAACCCACAGAGCTGGCTTGAGGAGCCAAGCCATGCCTCTGCAGCGACTCCACCTGCTGCTGTCAGATGCTTAACCCACTGCGCTACAGCAGGAACTCTAGCTCATTTCTTTCTATTGCTGAGCACTATTCCATTCTATGAATTTACTGTAGTTTGTTTTTCCATTCACCTACTGAAAAACATCTTGGTTGCTTTGAAGATTTGGCAATTATGAATAAAAGTATGATAAACATTCATATACAGATTTTTGTTTGTATGTAAGTTTTCAACTCATTTGGATAAATACCAAAGAGTGTGACTGCTGGATCATATGGAAAGAGTATGTTTAGTTTTATAAGAAGCTGCCAAAGTGTCTTTCAAAGTGCTCTACCATTCTGCATTTCCACTCAGTGAATGAGATTTCCTGTCACTCCACATTCTTGTCAGCATTTGGTGGTGTTAGTGTTTTGGATTTTAGCCACATGCAGTAATTGTGCAGTGGTATCTCACTGTTTTAATTTGCAGTTCCCTAATGACGTATCAGGTGGGGCATCTTTTCATCTACCTATCTGCCATCTGCAGACTGTCTTTGGTGAGGCGTCTGTTCAAATTACCAGACAGGTTGAGTTACCTGTGCTCTGGGTACCCTGCATGCAAAGCTGGTGCTGTTTGAAATATATGATCTTAGGACAGTCTAATAATGGAATTGCTGCTTTCCTATTTTACGGAAGGGAAAATTGAGGCCCTCGGTTATGTCAAAACTGGAAAGTTGTAGAGTCAAGATTCAACCCATGTCTGTCTGTCTTTGAGGGTCATGCTCCTACCGAACCAGATGGTACTGAAGCTCTACAGCTGACTAGAGTAATTCTTGCCAGCTAAAAGCTAAGTGTTTCTGGGTCAGCTCTCGATCAGATTGCGTTCCTAGAAAATGAAGTCTCCCAAATGAGCAGCTGCAGCCCTCCTTCCTGGGGAAAGGGGCAACCAGCTCAGGTCAGAGGCTTCTGGATACTGGGGCCAAAGGCGCCTCACATATACTCTGACTCCCCATCTCTCAATCTGCTCGTCGTGCTGCATCTGCACAGAAAAGGACTGTGCAAAGCAAGGAGTGTGTCTTTCCCACATCAGGAGTGGGCGGGTAAGAGGAAACTTTTCTGTTGTGAGTTAAAAGAATCATCGCCGTATGTGATTTCTCCTTTATCTTCATGGTTATGCTGAATGCTTTAGGCGACAAGAGAGTGTCCATCGGTCCCTAGCAGCTAAAAATCACCCAGGGAGTCCGCTGTTTCCAGAGATGGTGTGGTAGCCATGGACACCTTCTGCTGAAAACAGCTAGAAGCTGGACAAAATACACGAAACGCCTGTTTTCAGACTTTGCAATTAGGATCGCGATCCTTAAAAGAAAGAAAACAAATGGTGTAGGCCCTCTACTTTCCTTAGCGCTCTGTCTGAAGCCACCATCTGTACCAGAATGCAGCAAGGGGCTGAGCACAACGATCCTGTGGTCTTACTGAGTCATGGAGACAGAATCTGAAGTTCACGGAGGCCAAGGTGGACGGGGATAGCAAGGAGGGGTTTCTGAAGGGAGGAGACTGCACAGAAAAAGAGCCCCAAAATGCTTCACGGAGGCCCCCTGAGGCTTTGCTAAGTATTAGTGTGTTTATACATAGGGTGAAACTTCAAAAACCGGGCACATAGTTACCAGGAAGCTGTGAGCTGGACAGTTCCTAGAGTTCCCACCAGCCAGACAGCAGAGACTTTGTCGATCCCTTGGGACACCCATCGATCCCCAAAAAGCCATGCCTTAGTTTTACTGTAAAATGACCCTGTAAAGATCCTAACTTACACTTACCCTTAGAAAACTTATAAACAAAGCTTGAAAGTGTCAAGCCAAATCCCAAATAACTTATTGCCTACCAAGACAAAGCCCAACATTCATTAAACAAAGACAAGAAAACTCAGTCCACAACATAAAATTTCCGGTATCTAGCATCCAATAAAAAAAAATTATCAGACCTGGGGAGAAGAAGCAAAACGTGACACAAATTCCTAATATCATGGATGAGAGAAAGGATAGCCCTATAGATACTGCATTAAAAAGAGTAGTATTTATTTATTTTTTTGTCTTTTGTCTTTTTAGGGCCGCACCCGAGGCATATGGAGGTTCCCAGGCTAGGGGTCTAATTGGAGCTACAGCTGCCACCACAGCCACAGCAACGCAGGTTTCTGAGCCATGTCTGCGACCTACACCACAGCTCATGGCAACGCCGGATCCTTCACCCACTGAGAGAGGCCAGGGGTCGAACCTACAACCTCATGGTTCCTAGTTGGATTCGTTTCCTCTGTGACACAACTGGGAACTCCTATCTATCTTTCTTTTTCTTTCTTTCTTTCTTTCTTTCTTTCTTTCTTTCTTTCTTTCTTTCTTTCTTTCTTTCTTTCTTTTGTCCTTCCTTCCTTCCTTTCCTTTGTCTTTTTAGGGCCGCACCCGTGGCATGTGGAGGTTCCCAGGCTAGGGGTCAAACCACAGCTGTAGCCACTGGCCACACCACAGCCACAGCAACGCAGGATCCTTCACCCACTGAGAGAGGCCAGGGGTCGAACCTGTGACCTCATGGATGCTAGTCAGATTCGCTCCTGTTGAGCCACGATGGGAACTCCATGGTGCTTTTTCTTTTCATGTTCGCACACATATCCGCTGAGCACACACTGCTCTGTGTCTGTGGCGTAGAAACACGCGCCCGCCCTAGAGGAGCGCCACGGCTAAGTTTCCAGTGATGTAAGTCACATTCTTGGGAGTTCCCATTGTGGCTCAGCAGGTTAAGAACCTGACATGGGGTTGTGGCCTTGCTCAGTGGGTTAAGGACCCGGCGTTGCCACAAGATGTGGCTTGGAGCTGTGGCTGGGGCATAGGTGTGCAGTTGCAGCTCTGATTTGACCCCTAGCCCAGGAACTTCCATATACCACAGGTGTGGCATCAAAAGAAAAGCTAAAAATAAAATAAAATGTAAAAAATATGTCACATTCTCTTCAAGTAAGTCGAGTGTGTTCACCATGGTGCCAGCTAAACTCCTAAAGGATCCTGGAGCCAAGCTCTTTGTGTGGAGAAAGGAACTCTGGCCCCCTACACAGAGTCTCGTACCCTGGGAGCTCTCGTTTCTTTGAAGCATGAGACGCAGGCCCCCACGCAGCCGTCGGTCTGCACAGCTTGCTGACTCCAGTTCCCAACACTATAGCTTTAAAGCCATGTTCCCCCAGCCCTCTTTCTCCCTTTCAGTTTCAGGGAGAGGAGGGGAACGTTTTTGGAGCACCTTCTATGTCTCCAGTGCTTTTACATACAATGTGCTATGTGCTGTAACTGTCACAGTTCCGTGATGTACAAGCCAATTTTGGAATCTCAAATAGCTATGCAGTGTGCAGAGAGAACCGGCGTTGGAATCAAGAAGTCGAGGTTTCAGTTGTGGCTCAGTCACCAACAAGTCCTTACTTCATTTATTCTCCAAAACATCTATTGAATGCCTTAGTAGACAGTCAAACTCTGTGAGAGGAGGTAAGGATACAAAAGTGAATAAAACAGGAGTTCCTGCTGTGGCTCAGCGGAAATGAATCTGACTAGCATCCATGAAGATGCAGGTTGGATCCCTGACCTTGATCAGTGGGTTAAGGATCTGGCGTTGCCGTGAGCTGTAGTGTAGGTTGCAGATGCAGCTCGGATCTGGTGTGGCTGTGGCTGTGGCATAGGCTGGCAGCTACAGTTCTGATTCGACCCCTCGGCTGGGAACTTCCATATGCCGTGGGTGCAGCCCTAAAAAGATACACACAAAAAGTGAATGAAACATAATCCTTATCTTCAAGGCCATTACCTTGACAGACGGAATAGGGAGACAGAATCCCTAACACACTGTGTTAGTACGATGATAGATTCATCTACAGGTTTTGTCATGAAAACCTTATGACCTTTCACAATTTAAGTAGCCTCTCTGAGCCCAGGAGTCTTCATTTGTAAATTAAGTATAATTATACCTCATTTCCAGGCACAGTGGCTGGCACATAAGAAATTAATATTACAAAGCCTACTATTCCAAAGAAAATCTTTTTCTGCCTCCTTTTGTCCTTTTGGTAAATTAAAAACTGTAAGTGATCTTGTAACAAATTGTATTTGAAGGCTTAAATTCAAAGTAAATATATTTACATAACTTCTTTACAATAATCGGTATGACAGGAAATTACCCCAAATCTCACCATCCTAGAAAATCAATTACTTTCATTTGCCAGCCTTATTCCCAGTTTTTGTCTATGTTACAAACCTGTATCCATATATAAATATTTTAATGTCGTTACAAGGTATACAGTAGTTGTAATTTTTGGTGGCTGTGAAAAATGTATTTGATTGGATTCCTGAAGTTTGCTTAATCATTCTGTATTGTTCTACATTTTCTTTGAGAGGCAGAGTGATTCAGTGGAGAGAATGAAAACTTTGACAAGAGAAACATCCTGGGTTTGAAATACTAGGCGAACCAGTGACAGTGCTGGATTCTTAACCCACTGTGCCAGGAAATTCCACATGCCATGGACATGGCCACAAAACAAAAACAAAACAATCAAAGGGAAACTGGGGAGGGGGGAGACCACCTTCTTCTTTCTTTCCCTTTTCCTTCCTCCCTTCCTTCCTTCCTTCCTTCCTTCCTTCCTTCCTTCCTTCCTTCCTTCCTTTCTTTCTTTCTTTTCTTTCTTTCTTTCTTTCTTTCTTTCTTTCTTTCTTTCTTTCTTTCTATCTCTCTTTAGGGCCACACCCACGGCATATGGAAGTTCCCAGGCCAGGGAATGAATTGGAGCTGCAGCTGCTGCCAGTCTACACCACAACCACAGCTACAGTGAATCTGAGCCTCATCTGCAACCTACACCACAGCTCACGGCAACACCAGATCATTAACCCAGTGAGCGAGATCAGGGATCGAACCCGCATCCTTCCTCATGGATGGTAGTCAGGTTGGTTACTGCCGAGCCACAGTAGGAACTCCTTCCTCGTTCTGGAGTAGACTTCAAACTTCCATCATCAGCTTCTCCTCCATGTCAGGCAGGGGAGTTTTCTAGTCTTCCATATGGTTAAATTAGGAATGACATAGCACAATGGAAATGAGCAAAAAGGTGGTTAATATACTAAAATATGGTAACATCATCTCAAGTTTCAGCATAATGTCACTTTTCCCTATGTTTTTGTCTTTAGTATGTGCAGAGAAGCATGTCCTAGGAATCATTAACTTACTAACCTCACTGGACAGGATGTGAGTCTCATTCCACCATTGTTTTATTATCTTGGGGCATGTCTCATGCTTTGTTGCAGGGTTTTGTTGCTAAGCAAGCCTGCTCAGTTTCGTTGTTGAGCAAGTCTGCTTTCTTGAGTGATCATTAATTTACAGAGGTCTCCCATACTTTTTTTCTGCTTATACTCCTCTAGTGGGATTAGCTATTAAATCACCTACTTTGGCCCTTTACTGTCTATGTAAATTTGATTATAAATATGTGATAAGAAGTCCCGTTGTGGCACAGCGGAAATGAATCTGACTAGCATCCCCGAGGACGCAGGTTCTATCCCTGGCCTCACTCAGTGGGTTAAGGATTCAGTGTTGCCGTGAGCTGTGGTGTAGGTCGCAGAGGAGGCTTGGATCTGGCGTTGCTGTGGCTGCGGTGTAGGCTGGCAGCTATAGCTCTGATTAGACCCCTAGCCTGGGAACCTCCATATGCGGCCCTAAAAAGCAAAAAAAAAAAAAAAGTGATAAAACCTGTCACACATAAAGCTCATTTAAACATTTGTGTCATTTCCTCAGAATAAAGTCTCATAAATGGGATTACTTGGGTCAAAGATTATACACATTTTTACAGGCATTTAGAAACATTTCAAATTGCTTTTCAAAAGTCTTCCAGCCTCACGCATTGCATCAGCATTACCTTATGGTCACCACTGACACTTTTCTATGTGAAATATTTGCAACTTATTGCTTTAATTTTCTTCCTGTGAAGTTTGAACATTTTTTCTTTCGTTATGTCAAGTATGGTCACTAAGAGCGACAGCTCAGGGCCACGTGGTCTGCGGACGGCACAAGCCGACTACATTTCCCAAGGTGCTCCGCGGGCGCGCCGACAGGAAGTGGCCGGAGCATCTCCCGCCTCCACGCCGAGGAGACGAGGTTCTATCCGGGGCCTTGGCGCTTCTCTTTCCTTTCGCGCCGGTTGCCGCTGCGGAGCGCGGCAGGTCCATGTGCGCAGTGAGCGCCGCTATTCCTGGCCCAGTAGCACACGAGCCCCGGGCGTGACCGCGTCCGCGCTGCGATGGACCCCAACACCATTATCGAGGCCCTGCGGGGCACCATGGACCCAGCCCTGCGCGAGGCCGCGGAGCGCCAGCTCAATGAAGTAAGGACGCCGGGCGGGCGGGCGGGCGGTGGCGGCGGGCGGACTGTGGCAGGCCGAGCCCTCCGGGCCTGGCCAGCGGCGCGGACGGCGGCGCGAGGGGCCCAGCTGGAGGGGTGGGGCGGGGACCTGACGGCGAGCGCCGCGCCGGGCCCTCGGGCTGCTGCTGCGGCGGCGGCGGCGGCGGCCGAGGCAGCCTTCGCGTCGGATCCCGAGCTGGGCCTGTGGCTACGGTCGTGCATGAGCAGCCGGCTGGGGCGCGGCGGGCGTCACGGGCCGGACACATGGCCGGCTCGGGTGGCCGGCCGCCCTCGGGCTCATTCCCAGCTCGTTCGTCGCGCCCAGAAGGGGGCGAAAGTCCCCGGGAGGTTTTTGAGACGTTTCCGGGAGCGGTGTCGCTGGCGCCGCGTTTGGAGGGGCTCCTGGGGATGCGGGGCTGGTCCGCCGGGGGCTGCGCCTGTCAGCGTGTCACCTCCCTGGGCTGGTGCGTGACCCGCACAACTTTCTCCTCTCGTGCCGCGGCCGGCCCCCACGTCTGGGCAGGGGGAGCACCCGCAGGAGTCTCGGCTCCTCGCCCTCCTGGTCCAGCAGAGCCCCCGGCGGCGAGGCGGTGGGTGTCTGGTGAGGTGCACCCTTCCAGGTGGAGCTGCACCGCTGATTTCTTGACTGACCTTGGGCGAGTCGCCTAGGCTTTTCGTGCGGAGTTTTTCCCATTCATACGGTGAGTCCACAGAGTTGCTGTGACGGTCCAGCGAGACCGCGTAAGACTCGGTGCCTCGCAGCGTGCGCGAGCTCCGTACACTGAGGGTTGGTTTCTTTTTTCCCCACATTTTCTGGGGAGACTACCCTTTGGAAGATAGCCTTCTTATGTGGGTATTTTATTGTACTCTCTTCAGTTTTATTCTCTGTTTCTAGATTTTTTTCAACTTATATTTTAGTGGGTATTTTGAAGGCTTCTTAAAAGGATCGCTGTCACTCCTATGAATTTGCCCAGCTGTAGTGACTTTTAGTGTACTTTTTTTTTAAACGTAAAGAGAAGTCCCTCATTAAAATAGGGTAAGTTCAGCTATTTTATGCTCGTCTTAGCTGGTAGGTAAGTAATTTAAAAATATTAAATTGACTTCCAGGAGTATTTGCAATTGAACGTCTTCAAAGTACAGTGCTGTTTTAGAGATCCCTGGCCTCAACTTTTATTTTAAGAAGACCACCCATAGAATTTAGACAGACTAAGTGTAAAATTATTTTAAAATAAAAAGTTAAGTCTATTTCATATGTAAATAGGACCACCAGTAGGTCTGGCCATGAGTGATGCTCAAATTCAGGGCAGCTTGGGAAGACTTTAGATTTCTTTTGGATATAAAATAGTGACTTGAAAGAAGTTCCCACTTTGAACTAAACTATGGAAGGAGTTATGGAGTGCTTTTTATTTTGACTTATGATGGACACAGGTTAAGAGGAACATAAACATGGTATTGTTTATGATGTACTATAAGCCAAGACACAGTAAAAAGTTTAGCCATAGTGACTTAGACCATGACTTTGCCCTAAAGCACATTATTTTAACTAAACATACTTGCGTCTAGTTATTAATTTTAAAAATTATTATTTGAAAGAATTGGTTCCCTTGTAGAAGAATTAGATACGTAATACTTCCTGCAAATTTGAAATCCATTTATTCCTCAAGAAGGTGTTGAATGTCCATTTGTGTGTACTGACATGTTGTAATGGAGACCTGGGGTATTTCACAAGTTTTTGGAAGGTAAACAAATAATCAAAATAGTATCGAAAGCATTTTTTATTTGACTGTTAAATTGCTGTTAGGGTTTTGAAATGCTCGTAGTGAACACTGCTTATTTTTCTGTCAGAATTTGATATCTGGTATGTATATCTGCGATTGTTAGATATTTACATTTTGCAAATTTCTTTCAGTTGTTACACGTAGACTTTTTAGTAATTTTTTTGGCACTAATTTTTTCTTAAAAATTACAGTTGATTTACACTGATTTCGTTTTAATGAAGTGCTTCCTTTCTTTTTTTTTTTTGTGTGTGTGTTTTTAGTGCTGCACCTGTGGCATATGAAGGTTCCCAGGCTACATGTCTAATCTGAGCTGTTGGTGCCAGCCTACACCAGAGCCACAGCAACGCCAGATCCGAGCTGCATCTGTGAGCTACACCACAGTTCATGGCAACGCTGGATCCTCAGCCCACTGAGTGAGGCCAGGGATCGAACCTGCAACTTCATGGTTCCCAGTTGGATTCTTTCTGCTGCGCCACTACGAGAACTCCCATTTGGAAACTTTTTGCTTTGACTTTCTTGTGGCAGAACCTTGATTTAGGAAATAAATCCCAGATGAATCTTGAAGAAGTTTGACTGTCATAAGAATGAGGAAGTAGCATTTTATTTCTGGCTAGCTCCTCTTTGGATAAGATCGGGTGAGCCAGTCATTCCGTGATGTCTTATTCAACTGAAGCTACACTTAGGTTCATTTAGTTAAAAGAAAAACATCATTGGCATTTGAATGGGTTTCTTCAGTTAAGCGAAGTAATCGCTAACTATAAAGATTGTAAATGTTATCAAAGTATTGGAGTGAGATAGTTTAAAAACAAAACTCAGAGTGCCCCTGTCTCAGAACAGTTGCATTTAACTGTTCTATCTGCTTGGAAACCCTTTTTACCCAGTTACTTCTCAGACTTGTTCTCTGTCCTCCCTCCTCTGTCACTGCTCAGCTGTGTCGCCTGACCACCCCATGCCGTGTCTCACTTCACTTATTTTTCTCTTTATCACTGATTTAGCATATGTATTTTACTTATTGTTTTCCTCAGTATATTTTTTGAGTTTCATGAGGTAAGGGATTTTTGTCTTTCCTTACTGTAGTTCTTTGGTTGTCAGTGGTAGGCTTTATTGACTTCATGTTACAATAGATAACACTATAGACTGTAGATTTCGTGTGTGTGTGTGTGTATGTGTGTGTTTTCTAGGGCCAAACCTATGGCATGTGGAGGTTCCCAGGCTAGGGGTCGAATTGGGGCTGTAGCTGCCGGCCTACACCACAGCCACAGCAACACCAGATCCAAGCCGCACCTGTGACCTACACCACAGCTCACGGCAATGCCAGATCCTTAACCCACTGAGCAGGGCCAGGGATCGAACCCACAACCTTAATGGTTCCTAGTCAGATTCATTTCCACTGTGCCACAATGGGAACTCCTAGAAGTATAATTTAAAAATTTTGTTTAGTTAGTCTAAAACATACACATTTGGTGTTCATTCAACATTGTTTCTTATGTTCCAGAGACTATTTGCTCTTAGATACAAAGACTGTCCTTTCCTACCGGTACACACACGTATCACACGTATAAACAAACACACACTCAGAAATGCTTGTTTCTTCATGTGTAAGAAAAAGGAAATAGCTCTGAAGGGTTTTGGCAGATTATTATTATAACAGACAACAATAACTCCACTTTCTTCTTCCTTCTCCATCTGCCAGTGTTCTTTAGTGGAAACCTTTTCACATGCAGACTTCTGCTTACGCAGTCTTACGTTAATCTCTTGTCACCTAAAACTAAAATTTTTCCTAACTGGGGAGTTCTAGCATCCATGAAGATGCAGGTTTGATCCCTGGCCCTGTTCAATGGGTTAAGGATCTGGTGTTTCCCTGACCTGTAGTGTAGGTTCCAGAGGCAGCTCGGATCTGGCCTGGCTATGGCTGTGGCATAGACCAAGCAGCTGTAGTTCCAGTTTGACCCCTAGCCTGGGATCTTCCATATGCCGTGGGTGCGGCCTTAAAAAGAAAAAAAAATTTTTTTTCCTAACCATAAATCTCATTTAAAACTCTTTTAAATCCTCAGTTCCTTGGAGTTTCCCCCTGGTAGTGCAGCAGTAACGAACCTGAGTAGTATCCATGAGGACATGGGTTTGAGCCCTGGCCTTTCTCAGTGGGTAAGGATCCAGCATGTGGTGTCCTATGGTAGAGGTCACAGACGCAGCTTGGATCCCGCATTGCTGTGGCTGTGGAGTAGGCCAGCAGCTGCAGCTCTGATTCTACCCTTAGCCTGGGAACTTCCATGTGCTACAGGTTGGGCCCTAAAGATCAAAAAAAAAAAGAAAAAAATCCTCCGTTCCTAAGCTTAATGTGCTATAATGTGGTTATATAGTCAGAAATGCTACTTTTTTTTACATGCTTTAACTGAAAAAAAGAGAGGACTTAGCTTTGATAAGTTTCTCGGTATTTTCTGTTTATCTTTAAAATTCATGAACTATCAAAGTCACGTCTGGTATCTTCACAGGTGGTTACTGTTATGATTATATTTCTTTATAAATGGTTAATTAATTTTTTCTTTTTAGGGCCGTACATGCGGCATATGGAAGTTCCCAGGCTAGGGGTAGAATCGGAGCTGCAGCTGCTGGCTTACACCACAGCCACAGCAATGCTGGATCCGAGCTTCGTCTGCGACCTAGACCATAGCTCATGGTATCACTGGATCCTTAACCCACTGAGCAAGGCTAGGGATCGAGCCTGCATCCTCATGGATACTAGTTGTGTTTGTTACTGATGAGCCACAACAGGAACTCCCATATAAATGGTTAAATTTTTTTTTTGTCTTTTTGTTGTTGTTGTTGTTGTTGCTATTTCTTGGGCCGCTCCCGCGGCATATGGAGGTTCCCAGGCTAGGGGTTGAATCGGAGCTGTAGCCCCCGGCCTACGCCAGAGCCACAGCAACGCGGGATCCGAGCCGCGTCTGCAACCTACACCACAGCTCACGGCAACGCCGGATCGTTAACCCACTGAGCAAGGGCAAGGACCGAACCCGCAACCTCATGGTTCCTAGTCGAATTCATTAACCACTGCGCCACAACGGGAACTCCTCCTTTTTTTTTTTTTTTTTTTTATAAATGGTTAATTTAACTTTTATTATTTGTTGTTAGGCCATGGCATGTGGAAGTTGCTGGGCCAGGGATCAAACCCACACCACAGCAGTGACAATACTGGATCCTTCACTGCTGGGCCACCAGGGAACTCTCAATTTGATTTATATTATTAAAGTCTTAGACCTGGAAAAGTGCAAAATGATGACATGTGGGACAGTTTGGCATATCTAGAAATTCAGCAAATATTTATGAGAATATGGTATATAATTTGGAAGATAGGATAGTTTGTAGTGTGAGCGGGTAACATTCCTGAATTAGGAGTATCATGGATACGTTATTCATGTATTCATGTTGTAATGTATTACCACAGTATTGCTTTATTATAAGTGGTTGTGAATTTGGGAGAGGGAGAGTCCCTGGATTCTTGGACTGTTAGGAAGTTATTCAGTAACACAGAATGTTAAAAATATGAAAGAAAGATAACATCATAGTAATATTGGTAAGAAAACAATTTTTTTCTCAGAAATAGTAGATGCATGTATTATTTTACTTATTGTTTCTGTCAGGGGCACATTAACAAGTTTGATTTAAAATGAGTTCTTTCGCAGATACTGACTCACAGACTTTGAAAAACTTATGGTTTCCAAAGGAGACAGTTCAGGGGGATGGGGGAATGCGCTGGGGTTGTGGGATGGAAATCCTATAAAATTGGATTGTGATGATCATTGTACAACTATAAACATAATAAATTCATTGAGTAATAAAGATTTTTTTTTAAATTGAGTTCTTTCGGTCACTGAGTAATTTATAATTAAGAAGTTTTTAAAAATCCTTTAGTTGAAAAGCACTTCAGTATTACCACTATTTAATGAAAGACAGGAGGACACAGTGAGGAGCCTCAGCCTGGTCCTGATGCTGCCACTGCGATGACTTACCCTTGCTATGCCTCCTATTTCACACAGGTGAAGGAGGTATAGTATTTGCTTTGTCAACTTCTTTACTAAAACAAAATGTAAAAATCCTTTGGCTCTTGAAATTATCTGGCTGTATTCATTTTATGTAAACTGATGCCATGTGCCATTAAGCTCCTCTCTTAAGAATGATGTAAAGTGCAGTAACTAGGTCTATTTGGTTACATTCCATTGGCAAGAAATAATAAAAATTACCTCTTAGAGAGTATGCTTTGAAAGATAGATTATTAGGTGATTACATTGGAGAACATGGGTCTCGAAGGGAAACTGAGATTGGAGAAAGCATAACTTAAGTTTTAAGTCTGGTTTGAGCAGGTGTAAACACCAAGGCAAAAACATTTAGCAGGAGATTGGGAATGTGGAAGTGAAGTTTAGGAGAGAAAGCAATGGAAAAGTGATTTTTTTTCTTCTGCAGGTGAATTGAGAGGAAGGGAGTGTGATCCAGAGCTGTGGGGTGGACTGGAGGGCTGCTCTTTGGGCCATGCCAATTTTTTGGACTTTGCTAAACAAAGGGAAAAGGAGACTGGAGAATTGCATAGAAAAATAGGAGGAAGCCAAGAGAAGGATTTCAAGTAAGAAGGTTGGTTGTAGGTAATTCAGTTTCCCTTTTTCCTTAAATAAGTTTCATAAATTTTCTGCCAGGGAACATGAATTCCTTTTGTAATAAGTAAAAAGCTATTAGAAGAAGAAAGGATTATTGACATTTTTAAATGAGAGAGGTGAAAGCAAAATGAAGACTTTGTGGTGGGGGAAGCTTTTAAAATGTTGGTAACCTTGGAGAAGATTTCTGATTACAGGATTAGTGGGTGAAATGTTCCCAAGGAGAGAGGAACGAATAGGTTGCAGGTTAAAGGATAGTTGGGTCGGTGGAAATTTGCTTGGTCGAAACATGTCTTTCAGTTATTTTTTCCCTTTGTAGTTATGCTTGTTTGGGGGAGTAGGAGAAAGCTGCCTCTGGAGTTGAAGTTTTTCAGGCCGGTGTTACCTGTTGTAATAATAGTTTTCTACCCAAGATGTTTTTATTTATTTATTTTTGAGAAGAGATATACCAATAAGTTAACAGTAATACATTATTGTAGGTGGTTATAATAATTATAAGTAATCTCTGTTGTCTTGTGTGTTCCTGAATACATTCTATGTACTCTTCAATGAATGAGTCTTACTTTTATAGTTGGAAATGGATCTATGTGTAAACAGATATTCTCATCTTCACTGGTTCTTACACTCCTTCTCTGAACTGATTCAGATCCTATTCAATTATTCCAAAAACCAAATCACTGGGAATTGGAGTCTATATATACATATACACGAGATTGTTTTAAATTGTTGGTCTCTTAATTGCAAGTGCATCCCCAGTATCCTTCATTTGTACCCTCCTCATGATTTCTGGCTTTGGTGGCATATTTGTGCATTGATAATTTCATATTTTTACTGTATATATGCTTTTACTGGTGAGCCTTGTCATTTGTGGTATTTTAGTTGTGGTTTCTAGTTGTGGCCTTTTCTTTTCTGCCTAGAGAAGTTCCTTTAGTATTTGTTGTAAAGCTGGTTTAGTGTTGCTGAATTCTCTTTTGCTTATCTGTAAAGCTTTTGGTTTCTCCTTCAAATCTGAGTGAGAGCCTTGCTGGGTAAAGTAATCTTGGTTGGAGGTTTTTTCTGGCCTGCAGTTTCTGCTGAAAAATCTGCTGATAACCCTATCAGGGTTCCCTGGTATGTTATTTGTTTCTTTCTCTAGCTGCTTTCAGTATTTTCTCTTTGTCTTTAATTTTGGTCAGTTTGATTAATATGTGTCTCACAGTGTTCCTCCTTGGGTTTATTTTATATGCTACTCCTTGTGCTTCCTGGATTTGAGTGAGTGGTTCCTTTCCCATGTGAGGGAAGTTTTCAGCTATTATCTCTTAGAATATTTTTTCTGTCCCTTTCTCTCTTCTTCTGGCACCCCTATGATATGGATATTGGTGTGCTTACCATTGTCCCAGAGTTATCTGAGACTGTCTTCATTTCTTTTCGATCTTTATTCTCTTTTCCGATCTGCATCAGTGATTTCCACTAGTCTGTCCACCGCCTCGCTTCTTTGTTCTTCTGGCTCCTGTATTCTGCTGTTAGTTGCTTCTAATGAATTTATTATTTCAGTTAGTTGTATTTTGCATCTCTGCTTGCTTAAGTTTTAAATCTTGTATTTCTTTGCTCACTGTTTGCTGTAAATTATCCAATCTTTGCCTCCAGTTTATTTCCAGTGTCTTGCATCATCTTCAGCATCATCAGTCTAAAAGTCTTTTTCCCGGAGGCTGATAATCTCCAGATCAGTTAGCTGTTTTTTTGGAGCTTTTTCTTGCTCCCTGAAATGTTTTATAGTCATCTATCTTAGAATTACATCCTTCATACTGCTTTAAGACCTTGTTTTCTTACAGCATAGATCTGACCATGTAAAAACTTTCCAAAAAAGTGCATACTTAATAATTTGATGTTGGTCACAATTTACCTATACATTTTTGTCTTTCACTCTTCTCTTTCTTCTAGTAATTGCTTCCTCCCCCCCCCCAGTAATCTCTTTAACATAATTCATACCCCACCCCCCTTTTGTTTTGCCATACCTGTGGCATGTGGAAGTTCCCAGGGACAGGGATCAAATCAATTACATGCCAGATCCTTAACCCTCTGAGCCACCAGGGAATTCCCATACTTTAATTTTTTGTTGTTGTTGTTGTTGTTATTGCTATTTCTTGGGCCGCTCCCGCGGCATATGGAGGTTCCCAGGCTAGGGGTTGAATCGGAGCTGTAGCCCCCGGCCTACGCCAGAGCCACAGCAACGCGGGATCCAAGCCGCGTCTGCAACCTACACCACAGCTCACGGCAACACCGGATCTTTAACCCACTGAGCAAGGGCAGGGACCGAACCGCAACCTCATGGTTCCTAGTCGGATTCGTTAACCACTGCGCCACGACGGGAACTCCCATACTTTAACTTTTAAAAATCGTTCTTCCCCATCTCTGTGGGTTTAAATCCTTTAGGATCTAACTGAAAAATTTATCCGTCAGTGTAATTGGAATGAATCTCCCTACCTACTTTATAGTGGTGATCTTTTTATCTCTGTAGTATCTTGCAACAGTCTTGCATGTTGTAAGTACTAGTAAGCGGAATAGAGTTAAAGGAGGTGGAGTTGGAGCTGTTGAAGAATTTTGATGAGGTGGGCTAAGGATAAATGTTGAATTATCTGGGTTGATGGCAAATGGTGAGAAGGTAAGACGTCTGGAAAGAGTTTTATGCTGTGGTGAGCAGCTTTTTAAACCTAAGTAGTAACAGTTTTAGCTCTTCATAAGTGTTGCTTCTCTCCTAGTTCTCCGACTGGTGGAAGCCAGGAAATTGAAGAGGGGTCTATAATTAGTGTCAGCATCCGAAAGTTACATTTATACTTCGACTCATATAAAAGGATTATTTTAGACCCTTCTGAAGCCTAATCATTGTTTGCCAAACTGTTAAGAATAATACCATAATTATTCAAAATTTTAAAGGGTCTTTGTAGTGAAGATTGATGGTGGTATTTTTACTTAAGTTTACTTTTTGTATTATAAAATATAAATGATAAAGAAAGTGTTAACATGTTATAGAAATTCTTCTAAATATGTGATAGTTTACTATAACCAAGAATGCCAGGAAGTTGTTAGAGATCACCCAGTGTTCAGAAGTGTTTTTTCCTAACTTGCACAGTTACTGTCTATCTTTATTTGATCTGTGGTTTTTTCCTCCCAATAAGATGCCTCTTTCCAGCTTAGAGTTAATCCCCATCCCAGCCCCAAGTGATTACAAACCTACTTTCTCTCTCCCTTTTCTTCAGAACCTGATGTCTGATATTTCGTACTCATTTAAGGCCATCTGCTACCTTTTTTGGGAGAATGCAAGGCTTTCTGCAGGAGAGATTTCAGCTGGGAGGGCTGGTAGATACACGTCCCAGGTTGAGATTGATTGTGCTGTGTGTGCTGACAGAAATGAAATATCTTTTCTTTCTTATCCTAAGATAGTCCAGTTATCTCGAAGTAATACTTTTTTTTTTTTTTGGTGAGTTGCACTTTTGGATTTATGCTGGTGTTTTTGAAGGCATTAAAAGGGCCTTAAAATAATAGGGTAATAAAATGATAAGTGGTTATTTTCTTTTTCTTTCTTTTTTTTTAACTTCTTTTTTGGCTGCTCTGCAGCATATGGGGTTCCAAGGCGAGAGATCAGATCTGAGCTACAGCTTCAGCCTAAGGTGGATACATGGCATCCTTTAACCCACTGTGCTGGGGTGGGGATTGAACCTGTGTCTTGGTGTTGCAGGGATGCTGCTGATCCTGTTGTGCTACACCACAATGGGAACTCCATTAAGTGCTTGTTTTCAGTGTATTCATTTGTTTTTGTCTTTTTAGGGCCACACCCACAGCATATAGCTGTTCCCAGGCTAGGGGTCTGATAGGAGCTACAGCTGCTGGCCTATGCCATAGCCACAGCAATGCCAGATCCAAGCCACGTCTGTGACCTACACCACAGTTCACTGCCATGCTGGTCCTTAACCCACTGAGTGAGGCCAGGGATTGAACCTGCGTCCTCATAAATACTAGTCAGATTCATTTTGCTGAGCCACAATGGGAACTCCTAATTTTTTTGTCTTAAAGTGACTCCTAAACATAAATCAACAACTTCATTTGGGGTTCCAATCCTAGCAAGTGGTCTTTTTCAACTCACAAGGGAAAACTGCAGAAATGGGACCTCAAGGGAGCTGTGTGTGTGTGTGTGTGTGTGTGTGTGTGTTTGTGTGTGTGTAACCACAGGCTATATTTTATAAGTGATTTAAGGAAGTAAAGAGTAATTTGGCAAAATCTGTTTGTGCTCTCTTGATCACATACTTTCTGAGAAAGTGCATCCATACTTTCTATGTGTGTGGATATGTAACAACATTTGTTATGTCTTAGTACCTATTAAAATATTTTCCATATTTATTCCTTAGAGCTATACTGAAAAGTAGATTTTGGTATACTAACTTTGTAATTAAGAGTTAGATTTGCTGGAGTTATGTTGTGGCTCAGTAGGTTATGAACCCAACTAGTATCCATGAGGATTCAGGTTCGATCCCTGGCCTGGCTTAGGGGTTAAGGATCTGGTGTTGCTGTGCTGTGAGCTGTGGTGTAGGTCAAAGATTTGGCTCGCATCCTGCATTGCTGTAGCTGTGATGTAGACTAGCAGCTACAGCTCCAATTTGACCCCTAGCCTGGGAAACTCCATATGCTGCAGGTGAAGCCCTTAAAAAAAAAAAAAAAAGGAGAGAGAGTGTTAGATTTGCTGAATCAACTTGCTCAAGAGTAAAAAATGTAGGAGGTGGATCACTTTTTTTTTTTTTTTTTGCTCCTTTGGGGCCACCCCCGTGGCATATGGAGATTCCCAGGCTAGGGGTCCAATTGGAGCTGCAGTTGCTGGCCTACACCACAGCCACAGCAATGCCAGATCTGAGCCACAGCTGCAACCTACACCACAGCTCCCAGCAATGCTGGATCCTTAATCGGCTGAGCAGGATTAGGGATCGAACCTGAAACCTCATGCTTCCTGGTTAGATCCGTTTCTGCTGCGCCCTGATGGGAACTCCGGAAGTGAATCACTTGTTTATAACTAGTACTATCAGATTCTAGCAGTTCATTCCAGGAGTTCACAATTTGATGTCAGAGATAACATGTATACGCTGTAATATTTATGGCCTAAAAAGTGCCATATACTGGCCTTTGTGGGCTAAAAATATAAATATGCTTTTTTGCTCTCACTGCCCCTAGGTGATCACAGCTACTTCCAAGGCATCTTTTTTGTTGTTGTTGATTCATTAAGTTATTCTTTTAATAAATTTGATGAATATTTTATTTTTTGTCTTTTTGCCTTTTGAGGGCCGCTCCCTCGGCATATGGAGGCTCCCAGGCTAGCGGTCTAATCGGAGCTGTAGCCATCGGCGGACACCAGAGCTACAGCAACGAGGGATCCAAGCCGAGTCTGTGACCTACACCACAGCTCACGGCAATGCCGGATCCTTAACTCACTAAGCAAGGCCAGGAATCTAACCCATAACCTCATGGTTCCTAGTCGGATTCGTTAACTACTGAGTCACGACGGGAACTCCCTGTTGAATATTTTAAATACCAAACATATCTGGGTATACAAACTGGGTATACAAACAGTGAATTCCCTACTCTCAGTGGAACTTGAGTAACAGGAGAGGCAGACATAAAGCCAGTCTACAAATACGATAATTACCAGTGTGCAATAAATGTTATGAAGGAAAGAAACCTTGGAGCTTATGAGAGTAATAGTAATCCTTAGCCAGCGTGGTTGGTGAGGAAATGCTTCTCTAAGGAAATGTTTAAGCTGAGACTTAAACGCTGTGAACCTGTGGACCAGTGGTTGCTCTGGTGGAGCATCGGAGAGAAGAGTGCTGCAGGTAGAAAGGCACAGCGTGTACGAACACTGAAATCGGCAACATGTTTATTGTAGAAAGAACCTAAAAAAGGCTCCTGAGGTGGGGCAGTGGAGGGGATGAGAGGTTTCTTTAACTGAAGCTGAAGAAATAGGCAGGGGCATGATCATACAGGGTCTTTTAGCTGTTAGAAAATAGAGCAGAAACTTGTTAAAAGGTTTGCTTAAAGGGGATTCGTTTGCAGTTTTAAAGATCATGGGCTGCTAAATGGAGAATGGTGGGGGTGGCACATGGTTGCATGAAGGGAAATAGACTAGGTTGGTGTTCCTGGGAACGGAGAAAGCAGATGTGTTAACTTTATCAGCATTTTGGAGATAGAATTGACAAGGTCTGGTCTTGAATTGAGGTGGAGGA
This sequence comes from Phacochoerus africanus, assembly GCF_016906955.1. Taxonomy (NCBI): domain Eukaryota; kingdom Metazoa; phylum Chordata; class Mammalia; order Artiodactyla; family Suidae; genus Phacochoerus; species Phacochoerus africanus. The sequence continues at coordinate 219,878 of NC_062554.1, read as the reverse complement.
GGGCGGTACTAAAGACGACATTCTGTTTTCAGGCAGGAGTAACCGAGGGTAGTGATGACAAGGGTTGGGAGAGCCGGTGCAAGGAAGTAGGGTCCCTGCTTGTAGGGAAGAAGACAGTTTGAGAGGCCTGTGAGGTAGTGAAGGCAGCGATGTTAAGTGGGTTGGTTAGAGTGTCCTGGACTGGAAATGATGGGTTTGACTTACAGCTAGTATTTAAAGACAGAATAGACGAGGTCAGCTGGGGAATAGAAAAGGTGGCTTGAGACTGAGTTCTGGCCCCAGCCTCTAGCATTTGTAGATAAAAGGAGAAACAAGCAAAGGAGCCTGAAAAGGTGGCAGGATAATTGGTGTAGGGGTTATGTAGGCAGAAGAGTGTTTCAAGAAATGATAGTGAAAAAAAAAAAAGAATAAAAGAAAAAGGAATTCCCATTGTGGCTCAGTGGGTTGAGAACTCGACTGGTATCTGTGAGGATCTGGATTCAATTCCTGGCCTCAGTGGGTTTTAAAGGATTTGACATTGCCATGAGCTGCCACATAGGTCGCAGATGTGGCTTGGATCTGGCGTTGCTGTGATTGTGGCATAGGCCGGTGGCTGCAGCTCCAGTTTGACCCGTAGCCTGGAGAATTCCATATGCTGCAGGTGCCACCATTTAAAAAAAGAAAAGAAAGAGGCTATAGTTATTAACTGTTCAGATCTGTTTAGAGTCCTGGAAAGGGTAAATTCCTCCCTTTCCTTGACCTAACCACTCCTTAAATTTAAGCATTCCTTCTGGGTGAGGAGATTCAACTTTCGAGTCTTCCATAGTCTTCTAGTTCTTCCATTATACTTTATTGCATTACCTGGTTAGTTGTTTTCCTTCACCTAAGTTTCTATGAGGTCATGGGGCCTTACTGTCTGTTCAACCCTGTATTTTTAGCTCCTGACGTAAGTGTTTTGCACTAAGAACACCCGGATAAGGAGTTCCCATGGTGGTGCAGCAGAAACGAATCTGCCTAGTAACTGTAAGGTTGTGGGTCGATCCTGGCCTCACTCAGTGGGTTAGGGATCCTGTGTTGCCATGAGCTGTGGTACAGGTCACAGATGTCGATAGGATCCTGGGTTGCTGTGGCTGCGACGTAGGCCAGCAGCTGCAGCTATCATTTGACCCCTAGCCTGGGAACCTCCATATGCCATGGGTGTGGCCCTAAAAGGCCAAAAAAAAAGGAGAGAGAACACCTGAATAATTTTTGGAGTGACCTAATGAATAAAGTATCACTCTGGGTCTAATATGGAAGACATTTTTTATATCCAGAGGGAAGTTTTTCTCTTTCTAAGGATGTGTTTGTAGAATGTGTGAAAAACTCTGCGAAGAGGAAACTAAAATAAAAATCACTGTTGTCCATTGTGAACATGTGCAGAAAAATACTAAAACTTGGGCTAGGAGGAGATGACATTATAGGAGGTGGTTGTACTGGGGGAGAGGGAGTGAAACTAAGAAAACATATAAGAAGAGACTTCATTTCTTTTAATAAATTAAAAGCAAATATGACATTTAAGAATTATTAAGTAACTTTTTTGTACTGTTAAAGTAACCCAGGGAGTTCCTGTTGTGGCTCAGTAGAAACGAATCCAGCTAGTATCCCTGAGGATGTGGGTTTGATCCCTGGCTTGGCTTAGTGGGTTTAAGGATCCGGCATTGCCATGAGCTGTGGTGTAGGTCACAGATGCAGCTCAGATCCTGTGTGGCTGTGGCTGTGGCTGTGGCTGTGGCTGTGGCATAGGCCAGCAGCTACAGCTCTGATTGGACCCCCTCCCCTGGGAACCTCCATATACTGCAAGTGCGGCCCTAAAAGGCAAAGAAAAAAGAAAAAAAAAGTAACCCAGGATCATAGCACAAAATTTTGAAGATAGAAAATATGTGTAGAATAGCTCCTCTATAATCCCACCACCCCAAATATAACTTATTAGCATTCTTGCTATATTTCATTCTTTTCTGTGTATGTTGCATTGCATATTCATGTAACATGTTTACTAAATTATATAGTTTGTATCCTACTTTTATTGTATGTTCAAGACTATTTTAAATTTTCTATTGAAATATGACATGCATACAGAAAGATGATTTTGAAGGTAGAGTTGATTAATTTTCACAAACTAGACACATGTATAAAACAGCCATATCAAGAAATAAACCATTATTAGCACCTGGGGAACCACTCCTCAAGCTATTACTTTTACTGATTTAGTTTTTATCTAGAATGTCTCTGTGGAGAAATTCTTTCTGAATTTGGGAAATAAGTATCACAGAAGACACTGTTTTTGAGCTGCTACCACCAGCCTAGGTTAAGAATGCAGGTTGGAATAAATGCGAAGTGCAACATTATGCGGCCAAATGCAAACATCCAAAAGTTTTAGGCGTTAGTTTACTGAATTTTTTTTTTAGTTCCTTGTACTTGAGTGAAAGGAAATAAGGCTGGAGCCAACTTGTGGAGAAGAGCCTTTTGTGCCAGCCTAGCAGTGAAATAGGGTACTGAGGATATTTATTTGCAGAAATTTGAAATTTTTTGTTTGTTTGTTTGTTTGTAGGCACACAAGTCCCTGAATTTTGTTTCAACACTGCTTCAGATTACTATGTCGGAACAACTGGATTTACCTGTGAGACAGGCAGGCAAGTTTCCTGAATTATTTTCTTGGATGTATGTAAATATTGTTGAAAAGTTCATAGTTGAATAGCAAAAGTATTTGGGAAGGCCCTTCAGTGATTTTCGTCCCTGAAAACTGGTTTGCCCTCGTGTATTTACCCATAAGCTGCTGTAAGGGCCTTGATATCTGGTGTCAGTTTTGATGAATTAAAAATGAAACTGGAAGGAGAAATTGATGGAATTTATTAAGATTCCCTATATTCCCTGTTTCCTACCATGTTGGATGATTTTCAGATACACACATCTTTGTTTATGCAATTGTTCCTTATAGATATTTTCATTTACTTGTTTTATTTTTAACCATTTAAAAGGTATTATTTCTTAGTTTCAATTTCAACAAGGTGATTGAGTTATTCCTTTGATAAGTCTGAAAATGTGGATACTAGTTGTGATATGTGTTAGTTTGCAAAATAATCAAATTCACATCTGTGATGTTTTGTTAATTTATTTGCAGATGTATTTTTTGTAGGAAATGTAAAGTGACAGTAACTTTATTATTCTAGAAAAACCAATTATAATCTGGGGTTATTTCTTGCTGTTCTTTTTCCCTGAACCAATTTTGTTTATACAAAAGTTTTTTGCTTACTTTATTTAAGGTATAGGAAGCATTTCCCTTTTCTTTACATAGTGTTACTCTTAAGAGTTATATGTTAATGGCTAAATAATTTACCGTAATGTACCATGTGCAGTGAAACATTTCTCAGTTGTTGGGATTTAATCCCAGGTCTGTTTGATTAACAATCATATTTCCATTGCCTAAGGTATTGCCTGACCCTGATGGTCCTCATTAAATGATTGAATCTAAGTCGTTTATGATTTTGTTTAATTGGTACATAAAATTTTTTTGTGCCTATAGACTACAGTAACTACCCTGGACTCTGGTCAGCAGTAAACCTTTAAAAATTTTTCTAGTTAACAGAATTCCCGGGTGGCTTAGTGGGTTAAAGATACAAAATTGTCACTGCTGTGGCGAAGGTTTGATCTCCGGCCCAGGAACTTCCTTATGCTGTGAGTGCAGCCAAAAACATAAATAAAAGATTTAAAAAATTTTTCTAGTTAAATAAGAAAAGGTCACTTTGATTATTTTAACTGTCATTTCTCTTTTACTAATGAAGTTGACATTTTCCCACTTGTTTTTTTTTTTTTTTTTTTGCGTGTTTTAGGGCCGCATCTGCGGCATATGGAGGTTTCCAGGCTAGGGGTCCAATCGGAGCTTACAGCCCCCGGCCTGCGCCACAGCCATAGCAACGAAGGATCCGAGCCGAGTCTGACTTACACCACAGCTCATGGCAACGCTGGATCCTCAACCCACTGAGTGAGGACAGGAAGCGAACCGACAACCTCATCGTTCCTAGTTGGATTCGTTTCCACTGCGCCATGATGGGAACTCCAGTTTTTTGTGTTTTGTTTTTTTTTTTGATAAAAATCTTTGCCTTTAAATCTCAAATTTTTATTTAGATGTTGAAAGTGTGTGGCATTTAGAATGGACCTAAACACATTAGAGACTTGATTATGTCTCTAATCAAAATTAAATTCTGCTAGAAAGATTTTATTAGTATATGCTAAACCAGATGCAACCAAACTATGGAATTGGTCTTAATTTTTAAAATATAACCGTTACTTAAAAAATTACATCCTTGTAGTAAATTGAATAATGTATAGCATATGGTAGCATGTGGAAGTTCTCAGGCCAGGGACGGAATCTGAGCTGCAGCTGTGACCTATGCCCCATCTGTGGTAATGCAGAGTCCTTAACCCAGTATGCCACAGTGGGAACTCCTCAAGTCTTTTATTTTTTAATCTTTGTTCTGGAGCTAAAGAATAAAATAATATTAATCTGAAATATGTCAGTCCCACATAGTGTTCTTGACTAGATGCGGTTTATCTTAAAACTTCTGTTGAAGGGTATTTTAATGTGTAATTGTAATCTTTTTTGAAATGCTGTAAGATGGGATATTATTTTAATTTCTAAAATAAAGCAAAATAGCATATAAAAATCATAGTTGTATCAGCTATCCTTATTTGAAATAGGTAAAGAACACCAGAAACAGTTAATTACAAATCTCAGAAGAGTCAGTGTTTGCAAAATTTAGGAATTAATTTTGAATAATATCCCTTTCCTATATATATTCTGTACATTGGTGATTGAGGATTCTTTCTTCTCTCATTCGGATGGAGAGGGCTGGGTAAAAAGCATTGTTAGCACGCTAGTTCAGTTATATTTAACTAGCAGTGTGCAAGACAGCAATATGATTACTGACAGAAAGCAGTAATCTATAATTTTTGAACACAGCAAATTCTCTCATAAAATAGAATGAATTTGAAGTGGCATGATTGTGGTGTGTGATTGAAATGCTTAGATTTATAGACTAAGAATCTTTATATACTATGATTTTTCTATGATAGAAATAACAGCCTTTGTGTGTCTTGGTCGCTTTTGCTGCTGGAACAGAACATCACAGACTGGATGGCTTATCCACAACAGAAATGTATTTCTCATAGTTCTGAAGGCCGAGAAGTCCAAGATTAAGGTGCCAGCAGATTTGGTCGTTGAGACCCCACTTTCGGTTCACAGAACCTCTCTGGGTAGAAGGGGAGGAAGTTCTCTAGGGTCTTTCTCATAAGGGCATTAATCGCATTCATCAGGGCAGAGTCCTCATTATCTGATCACCTACCAAAGGCCTTGTCCTCTCGTCACATTTGGGGTTAGGGTTTCTATATGAATTTTGGCAGCCACAAACATTCAGTCTGTATAACAGGGCTCTTCATTATAGAAACTTCATTGGTATACGTATGCAGTTTTGTTTTAGAGCCTTCATTTAGAAAACAGGATTGGTAAATAGCCTTCCTATAGAACCCAGGGCTGAAGAGTGTCTGTAAACGTCGTGTAAAAGTAATACTGACTGTAGTGTGCAGTTCTCAGGCTGTATGTCTAATACTAACATTGTGGGTATTTACTGTAGCTGAGCATTACATTTGTGTTTTTATCAACTTGTAAAATGATAGGATGCAGCATTTTGATTTTCAAAGGATAGCTTTACTAGCAGTAGTTGGTCTGAAAAAAATAGAGGTGTGGACCCAGGGATATTTACAGTACTTTCACAGTAAATACTCTTGTCAAATTGATCTATATTTTAGGTGTTATCTATTTGAAAAATATGATAACACAGTATTGGCCTGATCGGGAAGCAGCACCAGGAGACATATCCCCTTATACTATTCCAGAGGAAGATCGACATTGTATTCGAGAAAACATTGTCGAAGCCATTATCCACTCTCCTGAGCTCATCAGGTATGTATCTGTTTTGAACTTCACCATTGTCACAGGGATATAATTTGTGGGGTTGAGGGGAGCTGAAGAAGGGGTCTTTTCAGAACGTAAAAACTTGTCAGTTTTGTAGTGGAAAACTTAGCAAATGCTGTTTCAGGAGAATTCTCTTTTATTTTCTTACTGCAATTTCATTTTACATTTATAAAACCTAAAACTTCATGAAAAACTTGTAAAACATACTATGATCAGATGAAAGGGGGTATATAAAGTTATAGAGTGCTGTTATGTGCTTTATATTGTCTAGTCTTTTGATATTTGAAAGCTTTTTTAAAATGGTTTTGTAGGTTTTTTTTTTCTTCTTTTTTTTTTGCCACACCACAGCATATGGAAGTTCCTGGGCCAGGGATGGAAACCAGGCACAGCTGCAACCTACAATGCAGCTTTAGCAGTGCCAGAGTCTTAACCGACTCTGGGGCTGGGGATTGAACCTGTGCCTAAGCAGCAATCCAAGCCACTGCAGAGATAAGCTGGATCCTTAACTTGCTGTGCCATAGTGGGAATTCCTAGTTTGTTTGTTTGTTTTCAATGAGGGTAGTTGATACTCTAAATGAAACTTGTCAATTGATAATGGGGATGAAAAATAAAAATAAAACCACCTGCATCTGCAACATTTTTTGGGTTTCTTTAAATCAATAGTAACAGTTTTTGCTCAGTGACTTATTTTTGTCCAAACAGACTTTTTCTTCGTATCAGTTAGCATTTCTTCCTCATTATTTATTTTTGACTTCTAGGGTACAGCTTACTACCTGCATTCATCATATCATCAAACATGATTATCCAAGTCGATGGACTGCCATTGTGGACAAAATTGGCTTTTATCTTCAGTCTGATAACAGTGCATGTTGGCTAGGAATTCTCCTTTGCCTCTATCAGCTTGTGAAAAATTATGAGTAAGTATCTCTCAATTCCTATAAAGTATCTTTCTCAATTCCTGTTGAGTTTTAAGCAGTAGAAAAAGCCTGGGAAATTTAAGATAAGCGGTGTGAACATCTTAAAATTATATTTGGTATATATACTAAAGTTAGTGAATTATATGTTGATTTTAATTGTGTTTTCTTTTTGAAATAGCGTTCTTGTTTTAAGTCTGCAGTCTCTTGTTGATTGATCTATGAATCTCCTTGTGCCTTTTTTTTTTAGTTATCTGTTTGCCTCTATTCAAAACTCAGGTTATCTTTAACTCCTCAATATAGTGTCCTCAATTTGTTCTGATAAAAAACATGAGCTTTTTAAAGATATGAAGAGGATGAGAGTACATTGATCATTAAGTGCTTTATTTTGGCTTTCTGTGAATTTTAATCTTAATTTGAGTTCTTGGTAAGTTTCCCTAATTCTTTAAAAAGAATATGTTGGAATTTCGTATGGATTTTTTTTTTTGGCTGTGCCTGTGGCAACTGGAACTTCCCAGGCTTGGGATCGAACCTGAGCCACACCAATGACAACAGCATATCTTTAACTGCTAGGCCACCAGGGAACGCCCATGTGATCATTTTTAATCATTGTGTTTGAAGGATTCATAGTTACCTGTTCAGTGTTTGCATATTTGAGGAAATTATAGTTCATATAATAAGCAATTAGTGTCAGTAAGAAAGACTGAGGGGTCATTTTAGACCTGGGTTTAGGGATCAGAACAAAAACTCCAACCTTGGAAGTTGACATACAGCACTGAGAGTAGTAGTAAGCCAGATGCCGTGGGGGTTTTCTAACTGTGGTAAAAGTCATGACATTGTCAGGCATGTGAAAGTTCTGATGTTAGAAAATTACGAGGAAGGAACACTCATACCATGACGGTGGCTCTATTTCCAGTCCTAGCAGCTACACAGATGCCATTGTGAGCCCTCTAATTCTGGGGCTTGTAGTTAGCCTCCGATGTTCTTTTTGGGTCCCAACTCAAGTAGCTGATGAACTACTGCTTATGTTCTGAGCAGGAGAGAAACATTACCATTTACAGCACTGGTACTGGTGTTTTCTTGTGTTCCCACCAGCTACCCATCTTCCTGCTAAGGAATGGTCCAGCTGTTGCTCCAACTTCTGTCAGAGTGCCAGTTGTTGTAGTTCTGGTAAGTGAGTGACTAAAATGAGAGAGAATAATGGTAATAAGCCATCTTTGTCATTAAGGAGATCCACGTCTCTCCTATCTTACACTCTTAGCAGGAGAGAGGATGACAGGGATTTTTTTAAATGGGAGACATAGGAGGCTGCTACAATATTGAAATTCCAGTTCATTTTCAGCCAGTGTTCTCTTGGTGGAGCACAAGGTGTTCACAAGGGATCTGTGTGGACTGAAGCAGGTCTAAGAACATTTTCGTGGAGAATTTGGAAGTTGTGGTGGCCTTCAGGAGCATAGATCCTCAGGAAATGCTTGTCAGTTGAAGGCGCATAGAAGGAACATTTGAAGAGGAAGGCATGTCACACTGCATGGATCAGTAGGAGCAAAGAAAAGTACAGAGGTGGACATGAGACACTGTCTGTGGTTGGTAGTGAGGGGACCACTAAATGATATGGATAACTGTTACTGAGAGGTTGGGGTCATCTTGACTAGGTTAATTGGGACCATGGTAAAAGAGGCTTTTGATGCCATTATGGGAAATTTGCATGTGATCTTTTAAATCATTAACCATTAACTGTTTTGATGAGGGTTTTCTGTGAGCCTGGTTCACCAGATTGACGCCCTGTAGCCTTGTGGTAGGGGTTCTAATAGTGTCACATATTCACATTTCAGGAATTTTCAAGCTTAGGGAGTGGTATTTGTTTCCTTTCGTAAATTACTTTCACACTCAGTGGTTTGGATTAGCAGCTAGCACCACCCAACTTCCAGTCTGCTCCTCGGTGAAGAGGGGGAGGTAGGAAAGAATAATGTCTCACCTGGGATGGATATTCAGACCCTCTTAATGGGGTGATCACCTGGGTTGGATAATGGAGAGGGGTGCGTAATGTAATATAGTTCTCACCTTTATTTTTTATTTTTTTTGTCTTTTTGCCATTTTTTGAGCCGCTCCCATGGCATGTGGAGATTTCCAGGCTAGGGGTTGAATTGGAGCTGCAGCCGCTGGCCTACGCCACAGCCTCAGCAACTCCGGATCCTTAACCCACTGAGCAAGACCAGGGATGGAACCCGCAACCTCATGGTTCCTAGTTGGGTTCATTAACCACTGAGCCACAACGGGAACTCGTCACCTTTATTGTTGAATGATAATATTGTTAGTAATTAGTAAAATTTGTCTAGTCAGATTGGAGAGTGCAAATGGCTTCCTTTTGTAAATTGTTGTTGTTTTATTGACTCAAAGAAATGTACAGATAACCTTTTTGGTTGTTTTTTTGTGGCCACACCTGCAGCATATGCAAGTTCCCTGGCCAGGGACTGAATCTGAGGTGCAGTGGTGGTAACCTTTAATCTCCTGCACCAGGCCAGGGATTGAACCTGCGCTGCTGCAGTTGGGTTCTTAAACCACTTTGCCACAGCGGGAACTCCCAGATAACAAAAATGTATGCTAGGTATAATTTCTCAGCACATTAAAAATATTTAAAATAATCTGTCACTTAATTGTTTAATTATCTCAGTCATTATTAGTGTGAGCATTTCTCTTGATGTTTTTTTATTCTTGCTTGGCAATTTATCATGGTTCTCATTTCACCCAGTAGGAAAAAAGAATCCAGCCTTTTAAGAGTGTTTACCTTTACCTTTTAAAATGTGCTCAGAAGATAAAACTGCAGTCTGGAAGGGAAAAGCAATTATTAAATTTTTTTTTTTTATTGAAATAAATCAGTAGGCCTTTAACAATACTGTTAAAATGCTAAGTAATCTGTCTGGGGAAATGTCTCAGTTTAGTCAGCAGTTTTTTTACCCACATCCTTGGAGCAAAATGTGAGTCAGAATCCAGGGGTTTTCATATTTTAGAAAGGTAACAGGGTTCACATAATACATGTTAAGTAACACTCCTGACAATACCCAGGGATCAAACACATATGGGAATATTCACTCCAAATGAGTCACGTTTTGTTGCCAAAAAGGTTACCATAGAACTTATGGTTTATGGTGCATTTAGAAATAGAATATTTTCTGCTTTATAGGTGTCACTTTTGCCGTAATGCTCTTGGTATGTAAATTCATTAGGGGTGATAATACGTAATTATATCGATCAGCTGCTGATGTTTAAAAGCCAAATCATTGTAGCTCCTCAGTTGTATCAGTATTCAGAGATGGCAGAGTGAAGTGGTTAAAGGGCAGATTCTAAATTGGCTGAGGTTCATACATAGGTGTGTATTCTGGGGAAGATACTTAACTTTCCTGTGCCGCAGTTTCCTCACCTATAGAAGTGAGGCCACTGGTTGAGTCTTGAGGATTATTTACCTCACAATAAATGCTCAGTAAGTTTTATGATATTCTATTAGTATTTGAGGTTTTTCTCAAGTTGCTTTTACTTGTGGTTTGATTCTGTAATAGGATTTTCTTTTTCTTTCTAGGATTCTAAAGTTGTTTAGGAAGTATTTGCTTATATTTGTATGAACAGACAAGTAGTTTAAATTTACCTGTCGTATATACATATATAAATAAAATTGTGAATAAATTCTTACAGAATTAGTTTGTATTCCTACCCAAAGGTATAAGAAACCAGAAGAACGGAGTCCGTTGGTAGCAGCAATGCAGCATTTCCTGCCTGTTCTAAAGGACCGATTTATCCAGCTTCTTTCTGATCAGTCCGATCAGTCTGTCCTCATCCAGAAACAGATTTTCAAGATCTTCTATGCTCTTGTCCAGGTAATTTTCTAAAGCACTTTGTACATATAAAGTCGGTCTATCATTTATACCTTAAACAATGATAATTTCAGCATCTGAATAACAGTTTCTTTTGAAAATCTAGATTAAATGGATGAATTGCTAGTGAAATTATAAATTGCCAAAATTTTAAGTCCATTGAAGGTCTAACCAGGAGTTCCCGTCGTGGCGCAGTGGTTAATGAACCCGACTAGTAACCATGAGGTTATGGGTTCGATCCCTGGCCTCGTTCAGTGGGTAAGGATCCAGCGTTGCCGTGAGCTGTGGTGTAGGTTGCAGACGCGGCTTGGATCTGGCATTGCTGTGGCTCTGGTGTAGGCCAGCAGCAACAGCTCCGATTAGACCCCTGGCCTGGGAACCTCCATATGCCACAGGTGCGGCCTTAAAAAAAAAAGGTCTAACCAAGCACACTTTTCCAAACACACAAACAACTCTAGATAAACTGTGAATTATGAATGGTCCATCTTAAATTCTCTTAGTGAAGTTTTCTTCTACCTTTCACCTTATAAGAATTCTCAAGTCTGAAAATCAGTTACTGGATTAGAGTTTACGTCTAACACATGCTCTGATGTGCCAAATACACATAGATTGTCCCACTAATTACGAAACCTCTTCCTAACTTTGATACAAAAATATTAATGCTGTAGGTTTGACACAATAATGGGCCTTATCTTTATATATTCTGAGTTTTCCTGGGGTAAAAGATCCCACTAAGGAAATGTGTGTATATTCTCAGTGGACTGTAATTACTTATGAAACAGAGTTTTTGATTAGGATTAAAATTTTAGTTCTTTTTGTGCCACATACCCATAGAAAGATTCATCTCATCTTCTAGGACCTTTGGTTCAGTTCATGCCATTACTTATATTTGTAAATCTCATTTAAATAGACCTGTGACTGTAGTTGCACTAAGATTATTATAACTGACTCCATTGTTTGTTTGGATTTTTCATATCCTTGCTAGATCTTTAAAGGTAATTTACTATTTCTCTAATTTTTAAAAAAGTGATTTATATAGTATCTGTACTGTTTATTTTTTTTCCCCCAACTGTAGGGTCACAACTTTTAGATTATAAAAATAAGTTCTTTTTATAAATTGTTCTAGGACCTAGGCCCCAACTAATATTTTGAGACTGGCATATCCTGAAATCATTCCTTATCTCATTTGTAAAAATAGAGGTCCTAAAATCCTAAATAGGCTATTGATTTTATGACCTTATTAAATGATGTGATTTGTTCCAGGGACAGGAATGGATCAAGAATGAGAAACCAGTTTTTGTGATTAAATTTTATATTACATGGAAGGAGAAACCTATAGACAATCTTTTAAGGATGCCAGTTAAAATATTTGATAAAATTTAACAACCATTCTGCTTAAAAACAAACCAACAAAAAAATCAGAGGAGTTTGTGGCTCGGGGCTGTGAACCCGATTGGTATCCGTGAGGATGCGGGTTCGATCCCTGGCCTTGCTTGGTGGATTAAGGATCTGGTGTTGCTGTGAGTTGCAGTGTATGTTGCAGACTCGGCTCGGATCCTGAGTTGCTGTGGCTGTGGTGTAGGCTGGCAGTTGGAGCTCCAGTTCAACCCCTAGCCTGGGAACTTCCATATGCCACATGTGTAGCTCTAAGAAGCAAAATAAACAAATAAATAAGAAAAATAAAAAATGGGAAACTCTGAGAATCCTAGAATAGAAATTTCCATAATTTGTTCAGTGGTGTTCACTAAAAATCACAATAAATACTCGTACCTTACGGTGAAGAGAAGGTGTATTCCCAGTGATTTGGAAATAAGATAAGGATGCCCACTGTCGTTGCCAGAGTTGAGTGTAGATAGCGAACCAAATCATCCAGATGAGGAGTTTGCCTGTACACTGAAAAGAGGACATGTGGATTGAATGAAGTACTTCGTAGGTTTTGTGAAGAGTGTGAAGAAATTGGATTTTCTTTTGTAAGGATTTTAAAATACCGATTCTTAATTTTAATTTAGTACACACTACCACTGGAGCTGATAAACCAGCAGAACCTGGCAGAGTGGATAGAAATTTTAAAGACGGTTGTGAACAGGGATGTGCCTAATGTAAGTCTCTGTGTTCTCACGTTTAATCACCTTTCTGAGCGTTTCGTGAAATCCTCATTCCGTATGAATTTACATAATATATGATACAGATTTGTTTAGAGAGATGTCGTTTCATTTGTTAACATATGGAGGATTATTACATGTATTATGTGAATGCTTGTATGTGTCTTTGTTTACATTTGAATTCTCTGTTTTTCTTTAGGTTTTTGTTTGTTTTCCTTTTTATGGCCGCACCTGTGGCATGTGGAAGTTTCCAGGCCCTGGGCTGAATCAGAGCTGCAGCTGTGGCCCACGCCGGCAACACTGGATCTGAGCCACATCTGTGACCTGTGCCACAGCTTGCGGCAACACCAGATTCTAAACCACTAATCAAGGCCAGGGATTGAGCCTGCATCCTCACAGAGACAGTGTTGGGTTCTTAACTCTGAGCCACAATAAGAACTCTCTTTCTTCAGTTTTTGAGCTCATAACATATGTTTCTTGGGGTAAGAACTTAAGATCTACTCTCTTAGCAACCTTCAGATAAATAATATAGTATTGGGTTTTTTTTGGTCTTTTTTTTGCCTTTTTCTAGGACCGTTCCCGCGGCATTTGGAGGTTCCCAGGCTAGGGGTTGAATCAGAGCTGCAGCTGCCGGCCTACGCCAGAGCCACAGCAACGTGGGATCTGAGCCGCATCTGCGACCTACAGCACAGCTCACAACGCCGGATCCTTAACCCACTGAGTGAGGCTAGGGATCAAACCTGAAAGCTCATGGTTCCTATCGGGTTCGTTTCCGATGCGCCATGACGGGAACTCTTCACCCCTGCTTTTTGATTGGATCCTGTGGCATGCTGAAGTTCCCCAGGTCGGGATGAACCTGTGCCATAGCTATAACCAGAGCCACAGTAGTGACGTTTGATCCTTAACCTGCTGAGCCGCAAAGGAACTCTGCCATGATCTCGATTTTATATTATCTGGATCCTGACTGAATTTAAATTGTTATAAAGAAGTTACCGTTGTGGCTCAGTGGAAATGAAGACACAGGTTCGATCCCTCGCTTTGCTCAGTGGGTTAAAGATCCGGCGTTGTTGTGAGCTGTGGTGTAGGTCTCAGATACAGCTCCGGTCTGGCACGGGTGTGGCTGTGGTGTAGGCCGGCAGCTATAGCCCCGATTGGCCTCCTAGCCTGGGAACCTCCGCATTCCGAGAGTGCTGCTCTAAAAAGACAAAAACAAACTTTTATAGACTTTGAAAAAGCTTATCCTTTTGTAACTAGGTAGTGAAGCAGTGAAAGCCTCTTGTATTTAAAAAAGGGGTAGCATTTTTCCAAATCTAGCCTTTTAATATGAAAGGTCGGTATTAGAGGAGCATTTATGTTTTTGTGAATCTGTTCTCAGCTCATGCTGTTCCTTTGATAGTGTATTTCTTACTGTCATTAAATAAATGTCTCTTTAAAGGAAACACTTCAAGTTGAAGAAGATGATAGACCTGAGTTACCATGGTGGAAATGTAAGAAGTGGGCTTTACATATCTTAGCAAGGCTTTTTGAAAGGTAAACACATTTCTCAGTATATGATGATTCAGGTTTATTGTTTTAAGAATTCGATTTTATAAGTGATGCTATAAAGCATTTTAAAGAAGTAATGGCATTTTTTTTTTAGATATGGAAGCCCTGGCAATGTTTCCAAGGAGTATAATGAATTTGCTGAAGTATTTCTAAAGGCGTTTGCAGTTGGTGTCCAACAAGTAAGTCTAAGATAATTTTTCTGAGCAGAAACCTGGTGTTGTTAGGTTAATTTGTTGTGCTTATTTCCAGTTTCTTTGGCATTCAGAGGTTTTATAACAATCTTTAACATTTTGAACCATGTAGTGCTTTTCAAATGTTTTTGGTCTTTGGACCTCCTCATGCTCTTACGTTACCGAGAACGCTTTGATTAGCTTCTGTTTCTGTGGGTTCTACCTGGTGATATTTACTACATTAAAAATTGAAACAGGAGTTCCCTTTGTGGTGCAGTGGAAACGAACCTGACTAGGAACCATGAGGTTGTGGGTTTGATCCCTGGCCTTACTCAGTGGGCTAAGGATCCCGAGTTGCTATGACTGTGGTATAGCCAGCAGCTGTAACTCTGATTAGACCTCTAGCCTTGGGAGCCTCCATGTGCCTCTGGTGTGGCCCTAAGAAGAGAAAGAAAAAAAAATTGAAACAAAATTTAACAGCATTTAAAAATAATAACAAGCCTATTACATAGTAGTGGAATATGTTTTTTATTAAAGATAACTATTTTCCCAAATGAAAAATTTTTAGGAGGAAGTGGCATTATTTTTTATATGTATATGTATATATTTTTTTCCCTTTTTTTTCTTTCTTTTTTTTTTAGGGCTGCACCCACAGCATGTACAAGTTCCCAGGCTAGTGGTCAGATCAGAGCTGCAGCTGCTGGCCTGTGCCACAGCCACAGCAACGTGGGATCTGAGCTGCATCTGCGACCTAGACGACAGCTCATGGCATTGCTGGATCCTTAACCCACTGAGCGAGGCCAGGGATGGAACTTGAATCCTCGTGGAAACTAGTCTGGTTCATTACCACTGAGCCACGACGGGAACTTCCAAAATTTTAGAAATAACTTTATTTTTAAAAGAAGATGGGTGTTAATTTATGATGATGTGGGTGATTAAGTGTCAGGTGCTAGCTTGTAAGCTGTTAACTTTCTATTTAAACTTTGGTTTTTGATCCAAAAAATTTTTTTTCAAAGGTTTTATTGAAGGTGTTATATCAGTACAAGGAGAAGCAATATATGGCTCCTCGAGTTTTACAACAGACATTAAATTATATTAATCAAGGTGTTTCTCACGCGCTCACCTGGAAGAATCTGAAGCCTCATATACAAGTAATAATTTTCTTTCTGAACTGTTTATCTAGAAAACAAAATGGGAATGACATTAATCACCAAAAAGGTTGAAAAATGCACTTTTTTGTTGTTGAATTGTGTTACTTCAGTTGGTTCTGGTAATTGTTTAGGAGTATAATAGAAAAATAATATAACAACTTAGCAAATGTTTATTTGCAAATAATATGACTCTGTTATCTTAAAACTTGCCTTTAAGTTCTTACCGTTGGATCACGGTTAGTTAATGTTTTAGTCATGTAATTTGGAGTAAGCAAAGGACTGTTTCACCAGATCAGTTCTGAGGCTACTTGGCTTAGGTACTGTTTCTGTGGTACTTTATTTGCTTTATTTAGGACCACAGGATTGATGAACTAAAATTTTATGTTGTATTTTCTGAGAATAATTAGTTGCTGTGTATGTATAATTACTTGTTCACAGAACTAGGGATATACATGTGCATTGAGAGCTGATCTCAGAACATGCATTAAATGCCTTACTGAAGTTTGATGTTAAGCTTTACAGCGCATACTGTGGTTCCGTTTGTTTTAGCGCTTAACAGAAATCTGAAGGTTTAAATTTGAAGACCACCTTAAGGTTACTTTCCGAACTTTTAAATTACAGGGCATCATCCAGGACGTTATTTTCCCGTTGATGTGCTATACAGACGCCGACGAGGAGCTCTGGCAGGAAGATCCTTATGAATACATACGGATGAAGTTCGGTAAGGAGTCTTCACCTCTTCAGAAGCAAAATGTGGTCGTCTGTAGGAGACCTTGTGCAGAGGAAACTTGGGCTGTCAGGTCTTACCTTTGTTAGTGAAAGATCTTTTGTTGTTTTAGTGTAATTTGTGCATTGTTTAGACTTTTGGGAAGCTATTCATTAGTTTGGGCATTTGGTAATGAAAATCTTCATTTTTAGCAGACAGACATGCGATGGTGTTATTGAGTTGGGATTTTGGGGTGTGCCTCTGGTGAAAAGTGAAATTCAAGGTTACACCTTAACACTAAGTGTCTAATCTATACTTTTGAACCCCGTGTCGGTCGTGATGAGAGTAGAAATTGAGAAATTGAGAAGATGCATTCTGCAAGTTGGACTCACATGGAGTCTCTGCTTGAAACTAAAGAATTGTCATTTGGCTAATGTTGAGTATTAGTTATTCCTACCAAAATCTTAGGTACCTTCAGTACTTTTGTGACTCTGTTGTGAAAATTCTTACAGTAGTGGGGTTTTGTATGGAAGAAAATAATCATTGGGAGAAAGTGATAGATTAAGATTTAAATTAGGGTTTTGCAAAATTATATGGGAACCTGGGTTTGTTTTTGTACTTGTGAAGATTTAGCAAAAATTTAAGGTCCTTTTTTGTTGGTTACAGAGCATCATTTGTAAATTATGTGAAAGTGTTTGTTGAAAAATTAAAATTTAAAATTAATTTTCTAGATGTGTTTGAGGATTTCATCTCTCCTACCACTGCTGCCCAGACACTTTTGTTTACAGCCTGTAGTAAGAGGAAAGAGGTAAGTTTAAAATTTAATATTTGTTTTGATATTTGATGTATTTAATATTTTAAATTTGTTCAGATATACACTTGTTTTTAATGATAGCCACGGAGGTTATTTTGTTGTCAGTGTTTTTGAGGGATTGTTGGGACATCTAATAAAGCTTTTTTTTTTTCCTTCTTTTCTTCTTTTTATGACTACACTCATGGGATATGGAAGTGCATGAGCCAGGGGTCTAATTGGAGCCACAGCTGGACTTAATGCCACAGCCCCGGCAGGACCAGATTCAGGCCGAATCTGTGACTTACACTGCACTTTGTGGCAACGCTGGATCCTTAACCCATTGAGCGAAGCCAGGGATTTAACCCTCATTCTTAGGGAGACTACTTCGGGTTCTTAATCTGCTTAGCCACAGTAGGAGCTCCTATAGCATGACTTTTCTCTTTGAATCTAGGTACTGCAAAAGACTATGGGATTTTGCTACCAGATTCTTACAGAACCAAATGCTGATCCTCGAAAGAAAGACGGAGCCCTGCATATGATTGGCTCTTTAGCTGAAATACTTCTAAAGGTAATTCTTCTCCCGCGTGGGTGTGTGCAATTTATTTGAATAAGAGCAATTGAAATAGGATTCACATACAGTGTGGTTTGCACATTTAAAGTATAAAATTAAGTGGTTTTCCTTATATTTACAGAGGTGTGTAGCCATTACCTTTAATCCCAAAGCATTTTCGTTATCTCAAAAAAAAAATCCTTTTAGCAGTGACTCCCCTTTCTCCCCCGAATCTCCAGCCCTAGTTCTAACCTACTTTCTGTCTCCTCTATGGATTTGCCTCTTCTGAACATTTCATATAAATGTAATGATAAAACATGTAGTCCTTTATGAGTGGCTCCTTTTTTTTTTTTTTTTTAAACTTTTTAGGGCTGCACCCACAGCACATGAAAGATTCCCAGGCTAGGGGTCCAGTCAGAGCTATAGCACCTGGCCTACGCCACAGCCACAGCCACAGCAACGCGGGATCCGAGCCGCATCTGCAACCTACACCACAGCTCACGCCAACGCCAGATCCTTAACCCACTGAGCCAGGCCAGGGATCAAACCTGTGTCCTCATGGATGCTAGTCAGATTTGTTTTCACTGAGCTACGATGGGAACTCCATGAGTGGCTTCTTTGACTTAGCATAATATTTTCAAAGTTCATCCATGTGTGGGGCATGTCAGTACTTTTTGTCTTTTTGCCTTTTCTAGAGCCGCTCCCGCAGCATATGGAGGTTCCCAGGCTAGGAGTCTAAACGGAGCTGTAGCCGCCAGCCTACACCAGAGCCACAGCAGCGCGGGATCCGAGCTGCGTCTGCAGCCTACACCACAGCTCACGGCAACACTGGATCCTTAACCCTCTGAGCAAGGGCAGGGATCAAACCCGCAACCTCATGGTTCCTTGTTGGATTCGTGAACCACTGCGCCATGATGGGAACTCCGATGGTGTGTCTTTTGAAGTTCATATTTTAATATGATTGTAAAACAATGTTGGCTTCTTTTTTTTTTTTTTTTGTCTTTTCTAGAGCCACTCCCGTGGCATATGGAGGTTCCCAGGCTAGGGTTTGAATTAGAGCTGTATCCACCAGCCTACACAGCCACAGCAATGCCAGATCCGAGCCTCGTCTGTGACCTATACCATAGCTCGTGGCAATGCCACATCCCTGACCCACAGAGCGAGGCCAGCGATTAAACCTGCATCCACATAGATACTAGTCTGAATTGTTTCTGCTGTGCCACAACAGGAACTCCCTGTCAGGGTTTTTTGTTTGTTTTTTGTTCTCAAAGCCACACATGTGGCATATGGAAGTTAACCAGGCTAAGGTTGTTTCAGAGTAGCAGCTGCTGGCCTACACCACAGCCATGGCAACCCTGGTATCTTAACCTACTGAGCAAGGTCAGGGATCAAACCTTAATCCTCACAGAGACTGTTGGGTTCTTTTTTTTTTTTTTTTTTTTTTAACATATTTGCTTTTTAGGGCTGCACCCATGGCATATGGAGGTTCCCAGGCTAGGAGGGGAATCTGTGCTGTAGCTGCTGGCGTATGCCAAAGTCATGGCAATACAGGATCTGAGCCATGTCTGCAACGCCAGATCCTTAATCACTGAGCAAGAATGGGGGTGGAACCTGTGGCCTCAAGGATGCTGGTCAGATTTGTTAACCTCTGAGCCACAATGGGAACTCCAGTATTTTTCAGTTCTTAATGTTAATTTAATATGCAGTTTAAGGAACTCTTCTTAAAAGCTTGTTAACATTTAAGATCCACAAGAGTGTCTTTATATATACAGATTATTACCTTGAGAACAAGGTATTTCTCAGTCTTTGTCGTGTTGTTCATTTAGAACCTTTTTAGAGAGGCTCTTTTTTTCTTTTGCTTTTTAGTGCTGCACTCATGGCACACGGATGTTCCCAGGCTAGGGGTTAAATTGGAATTGGAGCTGCAGCTGCCAGCCTACACCACAGCCACAGCCATGCCAGATCCTTAACCCGCTGATCGGGGCCAGGGATTGAGCCTGCATCCTCACGGATACTGGTCAAGTTCGTTACCACTGAGCCACAATGGGAACTCCGAGAGGTTCTCTCATTGTAATAGTTTTATATGAAGAAAAGTTTTATGAGGTAAGGAATAAAATTAACTATTCTTTCATTACTTAAACAACAGTGGTGTTATGATTTGGCATAGGAATTCCTGTTGTGGCTCAGCGGAAACAAATCTTACTAGTAGTATCCATGAGGACGCAGATTCGATCCCTGGCCTTGGTCAGTGGGTTAAGGATCCGGCATTGCCGTGAGCTGTGGTGTAGGTTGCAAATGCAGTTTGGATCTGGTGTTGCTGTAGCTGTGGCATAGGCTGGTGGCTACAGCTCCAATTCAATCCCTAGCCTGGGAACCTCCGTGTGCCCCGGGTGCGGCCCAAAAGGACAAAAAATAAATAAATAAAGATTTGGCATAATTGCTTTCTAAACAAGAGATGTAAAAAGTTTTTTAAAAATGTATTGAGCCGTTTTTGATGATAAAGTTCGAGAATAAGAAAATTGGATATGGTCTCGGGGATCATAATACCAGAAGGAATATGTTTTGACATCATTAATCATTTGTAAAGCTTGTGTATCTGTTTGAGATGATCTATATTTGGAACGTTGTTTATTTTTACAGAAAAAGATCTACAAAGATCAGATGGAGTACATGTTGCAGAATCATGTCTTCCCTCTCTTCAGCAGTGAACTAGGCTACATGAGAGCGAGGGTATGTTTCAAAGCTGTGTTGATTTATGCATTTATGTCTTGTGATGAACGACTGCTTATTTGCACTTGATAAGGAAACTTCTAAATGCTCCCTTTAAAGCCTTACTTCATTCCAGACTACGTGTACGTCTTTAAATGGCTGCTCGTGATGTGTGCATGGTTTTCATCTGTGTCTGGCAGCAGGGTCTGTCTGTGTTTTGCATTCAGATCTTGCTGTCCACACAGGCGTCGTGCAGCCACAGAGTAAGCTGGGATCATAGTACTGGTCTCGTGCTGCGTCTTCGGACGTATCTTCCACTGGCCAGCCTCCAAATTCCCACACAGAACTTTGACAGTAGAGATGCTGCTGCGTGGTGGAAGTTGATGCAGGATGTCTGTAGTAACTCACTGCGTTTTTTAAAAAAGGCTTGCTGGGTCCTTCACTATTTTTGTGAAGTAAAGTTCAAAAGTGACCAGAACCTGCAAACCGCCCTCGAGCTGACACGCAGGTGTCTGATTGACGACAGGGAAATGCCTGTTAAAGTGGAAGCTGCCATCGCCCTTCAAGTACTGATCAGCAATCAAGAGAAAGGTAAAGGATTTGTATCTCAAAAACAGACCCGTGTTCTTACACATGATCGTATGAGGCATAATCCTAGGACGTTGACACAGTGTCTTCCTCGTAATTGGAAACTATTTCTTGTTTGCTCTTTTGGTGTATGTTGTATTAGGTTTTAAGGAGTTTTAGCTGTTTGGGCCAAAAGTTTTTTTCTTTTTCTTACAGCTAAAGAATACATCACACCGTTCATCAGACCTGTCATGCAGGCTCTTCTTCACATAATAAGAGAAACAGAAAACGATGATCTTACCAATGTCATTCAGAAAATGATCTGCGAGTATAGTGAGGAGGTTACTCCTATTGCGGTAGAAATGACGCAGCATCTGGTATGTTATTTGAACCAGACGTTTATGCATCACTTAGCTTATAGGAAGCATTTTCACAGTGCTTACGGTACGTCAGGCACTAGTCAGAGCCCTTGGTAAATATTTTAATTCACTTCCTTCCCACGCAGTCCTGTGTGAGGAATATTCCTATGCTGAGAGAAGATGTGAGGTATGAAGAAGTTAGGTAACCTGCCTGAATTAGAAGGGATGAGGCTGGGATTCACACTTGAGCTGTATACCTCTCCAGGGCACAGTTGTTGACTTGCGCTCAGGGTGCATCACGATACCTTGGTTGTGTCATTTCCTTGAATGGTTTCAACCAACTTAAAGATGAAATAGAGATAATAATTATAAATTGATTTTTCTTAAGTGAAATTTGTGTGGTTATTTTATAGTTGGCCTTTGTTTATTGTACATAGCCCTGCAATTCTGAGAATTAACAATGTAAATCATTTAAAGATAATAGAAAATATAGACACGTGCCCAACAATTATCCATGCGTATCCCCAGATAATGACTTACTTAATGCAGTTCGTAGTCTTGGTAAATGTGAGGCTTCAAGATGCTTGATATTGCTGTGGATATTCTTAACAGCTGATTTTGAAATGGGTTCGGAGATTTGAATAAATGTAGTGTTCATGGGGACCCTGTGCAGCTCCGCGGGCGAGATGCCCACCATTGTCACTGTAGTAGTTTGGGTCACTGCTGTGGTTTGGGTTTGATCCCTGGCCCAGGAACTTCTGCATGTCAAGGGTATGGCCAAAACAACAGAGACACATGGGTATAGTACTTTTCGTTAAATGAGTGTACTGCATGTATAGTAAGCTGATTACTAGTTAGGACTTTTCGTAACTAGTACCTGTTCAGAATTTTTCAAAATGGTTCTCCGCAAGAAAAACCTTGATGACGAGTGTACTTGTGCCTTGTCAGATGTAACCCGTAGTAAAAATAAAGACGTTCAGAGTGGTGGGCACTTTGTATGCCTTGCGTCATTTAATCCGCACAGTGCCTCTGTGGAGCTGTCAGGAAAAAGATCAGGTGATCTGTTCAAGGTCCCCTGGTACATGGCAGAGCAGTCCCGCTGATTATAGAGCCCAGCCTGTTAAACAGTTCGAATTGATCTGGAGATGTTGATTGGCTGTGCTGTGTCAGACATTTTAAAAATTAGTAGTTTTAGGCAAAAAGCACTGCTTTAATGGCAAACCTTAATTGTATTCTTTTCTTCTTTTTCCCTTTTTGACCACACCCACAGCATATGGAAGTTCCCGGCCTAGAGATCAAATCCATGCCACAGCAGCACCTCACTGCTGCAGCGACAGCACCAGATCCTTAACCCACGGAGCCACCAGGGAACTCACTTAATTATATTCTCTTGATTGCAGGCAATGACATTTAATCAAGTAATCCAGACTGGGCCGGATGAAGAAGGAAGTGATGACAAAGCAGTTACCGCCATGGGAATCCTGAACACCATCGACACGCTTCTCAGCGTAGTTGAAGACCATAAAGAAGTAAGACAGCGATTCGGTGTTGCATAGGGTTTAGGAGTTTCACGCCATTCTTCATCATCTGTTTCATGCTTTTTGGGGGGGCTCTGACAGAATGTTCGGGTCATCTCATATACCTTGCTTTTGCCGTCTTTTAATTACTATCCTTTTGTAAGGATAAGATTGGTACCTCGTAAATACTTCCTTAGAATTCGAAGGACTAGGAAGGGCAGATGTCTGTTTTGTTCTAGCCTTACGTCAAGGCTCGGGATTTTGACTTCCTCTCAGGGTTACCTTTCTCAGATCCAAAAGTATGGTGATTCCTAGAAAAACATACTCTTCCTAGTTTTCCTTTTTTTTTTTTGAATAAAAAATAGCTTCTTTAGTCAAGGTACAATACATTTAACATATCCCACCTTAGCCATTTTTAGGTGTATAGTTAGTTAATAGTATTAAGTACATTCATGTTGTGCAAACCCTTACTGCCCATCTTCTAGGTTTTTGTTTTTATTTTTTACTGTTGTCTTTTAGAAAGGTAAGAAAATTGTAATCATGAATTTTAAGATTGGAGTTTTTGAAAACAGAAAAGAGTAATGAGCATAGAAAACTATAACCAAATACCACTTACCCAACACTTGATTAGATTTTAATAAATCTAATAAATACCACTTACCCAACACTTGATCAGATTTAACGTTTTACCGTACATCCATAGATCTCTGGTGAGAAAAACAGTTGCAGGTAGATGAAATTCTCAGGGCAGTGTTTTTCTTTTGCGGGTTGCTTTTTTTTTTTTTTTTTTTTGGGCACTACTTCTAAATCTCATTTCCCTGCTTCCTTCCCTTAGAAGTAATCATTGTCCTAAATTTAGTGTTTATAATTATAGTGCAGATATTTAAATTCATAAATCATGTTTTCAGATAATCTACAAATTGCCTCTTGCAACATGAAGTTCTCAGTAGACTGTTTTTATTCTGGATGTAATTGGAGACAACTAGTAGTGATGAAGAATTTATAGCTACCGTATGGTTAACAAATCATTGTTTACTGTTTTCGAGGAATTGAAAATGTATTGAGGGAGTTCCCTTCATGGCTCAGCAGCTAATGAACCCGACTAGGATCCATGAGGATGCAGGTTTGATCCCTGGCCTCACTCAGTGGGTCGAGGATCCAGTGTTGCTGTGGCTGTGGTGTAGGCCAGTGGCTGTAGCTCCAGTTCGACCCCTAGCCTGGGAACGTCCATGTGCCGCAGGTGTGGCCCTAAAAAGACAATGTGTTGAGTATATGTATTTGAAATGGATGTCCACCTGTCTGATTAGTAAATTTGATCTTATTCCCCCTGCCCTGTTTGGGGATCCAGTTGAGGACCATACTGACAATTAAAGGGGAATGTGTATTTTCTGTCTCTCTCGTATGACTTGGCAGTCTGGTTCACTGTATATAAATGGAGGTGACTTAAAAATTATTGCAAGTGGTCGGAATAATGTCTTAGTCTAAATAATTTTTCAGTAAGGTACTGATTTGCATCTGTTACACTCAGTTATATCAGGGCCAAATTATCCATATACACAGAAAGATTTTAGTGTCTACAGAGTGATGTAGCTTATTTATTTACATAATTATTTATAGCATTTTTACAGGAAACTATTTTTTTTCTTAATTTTTTGAGAAACTATGCATGCTGTTTCTTGGGTTTATCTCATTGCAATGGTGTTTTACTAAATTTCATTCCCAGATTGAGTCACAGGTTCATATGAGTCATTTCAAAACGGAGGCTTTAAATGATTTGTTAACAGTCTTGACTTTACATTTAAATGCATTGAATATTAGAATAGTTAATAATTTATTCAGTGTGCTGCAGTTCCATATGATTTTTTTTTCTCTTTTAGATAACCCAGCAGCTAGAGGGAATCTGCTTACAGGTCATTGGGACGGTTTTACAACAGCATGTCTTAGGTATGTAACGCTGATTGTGCTAATAAATTATTGTTTCATATCAGCAAGCATGGTCCTAATGATTCAGTATTCTCTTTTAGAATTCTATGAAGAAATCTTCTCTTTGGCACATAGTTTGACCTGTCAACAAGTGTCTCCACAGATGTGGCAACTACTACCTCTAGTATTTGAAGTTTTTCAGCAAGATGGCTTTGATTACTTTACAGGTAAGTCAAATCATCCTGCAAATACTGAGGATTTCCCCCGTTTGTGTCAAGTTGTAGTGTATCACTTGAACACAGATTTTTGAATAGTCTTCGTTGTTTGTGTTGGTTGGATAAGTTATCAGTAGTAATAAACGCTCAAAGACTACCCATAGTATTGATTTAATTAACTCTTGAGATTTTTTTTTCCTTTGGCACATGTTCTGCTTACCTGCCCCGTCGGTCTTCTCTGTGTAATCTTTGTATTAAACTACTATATATGAAGAAGTGTATTTAAATAATAGGCTTGTTTTTACATTTAATTATAAATAAATGATTAAAGTGAACATTTGGGACAAAACATTCAGACTTGCTTTTTTTTTCTGAGATTTTTCAGAAACACAGCATTTATGGTAGTAAAGCTATTTAATTGATGTGTTTTATTCATACAGATATGATGCCTCTGCTCCATAATTATGTAACAGTTGATACAGACACACTTCTGTCTGATACCAAGTACCTTGAAATGATATACAGTATGTGCAAAAAGGTAGGTCATTTTTCGTTAAGAACATGTGAGGCAGGCTGGAGGTGTAAGAGGTATGAAATTGGGGAGGGGCGTGGTTCCACGTTATGGTGAACGCAGTTTATGGGTCTGACAGAACAAGAGCTTTAAAGGTTATAAACTAGAGTTCTCCTGGCACAGTGGAAACGAATCTGATTAGGAACCATGAGGTTGCGGGTTTGATCCCTGGCCTCGCTCAGTGCGTTAAGGATCCGACATTGCCGTGAGCTGTGGTATATATATAGGTCACAGATGCGGCTTGGATCCTGCGTTGCTGTGGCTGTGGTGTAGGCTGGTAGCTCTGATTTGACCCCTAGCCTGGGTACCTCCATATGCTGCGAGTGGGACCATAAAAAGAAAAAAAAAACAAAATTAAAATTATAGATGATTTACTAAAAATGGCTTTTGATTCCTAGATCTCACAGTAATGACTTTGACAAGTATTTGTTTTATGTATGCCCTCTGACATTTAATTGGAGTTATAAATGTCTTTGATTTTAGAGTTCCTTGAGCTTCTTTTTAGCCTGTTTCTTTGCTGGGCTTTAAATCAGAAGAAGGAAAGAATTAAGAACTTAATTGAAAAATTTTTGAAAGAATCAGGAATGGTTAGACGTTTTCATAAAAACAATCGTTGGAGTTCCCGGTGGCCTAGTGGGTTAAGGATCCAGCATTATCACTGTTGTGGTACCGGTCACTGCTGTGGTGTGGGTTTGATCCCTGGCTTGGGAACTTCCATATACCTCAGGCGTGGCCTAAAAAACCCCACCAAATCCTTGGACTCTTCACACATAGGAAACAAACTTTTGGATACCAAAGGGCAAAGGGGCTGAGGGAGAAATCAATTAAGAGTTTGGGATTAGCAGGTACAAACTACTATGTATAAAATAAGTAAATAATAAGGTCTTACCGTATAGCACAGGGAACTGTATTCAATATCCTGTAATAAACTGTGATGCAAAAGAATAGGAAAAAGTTGATACGTATTTGTTATGTATAACTGAATCACTTTGCTGTGTATCAGAACCTAACATTACAGTAAATCAACTATATGGCAAAAAAAGAAAGAATATCCTTGGAGGCTGTGAGTTTGTGGCAGTTTATACAGTATTTATTATTTTAGTAGAAAAAAGATAGTAAAATCCCAGGGTTCCCTTTTTTTTTTTTTTTTGCTTTTTAGGGCCCACCTGCAGCATGTTTCCAGGCTAGGGGTCCAATTGGAACTGCAGCTGCCAGCCTACACTACAGCTGCAGCAATTCCAGATCTGAGCCATGTCTGTAACCTACACCACAGCTCATGGCAACACCAGATCCTTAACCCACTGAGCGAGGCCAGGGATGGAACCTGCATCCTCATGGATACTAGATTTGTTTCTGCTGTGCCACAATGGGAACTCCCCCAGGGTTCTTTTTTTAAAAAGGCAAGAGTACTGTAGCATGTGTGTTTGTGTGTGTGTGTGTGTGTAGTGATTGCTTCTTTGCTTTTTTTTATGGCTTTTCTTACACAAGAGATAGGGGGCAAAATAGTTGAAATGGGGTTCTTCAATATCAAAGTCAGTATAATTGGTAGCATTTGAATTCCTAACATTTGGAATATTTGTTGAGAGATAGCAGGCTGTTTAATACCAGGCATTTAAAAAATGATTTTGCTCCATGGAGTTTTCAGATATTTGTCCTCACTGACTTTTCCTTTCTGAAATCTTAGTCACAAAATAATCATCTAGCTATTTTGCTATTTATTGCCAGTAATATTGTTTATGTTAATAGTCTGGAAACAGATACCCAGAACACTTATCCTTAACACCCACATTTCGCCAGTGCTAACGACATGTCAAGTCTCTTGTTTCTTGTCTGGGGACAACCTTTGACGACAACAGACTGCCACTTCTTCCTCTGCATCTCACACTCCGTTGTCAGTATTTTTTAGACCTAGTAGTTGTCAGTTTGCTGTAGTTCAGAATGGTGGATCGGGGGAGCTGTTTTCATTATGGGGACCGCTGTGCTGGACGAACGTTTCCAAGTCCTTGCAGGTGCCTTGGACTGCAGTCTGTAGGATGGACATTGCAATCGTTCATGTTAATTAGAATATCTTAAAAACTTGAGTAACTGATGCCTCCTTGCAGTTTATGTTTGTGTTGATCAGGTTCTTACAGGAGTTGCAGGAGAAGATGCAGAATGTCATGCAGCAAAGTTGTTAGAGGTCATCATTCTGCAGTGCAAGGGGCGTGGCATTGACCAGGTGAGTGAGACTCCGACTGCTAATGCTTCGTGTTTGAGGGTTCAGAGGGGGAGTATTTTCCTCTGCTTTTTCTTTTGGGATACTTGTTACATATATTTTGTTTGTTGTTTATTATGATGCCCAGATAATACGTTAATGTTATTGCTATTTGGAGTTCCTTGTGTGGCTCAGCGGGTTAAGGATCTGGCATTGTCACTGCTGCAGCTTGGGTCGCTGTTGTGTTGTGGGTTTGATTCCTGGCCTGGGAACTTTTGGTCATGGCCAAAAAATAAATAAAGTAAAATTTAACCAATATAATGATCATGTTTTTAATATTATGGAAATATGACTGGCAGGTTTTATGGCTACTTGTTAACAAATGCAGGGTAACTTGATTTGACTTAAGGTTTTTTATAGTATGTTGTGAGAGTATTGTTTGCCCCATTATCACTTTGCAGTAGGGAAATTTAGTCATTAAATTTCCATGGTCTCTTTCAATGGGAATTTTTTTTTAATGGAAACTTTTTATTTATTTACTTTGCTTTTTAGGGCCAGACCCACGGTGTATGGAAGTTCCCAGGCTAGGGGTCAATACAGAGCTATAGCTGCCAGCCACAGCCACAGCCACAGCCACATGGCCTCAGAGCTGCATCTGAGATCTACACCACAGCTCACAGCAATGCCAGTTCCCTGACACCCTCCCCTCCCCCCCCCCCCCCCCCCCCCCGAGTGAGGCTAGGGATCGAGCATGCATCCTCATCAATACCAGGTGGGTTTGTTTCCGCTGTACCACGATGGGAACTCCAGTGGGAATTTTTTAATCCAACTTTATTGAGACATAATAAAATACAACCTTATGCGAGTTTAAGGTATGCAATGTGATAAGTTGATACATGTTTTATCTTACAAAGAGATTACCACAATAAGGTTAGTCAGTAGCTTTTGGGGGGTTTTTCGGTCATTTTTGGCAGCCCCGTGGCACAGAGAGCTTCCAGGGTAGGAATGGGAGCCATAGTCTCGACCTAAACCTCAACTGTGGCAACTGTGGCAACTCTGGATCCCTAACCTACTGTGTCAGCCTGGGGATAGAACCTGCATCCCAGTGGCTCCCAAGACACTGCTCATCCTTTTGCACCACAGTGGGAGTATTTTGAAGCCATGATTGCTGTTGTGATGAGGCTGTATAATACCTGAGTGAAAACTAGTTTTTTCTCTAAAATTAGATTTTTCACTGAAATAATTTAACTATAAAAATTATCAAATTGTGGAGTTCCCGTCGTGGCTCTGGTTAATGAATCCAACTAGGAACCATGGGGTTGCGGGTTCGATCCCTGGCCTTGCTTAGTGGGTTAAGGATCTGGCATTGCCGTGACCTGTGGTGTAGGTCGCAGACACAGCTTGGATCCCGCGGTGTTGCTGTGGCTCTGGCTTAGGCCGGCGGCTACAGCTTGGGTTAGACCCTGGCCTGGGAACCTCCATATGCCGTGGGTGCGGCCCTAGAAAAGACGAAAAGACAAAAAAGTATATGTGTGTGTGTGTATATATATATATATATATATCAGATCATCTAATGGATAGGGGGTCAGTTGAGGCAACAAGAAAGTTAATATGGGTAGGATAATTAGACAGTTTTGGAATGTTTTGCTTTTTTTCTCTTTAGTGCATTCCCTTATTTGTGGAAGCTGCTTTGGAAAGACTGACAAGAGAGGTGAAGACAAGTGAGCTTCGAACAATGTGCCTGCAGGTTGCCATTGCGGCTTTGTATTATAATCCACACCTGCTTCTCAACACCTTAGAAAATCTTCGCTTCCCTAATAATGTTGAACCAGTTACAAATCATTTTATTACACAGTGGCTTAATGATGTTGATTGTTTCTTGGGGTAAGTGGCATATGTTAGATCTTTGTTTATTTGTGAGGAACTCTTGCTTTTTTTTTTTTTTTCTTTCAAAGGAAAAGAACGTCTTTATTTTCCTTTTTTAGGCTTCACGACAGAAAAATGTGTGTTCTGGGCCTGTGTGCTCTTATTGATATGGAACAAATACCACAAGTTTTAAATCAGGTTTCTGGACAGATTTTGCCAGCTTTTATTCTTTTATTTAATGGATTAAAAAGGGCATATGCCTGTCATGCAGAACATGAGAATGACAGTGAGGACGATGATGAAGCCGAAGATGACGATGAAACGGGTAAGGGATTTGCAGTGGAGGAAGCCAGTCTTCTTTATTGCTTAGCTAGAAATACTACTGGACCTAATTTTTCCCCTCTCCTCAAGAAATCATATCATAGCTAAATGTTTTCATGTTCATTCAGTCATCAAAAAACTATCTTCCCACTAGAGCATAAAGTCCATGAAGGCAGGAACTTTCAGGTGTATCTCCACCACGGGTTTTAGTGTTGGCATGTCTATCACTTATTAGTACTGAAATATAGGTGTACCTACATTATAAAATTAATTAGATGTTGTAGTACATTTCACCTTTAAGACACTATAGACTAGACTGCAAGAGTATAAATTGATAGGATATTATTTAAGCGAGATTACTGCAAATAAGATAGTTGCCATTTTTGTCTTTTTTCACTTACTGTGTTAGCCTTTTCAAAACAAAACAAAACCTCATGAAAGGTGTTCTGTGGATACACCATAAACTGTAGTTATTATTGGTATTCGGTTTGGTACATACCATAAGGCTCAGAGCACACCAAGTGCTGATCCTCATATTATGCAGTCCCTTTTCAAACTTCTAGCATTAAGAATTGTGAGTAGTTTTCTAGGGTTTCTATGATTTTTTTCTATTTATTGCTGAATATGTATTTAAACACCAATTCCTGAACCCTTCCTTAAGTTGACTCAGTTGTGATGCGTAGTTTACCAAATGTGATCACTGGCAATTTATTGATCAACAGACTGTTTCAGTGTTAACAAGAGCACCTTTTTGTGGCTTGGCAGAGGAACTAGGGAGTGATGAAGACGACATTGATGAAGATGGACAGGAGTATTTGGAGATTCTGGCTAAACAGGCGGGAGAAGATGGAGACGACGAAGACTGGGAGGAAGACGATGCTGAAGAAACGGCCCTGGAAGGCTATTCCACCATCATCGATGATGAGGATAACCCTGTTGATGAGTATCAGATATTTAAAGCTATATTTCAAAGTAAGTTAACTCGGTTCATGTCCTCAGGATTGTATATGACCCACTTTCCTGAGCCAGTCTGTTGCTATTTACGTGTGCCCTTAAATAAGGGGTTTGGGGTATAACACACCCAAACTAGAATATGATTTAGGATTGTTAGGCAGAGCCAAAGTTGTTTCTACTAGTGCCTTAGATATTCAGAGTATTTTCCTCAACCTATTATTTTCTTTCTTTTTTTTCCCTATCTTTTTAGGGCCACACCCTTGGCATATGGAAGTTCCCAGCCTAGGGGTCGGATCCGAACTATGGCTGCTGGCCTACACCCCAGCTACAGCCAAGTGGGATCCTAGCCGTGTCTGTGACCTACACCACAGCTCACGACAATACCATATCCTTAACCTGCTGAGCGAGGCCAGGGATTGATCCTGCACCCTCGTGGATGCGAGTCGGGTTCATTAATGCTTGAGCCACAAGGGAACTCCGATTATTTTACTTCTGTTTAGATTATAAATTTGAAATAGGATATTGTAGGAAAATTGTGTAGTTCAGAACTTTTATCCAGTGAGAGTTTCTGTTCTCCTGATTTCTGGCGTCCCCTTCCCCCAGAACTATCCATTCTTATGTCTGTTTCTTGTGTTCTTATATTTGTGTACCTCCCCTGCCCCGCCTTTGGCTAAACCCCACACTTATCTTTATCTCAGAATTTGTCCGTTTATAACATTAATGGTCTTGGAATCTCTCTCCTTTTTTCCTTCATCAGTGTGTGGCTACAGAATACTAGGTGCCAGGTTGGGTTTGTTTGTTTTTTGGCTGTCCTGTGGCATGTGGACATTCCCAGGCCAGGGGTTAAACCCACACTACAGCAGTGACCTGAGCTGCTGCATTGGCAGTGCCAGATCCTTAACCCACTGTGCCACCAGGGAATTCCAGTTCAGTTTTTTTTTAAACCATCATTTATTTGGATTTCAACAAAATGCAACATCTGTGTTATTTCACCCAGCTAAAGAAATTAAAATTGGCGCTATATTTGAACGTCTTTTCCCTCCAGAGTGAATTAATATGCTATTTATCTTTCCTGTACATTATGAATTTTGATGGAGAATAAATTCTCTGATAACCAAAGCATAGATCTTCCAGGCCTGTAACAAAGCAGTTTTCTCTTGTTTTGTAATGATTTTTATTTTTCCGTTATAGTTGATTTATAGTGTTCTTTCAGTTTCTGTTGTACAGCCAAGTAACTCAGTAATACACACACACATTCTTTTTCTCACACTACCTTCCATCATGTTCTATCGCTCGTGACTGGATACAGTTCCCTGTGCTGTACTGCAGGATCTCATTGCTTATTGACAAAGCAACTTTGATGCAAGCTTGTAGAAGCACAAAGATTTTTTTCTGAGCTACGTGGCAGGCCATAAGAATTGACTGAAGTGTCAAAAACTACTGTCTGTCTTTTGTTCACGACCTTGTATTTTGTAGCCTTAAACACGTGTTACTATCATGGCTTATAATAGAGGGCTCATGCACAGTAAATGCAATAAAGTAGAAATAGGAAATCATGATGAAAGCAGTTTTCTTTCTTAGGATGACTCTGTAAAAAATTCTGTTTTGTGAAAAGGCTTTACAGAGAACCTTTTCTCTTTCACTTTCTCCCCCGCCCCTTATGTAGCTAATTGAAATTGAGGAAGTCAGACTTGCTACCATATTAATACCAACTTATCTAGTGCATGTTTTTGTGAAACATTGTGAGATTTAACAACTGATTTTTGGGCATGTTGGGAAATTTTTGTTATTCCTTTGTTACAGACTGAATTTGACTGTTATTTAGACTATAATATAAAAATATGTGAGCATTTTAAGTACCACAGACCTACAGAAAATTAGGAAAGACAGTATAGAAATTAAGAAAGATTTTGAGTAGGCAATGAAGAAAAAATTAAGGCATTTATTTTGAATCATTCACCCCTTTCTTACTTAATGCTTTTGATTTTTGTTTTTTAATTCAGGGATTTGAGAATTCCACCCAGAGCAGCTTTGTTCATTTTCAAATTGCTTTAACTCAGAATCTTTTTCTTTTTTCGCTGCCCCATGGCATGTGGAATTCCCAGGCCGGGCATCAAATCCGAGTTGGAGTTGTGACCTATGCCGTAACTGCAGCAATGCTGGATCCTGAACCCACTGTGCCAGGCCAAGGATCAAACCTGTGTCCCTGCCACTGCAGAGACACTCTTGATCCTTTTGCATCTCAATGGGAACTGCAGAATTCAGAATCTTTTTAAGGGGTGTGGGTTAACTTTATTTCTGGTTGCATTAGATTGTTACTTAAAAGAATTGGTGGAGTTCCTGTTGTGGCGAGAAGTGGCTAACGAATCTGACTAGGAACCACGAGGTTGCAGTTCGATCCCTGGCCTCACTCAGTGTGTTAAGGATCCAGCGTTGCCGTGAGCTGTGGTGTAGGTTGCAGACGCGGCTGGGATCCCACGTTGCTGTGGCTCTGGCAAAGGCCGGTGGCTACAGCTACAATTCGACCCCTGGCCTGGGAACCCGCATATGCCAAGGGAGCAGCCCTAGAAAAGGCAAAAAAAAAAAAAAATTTGGTTTCGGCTCTAAATCCTTATTTAGAGGTGAGAATTTTAAGAATAACTAGATTTTTAAAGCATAATGCTAAACCAGGATTTCCTTCCCCTGTATCTTTATTTTTTCTTTTGCTTTTTAGGGCCGCACCTGCGACATGGAGGTTCCCAAGCTAGGGGTCAAATTGGAACTGGAGCTGCCGGCCTACCCC
Source organism: Phacochoerus africanus (assembly GCF_016906955.1). Taxonomy (NCBI): domain Eukaryota; kingdom Metazoa; phylum Chordata; class Mammalia; order Artiodactyla; family Suidae; genus Phacochoerus; species Phacochoerus africanus. Next base: position 186,117 of record NC_062554.1, on the reverse strand, counting down.
ACAGCCACAGCAATGCAGGATCTGAGCCACGTCTGCAAACTACACCACAGCTCATGGCAACACCAGATCCTTAACCCACTGAGCGAGGCCAGGGATCGAACCCACAACCTCATGGTTTCTAGTCAAATTCATTTCTGCTGAGCCATGACGGGAACTCCTGTTATCTTTTTTTTTTTGGCTGCACCCACAGTGTTCGGAAGTTGCCCAGGGATCGAACCCACACCGCAGCAGCCACTGAGCCACTGCAGTGACAGCGCCAGCAGCCTTACCCTCTACACCACAAGGGAAGTGCCTGTATCTTTTGTTTCATAAGTAAAATACCTTAACCTATTATTGGGAGAATGTAAACTAGATCACAATTCCAGTGCCGGGGTGAGTGGAGGAAACAGAATAGAAAGGAATGACCAAGTCTCTCCTGCTTTCTTTTTGATAGCTATACAGAACCGTAACCCTGTGTGGTATCAGGCTCTGACTCATGGTCTTAATGAAGAACAAAGAAAACAGTTACAGGACATAGCAACTCTAGCCGATCAAAGAAGAGCAGCCCATGGTATGTTACTTGACCTCAGCCCTCTTTAATGCAATTAATGACTTGATACCGCTGTAAGTTTCATGTATTTATTTTTGCTTTTCAGGGCTGCACTTGTGACATATGGAAGTTTCCAGGCTAGGGCTCGAATCAGAGTTAAAGCTGATGGCCCACACCACCACTCACAGCAACGCTGGATCCTTAACCCACTGAGAGAAGCCAGGGATCGAATCTGCATCCTTACAGATACTAGTTCGGTTTGTTACGGCTGAGCTACAGTGGGAACTCCCCAGCATTAAAGTTTAAATTAAATGATTTAAAATTACATAAAAGCTATAGTTGTGGGAGATGAGCGATTCACTCTAATCTTGCAGAAATTAAGAACTGAATTTTGGTTTTGGCCACAATTTACTGATTTTAAGGGTAGTTGAGGACTGCTTTCAGTGTGCATTGCTTTAATAAAGTCGCTAAAACTTGGGGTGCTGGTTTGATAGGAGAAAATTCTATTAAAATTTACTAAAGTTGTGAAAACTGATTTCTTAGAAGTTTATTGAAGACACATCATTTCTTTTTCATTGTTAAACATTTCAGTGTAGGACATTTTGGATACTATCCAGGCTAACAGTTTTCTGTAGGTCTTAATACTATTTATTGAGTCAAACTAGTTTTATATTCAAAGGGGGTCCTCCTTAAAAATAAAGCACAACTTTTTAAGGTACTTATATTTGGAATTGCCTGTATTACATTGAGTAGCCATTATTACCTTTGGAGACTGGATCCTCCTGATTCAGTATTTAACTTAAAATAGGGTATTTTAAAGTTTTGCTTTGTAGACACTGGGAAGTGAAATTTGGTTTAGAAGTCTCCAGAATACAAGAGAATTCATCTTCTCTACTTCATATACTCCCATCCTCTCTGTACTTTCTTTTTTTTTTTTTTTTTGTCTTTTTAGGGCTGCACCCATGGCATATGGAGGTCCCCAGGCTAGGGGTCCAATCGGGGCTTTAGCCACCGGCCTACACCACAGGTGCAGCAACGCCAGATCTGAGCCTCATCTGCGACCTACACCACAGCTCACGGCAAATGCCAGATCCTTAACCCACGGAGCTAGGCCAGGGATCGAACCTGCGTCGTCGTGGATGCTAGTCAGATTCATTTCTGCAGAGCCACGTCGGGAACTCCCTCCTTTGTACATTTCGATGGAGAAAGAGGACAGAGATTGAAACTCCTCGCTAATGCTGGTGGCTACGCTGTTGTTCATCGTAAATTCTTCTGTTCTCCACAGTAGTAAGATGATCACATACTGTATTGAACTTGCACTTACTTGTTTTCTAGAATCCAAAATGATTGAGAAGCATGGAGGATACAAATTCAGTGCTCCAGTTGTGCCAAGTTCTTTCAATTTCGGAGGCCCGGCGCCAGGCATGAATTGAGTTGCTGCTTTCTTTCCTGCAGTGTGATTGTAGTGAACAGCTTGTGTTCCTCTAGTAGCTGTTCTAGAACTGGTTCATTTTATCTCCTCTAAACTGACTGATCGTTAGATGGACAAAACCCCAGGAGGTGGGACCTGATCATGCAACTTGGCACTGAAAATGAAACTAGAGGGATTTTGGTGGGAGAGGGAGGTAACTTGGTGGGGGGCGGGCGGGTATTTTCTTTATTTTTTGAAGAAAGTAAGATTCTGACTGAAAGTTCAAGTGACACTGTGGAAATCTGCAACGAGGGGTTGTCATGAAGGCAGCTTTTCTTTTTCTGAGGAAAAAATAGGCATGGGCTACAGGACTATTTAAAATGTCTCATTTACAGTATAAGCTCAAGGTAGATGTACTTTTTACACCTATGAGTATTTGTCCAATTTCTGTCTGTTCCTGGCCATTGGATATCTATTCTTTATATGTAAATAAGACAAGGTAATCAATAGCCTTATTCAGACGTCATCATTTTCACTCATCAAAGATTGTCCCTATGTAGGTCATTGGACACTTATTGTAGCACTACATGACTGATTTAAGAAACAAATCTGTAAATGAATTAGCACTTTCATATTGAAACAAGCCTGCTAGCCTATGTATAAAATAGCAAAATGTTTGCTCTTTATAAAAAGATGGGGTGTAATGGGGGGGCAGGGGTAATTTCAAGTTATTAATTTAAAAATGAACTAGCAATTTTGTACCTGGTGACTTTGTGGTGCACTCACCTCTGACAGTGACTTGAATTTGGTGTGTTAAAAGGGGTTAGTGATAATTCATTGCTGCTAAAAAATGGCAATTCCCTCTGTGTCCTTTTTTTCTTAAAGCTCTCAGTGTACAAGTGACTATTTGGATACAAGACCTTGCTGTAACAAATAGGAAAGGTGATGTTTGAAGCATGTAAATTGGATATAAAGTTCTACTCTTAAAGAGTTGATCAAAGAGTATGGCTAAACATCTATATATGCAATCTATTAAAAGAACTTAATTCGGCTATTATGTCTTGATTTGATTGCAGTTTTTTCCTAATTATATATATTTTTTCTCATTGATCTGTTTTTATGCTCTATCTAGAAAGTGCAAAATGGACACTTAAAAAAAATTGACATTTAACACCTGCCTGCCTCCCTTTCCCCATCTTCTCTACCCGTCTTGTGGTATTATCTGGTCCTAAATGGATAGGCTCGAGGTTCAAGTTTCCCCCCCAAACCACTGTTGATACCACTGCAAAAGCAAGCCAGCAACCAGACGATGTCGAGAGGTTGGCTCGCTCCCCTCTCTCCCAACTGCATGTTCAAAAATAAGCCTTTATTAATCGTAAACATCTATCAGATGAGTCTTACATTGGGTTATTTTTTTATATACATGTACACACAATATTCCAAATTGAAAGCAACATCCCAATGGATTCAGAACTGTTAAGTGCTGTTGTCTATAATGGACTAGAAAATTTATAACTGTAAAAATGAAGCAAATGCACATATTATTTAAAATTTGCGTAATTAAAACCCATTGGTGTTGTGTTTTCTTGTATGCCAGTAATTAAGCCGCTGCTCTTGGCTCTGTTTGGTTTCTATTTTAACACTGAAGGAGTGAGAGTATTTCCTATATTTATGAATTTACTATGAAAATCTTGGCAAAAAAAAGAAAAAAAAGTCTAAAATGTGTGGGTGAAAACTGTTAATCAAGTGTGTTTCTACTTTTTTCCCCCCAAGTTGGACACCATCTGTGTACCCTAGGTTGCTTCAGGGGATTTCATTATTATGTAAAAATCAATAAAGTTAAAATGGAGTAGTTGTATATATGCAACATTGTGTACAGAGGGGAGATACTGAATAGTATTAAGCATTTTCGTCTTCCTTTACCTTTGATCCCCTTCTTAATATCCAGTCTACTTTTTAAAATTTCAGACTTCACTGCTCTTTGAATTGATAATTCCAATTTTCACATTGTTATTGGAAAACCATATCTAATAAAGGTTTTAGTTATTCCCACGCACAGTATGAAAATTTCGTTTGCTGAAGTTTTGTTACAAGAGAATGTATTGGCATGTCTTTGAGAACAAGTTGTATTGTCTCCTCTGTCATACAACTCTAATCTCCATTTATGGATTTTGACTGAAATTAAAGACCTTAAAATTAATTAAATTATATTTAATATTAAATATTGTTTAAATGGTAGTTTCTAATGTATTGAATATATACCTCGATTATTTTCAGTATTTCCTTAAGTATTACATCAAATTAGAGTTTCTTATAGATATGGATCTTGATATGTGTCAATGTTTCTAAGTAAGGTTATAGGATTTGGGGTAACTTTTCAAGAGTAGTATTTATAAACTTGTAATTAGTTGCATGTAGATTTTATTTATTTAACATACAGCTTTTCCCACAGTTTCACTAACCTATAACTTATTTAAAATTCTGATTTTGTTTGGGTTTCAGTATTTGTCTTTTTTAATGGCTGACATTAACATAAAATCTTACTTTTTGTAAACTTAAGCCATCTGTTTTTATAAAATATTTATCAGTATTAAATAAAGGAAGTTAATCTGTTTCTCTGCAGGTAACAGAATGATTACTAATCTACACACCTTATCAAGAGCGTGACTGTTGTGTTTACGTCTGGAACTGACCAGGCTGTAGAGAGCAGGGGTGGCCAGACCACAGCCTTATGGCTACGTGTTGCTCTTAGGTTCCAGATGTAGTCGCTGAAGCAAGCGTGAAGAAAAAAGGGAGACCTGGCATAATGACCTGAACACAGTAGGCATTCCCTAAGTGTTTGTAAAATGAATTACCTAAAATTACATTAAAAGAAAATTACAGTTTAAACATACTGGTTAGAAAATATCAGTTCTGTTGTATATAATTTTAAATTTTGTTGAAGATTATAAGTGGCTGTCAGAATCCTTCCTGAATTCTGGGTTTTATCCTTGATGGGGTTGGCCACCCTTGCAGTAGTACACACTTTGGTGTGTGTGGGTCTTACCAAGGGAAATTGGGTATCCAGCTAGAAATCCAGAATTTTATTGCTATGGGTGGGATAAGTTTAAGTAGCTTTTTTTGAGAGGTAATTCCCCCTGTAGGTTTTTTAAAGCACAAGTGATAATTCCTTTATGTATTTATAGAATCTTCTTTCCTTTATATATTGAAATGTCAGTTCGCTTGCTATTTGGATCCTATATTTAAGTACTTCCTATCAGAGGCTTTTAAAGTTTCTTTTAACATCCTTTTAGTAAACTCAGACTAGAAACACAAATTTACTCATCCTGAAAAAAGGCATCTACCAAAACCCTGAAGCTAATGGACTTAAAACAATGAAAGACAGGAGTTCCCATCGTGGCGCAGTGGTTAACGAATCAGACTGGGAACCATGAGGTTGCGGGTTCGGTCCCTGCCCTTGCTCAGTGGGTTAACGATCCGGCGTTGCCGTGAGCTGTGGTGTAGGTTGCAGACGCGGCTCGGATCCCGTGTTGCTGTGGCTCTGGCGTAGGCTGGTGGCTCCAGCTCCAATTCGACCCCTAGCCTGGGAACCTCCATATGCCGAGGGAGTGGCCCAAGAAATAGCAACAACAAAAAGACAAAAGACAAAAAAAAAAAAAAAAACAATGAAAGACAAAAAACTTGTCTAAAAGCTATTGACTTTGAGGTTGCAAGACACAATAAGATCATAATACAAAAATCAGTTGTTGGTGTTTTCCGTTTTTTTTTTTTTTTTTTTTTTTTTAATGGCTGCACCTGTGGCATATGGAAGTTCCCAGGCCAGGGACTGAATCCAAGCCATGCCAGATCCTCTAACTTGTGCCAGCCAGGGATCAAAACTTCGCCTCCAAAGCAGCTTGGGCTGCTGCAGTCAGATTCTTAACCCACTCTGCCACGGTGGTAGCTCCACAAAAATTAGTTGTATTTCTAGACAGCCGCACTGAGTCAGGAAAATTCCATTTACAATCCCAAGCATCCTTTGGAATAAACTTAACAGATGTGGAAAACTTAACTCTAAAAACTAAAAAATAACCTAGAGACAGCCCATCTGCATGAGGTGCAAGACACACTTGTGGAGAGGGCAGTACTCGTCTGGTGGACCGACAGATTCGGTGTAGTCCCTGTGCCTTTTTGCAAGAACTGACAAAGTGATCCTAAAATTTGCATGGAAGTGCAAGGGACCCTGTCAAAACAGTCTTGAAAGCAAACACGATGTAATTATGACAATAGTATGATAAGGATAGATGCCTTACACTGACCAATGGAATAAAATTGAAGAGTCTGGAAATAAACCCTTAAATTTATGATCAATTGACTTTCAACAAGGGTGCCAAGAAAAATCTTTTCAACACATCTCATACAGCTGGGTGTCTACAAAACATGAAGTTTGACCCTTAGTGCTTCATACAAAAAGTAATTCAAAGTGGTTTAAAGATCGAAGTGTAAGCTCAAACTCGGGCAAACTGTAAAACACTGTGACTGAATTAGGCAAGTTTCTTGGATATGACACCAAAGGACAAGTGACAAGAAGAATAGGTGACTTGGGCCTCATCAAAACTTCAAAGAATACTTTCCTGAAAGTGGAAAGACAACCCAGAGAATGGGAGAAAACTAATCTTGAGTATATAGAGGACTCTTAGAACTCAGAAACCCCAATTTAAAAAGGAAAGGGTAGAGTTCCCGTCCTGGGTCAGACTATTATCCATGAGGACACAGGTTTGATCCCTGGCCCCCACTCAGTGGGTTAAGGCTCAGCGGGTTAAGAATCCGACTAATATCCATGAGGATGTGGGTTGGATCCCCTGGCCTTGCCCAGTGGGTTAAGGATTCGGCACTGCCGCAAGCTGCCGTGTAGGTCGCAGATGCAGCTTGGATCCTGCACTGCTGTGGCTGTGGCCAGCAGCTGCAGCTTCCATTAGACCTCTGGCCCAGGTATCTCGATATGCCATGAGCACAGCCCTAAAAAGGAAAAAAAAATGGGAAAGAATTCAGGTAGACATTTCTCCAAATAAATGGCCTTACCAAAAGAAAAAATGCTCAACACCACTAGTCATCAGGGGAATGCAAATAAGAATTCATGATACATTTCCTACTTACTAGCATGTGCAGAATCAATAAAGTGCACAGTTATTATTTGTGAGGAAATAGAGAAATTGAAACCATACATTGTAAAACATTTATCTGTTATGTAAAAGTTTGGCAGTTCCTTAAAAGGTTGAAAATAGTCACTTAGCAATTCCACTCCCAACCAACATTCAAGAGAAGTGAAATATGTCCATGCAAGAACTTGCTCACGATTGTTCACAGAAGCATTACTATAGCCCCAGAGAGGAAATGACCCAAATAGCCATCAATCAGTTGGTGAAAGGATAAACAAAACGTGGTATATCCTTTCAGTCAGATACTCGGCAATGAAAAGGAATCAAGTGCAGTTATGTGCTGATGTAGATGAACCTTGGAAACAAAGTGGAAGAAGTCAGACACAGGATTCCATTTACAAACGTCTAGAATTAGTTAATTGACTAGTGGTAGCTGGGGCAGGGGGAGGAGGAGGAAATGGACAGCGCTAAAGGGTTTCTGTTGGGGATGATGAAAGTGCGTGTGATTAGACAGTGGTGATGGTTGAACAGCCTTGTGAGTATACTAAAAACTACTGAAATTCACTTAAAGGTCTCAAATTTGCTCAAAATTCTCAAAAACCTAATATGACATGTTTACTCATTTAATACAAGTTAAAATCAGTTTTAATCATCTTTATGCAACAGTCCCCATATTAAGGGGACAACAGCCTTAGAGATAGTATTCCCCCAATCCAATTATTTTGTTTTGCTACTGGTTCATTTGTCTTTTAAATCCCATCACCCTTATCAAACAGCTCTAGCTGGCGCCAGATTTGGTGGAGTGGGTAGCAGGAGGAAGACTCCTTAACATTCTTTTTTTTCCATAAATACCGCATCTGTTACATATTTCAGTGTAATAGTGTTAGGACCAAACCATCTCCCCCCCCCCCCCCAGATTATAGCACTTAAGTGGTTTTCTCTAAAATTGTATCAATTTTATTGCTTTTTGAAGACATGAGCTTCACCTTACAAATGTTCTCACTTTGACTCAAGAATATGTTTTCCTGGAGTTCCCGTCCTGGCTCAGTGGTTAATGAATCCGACTAGGAACCATGAGGTTGCAGGTTCGATCCCTGGCCTTGCTCAGTGGGCTAAGGACCCAGCATTGCTGTGAGCTGTGGTGTAAGTCGCAGACACGGCTTGGATCCTGAGTTGCTGTGGCTCTGATTAGACCCCTAGCTTGGGAACCTCCATATGCCGCGGGAGTGGCCCCAGAAAAGGAAAAAAGAAAAGAATGTTTTCCCAGAAAAAAATCATTTTAAATGCAACGGTTTGGTGTTCCTGTCGTGGCTCGACGGAAACAAATCTGACTAGTATCCATCAAGATGCAAGTTCAATCCCTGGCTTCACTCAGTGGGTTAAGGATCCAGTGTTGCCGTATGTACCTAAGCTGTGGTGTGGGTCGCAGATATGGCTCGGATCAGCGATGTGGTGGCCCTGGTGTAGGCCAGTGACTGCAGCTCTGATTCAACCCCAAGACCTCCATATGCTGCGGGTGCCCCCCCCCAAAAAAAAAGACTAAATAAATGCAGTGGTTCCATTCCTGGATTACTCCTTTACTGCTGAAACACTGCTGACTTTCTATGTATGTTAATGAGATTTGGTTATCCTCCTGTTGGGAATCCTATACTTTTGATTTAAGCAAATGTAATTAGAAGTGAAAATAACTAGAATCTTGTGGAGAGAGCCAGTTCCAAAGGGCCACCTGGAGTCTTCAGAGGCTTTATAACATTTTGTAAATTGAGTTTGCCTCTAAAATAAACCTAACATTAACCACAAGTGGTAATCTTAGAGCTCACTTACTGGATATTTTCAAAGATGTAACGAATGAATGGGGTTAACAAGGGGCCCAGGGTAGAGTTGGTAAAATGGAAAAATAGCACCTACTGAAGTTACCACAGATACCTTGAAATGGGGGAAATCATGCAATTTAGCCACTAACAGCAAAATGTTACCAGTTGTATTATACCAGTGCTTATGGCAGCATATTTACTGGGAACTACTTACTTGAGATTGGAAAGAAACAGTTTAAATAACCTCATCATACAACACTTCCAAAAGTATGTTCTAATTAAGCTCTGATTAATACTTTTCAGTGTAAAAGCTAAATATGATTAACTCAATGAGTTTATTCTTTAGACCAAGGACTCTTTAATTCTGGGTCCATGAGCCCTATGAAACTGCAGTCTTTAGTATATTTTATATAGCTTTCTTCTGAATCTCAAAGGAGTTGTCAAAGTCCTTAAAAACTGCTAGTGACCATAAAGGTGAGAATTGGAGAGACGGGCTCACATTTATTAAGCACTTGAAAAGCAGCTCTGATAAGCACTGTGCTACATTTATCTACACTCTCATATATCTGCCCAATCACCCTGTGAAATAAGTGTTTTTACTTTACAAATGAGGCAACAGTTTCTGAGACAAGTGACACACATCTATCTGCCACAACTTCCAATGGAGAGCAAAGTACTGGTTTGATTTTAAAGTCTTCAGTGTTTTGAGAAAAGAAAAAAAAGTAAAAACAAAAGAGAAAAAATAATTTTTACACAAGAAAAATTCATGTGTTTAAAAATCTATAAATTCATGATAAAATTTATTTTAAATTTATCACAGAAAAATTTGATAAATCAAAACCACCCTTTCCTAGATGTAATTATTTTTAAAAGTTGAATGTATCATTTCTTGGTGTCTTTTTTCTATACATATGATAATGGTTAAGTCATTATACAAATAAGCCAAAATCAACCAATTCTCCAGAAATTTTGAGTTAATGAAAGAAATGTTTTTAAAAACATGATGGTAACAATTTTTGAAGGGGGCTAGAAATAAGTTAGCCTATTAGAAATTTGGGGAAAAGGTCCAGCATTGTATAAGAGCCTGGACTACCACCGACTGGTGGTGAAATGTTTTCAAGTCACTAATTTGATAAGATGCAATAAATTATAAGGCATAGGAGGTGATTTAGGGAAAGTCTGAAGATTATGGATGATCCTGAATACTATGTACATTTGAACCCTGATCTATTGTCAATGGTAAAAACAAGAGTTCCATTATTTCTGACAAAAACGTTATTAAGGTTTCTCCCTGAATAAGATTAGAACTATAGCATCCTGCCTGCCACCACCAATGTTTACAATTAGTAGGTTCAGGGGATACAAAGATGTCCTGTAACTGCAATCTACAATTACAGGGTGGCTTTTTAACCTTCTTTTGAGATTTGGTATTACAGTGTTTTAACAAATGACTAAAGATTTGGTTCTTAGTAATACATGATTAAATGGCATAAGGTATTCTGATTCTGATTATAAATACAGATACAACAACTGGAAGGTACAGAAAGTATAAAGTAAAACACATCATCATCTGAATCTATTCTTTCGGCACAAGACTGTTGAGTGAGCCAATTCTTCCAGTTTCAAGTAACCTAATCCAATTTTATGTCGCATTTTTCATTCTTAAAAGGACATAAAATAATGACTACCTTAATGTAGTCAAACAAAACTCAAAGTCCTGTTTTCCTTCGAATGGCATTTGGGTAACAATTATGAGCTACACCTTGGTTAGGGTCAGCCTGCCCCTCACTTCCCACCAAAAAGAAGGTACTGGTAAAATCTCAAACCAGATTCAAGTGCAGATCAAAACACTAATTATCCTCACCTAGAAAGCCATTCCATAATCAATTTAGCCCAAAGACACTAAATCCTTCACCATTCAGCTCTCTCCCGTTTTCATAAGTAGGACACAAATCTCAGCTACGGCGGGGCCAGCGCCTCATTCTCAGCAACTCAAATCTACACCTGCGATGCCCAATTCAACAAATACTGAGTCTGCACACTTTAATCTCACCTCTGTTCAGCCTCGCTGCCAAAGCACATGGATACTTACTGAATACTTCAAAAGATTAGGATTTCCAATGGTTTAGAGAAAGTTTGGGTTGAGAGTTACAGCAAGTATTACCTAAACTTCACAACTAATTTGTACCTATAGGTTTGAGCAGGCCAAGCCAGTGCTTTCCCCACCCTTTAATTCGTAACAGACACTAAAGGGAAAGAAAAAAAGAAGTTAGCGACACCACTACAGACGACTTCGAGATCTGAGCCTAAACGACACGAAAGCGCAAAAGCATCCGCAGTGTCCTCCAGCAGCGTCCGAGACCACCGCCCATGGTCGAGCGCGGCCGGGGCTCCGGCTGAGGCAGGAGGCCCGCGCTGCGGCCCGTGGTGACGCCCCGGCGACCGGAGGAGCAAAGGCAGACTCGGCAGCCAGTGACCGGCCAACAGCCGCTCTCGGGAAAGCAGAGCCCCCGCCCAGGACCAAAGGCCTCAGCTGGCACCGGGAGCCCCCCGGGAGCGGCCAGGCGTCCCGCCCTGGCCTACCCCAGCCTGCTACTTCCCGCTCGACACTCGGCAGTCGCTAGGCAAAGCCCGATCGGTCGCCAGAACGCGCTCTAGCTAGCCCGCGGGGAGCGCCGAGACCGTCTCCTAGCCCCTGTGGGGAAAATGGCGCCTGTCACCCCTTCTCCCTCCCGGCTAGTCACAAGGACCAGCCTCCGTCCCTCGCCACAAAATGGCGCCTCCCGCTGGGGCCCTAGAATCGGCATAATTCACTTGTCAGCGAGGCGGTGTCGAGCTGGGACGCGCGCCTCTGCCGACCAGTCAGACCCAGTAACTTTGGTTCCGCACTTTGCTCAAGCCACTCAGGCGCTAGCTGTAAGGCCTGGCGATGCTGACGTCAGGGAAAGGGGCGTGGACAAGGCGGTCTCCTTTGGCGTCGCCTAAATTTGAGCCAATGGAAAGCAGGAAGTGTCCAATGACTGACGTAGTGACGGCCCAATGGAGGCCGGGGGCGGGCCTCAGACCCACTATGCGGGTTGCGGGGCCTGGGGGCCGGGCGGCTGTTTCCTGTCCTGGTGCATGGTGGTCGGACGAAGGAATTGTTGGAAAATTTTCTCGGAGGTTCGTATATAAATGTGTTTTTACCCAGTGTGCATTATTCTCCGCCCGGCCGCCGCCCTCAGCGCGGCGGCGCGGGCCCGCTCGGGCCGGGGCTCTGGCTCCGGCTGCTCAGCCTCCACCGCAGGCCCAGCCGATCCTACGGCCGGCCGCGGTAGCCGCGCCTGGGCAGAAGCGGAGTTTATTAATAACCCGCGGCCGCCACTCTGGGGCGGCGGAGCTTTTCTCACTGAGGACGCCCCCCCCCCCACCTCGTCTGCGCACTGCGCCCCGCCTGTTCCCCTCAGGGGACAGCCGAGGGGAGGGAGGGAGGGAAGGAGGGGAGGGAGGAGCCCTCGGGAGCCTGGCGGCGCTTCCCCGCTTGACCTCCGCGCGGAGCGGGTCCCCAGGCGCCGCCGAGGCGAAGCTCCTCCGGCCGGGACGCCGGGCCCGGTCCTCACGGGGCCGCAGCTGGGGCGCCGGCGGCGCAACTGGCCGGGGGCCCGGTCGGGATCCCGTCTGCAGATCGCACCCAGAATTTCCTTCTACTCAGATCGTGCACAGATTTCTTGTTTTTCTCACTTTTTTTAAAAAGTAATTTTTGGGTCTTTGAAGCCTAACATCGAATATTAGAAATTGTCCATTTTATCGTTCCACTCTTTTCTCGGTGTTGGCTAAAGAGTGAATGAATCTCTTCGTTGCTTTGTACCATTTTCTTGTGGGACCAATCACCAATTTTTATTCTCTTCCCTTTTGCTTATTTTACCATTAAGTTTACACATTAACAAAGTTAAGCAAAAAGTAGATAAGAATACAATTGCTAAACCGATTCTTTGTTTAAAATCAACTTAAGCCTTGGCTTCGGAAGTGTCCAGTCAGCTAATATAATTTGGTGGGGAAGTGGTGAAAAATTGTACGTTTGGCGTTGTGTTTGAAATTGTCCTGAGTCTTACTAGAGGATGTTTGTGTTGTAGTTGACAAAAATCTGTGGAATATTTAGTATTTTTTCTTTGCTCAGTGCTTAGTTTCAGTTCCTTGTGAAGTGTTTAGTAAGAGAATAGGTAATGAGACCATCCAAAGGCTCTGGTAAGTTAGGGAGCTAATTTTATCCAGGTGTATTTTCATTACTTTGGAAATTATTTAGCAGTGTAGTAATACTTGAGGGCCTATTTTTTTTCCATTGCCCTCCTTTATTTTTTAAAAATAATAGGTTTATTGATAGAATTTACATACCTTTACAGTTCACTCCTTTAAAGTATATATTAGGTAGGTTTAATGTACTCACAGGTGTGCAGCCACCACCACAATTTTAAACCATGTTCATCATCCCTCTTCCAAAAACCCTACCCACTGAGTTACTCCCCATTTCACTTAAAACTTCCCCTTCCCCGACCACTAATCTGCAGATTTATAGATCATGAACATTTCATATAAATGGAATCATACAGTATGTGTACTTCTGTGACTTGCTTCTTTGACTTAACATGTTTGCAAGGTTCATTCATGTTATAACATGTATCAGTACTTAATTTCTTTTCATTGCCAGATATTTTGTTGTATGGACATAACACCTTTTATTTATCCATTAATCTACTGATGTACATTTAGGTTGCTTTCACCTTTTGTCTGTTATGCATGATGCTACCATGAAGTTTCTGTGTGGAAATTTGTTTTCATTTCTGTGTGTGTATGTCCACACACACCTAGGAATAGAATTCGTTGGTTGGTTGGTCATATGGTAACTCTGTATTCACCCTTTTGAGGAACTATGAAACTGTTTTCCAAAGTGCTTGCACCATTTTGCATTGCTGCCAGCAGTGTATGAGAGCTCACGTTTCCCCATATCCTTGCCAACACTTGTTGTTATTCTTTTTGATGGTCGTCATCCTAGAGAGAAATGAAGTGATATTTCTTGTGATTTTGATTTGCATTTCCTAGGTGCTAATGGCATTGAGCATTTTTTCATGTGCTTTTTGGACATTTGCATATTTTCTTTGGAGAAATGTCTGGGTCTTTTCCCTATTTTTAAATTGGTTTGTTTAGGGAGCTCCTGTTGCGGCACAGCGGAAATGAATCCGACTAGGAACCATGAGGCTGCGGGTTTGATCCCTGGCCTTGCTCAGTGTGTTGGGGATCTGGCATTGCTGTGAGCTGGGGTGTAGCTTGAAGACGCAGCTCAGATCCACGTTGCTGTAGCTGTGGTGTAGGCTGGCGGCTACAGCTCCGATTAGACCCCTAGCCTGGGAACCTCCATATGCCTTGGGTGCGGCTCTAAAAAAAAAGACATAAATAAATAAACTGGATTGTTTATTTAGTATTGAATTGTAAGAGTTTCTTACATAAAGGGCCCTTATCAGATATATGATTTGCAAAATATTCGTTGCCCTTTGCTGGAGTTGGGATATTTCTGTGAAGTAAGGATTCATCATATTCTTCATGGAAAGATGACCTAGCTGGATTGGTGAATTATGGCTCTACTATTACTTTAGCTGTTATTAAATATTTATAATGTGTGTACAGTTTGTAATCGTGTGAGGAGACCTTTCTGAATTCTGATGTTCTTATTATTCATTTTGAAGTTTTTAATCTAGTTTGGTTTGTACATAATGTGGCGGACCATGGATGTTGTCCTGCTGTTTATGTACCTCTTTAAGTTAATAATGATGAATGCATTTGGCCTTGTTTTGGAAATACAGAGATTTGTGTAGTATGGATGTAATGGTCGCAAGAAGTTGGAGTCATTTAAATTAAAGGCAGTTTATTAGACTCACAGACATAGGGAACAGACCTGGGGTTGCAGTGAGATGGACTGGGAGTTTGGGGTTAGTGGATGAAAACTATTACGTTTAGAACGGGTGGACAATGAGGTCCTACTGTATAGCACAGGAACCATGTCCAGTCTCTTGGGATGGACCACGATGGAAGATAATGTAAGAAAAGGAATGTGTATATGTATGGCTGGGTCACTTTGCTGTTCAGCAGAAATTGGTGCAACATTGTAAATCAACTATACATTAATTAAAAAACATTATGATCAAAAGAAAAGGAATGTGTATATGTATGACTGGGTCACTTTGCTGCAGTTGGTACAGCATTGTAAATCAACTATAATAAAAAAAGAAAAAGATGCTCTGGGCACAAAGTTCAGAAATTTGTCACTCTGAAAAAGAAGTAATGGCAGTTTATAATGCTATTTGCATAAAATACAGTGACATATTTTAAGAAGTGAGGCACAATGAAAAGAGCATTGTTGTAAAGGAACCTAATCTTTAATCCTGTTGTAGGCGATTAGCTAGCCGTGACCTCATACAAATCGTATTCATTTGTTCAACAAATATTTAGGAAGTATGTACCATGTGCCAGGCATTCTTTTAGGCACTGGAAATTCAGGGGTGAACAGGACCGATGGGGCCCTGCAGTCGTGGAACTTAGAGTTTGCTTAGAAATTCTGGCGGGTGCTGTGAAGAAGATGGAGCTCTGTGATAGAGAATAGGAGGGTGGTGCTAGAACGGATGTCTTAGGCAGCACGTGCAGAAGCGGGGAGAATTAGGTGTGTTCTAGGAACCAGAGGGTCAGTGTGACTGAATGTATATACAAGGGAGGACAGTTGTAAAACACTCTCCAGCATGAGGTATTTTCAACTCACCAGATGTTCATTGAACTTGTGATCTTAGGTGTCCAAATTTCAGTGACTCATAGCATATAGCACCTAGCTCAGAAGGCTTACCATCTAATTGGGAATAGTAGATGTGGGAATAAAAGGACTGGTAAGAGGAGAGAGGAGTGTTAGGTTATCAGGAATCAGAAGGCTTTCAGCCGCAAACACGTTTCTCTAACCCTCACTTTCCTCACCTGTCGAAAGAAAGCTGGCATAGTGTGAGTGTATCTTCAGTGCTAAGGGCTTTGTGTACATTTGTTTACTTAATTTTTTTTTACAACAACCCCATCAGGTGGGTGTTCTCCCATTTTGTCGAAAGAGGAAAGGGAAGCTTAGCATTAATTTAATTGCCCAGTAACTGAGAGCAGGATTCAACTGCATAGCAGACCAGCAAATTATAAAGCTACATACAGGTGAAATCTAATAATTAAAACGTAGTTGGTAATTCAAAATGATCTGGGCTGCAAACCAAATGTCTGTACATAACTGTAGGATTCAGATGAGAATGGACTGAGAGGTCTGGGTAGAGCCAGTGACAATAAAGGCCGTCCCCAGTATCTGGACTGCCTTTTCTACTTTTCCTCCCCTTGTGAAATGTTCACTTATCTTATTGTGCCCACGTTCATGTGTAATCACCTTTGCATACTTGAGGCAAAGTGAGGGCCTCCTCACTTTATTAATGCTTCTATTTATAGTAACTTTTTTTTTGGCAAGGACCTTAAGTTCTTGCTCTTCTTTAAAGTAACCCAAACTGGAGTTCCCGTCGTGGTGCAGTGGTTAATGAATCCAACTAGGAACCATGAGGTTTCGGGTTCGATCCCTGGCCTTGCTCAGTGGGTTAAGGATCCGGCGTTGCCGTGAGCTGTGGTGTAGGTTGCAGACGCGGCTTGGATCCCGCATTGCTGTGGCTCTGAAGTAGGCCGGCGACTACAGCTCCAATTTGATCCCTAGCCTGGGAACCTCCATATGCCACGGGAGCGGCCCAAGAAATGGCAGAGACAAAAATAAATAAATAAAGTAACCCAAACTGGAATGTATCATGGCATAGGTTTTTGCAAAAAGACAGTGCTGAACAGAGCTGCAGACTAATTCTCAGAGAAGAGGCCTTGGCCTTCTATCAAAAATTAATGAATGAATATACGTTTCTGTATTTCAATTAAAATAGTTAAGGTATATGCCATTTTTATGCGTCCCTTCTGTAATATTTATTTATTTATTTTGCTTTTTAGGGCTGTACCAGCGGCATATGGAAGTTCCCAGGCTAGGGGTCAAATCAGAGCTACAGCTGCCGGCCTATACCACAATTACAGCAATTCTGGATCCAAGCCACGTCTGTGACCTATACCACAGTTCACGGCAACACCAGATCCTTAACCTACTGAGTGAGGCCAGGGATCGAACCCACAAACTCATGGTTCCTAGTTGGATTCATTTCCGCTGTGCCACGACGGGAACTCCCACAGTGCTATAAAAATTATGTATGTGTATGGATAGCAAGAGTTAGAGAAGAATACCAGGAAATGGAAAGACTTGTTAATCCATTGGAAATTACTCTTCTTAAATTTGTATTACATTATTATATGCAGTGAAAATTTTTATGGTGTAAAAGACAAATTAAGTTATTTGGCAGTATTATTGGACTGGAGGGATGAGAGACTGGAGCAAAGAAAGCAGTAAAGAGGTTCTTGCAGTAGTTAATGCATGAGGAGTTGGAAAAGAAAATTTTTAAAGGATAAAAATCATGGAGTTGGCAATTGCCTAGTTGTGAATTTAAGAATGAGGGTTTAGGGAAGTTCCTCTTGTGGCTCAGCTGGTTATAAACCCTCCTGGTATCCATGAGGATGCAGGTTTGATTCCTGTCCTTGCTCAGTGGGTTAAGGATCCACTGTTGCCATGAGTGGTGGTGTGGGTTGAAAAGGCGACTTGGATCCTGCATTCCTGTGGCTGTGATGTAGGCTGGCAGCTGCAGTTCCTATTGGACCCCTAGTCTGGGAACTTTTGTATGTTGCAGGTGCGGCCCTAAAAATCAAAAACGGAAAAAAAAAAGAGAGAGAATGAGGGAGTTACCATTGTGGCTCAGCAGAAATGAACCTGACTAGGATCCATGAGGCCATGAGGATGCAGGTTTGATCCCTAGCCTTGCTCAGTGGGTTAAGGATCCAGTGTTGTCGTGAGCTGTGGTGTAGGTCACAGATACACCTCGGACTTGGCGTTGCTATGGCTGTGGCGTAGCCTGGCAGCTACAACTCCGATTCTACCCCTAGTGATCACCTGCAGAATAAGAGATACTTGAACCACTGGAGTGGTGATTGCATTTGTCATTGGGGTAGGAAATACAGAAGGAAAATTTTGTGGGAAACTGTTTTGAGATGGAGATTTCTGTGGACCAGGAAGGTCATCAAAGCCAGTAGGCAGCTAGATGTATAGATCAGGAGCCCTTAAGAGAAGGACTGGAATAGTTCCTGTCATGGTGCAGAGGAAGCAAATCTGACAAGGAACCGTAAGGTTGCAGGTTCAATCCCTGGCCTTGCTCAGTGGGTTAAGGATCTGGCATTGCTGTGAGCTGTGGTGTAGGTTGCAGACGTGGCTTGGATCCTGTGTTGCTGTGGCTCTGGTGTAGGCCCTAAAAAACCAAAAAAAAAAAAAAAAGAGAGAGAGAGAAAGGACTAGGTAGATTTTTTTGTTTTATTTTGTCTTTTGTCTTTTTAGAGCCGCTCCCGTGGCATATGGAGGTTCCCAGGCTAGGGGTCGAATTGTAGCTACAGCTGACAGCCTACGCCACAGCCACAGCAATGCCAGATTCGAGCCACGTCTGAGACCTATACCACAGCTCACCAGCAATGCTGGATCTTTAATCCACTGATCGAGGCCAGGGATCAAACCCACATCCTCATGGATACGAGTCGGGTTTGTTACCACTGAGCCACAATGGGAACTCCTTTAATGTTTAACCATTGTAAGATCTGGTTGTTTTCTAAACTTTTTGAAAGCCTGAGATAGAATCATCTGTGTTCAATTTGATGACTTTTGGCAGCTGTACACGTCCAGGTGATCATCACTCAAAAGAAGATCCAGAAGTTCCCATCGTGGCGCAGTGGTTAACGAATCCGACTAGGAACCGTGATGTTGCGGGTTCCATCCCTGGCCTTGCTCAGTGGGTTAAGGATCTGGCATTGCCGTGAGCTGTGGTGTAGGTTGCAGGCGTGGCTCAGATCCCGAGTTGCTGTGGCTGTGGCGTAGGCCGGTGGCTACGGCTCCGATTAGACTCCTAGCCTGGGAACCTCCATATGCCTCGGGGCGGCCCTAGAAAAGGCAAAAAGACCAAAAAAAAAAAAAAAAAAGAAGATACAGAACGTTTTCATCACCACAGAAGATGCCCTGTCCCCCTTTCCCGGTACTCTCCCAGCCTCGCAACTACATTCTGATTTCTACCATTATAGATTCATTTTGTCTGTTCTTGGATGTTATATTAATGGAATAATACAATGTATGTTATTTTGTGTCCATCTTATTTCCCTCAGCATAATAATTTCGAGATTCATTAGTGATATTGTGTGTGTATATATGTAGTTTGTTTCTCTTTATTACTAGGTAATAATCTGTTGTATGAATTTATCATAGCTTCTTTATCCACTCTTTTATTCTTTTGTTTTTTTAGGGCCACACCCACAGCATATGGATGTTCCCAGGCTAGGGGTCGAATCAGAGCTACAGCTGCTGGCCTACACCACAGCCACAGCAACGCCGGGTCCTTGCTGGGTCTGTGACCTACACCATAGCTTATGGCAGCACCAGATCCTTAACCCACTGAGCGGGGCCAGGGGTTGAACTCACTTCCTTATGGGTACTAGTTGGGTTCATTACCACTGAGCCACGATGAACACTTAACCATTCTTTTATTGATGGACTTTTGAGTTCATTCCAATTTGGAACTATTATGAATAAAACTGTGGACACTATTGTAGGCGTCTTTTTGTGGACGAACATTTTAATTTCTCTTGGGTAAACATACCTAGGAATATTCTTGGGAATGGCCGTTGAACTCCATGTTAAAGTGGAAATTGTTGACTAGCCTGACAAGTTCGGTGCTTAGGGATAGAAACCAGATGGATGGCAGTGAGAAATCAGGAAGTAGTCTTGTTAACAGCTGTTAAGGAAGGCTAGCTGTGATAAGAAGGAAAGAGGAATTCCTGTTGTGGCTCAGTGGATTAATAATGGACACACTATTTGTCTCCTTGAGGATGTGGGTTTGATCCTTGGTCTTGCTCAGTGGGTTAAGGATCCCACTTTGCCAAAGGCTGTGGCATAGGTTGCAGGTGTGGCTCAGGTCTGGTGTTGCTGTGGCTGTGGTGTAGGCCTCAGCTCAGCTCCGACTGGACCCCTGGCTGCAGGTTCGGCTGTTTAAAAAAAAAAAAAAAGAGTTTAATATCTGAGATAGGCAAGATTTTGTTTACTTGATTTTTTTTTATGACACTTTTTTTTTTGCCTTTTCTTGAGCTGCTCCCACGGCATATGGAGGTTCCCAGGCTAGGGGTTGAATCGGAGCCGTAGCCACCGGCCTGTACCACAGCCACAGCAACTCAGGATCTGAGCCACGCCTGCAACCTACACCACAGCTCACGGCAACGCCAGATCCTTAACCCATTGAGCAAGGCCAGGGATGGAACCCGCAACCTCATGGTTCCTAGTCGGATTCATTAACCACTGTGCCACGATGGGAACTCCTGATTTTTCTTTTTGTCAGAGGTAGAATTTGAATATATTAGGATCTCTCTTTTTCTTCTTCTGCTTCTGGTCCTCAAACTCCCTAGTCTCAGTGAGAGCAAGCCAGGGCATGCTTAGCGAACTGAACTACTCAGATGTGCCCTTATCAGGCCAGGTTGTTAGTGCTACTTTGTTGAGGTTTGAGGTATTTTTTTAGGGTTCTTTTTCATTTAAATGGTTCAATTAAGATCAAATCATCACCAAAACTAATGTTCCTAATAACTAGACCTAGGCGTCTATGTCTAAATTCTCGTCCGTCTCTGTTCTTAGCTCTTTTTCTCACAAGTATTTTTAATTTTAGGTCTCCGAGGCCTTATCTCAACTACGTTATTCCATTTCTGCGCAGTCTTGGAACTTGGCAAAACCTTCAAGTTCCAACATTTCACCCATCCAGTAGAATAGTCTACTTCTTTAAAATTGGTGATACGAACTGGATGCCTTCATTTTACCCTTTGTCTTGTAGAGCCTCTGAAATCTCTACCTCAATCACCAGCATCTTATAACTACTCTGTACTTAATGGAATTGCATTTTACCAATGGAACTGCTTACTCCCTGGGTATGTTTAAATACAACTAAAAAGATTAAAGGCAGTTTTCCACAGACATTAATCAAAGCAGTGTAACTAGGTCGGCGAACTGCAAAGGTACCAGCTAGCCCACTATTTTTGTGTTGCTGTTCTGAGGAACTTCCTCATTCCAAGTTGGGAGATGTCATGAAATGTAGCACAAGTGACTAAGCTTAAGTGGGGAAATACTTTGTGTAGATGTAAGTTTCTAAGGAAAATTTGGAATTGAGATCGGGTAATTGAAAGGCCTAGCCTCTTTGTTAAACAGCCTGTCGTTAGAATCTGAGCTTGACAATTTATGAAGGCCTGGTTTGTGTGGCTTCGTGCAAAAAGACATCTTAGATTTGTTGATCTAAATTTCTTTTTGAATCATTTCTTATCACAATAAAGATTACTTGCAGTTGATTCTTGCTTTTGTACTTGGACCATTAGATTTCTGCTTTTGTAATGATTTGTGCTAATAATTGTCTCTAACAAATTAAGCCAAATTTGAAATATCCAAGGGCTTCACATTTTAAAATATTGGTCTGGTGTAGATTCAAAAACCATGGAGAAAACACCAATTTTTTTTTTTTTAAGGGATAAAGTCAGCTACTATTTAGTTACTAATTTAACCACCAGTTTTCGGACACTCATTTTCTTCTTGCCAGTAATTTGGGGTATTTTTCACTTTTAAAATTATGAAATCTATCAAACATAAGGAAGAGTACCTGTATAAGTAATTGCATAAATGCTTATGTACCCACTCGGTTTTTAACAGATCCTAACATTTTGTTGTGTGTGTTCAGACCTTTTTCTCACTATGGTAAAAAAACCACAACATAAAATTTACCATCGTTGCTGTTTTTAAGTGTAGACGTACTAACTGTGTGCACACTGTCGTACGACAGGTCTCTGGAACTTCTTCGTCTTGCAAAACGGAAATTCTGCACCCATCGAACAACACCCTTCACACCCTGGTACTTGGCGTTTACCTTCCTGTGTCCTAGTTCTAAGAAGTCGACTGCTTTAGATACTCTGTACAAGTCCGGTCCTGCAGTATTCGTCTTTTTGTGACAAACACTTATTTCACTTAGAAAAATGTCCTCAGGGTTCATCTCTGTTCTAACATATGACAGTATTTCCTTCTCTTTTAAAGCTGAATACTATTTTGTTGTGTGTTTTATGTGTCCATTCATCCTCTGATGGACATTTAGGTTGCTTCCACCTCTTGCCTTTTGTGAATGATGCTGCAGTGAAGAGGTGTGCCAGTGTGTCTCTAAGATCCGTTTTTAATTCCTATAGATATGTACCCAGAAGTGGGGTTGCTGGGTTGTATGGTAATTCTCTCTGGGATTTTTTGAGGGATTGCTGTTCTGTTTTTAGTAATAATTGCACCATTCTCCATCCCCACCGACAGAGCAGAAAGGCTCTAATTTCTTTGTGTTGTTGCCAATACTTGTTATTTTTCTTTTCTTTTCTTTTTTTTTTTTTTGATAGTGGGCATTCTTTTTTTTTCCACTTTTAAGAGCTGCACCTGCAGCATATGGAAGTTCCCAGGCTAGGGGTCGAATCAGAGCCGTAGCTGCCAGCCTATACCACAGCAACACAGAATCCGAGCCACATCTTCTGCCTACACCACAGCTCATGGCAAGGCCAGATCCTTAACCCACTGAGCGAGGCCAGGGATTGAACTTGCGTCCTCATGGACACCAGTCGGACACTGCACCGCAATGGAGCTCCTGATAGTGAACATTCTCACAGGTGTCGGGGCTATCTCATGGTTTTGATTTGCATTTCCTTTACAGTGATACTGAGCATATTTTCACATGCTTGTTGGCCATTTGTGTATCTTTGGAGAAATTTCTATTCAAGTCCTTTGTCCAGTTTTTATTTTTATTTATTTATTTATTTATTTATTTATTTATTTTTGTCTCTTTTTTTTGCCATTTCTTGGGCCGCTTTGCTCCCGCGGCATTTGGAGCTTCCCAGGCTAGGGGTTGAATAGGAACTGTAGCTGCCGGCCTACACCAGAGCCACAGCAACACAGGATCCGAGACGTGTCTACGACCTACACCACAGCTCACAGCAATGCCAGATCCTTAACCCACTGAACAAGGCCAGGGATTGAACCCTCAACCTCATGGTTCCTAGTCAGATTCGTTAACCCCTGCGCCACGACGGGAACTCTGTTTTGTTTTTTGGGGTTTTTTTTTTGTCCCTTTGTCCAATTTTTAATTGGATTATTGTTTTTTTGTTGTTTAGTTTAGAAAGTTCTTTGTACATTCTGGATATAACATTTACTATGTTTCGTTGGTGTGTTTTTTTTTTCTTTTCTTATGCTATCTTCCAGAAAGGTGGGAACTTAATTTGTTACACAAGTATGTCTTCATTTGAGATTCCTGTTGTGCCCCATGACAGCCTCATCTGTGTCCAATTGTGGCCCATAATTCATTATCACTATTTTTTAAATGATTTTTATTTTTTCCGTTATAGCTGGCCATAATTCATTATTAAAGTAGCCCTTTCTAAAGATGTTATGTGTCTCTTAGACGCTATTTCCATACAACCTGAAAATGTTGGTGCCAGAATGATCAAGACATGGCAGTGGGAGAGTTCCTGTTTGGTGCAGTGGAAATGAATCCGACTGATATCCACGAGGATGCGGGTTTGATCCCTGGCCTCGCTCAGTGGGTTAAGGATCCAGTGTTGCCCGTAAGCTGTGGTGTAGGTCGCGGACACGAAGCTGGGATCTGGAGTTGCTGTGGCTGTGATGTAGGCTGGCAGCTGCAGCTCTGATTTGACGCCTAGCCTGGGAACTTCCGTGGGCCGTGGATGGGGCCCTAAAAAGCAAAACGAAAAGTCATGATGGTGGATGTATTAGCCACTGTAGCATGTTTGGTCTCTAGCTTATTTATTTCATTTATTCACTGTGATATTTCCCCATTTGCTCATTTTCTAACAAAGGGCATTAATTGTATCACAGAGTTTTTTTGAGAATAAGACAGGCTCTGTCCCTGCAGTTGCTCCTCCTCTCTAGGAATTACAGTGCCCAATCTTCACCACCCCATGTGTTTCCCAGCAACTTGTGCCCACGAATCAGCTGTCTCTTCATCTTTTGGTGAGTGTAGATTTTTTCCCATTAGGACAGAAACTGTATAATTGCTGAAGCCTTCCTAAAATTTAACAGTTGACCAGCTTTCAGAGAAGAAAGAACTTTGATTTACTGCAGATACGTCAGTTACCTGTTGATGTAGTTATTTGTAGATTTATAAGTAGTTGAATGAGAAGGACAGAATGCTTGAGTTATGGGTCAAACCTTAGACGTTTCTTAATATCATGACCCAAATTACCTTGTAATCTGCCATTTTCAAAATGTATCTCCTAAATGAATAGTGTAAAAATCATACAGTTTACTACATTTATATAGGTGATTGCTCTTCCATTTCCTTGTCTTATTTCTGTTGTATAGTGACAGTATCTGTTCTGAAAATTAGCCTGTCCCAATCCTATACTCATCAGGGAGTTTAACAGCAGAATACTGCAGTTAGTTTGTTGCTCCTTTGTTAGCCCTTAGAAGTAGCAAGGAAGTATTGAAGTTTTAGTCTGCTTTGTGGAAGTTAAAGATTGTAAACCTTTCAGAAATCCCTGAGAAGTCAGCCCTTGATTGACTTTTATCACAGCACTGATAGCTTTCTGTGACTCTAAGCTATAGTCCCTGGCTGTAATCCAAAGAGGGTGCAGTTTAGTGTTTATAAAACAAAAATCTTCAAGGAGTCGTAAACATAAATGTCAAATATTATTACTACTATCTACATATTTTTCTTTTAAATATTGACACTGAGATCAGATCTTTAGACCTGGAAAGGTTCTCAAGAGACCCTCTGATCCTACTCCCTGGCTCAAGGCAGCTAAATTATTCCAACTTCTGTTTACAACTCAAGGCTCACAGAGGTAATGGGACCTTCAGGTGGGAAAAGGGAGGAAGGGGTTGTGGTGATGACTGTGAAAGAGCCATTCAGCTGTTCTCCTGTGGTGCAGAGGATTGAGGATCTGGTGTTGTCCTTGTAGCTGTTTGGGCTGCTCCTGTGGCACAGGTTTGATCCCAGGCTCGGGAACTTCCACATGCGCTCAGTATGGCCAAAAAAAAAAAAATTTTTTTTTTTTTTGGCTTTTTGCTATTTCTTGGGCCGCTCCTGCGGCATATGGAGGTTCCCAGGCTAGGGGTCCAATCAGAGCTGTAGCCGCCAGCCTACGCCAGAGCCACAGCAACGCAGGATCCGAGCTGCGTCTGCAACCTACACCACAGCTCACGGCAATGCCGGATCGTTAACCCACTGAGCAAGGGCAGGGACCGAACCGGCAACCTCATGATTCCTAGTCGGATTCGTTAACCACTGCGCCACGACGGGAACTCCCCCCCCCCCCCCAATTTTTTTTTTTTTTTTTGGTCGTTGTTGTTGTTGCTATTTCTTGGGCCGCTCCCACGGCATATGGAGGTTCCCAGGCTAGGGGTTGAATCGGAGCTGGAGCCCCCGGCCTACGCCACAGCAACGCGGGATCCGAGCCGCGTCTGCAACCTACACCACGGCTCACGGCAACACTGGATCGTTAACCCACTGAGCAAGGGCAGGGACCGAACCCGCAACCTCATGGTTCCTAGTCGGATTCGTTAACCACTGCGCCACCACGGGAACTCCCCAAAAAATTTTTTTTAAAGGAGGCTTTTGTTCATCCACTTACTCAGCACCTATTGTGTGTCTGCTGTGTGCCAGGACTCTTTAAGCACTTGGGTCAGCTGTGAGCAAGCAGTAAAAATCCCTGTCCATTCTAGTTGAGGGGGAAATACATAAGAAACAAAGTCAGCAAATGCTTGTAATATGTCGAATAATAAGTACCATGTAGGAATATACAGGAGGGAGGGGGTGCAGGGTGGGTCATCCTCGGCGGGCTTGGACGTGCAGTGTGAAATGAAGTGAGCAAGGAAGCTCTCACTGAGGGGACACTGAACACAGGCTTGAAGAATGTGAAGGAATCATCGTGATTGCAGGGAAAATGTTCAGGCAAAAAGAGCATCAGAGGCAAAGGTCCTGGGGCATTAGAACACCCACTGTGTTTGAGGAAAAGCAAAATGTGGCTGAAAGGGAATGAACACGAGTCAGAGAGTTGTAAAAAATGAGGGCTGAGATTGTTGGCCTCGTAGGCTAGTGTAAGGCCTTTTAGCTTTCCTCTAATGAGAAATCATCCGGGAGTTTGAGCAGGAGACGTGATCTAACTTTTCCCTTCAAAAGGGCCCTCTGAGGACGTGCCCTCGTGACGCAGTGGGTTAAGGATCTAGTGTTGCCGCACCTCTGGTGCAGGCTGCTCCTGCAGCACAGTTTCCATCCCTGGCCCAGGAACTTCCACATGCTTCGGGTGTGGCCAAAAAAAGGAACCCTGCTCACGGCTGTGTTGAGAGGAGACTGTGCAGGAGGGAGGCCAGGTGGAATGCCAGTGCTGTAACATCTTGGCGGGGAAGAGGTGGTAGTGGTTTGGGTCCCGGAGGTCAAGGTGAGGCTTGTGAAAAGCGGCCAGATGCAGGGTAGGTTTTCGAAGACTGAGTCAACAGGATTGCTGATGGATTGTAACTGGGAATTTTCAACCATGTTAAACGCAAAAAACACCAATTACGGGATTTCAGGTATGATGCAGAACTGATGGGCAAGCCTGGTCCGTGTGCCCAGCAGCTTCCTGATGAATTATTAAAGGCATGTCCTGGACTTTGGGTTCACACCCTTACCCTGCATGTTCAATGACGCTTTAGCTCTTTCCAAACACTGTTTACTTCCTTAGCAGTTTTTCATGGTTCACAAATGTTCTTGGTAGATTTTATTTCATATGCTTTGTTCTTTGCTCTCAATGCCTGTATTTTCCTTCAAGGTAGAAAATGTTGTTAGCCCAAATAAATCGAGACTCTCAGGGAATGACGGAGTTTCCTGGAGGAGGAATGGAGACTCAGCATGTTACCTTGTGCCTGACAGAGGCGGTAACTGTGGCAGGTGAGCACTCGTGTTTGAAGGGATCACGTGGGTTTGGAAATACTTATTTTAAGGTAAAATGAAAACACACACCACTGTGTTTTCTTCGCTTCTTTTCCTTTGGCTAAAAGCAGCACAAAGCTACGCCTTTTTACGAGTGTTTTTATCTTGGTGTGGATGCCGGGTACGGTAGGGCAGGGAAATATTTTTTTGTAAAGGCTGAAGCAATCCCACTTGAGTAAAGTTAAGCTGTCTGCCTTTGACTAATTTTTATTTTAACCTCATTACCTTAAACCATATGTACATGTGGTAGTTATCTGAAGAAAATGTTTCTTATAATAGATGGTGACAATCTAGAGAACATGGAAGGTGTAAGCTTGCAAGCAGTCACGCTTGCAGATGGCTCTACTGCTTACATACAGCACAGCTCTAAAGGTACGTACCTCCCGCACGGCCCAGTGGTTGTTTCCAGCAGTTCATTAGCTCAGAGTTGGAACACGTCCCAATCCCTCTTACTGACACTGTCTTGCATATGGTGTTTTTTAACAGTTTCACTTTAACTTAAATTTTTTTCTGTCTTTTTAGGCCGGCACCCACAGCATATGGAGGTTCCCAGGCTAGGGGTGGAATTGGAGCTGTAGCCGCTGGCCTACGCCAAAGCCACAGCAACGCCAGATCCAAGCCGCACCTGCGACCTACACAACAGCTCACGGCAATGCTGGATCCTTATTGACTCAACAGAGCAAGGCCAGGGATTGAACCTGCGTCCTCAAGGGTACTAGTCGTGTTTGTTAACCGCTGAGCCAGGATGGGAACTCCTAACTTAAAATTTTTTTGATAATTTGGGGACACTTTTTGAGATTCTTGAAAGGCACTCTGGGATATCGGAATTAGTGAGAGGGAGGGGGTAGCATCCCCAACCTATTTTTAGTTAAGACCTTTCTCACTTTTTCACTTATTTTTTGCAAATTATTATTTAATGTTTTTACAAAATATGCATGAAAGTGGACATTTGGTTTTGCTTGTGTAACATTGTCTCTAAGTCAGTGTTTACTTCGCTCCAAGAAACAGCCTCCTTCTCCAATTCCTTGTTTTATGGAAACCTACTGAGCATATGTGTACATAGTCCAGGGACTTGTAGTCCCGGGGGAGAAGGACAGGTGACATCGTATGCACTGATTGTCTGTCTGTCTTCCCAGCTTCAGCTACCCTGTGGCCGGGGTCACTATCCCTAAATGGCTCTGAGGGTGCGTAGAGGTCCAGCTGCCATAGCTGGCCGCGGTGAGCCACTCTTCCTCTTGAACTTACCCCACTGAAAATCGGAGGGAGGAAGGATGGCTGAGGGAGGACTTTCTGCTTCCTGTAGGATCACTGGATGTGTTATTGAATTGCCTCAGAACATTGAGGGAAGAATCAGGATGAACATGATCTTGAGTAGTGTATGTTTTTATATTATTTTGAAATTGTATAAAGTTTAAAATTTTTGCTTGTGCTGATTTCTTGGCTTCCCTCCTTTGTTCCAGATGGAAAACTCATAGACGGTCAGGTCATTCAGCTGGAGGATGGTTCTGCTGCCTATGTCCAGCATGTACCCATACCTAAAAGCAGTAAGTATTTGATGCTTACCCTTCTGATTCTCATGCTTCAGTATTTGCTGCCTCCATCTGCCTGTTTCTGCTTAAACTTGGTCCTGATCTCTCGTCGTCCTTCTGAAAGGGGAGATGGGCAGAGGTCAGAGGGAGGATCTAAAGACCATTCTAACGTCGTCAAGACACTCTCTCTGGAAGGTAATGGACGAGCAGTTGCTGGACTACACTCTGGCAATAAATGGCCACCAGTTCTAAGTGAATCATTCTGTTACATGAGCTAAAGCCTGCATGTCTTCTCATTTTCTTCTCCCCCCCACCCCCTTCTTTCAACTCTCCTCATCTCCTGGTATATGTTGCTAAAGCAGACATTCTAAACTTTTTAATTTTAAACACCTATTCAGAGCAGCTTTGCTGAAATTATTTACATGTTCAAAAACCCATAAAGCAAGGATGGGTTTTGGTTCATGGTATGTTTAATGGCTTATTGATCCTGCTGTTGCTCAGTCATCAGAACGTGCTTGGAAAACGTGGGATCTAAATGTAAGCATTGTTCTTGAGCAGGGGACAGTTTGCGTTTAGAGGATGGTCAAGCAGTCCAGCTAGAAGATGGCACTACAGCATTTATTCATCATACCTCCAAAGGTAAATTTGCTTTGAACAGTTGAATTAAATAAAGGAGAGGTGGGGAGTGGGAAAAATAAGAACTGATTTTAGTTGCTGAAGTGCTGTAATGTACAAGAATTGTGCTTACCTGAAACATAAGATGGCAAATTTGGACACAGTCTAAGGAATAACTTTCTAATTATTTCAGTTGTCTGATGACAGGTTGGAATAGCAAAGCCCTGGTCCCTGGAGGGCTTCAAACAGTGGCTGTTTTTATTTTTTTATTTAAAATTTTTATTTATTTATTTGATTTTTGCTTTTTTAGGGCTGCACCCACGGCACATGGAAGTTCCCATGCTAGGGGTGGAATTGGAACTACAGCTTCTGGCCTACACCACAGCCACAGCAATGCAGGGTCTGAGCCATGTCTTCAGCCTACACCACAGCTCATGGCAACACCAGATCCTTAACCCACTGAGCGAGGTCAGGGATTGAACCCACATCCTCATGGATCCTAGTTGGGTTCGTTAACCGCTGATGAAGGGACCTCTGAGGCTGTTTTTAAAATATGAAATTAAACACTTAAAAGTTAAATTCTTAAATTTTTTTCTTCCTTTTAAGTATAATGTTTTTAGCAAGGTCCTTTGCTCCTTGTGTTGGTCTTTAAATAAAAATATTAAAATTATCTGAAACAAATATGGTGATGTTCATGTTTCTTAAGTTTGTGTAGGGAGGACCAGGGTTTGAGGTGGAATGTAGAGGAGTGGGGAGCATAGTTCTGCAGCCAGAACGTCTGGGTCTGCTGTCTTTTAGCTGCAGATTATTCAGCCTCCCTGTACATCAGTTTCATCATCCGTAAAATGAGAATTGTAATAAATACCCATATCATAGGGTGGTTGGAGAATAAAATGTGAAGCATCTGAAACAATATTTGTCACATAATAAATGCTCAATAAATATTAACTATTGTTACTACTTGATAAAATATTTTAGTATAGAATGATGGTGACATGTTTTAAAAGACTGTTTAGTTGTGAAACCAAAGGAGGAAATGTTTTAAAATTTAGAATGTTTTAATTTATAAGTAAATTTATTTATTTCAAGTTGAAAGTAAACTCTGGATCTTTTCTTTAGCAGTGGGAGTTGATCACAGGTTCATTGTAGCTGGCTGGATTTATTATTTCACAGTGCTGTGTGTATTTGGTTATTTAGAGGGAAAACATGGAGTCACACTAACTTGAGTTCAGATCCTGGTTTCTCTGAATACTGATTTTGACTGTTAATTGTTAGTGTTTTTATTATTATTTCTGGGTCCTAAGGAAAGCGACTGTACCTCCCTAAGCCTCAGTTTCCCGACTGTACGGCAGGGGTGGTAAGCACTCCCTTCACAGGATCGCTGAGGGCACAGAGTAACACGCGTAAAGCGCGTGGGCCCTGCTCACAGCAGCGCCGCAGAAGTCCTCTCCCTTCCTCCTTTAAACGTGTAGCAATTTGTCCTACCGCCTTTAATTTAATGCCATTCTCTTCCGCTCCCTCAGACAGTTATGACCAGAGTGCGTTACAGGCAGTTCAGCTGGAAGACGGCACCACAGCTTACATCCACCATGCCGTGCAGGTCCCACAGTCCGACACCATCCTGGCAATTCAGGCTGATGGGACAGTGGCAGGTCTGCACACTGGGGACGCCACCATTGACCCCGACACCATCAGTGCTTTGGAACAGTACGCAGCAAAGGTACCGCATCTTATAATGTGAAGAACGTCCCAGATACAGCTTCTTTATCTTTCATTAAAAGAAAAGAAAACAAAAAAATAAGAAACTAGAAATTCAAAGTCAAAACCAGAGAGCATCAATGCAGGAGTTCCTATCATGGCTCAGTGGTTGACGAATCCAACCAGGAACCATGAGGTTGCAGGTTTGATCCCTGGCCTCGCTCAGTGGGTTAAGGATCCGGCATTGCCGTGAGCTGTGGTGTAGGTCGCAGACGTGGCTCAGATCTGGCGTTGCCGTGGCTCTGGCGTAGGCCAGCGGCTACGGCTCCGTTTAGACCCCTAACCGAGGATCCTCCATGTGCCGTGGGTGCAGCCCCAGGAAAGACAAAAAGACTAAAAAAAAAAAGAAGTGAAGGGCAGAAAGAAATATTTGAAGAAAATTAAAGGAATAGAGTAAGAGCTTAAAGAAGAGAAATGAGTGGCAGGTAACTCGCCAAAAGATATGTTCAGTGATGAGTGCCATGAAAGAAATAAGGCGACATAGACGGAAATGTTTATGAATTAAGAACTAGAAATTAGAAATTGGAAAAGATGAAGGAAAGTGTCACTTAAGCTTTAAATCAAAGGGGCAGTGTTTTTTCCCTGCATTGAAGTTATATCACTTACGTAATTTAAAAAGATTCCCCCCCCCACTTTTTATCATGGAAATGTTCACACATACACGAAAACAAATGATAATGAATCCCATGGACTTAGCTCCCAGCCTAAACAATTATCAACATGTAAAACTCTTTTAAGCTTTGTTTTATTCCTGTAGGTGTCCATTGATGGGAGTGAAAGTGTAACAGGTTCTGGAATGATTGGAGAAAATGAGCAAGAGAAAAAAATGCAGGTATGTAAGGCTAACTGTTTATATAGAATCTCTTTCTCTTAGCATTTCTAGGCCCTTCTATGGATGAAAACAAGAATTTGGAAAAGAAAAGTCTTGCCAATTCAGAAAAACAGTGTATGCGTTAGGCAGTTACATTCTCAAACTTCCTCAGGTCTCAGAATTCGTTGTTTGGATGAAAGTGGCAGTACAGAGATGGAAATCACACAGAGATCCCGCTAAAGCTCGTGCCCTGGGATCCAGGGCGGTTGTGGAGACCAGCTGATCTGCTGCTGCCACACTCAGGGCTGTTGGCAGATCCTGTCTCTGGCTTTCGCCCTTACTGTAGCTACCTGACCTCTCTGCTTTGCTTTGCATATCTTTCTGTCTCTTCCGTCTACAGCTGTTTCCCTCCGTACTTTCCTTTTCAGATTCTTGAGCAAAGGTCCCCGAACTAGTTAGCATTGTTCCTGCTGGGCTAGGCTGTTTCTGCTTTTTTTTCTCCCAGGCTACTCCCTGGGCTGTAGATGTCACAGGTTGGCTGCCCTTGATTCAGATGCCCACCCTGGGTCCAGTCACTGGCTGTCCTTTACTTAAATAACAGTCTAGAGCAGCAGTGCCTGTTCAGGCTTTGCAGTTAAGTACGGAGTAGTCACAGGTGCATTCTGGGAGATGTACGGAATTCCGTGTTTTTATGTTTGTGTGAGGGGTAGGTGTGTGGGTGGCTGTTCTTGGAGCTTATATAATCATTGTAGTGTATTCTTACTTTAATGCTGCTCTTTTTTTTTTTCTCAGCAGTTATCTCTAGTATTTTGCTGATTGATCCCTCATAGCAGTTTTTGCATTCTTCCGAGAGTTTTATCGTATTGAACTCCTTTTCTAAAAGCTACTGCTTTAGGGCCACACTGTTTTTGGACGGTGGGAGCTCTCATGCAGCATATGAAAGTCCCTGAGCCAGGGATCAAACCTGTGCCCCAGCAGGGACAATGCCGAATCCTTAGCCCTCTGCACCACCACAGAACCCCAGGGCCACCCTTTTAACTTGAGCGTTGGCGTCACCGCGTAATGCCACTGAGTGGGGATGATCAGGAAGATTTTACATGAGCCGTAATAGTGAATGGTGAAACAGCAGGAGCCACTGAAGTCACTGGTAAAACGTTGATGCTTTTAAACGCTGCTAAAATAGCCAGTATTTCTCCTTGCCAGCTGAAGTGATGTCGTGAAGCGGCAGTCGTAGAAATACTTGTTGCAATTCACTGAGACCATCCGCTTTGAAAATGTGTGTTTCTTGGCAAAATGTTCAAGTCTTTGAATTCATAAAATGAGACTTTCCTGTTTTTATCCTGCAGTGTGTCAGATCCATCTAGTCAAACTCTGCTAAAATGCAGACGCAGTGTAGATACGCGTAGGACATGTAGGTCGGTGCCTGGCAGTGGCCCAGTGGGGTCTCTCTCTTATCAGCGACTAGCAGTTTTTTAAATACTGGAAAGTTTTTAAATAACCTATTTTTAAAGACAGTTGTAACTACACTTATAATAAACTAATATAAAATAAGTCAACAAAGAATGAGTGAATTTACCATTGGGCCATATAACAATATAATATACTTTTATCATAAAGTTTCGTTGTAGTCAGCAATTACTTTCTGAAACCAGAAACATGCTAGGAATTCAGTACTGCCGAAACAGAATGTCGTAAAAAGCCCCATTACTCTTTATCTCCAGACATATAACCATTTGGTGTTGGTGCCAGTAGACAAAGAAATATAAGAAAGTTGAATAGGATTTTTGTGTTTTTGTTTTTTGTTTTTTTTTGCTTTTTAAGGCCGAACCTAAGGCATATGGAGGTTCCCAGGCTAGGGGTCCAATCGGAGCTGCAGCCGTTGGCCTACCCCACAGCCACAGCAACGCAAGATCTGAGCCATGTCTGTGACCTACACCACAGCTACCGCAACGCCGGATCCTTAACCCACTGAGCGAGGCCAGGGATCAGACCCGCAAACTCACGGTTCCTAATCGGATTCGTTTCCGCTGAGCCACAGCGGGAACCCCGGATTTTTGTTTTGACCGTAACTTTTTCTCCTTTGCCTTTTTACCTCTCCCTTGCAGACTAAGACTGTGCTGTCTAAAATGTAGCCACTTATAGCTACTGAGTCCTTGAAATGTGGCTAGTCAGAATTGACCTGTGGTGTGAGCGTAAAATACATACTGGATTTTGAAGACTTATAATGCCAAAAAGAATGTAAAATATATCATAATAATGTCTCCTACTGATGACATGTTTAGAGGATAATATTGGGTAAAATAAAATAATTACTAAAATTAATTTCACCTGTTTCTTTTTTATTTTTCATTTTTAATTTTTAAATATAGTTACTAGAACATTTTAAATTATATCTGTGGCTTGCATTTTGACTCATATTTTGCTTCATTAAGCGCTGGATCAGAAATTCCTAAATCTTCCATCCTCTAAAATAGTTGAGCACTATAATTGAGGTTGATTGAGGGCCCAGTATGTAGTATTAAAAGGTCAAAATATCCTAAAAAGACAAAACACAACAAAATCTGAGTTGAGTTTCCATTTTGCTACATAGTGGCTGTGTGACTGTGAGCAAAGTATCTAACTTCTCTGGATCTAAAATTTCTTATCAGGGAGTTCCCGTGGTGGCGCAGTGGTTAACGAATCCGACTAGGAACCATGAGGTTGCGGGTTCGGTCCCTGCCCTTGCTCAGTGGGTTAACGATCCGGCGTTGCCATGAGCTGTGGTGTAGGTTGCAGACGCGGCTCGGATCCCGCGTTGCTGTGGCTCTGGCGTAGGCCGGTGGCTCCAGCTCCGATTCAACCCCTAGCCTGGGAACCTCCATATGCCGAGGAAGCGGCCCAAGAAATAACAACAACAACAAAATTTCTTATCAGATAAATGATAATAACCTTTGCCTTTATCCATCTCGCGAGGCTGTGAAAACCAAGTGAACATTTCACTTGATTAATATTTTAGGTAATACATGAGAGAGTAAATATGTAAGCATTAATACAGCAAATGTTGATGCTTTACATGTTCTGTTAGAATCTCAGGTCCTTTTTCATGGTTTCCATTAGTTTTGACCTCATTAAAAACTAATTTTATTTACACTGGAGATCAAAGTCCTTTGGCGTGAGAGTTTCAATCCAAGCTCTAATAGTTGCACAACAAAGAAAGCCAATCAAGCTAGTTCAAGAAAAAAGATATGTTATAAGGATACAGCAGAGCTTACAAGAAGCTAAGGGCAGGAACTGCTGAACAGCTGGGCTTCACAGGAGCCAGAATTGCAACGGAGTCAAGGCTGGAGGCTGATCTTGGTTTTCCTTCCGCCGTCTTCCATAGCATCTCTGCTCCCTTTTTTTCTCTGCATCCTCACTGAGCCTGCATTTGGTCCACCGCAGTCCTGCTTTCTCAGGGTTACCACCCACGAGCAACTCAGGATTTCCCTTGACTTCTTAGGTCAAATTCCAGGGGAGAATTTGTGAAGTCAGCCTGCCTTTTTAAGCCTGGCCCTAGAATGAATATATATATATATATATATATATGTAATATGTATGTATATGTTTATAGGTATATATGTATACACACACACAAATTTCATATAACATATGGCTGGGGTGGCAGATTCTTTCAGAACATGGATTGGTTAATTACTCCAAAACTTGTTCAGCATGGACAGTTTGTCTTATTTATTTACTTTTTTTTCCTTTTTAGGGCCGAACCCAAGGCATGTGGGTATTCACAGGCTAGGGGTCAAGTCTGGGCCACAGCTGCAGGCCTACATCAGAGCCACGCCAGGTCTGAGCCCTGTCTGCGACCTACGTCGCAGCACACTGCAGCTTGAGGCAGTGCCGGATCCTTAACCCACTGAGCAAGGCCAGAGATCAAACCCAAGGCCTCATGGATTGTAGTCGGATTCATTACCACTGAGCCACAATGGGAACTCCTCGCCTTGACAGTTTGAATGTGGATCTTAGTTCATATGTATTTTCAGTACTTATCTAGCTGTGTGATCTTGAGCAAGTGAACCTTGCTCTTCTAAGGCTCTATTTTTTTTTTTCTTTTTTTTGCTTTTTTATTAGGGCTGGCATATGGAGGTTCCCAGGCTAGGGGTCAGATTGGAGCTACAGATGCAGGCCTATACCACAGCCACAGCAACACAGGATCTGAGCCACATCTGTGACCTACACCACAGCTCACGGCAGTGCCGGATCCTTAACTCACTGAGTGAGGCCAGGGATTGAACCTGCAACCTCATGGTTCCTAGTTGGATTCATTCCTGCTGTGCCACAACAGGAACTCCCTAAGGCTCTTTTTTTCATCCCTAAAATAAAGGTGTTGGATCAGTGATTCTTAATCTAAGGCCAACATGCTGTTGAGCTGTGAACTTTTGAAAAATAATTCAGGACCAAGACCAACTTCCAGACTTTCAGTCAGTAGGTCTGGGATGGAACCCAGGATTTTTTAAAATAATATTTTTAGTGATTTTTTTTTTTTTTTAAGTTCAGAGAAGTACAAAGAAAAAACCCCAAATGACCAATTATCTTACTATATCTTACTGTACAGATAACTATTGTATACTTAAAAAAAAGTAATCATGTTTATATTTAGAAAAGCCAAATGGTGAGAAGGGTAAAAATAAAAGGTGAAGGACCACTATGCAGTAACAATCACTGTGAGAAAACTCTTTTTTGTTTTTGTTTTTTAAATCTTCCTGGCAGTGCTGACATGTCCCCTGGTTCTCTAAAGTCCCCTCTGTTGCCACACTTCCGTGATTCCTTTCTTGAAAGAAAACATACTCTTTTTTTTCCCCCCTTTTTCAGCTGCACCAGTGGCACATTCAGTTGTTACCTACAACACAGTTGCAGTTACACAGGATCCTTTAACCCATTGCTCGGGGCCGGGGATTGAACCCTCACCTCCACAGCAACCTGAGCCACTGCAGACAGATTCTGATTCTTTTTTTTTTTTTTTTTTGTCTTTTTAGGGCCATACCCGTGGCATATGGAGGTTCCCAGGCTAGGGGTCAAATTGGAGCTGTAGCTGCCAGCCTGTGCCACAGCCACAGCACCAGGGAGACCTGAGCCACGTCTGCAACCTACACCACAGCTCACGGCAATGCCAGATCCTTAACTCACTGAGCAAGGCCAGGGATCAAACCTGAGTCCTCATGGATACTAGTTGGGTTCATTAACCACTGAGCCATGACGGGAACTCCTGCAGTCAGATTCTTAACCCACTGAGCCACAGTGGTTTTTAAAGTCTGATTTGGGTGGGGGTGTCATAGGGTTTATTTGAGGTCCCTCAGGGACTAGCAAAGCTGAGCCACCCACACCTCCCTGGGCTAGCAGCAGCAAGACTGCCTTATCTGGTTTTTTTTGTTGGTTTTTTTTTGGGGGGGCGGTTGGCTGTATCTGGGGCATGCGGAAGTTCCCAGGTAGGGACCAAACCTGTGCCAAAGCTGTAATCAGAGCCACATCAGTGACAACACTGGATCCTTAACCCCCTAAGCCACCAGGGAACTCTCCCCCTTATCTATTTTATGTAGTAGAATGCTGTGTAAGATTTCATCTGACAAAGGAGTTTGACTCCTTAAAAAAAGGTTTAATAAGGAAAAAATACCACTGGTTTCACAAAATATGTTCTTTATATAGACAGGCAAATAGGCTTTCCATGACGTGCACAAGGTCACATAGTGAATTTGTGGCAGAGCTAAGGTTGTCTCTTAAATCTCAGAACACACATTAAGTATAAATAGTAGTGAAGTCATTTTCTGTAAGTGGTTTTAGAAGCTAATTAGTGTTTCACTGATAATAGCTTCTAATGGCCCTTGAGACATTTCCCTTGTGATAATACATCAGGTGGTTTTTCTTTTGACAAGGATTATATATACCCCAGGCTTAAATGACTGTTACAGCTTTAGTTTATTAATTTAGCTTTTGAATTTTGGATTCTGTCCATTTTCTCCCTTAAAATATCTACAGAATCATCTGTTGCATTCATTCCATTAGTCATCGTCCTGGGCTGGTTTTCATTGCTCTTCCCTCCACATTTATGATTGTACCACCTGCTTGGAGTCTCCTTGCCTCTTTTGTCTTTCACTGTGTCCCGCACCGTTGCCAGTTTTCGTTCTGACATGCCGAACGGATCCTGGTCAGTCCCTTACTGAAACACTTCATTGCTGCCCTTTTGCTTTCATTATCTCGGCCTGCACACCAGAGTGGCACCTGAAACTTTCCCCGATGTGCTCCTAAACTTCCCTTTCTTTTTTAGAGTATTTATTCTCCTCTGCAAACGTAATGCTTTCATATTAAGTTTCCTTTTCTTCCAGACACACTCCCATACTCTTGGTTATACTACTCCTGCCTGGACTGCTCTTCCAGCTCTCTTTTTCTTTTTTTTTTATCTTTTGAATTTTATTTTTAACTTTTTAAAGATTTTTTTTTTCTATTATAGTTCATTTACAATGTTCTGTCAATTTCTGCTATACAGAAAAGTGACCTGGTCTCACACACACACACATTTTTTCATTCTCCAGATTTTACTTCTAGACAGCTTGCCCTAGCCTATAGCTCTCCCTACCTTTGAATTTTGTCCCCTTAGAACTTTGCTATGTTTTGGACTGCCGTGATAGCATTACTATATTCCATTATAATCCTTCATTTATAGGACAATTTCGCTAGCTAGAATGAAAGCCCTACTAAGGCAGGGACTAATTTACCGTTGTATGAGGTAGGTGCTTAGCCAGTCATTTGTCAGCCGTTTGTGATTTTTAGAATGTCTGCCATGGTGCAGATGGGGTCGGTGGAAGTTGGTATGGAAGTAAGGTACGAGGAAGGTGGTAGACCCAGAGCAGGTGCCAAGTAGAATAAAACAGTTTGAGAATTGAGAAGATAAATATCAGCTGGGATTGAGAGATAAAGGGCTCTACAAGGAAACATTTCAGATAAAAAGAATCCATCCCACTCAAACATTCTAGGAGTTCCCACTGTGGCCCAGTGGGTTAATGATCTGGCTTGTCTTGGTGGAGGTGTCAGTTCAGTCCTGGCCCAGCACAATGGGTTAAGGATCCAGCATTGCTGCTTGAATTCACTCCCTGGCCCAGGAACTTATATATGCCATGGGTGCAGCTGAAAAAGAAAAACAAAAGCATTCTGTGTGTGGAGATAAAAGCCAGAGTAGTTTTTGACTTTTGTGTGTCCCATGGCTTGGCGTTGCTGCAGTTATTTAAAGTCTGGCGTGTGAAGTTCCAGAGAAGTGGTCTACTTAACATATGAGTACAGACTAGGATCGTGTGGATTGTAGTGTCTTCCACGGGTGAGTCCAGTGACCTAACCCTTCTTTATCATTGCTTTTGAAACTGAAAATGATTTTTTACATCGTTTATAGAACTCGTGTGTGTGTGTGTGTCTCCCTGGAATATGTCAGGCAACACCTGCATACAGTGGAGGAATAGATGCTGCCTGGCTTGATTTTTCTAGAATGGGAATCAATCTATGAATACTGCTGGTGTTCCCGTCCTGGCGCAGTGGTTAACGAATCTGAATAGGAACCATGCGGTTTCAGGTTTGATCCCTGGCCTTGCTCAGTGGGTTAAGGATCTGGCGTGGCTGTGGCTGTGGCATGGGCCGGTGGCTACGGCTCCGATTAGACTCCTAGCCTGGGCACCTCCATATGCCGCGGGAAGCAGCCCTAGAAAAGGCAAAAAGACAAACAACAACAACAAAAAAAAAAAACCTATGAATGCTGGCTGTGTCCCCTTTTGGATCTCCTGACTTCTTCCAGAGCTGACTTTAGCCGTGGAACAGAACTGGCTCAGCATGATAAAATTTTCATAAAATGATGACCTGAGTCTGGAAACCCACATTACAGTTTTATCTTTTTTATTCTGAAAATTGTAACATCACCTACTTTATTATTTCTGTATAAATAATTTAAATTGTACTTTTTATTTCATCTAGATTGTCTTGCAAGGACATGCAACAAGAGTAACTGCTAAATCTCAGCAGAGTGGCGAGAAGGCCTTTCGATGTGGATATGATGGATGTGGAAAGTTGTATACAACAGGCCATCATCTTAAGGTACATATGAAGGAAAGCCTGTGTCTAGCATGAGAATCCCCAGGACACCAAACGCCAGCATGATGTACTCGCAGCACTTTCGCACACCGTAGTTCTCCTCCACCTGCCGCGATGGAAACACTCACTCACTCACACACACAAAGGCCTGTGCAGACTTGAGAACCTCCGCTCTTGGGGGCTGGGACGGTGCTTTCTTCCCTTCCGTCTCCCTCGTGTGCAGAATACATTTTTGTGAAGTGTGAAATTTATGTAATTAAATGAGGAATGTGTGTATAATCAACTCTGTTAACAGTGCTTTGCTGAAGTCTGGCAAAAGGCGGTGTTAACTTGTGCTGTACAGGTACAGAGGTGTCTGACACATAGGCCAAATGTTTGGACTGCAGCTGAAAACCATACGCCATGACTCAAAAGTAACAGCTGCCGCGTACTGAATAGCTTCGAGTGTGTCAGGAGGTGTGCATTTAGCATATTTGGAGTAGCCCCTCCATCATTTATTGGTGTGTAGCCTCGACATGTTACTCTTAGTACCTCATTTTCCTTGTCTGTAACATCGGATGATAAAAGTACCTCCCTCGGAAGTTCCCGGGTAGTGCAGAGGGTTAAGGATCTGGCACTGCTGGAGCTGTGGTGCAGGTTGCAACTGCAGCCTGGCTTCCATCCCTGGCCTAGCAACTTCCATATGCCACAAGTGTGGCAAAAACAAGTTACCTCCTTCAGCAAGTGTTTGCGAGAATTAAGTAAGTGAATTCTGTACATGTACAGTAAAGGTTCAGGAGGTGCTGGCCGTAGTCGTGCGTATTCGTGTGTCACGGCAGCTCTTGGGCAGGTACTGTTATGTCCCCTCTTTACTGAGAAGCCTTTGAGGCTGAGAGAAGGCAAGTGCCACGGCCACACCACCCGCCAGAGCTGAAGCCGTGCCTCAGCTCGAGGCCCCTCTGGCAGCAGCTCCACGCCCTTGGCCTCTGCCTGTCCCTGCCCTCAGCCTGGCCTTCAGTGTGTGCGTTCCATGCAGACCCCTCTGAGCACTCGGAAAACTCGGACCTCCGGTACTGCTGTTCCTTCTTTAAAATGAGTGCTTCTGAACATAGAACATTTGGTCCATGTTGAGAATTGTTGGGCCCTGGTTTCTGAAAAAGAACGTTTTATGTGGAGACCGTGGGTCTAAAGAGTGGCCTCCAGGAAGTGGACTCACGCCTGCGTTTTAATGACAGGTCCATGAGCGGTCACACACAGGGGACCGGCCGTATCAGTGCGAGCATGCAGGCTGCGGGAAGGCATTTGCAACAGGTAAAAACATGAATTTTCTTTGTTTCTTGGTTCCCCCTAGGGGTCAAGCAGAGAGAGCTGAGAGGCAGGAACTGCCCCCTTGCCTTGGTCTGAAGTAGCAGGTGCACAGTGACCAGCCTTCCAGTCTCTCGCCTCCTGCCTTTGTGCTGCTGCTCTGTTCTCTCTCTCGGGGTTGTCATTTTTCTCCTCAGACCTGTTTCTGCCCTCTGTGTTTGGATTTCACTCCACATTCTGCTTTCTTTAAGCAGGAAAAACAAAAGCCAAGCCTTAAGCTGACACGGGGTGTAACAGTAGGACAGACCTTGGGGGGAACTGTGGGGAACTGGAGCGCGGCAGTGGGACCGTCCTGTCCAGGGAGCAGGGCCAGGCCTCCTGACTTCCATCCTGTTCCTCATCCATGTCTCCGCTCTAATTCAGGATTTGGGGGCGTAAGTTGTGAACATCTAACAAGATTGGGGCACTTAAAAAATTCTTTTTATTACAGTTGATTTATGGTGGTCTCTCAATTTCTGCTGTGTAGAAATAACATATACACATTATTTTTCTCATAAGATTGGGGCACTTTAAAGAAAGAAACACACAGTCTCTTCCAGACAGAGATGAAACCATTGAATTTCCAGCAGGAGAGTCCTGAGCTGTCATACTCTTGTACCTTGTTAATAGTTGTTTTGTTGTGTTTGCCTAAGATTCTATTCTTGGTGTTTCCTGTATTTTTCAGTAGCTTAATCTCAGTGGGCATGCTTATATAATTAAATTTCTCATAAATTTTTCTTGAAGGTTACGGATTAAAAAGTCATGTCAGAACCCATACAGGAGAAAAGCCATATCGGTGTTCAGAAGATAATTGTACTAAATCTTTCAAAACTTCAGGAGATCTACAAAAACATATCAGAACGCATACAGGTACTGATATGAAGAATTGTCATATCTAGGCCAGGAGTGCCTAACTGGCAGGGAGGGACTCCAGGAAGTAGTTTCTGGAAGCTTTTGGGGGGTCAGCATCAAAGGCTTCTCTTACCCTCCCGAAACTCCATGCAGTTTGCCATCTGTGCGTATTTGCTTCTTTCCGGAACGAGGGTGCAGAACCCGTTAGGTTATGCCATTAGGCGCGTAGCATAACCTTAGAGGGGTCCATGTTCCAAAAGAGATTGACAGTGGCCCTGGATCACCAGCCCTCTCAGCTTTCAGGAATTGTCTGAGAAACGGGCTTATTTACCTAGGATTGTACATCTGTTTGGTAGCCCAACCGAGACCAGACCCTGAGGCACCCCATCCTGTCTCCGCTTAGTATTGCTTCTCCTGCATCAAGCTGCTTCTAAAAAGGTGTTTGGACTCTAACAGCCCCACAGGAAGAAAGGCTTGTTCTTCCTACCCTTTAAATTTTCTTCTCTCCTTCTCCGAAAGAGTGCTTTGTCTTCCCTCTGCTCCTCTCCCTTCCTTGTACTTGATTGTTTGAAGATTGGTATTATAACGGTAATTGTTTGCTTTGGGTCAGAGCTGGAAGAATTTCAGAAACTGTTGATAAGAGGTGCTGTTATAAGCTGTTGACTAAGTAATAGAGCATAAGCTTTAGTTTGATATTTTTACTGCAGATGTTTTAACTAGAGTGTGATAACTTCATCCCCAAATACTTCTAAGTATTCTGAGATAGCTTAGCAGATTTCTATGGAGGATTCTTCCAGTCATTAAAGTTTAACTTTTTAGTTCAAATATGATCCCAAATTGACTTGGCTTTATAATGTTTAGGAAAAACATAAAGCTGTAGGTTGTATTCTATTTATGCTCTTATTCTTAATCTTTCATATCAGAGGCAAGTGTTTCCATGCTCCTTAGAGTAGTAATATCTTCAGTAGGTATTTTTGGTGCAGTGCATATTATGTATTAGACACTAGATTTTAAAAAGACCAAGAATTCTTTTTCTTCAAGAATTATAGAATAAATAAAGTAGGAGATAAGATTTTAGGGGATCCTAGGGTTGTTCTAAGTTAATCCTTTTTCTTGACTCTGTTTTTCTTTTGTATTTCTCTATGATATGTATTTCTTTCTCTGCTTTTCTCAGCTCGTTTTTTATGATGCCCTTCCGGATGATTCCATCTGGGAAGTCATGTAATCAGTGATGAGTTTTGAATACTACTCAGGTTTTCCTGTGTAAATTTAAGTTTGGAGTAGATGATGCTGTTTCTGGAAGAAAGAAAACCGAAGGAGCTTCGATACAAAAAGCCTAGAGCTTTGAGCATGGATGAGCCTAGGCAGAATTGAAGGATAAGATATTTCAATTTTCTGTGGTTTTGCATCATTTAATTTATTTCCCTTTGTGTTTTCAGGAGAAAGGCCCTTTAAATGTCATTTTGAAGGCTGTGGGCGGTCTTTTACAACATCAAATATCAGAAAAGTGCACATTAGGACGCACACAGGAGAAAGACCGTATTACTGCACAGAGCCCGGGTGTGGGAGGGCGTTTGCCAGTGCAACCAATTATAAAAACCACGTGAGGATACACACAGGTAACAGCCTCTGTTTCTTGGTCTTCAAACTTTCAAGGCTCAGTCTAACTCCTGTCTCTCCCATAAACCATTTACAGGTAATCTCTTCCCTCCTTCCTGCCACTTAGCATGGTAGAGAGGGATTATGCCACTTGAAAAAGAGTCACCCTAGCATTTATACATTTATTCATTCAGTGGTTGTTGAGCATCTGCTGTGTGTTCCCTGCCAGCCATCACAGATGCAGAGAGAGACAAGAACTGTCCAGGACAGTCGATTGGGCGAGGATAGTAGACATATAATTGCTGCAGAGTATCTATGGATATATATATATTTTTTAACAGCTTTATTGATACGTAAGTCACTGTATAAGTCATCCATTTAAAGTATATGATTCATTGGTTTTTTATTTTTGTTTTTATTTTTTATTTATTTTTGTCTTTTTCTCTTTTCTAGAGCCGCACCCTCAGCATATGGAGGTTCCCAGGCTAGGGGTCTAATCAGAGCTTTAGGCACTGGCCTATGCCACAGCTGCAGCAACTTGGGATCCTTAACCCACTGAGTGAGGCCAGGGATCGAACCTGCAACGTCATGGTTCCTAGTTGGATTTGTTAACCACTGCGCCACAACAGGAACTCTGGTGTTTTTTAATATACTTACCCAAACCCAAATTTAGAACATTTTCATCTCACCTGAAAGAAACGCTATACTTGTTAGCAGTTCCCCCCCACACCCCGTAAGAATTACAATTCTACCTTCTATCCCTGTGGATTTTCCTATTCTGAATATTTCATATTGATGGAATCACACGGTTTGTGATGTTCATTGTCTGGCTTCTTTCCCTTAGCATAATACTTTTGAGGTTCAGCCATGATATGTTGGTAGTTCTTCCCTTTTTAATTAC
Source organism: Phacochoerus africanus (assembly GCF_016906955.1). Lineage (NCBI taxonomy): Eukaryota > Metazoa > Chordata > Mammalia > Artiodactyla > Suidae > Phacochoerus > Phacochoerus africanus. The sequence goes on along the minus strand of NC_062554.1, from coordinate 141,555 downwards.
TGACTAGCGTTCTATTATATGAATTTATCATATTTTAGCCATTTACCAGTTATTTTACTTTTCGGCTATTATAAATAATGCTGCTGTATTGATGTGCAAGTTTTTGTGTGGCTGTGTATTCCTTCCTCCTGAGTGTACACCTAGGAATGGAATTGTTGGGTCACATGATAACTGTGTTTAACGTTTTGAAGAGCTGCCAGATTGTTTTCCAAACCGGCTGCAACGTCTCACAGTCTCATCGGCCATGTTTACGGTTCGCGTTTCTGCACATTCCAGGCGACAGTGGGGTTATCCGTGATCACAGCCTCCCTAGTGGATGAAAAGTGGTTCCTCTCTCGTCATGGTTTTGATTTGCGTTTTCCTGACGTGCTAATGACGGGGATCGTATTTTCGTGGGCTTAGTGGCCGTTTGTGTGTGTGTGTGTGTGTGTGTGTGTCTTTTCAGGAAGTGTCTTTTCAGTACCTTTGCCCATTTTTTAAATTGGGTTGTCTTTTTTGTGTGTGTTATAAGAATTCTTTATTATATCCCGGATATAAGCCCTTTATTAGGTATGTGATTTACAGATATTTTCTCCTGTTCCCTTTTTTTTTTTTTTCCTTCTGGGGCAGCACCCGTGGTATATGGAGGTTCCCAGGCTAGGGGTCGAATTGGAGCTGCAGCTGCTGGCCAGCGCCACAGCCACAGCAACGCCAGATCTGAGCCATGTCTGCGATCTACACCACAGCTCCCAGCAATGCCAGATCCTCAACCCACTGAATGAGACCGGGGATCAAACCTGCGTCCTCATGGATCCCAGTCAGATTCGTTTCCACTGCACCACAACGGGAACTCCTCCTGTTCCCTTTCTCGATGATGCTGTTTGCAGCACAAAACTTTTTGATTTTGATGCTTCACTTTGTGATTTTTTTTTTTAATGGAAGTAGAGTTGATTTACAATATTGTATTGATTTGGGGTGGTTGTATTTTTTATGGGCATGGAAAGGCAAATGAGGAGGTGCATTAGTTTTATAAGAAACTCTCTTTGAATATATTGTTTTTGTTACTGGTAGTAAAAATAACCTGTGGAGTTCCCGCTATGGTACAGTGGGATCGGCAGCATCTCTGCAGCACCAGGATGCAGGTTAGGTCCCCAGTTAAAGGATCTGGCATTGCCACAGCTGCAGTGTAGGTCACAACTGTGGCTCAGATCTGATCCCTGGCCCAGAAATTCCATATGCTGTGGGGTGACCAAAAAAAGAAAATAGGAAAAAAAGTAAGCTTGTGGTAATTCAAAATCAAAAGGTATTTTTATAGAATGGAACTTTAGACCCCTGGGTATCTCTGGAACTATTTCCAGGGATCTACAGCAATCCCTTTCCTTTGAAAGTGGTACATTAACAAGGTTTTTTTTTGCTTTTTAGGGCCGTACCCACGGCATATGAAGGTTCCGGCTGGGGTCCCCAAATCAAGAGCTACAGTTACCAGCCTATGCCACAGCCACAGCAATGCAGGATCCAAGCTGCATGTGAGACCTACACCAACAGCTCACAGCAACGCTGGATCCTTAACCCATTGAGCGAGGCTGGGAATCGAACCTGCAACCTCATGGTTCCTAGTTGGATTCATTTCCACTGTGCCACGATGGGAACTCCTGAATCTACTTCTGTGTGCATTTTTCTATAAAAGGAAAAAACCTTAAGTTGCATGCGTGTCGAAGTGAGAGAACATAGAATGCACTGAAGTCAAATTTCTGACACAGTCGTGTATTATGCTTCCATTGTGTGTTACACGTTATGCTGTCACCTTCTCTACATTATTTGTAGCTTTCTTAAGAAAGTAGAAAAGGCTGTGAAAACCTAAGAGGCCTGGAAAGGAGGGCCACAGATTAGAAGAAAAATTGTGTTTTGCTAATATAATTTGCATTCCTTTTTCATTAGGATATTTTATTGTAAAATTTTAGTACATGTTTGTGGTTGTAGGAAAAAAACAAAGCTATTTGATACAGCTCTGTCATAGTGTATTACACACAAACATAAACTTGCTACTGAGTTTATTGAGTATTAAATAATTAGATAATTGGTATTTTAAGTGCTTCATATTATACAGAAATTCTTGGTGGGTTATAACAGAGATGCTTAAGAACCTTTTGGTGATATTTGGGGAAATTGGCTAGATGGGTTGGGAAAGATATTTTTCCAACTTAAAGTGATGGAATACAGACTCATCTGAAAGTTAGCCATTCAACACGTTTTATGGGCACATTAAATTCCAGTAAGAGAGATGCTGTATTAAATTTGGCCATAGTGATCTTTGGGACATGCAGGTAGAGCAGTGTTTTCAAATGTGGAAGTTCACTGGATTCACCTTTTAAAAATAGACTGACTCCCCAGCTCTTATCTGCAAAGATTCTGGCATAATTTTATTGAGGTGAGGCCCAGGCATCAGTATTTATAAAAAACTCTCCAGGAGTTCCCATTGTGGCCCAGTGGGTTAAGAACCCAACACGGTGTGCGTGAGGATGAGGGTTTGATCCCTGGTGTTGTTCAGTGGGTTAAGGATCCAGCGTTGCCACAAGCTGTGGTGTAGGTCACAGATGCAGCTCAAATCCAGTGTTGTAGGTTCAGCTGCAGCTCCCTTTCGACCCCTAGCCCAGGAACTTTGATATGGAACAGGTGTGGCCATAGAAAGAAAAGAAAAACAAACATACAAAAATCTCTTCTGGGAGTTCCCATGGTGGCTCAGCGGTAATGAACCTGACTAGTATCCATGAGGATGCAGGTTCAACCCCTGGCCTTGCTCAGCGTGTTAAGGATCCAGCATTGCCATGAGCTGTGGTGTAGGTTGCAGACACTGTTCAGAACTGGTGCTGCTGTGGCTGTGGTGTAGGCCAGCAGCTGCAGCTCCAATTCGACCCCTAGCCTGGAAACTTCATATGCCACAGGTGCAGCCCTGAAAACAAACAAACAAACAAAAACCTCTCCAGGTCTTTTATGTGCATACATGTTTAGGAATCATTGAAGCAGAGATATCCAGTAAGTAGTTATAAATGTCGGTCTGACTCATGAGGTAGGTCTGGGCTGGAAGAAAAGATTGGCTAATGATCATCAAGTAGATAACCCAGTAAAAGCTCAAATTATGCTCTAAGTGGAGTGTAAAGATTCAGCTGTGTGAACAGTCCATTCTTGCAAGGATGGTCAGATGACCCAGGTGAGACCAGGTGGCTGGCTAGTCATTAGGGAGCTCAGAAGTGCAATTCAGGTCTGTTTATGTCTTCACGAGAAGATGCTCGGCATCACTAATTATCAGGGAAATGCAAATCAAAGCCACGGCGGGATATCACCTCCCACCTGTCAACAAGACAGATGTTGGTGAGAATGTGGAAGAAAGGGAACCCTCTTGTATTGTTGGTGGGAATATAAATCGGTACAGCCACTGTGGAAACAGTGTGGTGATTCCTCAAAAATTGAAAACAGAGCTACTGGAGTTCTCTTGTGGCTCAGTGGGTTAGGGATCTGGTGTTATCACTGCAGCAGTTTGGATCACTGCTGTGGCTCGGGTTTGATCCCTGGCCTAGGAACTTCTACATGCCGTAGATGCAGCCAAAAAGAAAAGGAAAAAATAAATAAAGCCACCATATGACCCAGCAGTTCCATTTCTGGATATTATAATAACAAAAACAAAAACACTAATTCAAAAAGATACACACCCCTGTATTCATTGCAGCATTATTTACAATACCCAAGATGTAGAAGCAACCTAAGCGTCCATTGACAGATGAATGGATGAAGAAGATGTGATATACACACACACATACAGTAAAATATCAGCCATAAAAGAATGAAGTCTTGCCATTTCTGACAACATGGATGGACCTAGAGAGCATTAAGCTAAGTGAAGTAAGTCAGACAGAGAAAGACAGATACCATAACATTTCACTTATATGTGGAAACTTAGAACAGAACAAATGAACAAACGTCACAAAACAAAAGCAGACTGGAAGAGAAAACAAACTGATGGTTGCTGGGGGCGGGGCTTGGGCATGAGTGAAAACAGGTGAGGAAGATTAAGAGGTACAGACGTGCGGTCATAGAGTACGTCATGGAATGTGTAGCATAGGAGATACAGTCAGTAATACTGTGATAACTTGGTTATGTTGGCAGATGGTAACTAGACTTACTGCGGTGATCATTTTATAATGTATAAAAACAGCAAATCACTAGGTTATATACCTGAACCTCGTAGAATATTCTAAGTCAATCATACCCAATTAAAAAAGTACAATTTGGGGAGTTCCCGTTGCGGTTTAGCAGTAATGAACCCGACTGGTATCCATGAGGACGAGAGTTTGATCCCTGGCCTCGCCCAGTGGATTAAGGATCTGGCATTGCCATGCATTGTGGTGTAGGTCACAGAACTGGCTTGGGTCCATGTTGCTGTGACTATGGCATAGGCTGGCGGCTGCAGCTCCGACTTGACCCCTGGCCTGGAAACTTCCGTATGCTGCAGGTTCGGCCCTAAAAAGACCAAAAAAAAAAAAAAGTGCAATTTCAGAACAAAAACAAAAACAACCCCCTCAAAAAACAAATTCATAGGAGTTTCCTGGTGGCCTAGCAGTTGAGGATTCCATGTTGTCATTGCTGTGGCTTGAGTTAGACTCCTGGTCCAAGAGTTTCCCCATGCCTCAGGCAAGGCCAACCCCCACCCCCAAACCAAGTTCATTTATATCATGACTTTGGTTTGGTGCCACCTAGTGGCAATTTGCTCTGCAGCCTAATTACTAATGGGGCGGGTGCTTTGCTTTGGAGTCCTTGGCATTTCCTGCCTGGCCTTGCCTGTCACGTCTCCCCAGCCACCATTTTCCAGGATTAGAACTTGAACCTGCTCTGCTTTGAGAATGTGGCCTGGAGAGATGATAGAAAGCATCTCAGTTACTGCATGTCTAAGACACATATTACAGGGTACATTAGTGTGCCCTTTTACTGTTGGCGGGTGGTTTTACTGTGCTTAGAACCATGGAAAAGATGCAGTTCCCCAAGAAAGGTGCAAATGAGAACCAAGTGGAAGATACGCATGTGCATATTTTAGAGATTATCCGAGCTCACACCAAAGCTTCCAGTTCAAACTCATCCTGCAGGGCTCTTTCCTTTCTTCCCCCGTCGCATGTTCGCACGTCCCTCCTTCCCTGGTGAGAGCTCTGGCTTCCAAGAGCACTGACACGTTTGCTCTCGCTCAGTCTTCTGTTACATCGAAACTAGGCTGAGTCGTTTTGTCCCTAGCACTGTAATAAGCAAGCCTACCAAGAAGAGCTGAGGGTTTGTTTGTTTGCTGTTTTCCCTACCCTGGCCTAGTCCAAGACTGAGAACGTCCGTCAAGTACTGCGTGTATGAGTTACTTTATTTATTCCCCGCCCCCCACACCTCCGTCCTGGCCCCTATACCCCTTCTTCATTTATATTATGGTTAGGTTAATTTGTTCCAGTTGGCTTTCAGTGTTAGATTCCCACCACTGCATGTTAACAGTGTCTAAGTATTTTATGACATTAAATAATTATTGTTAGCGTTCTTATTTCAAAAAAGAGTCCACCTTCTATACAATCTGAAATATTTATAGATGAGATGGAATGCTCTTGGAGCTGTTTCAGAAGACCGCAGGGTGGGTGAGGGGGCTGGAAGGAGTGCTCAATCGGTGAAACTGTTGGCTGTAAATTCACAGCTGAAGCTAGATGGTTGGTACCTAGGGCTATTGCACCGTGTCTCTATGCTTCTGCGTATGGAGAAATTTTCTGTAATAAAAATTCTAAAAAAATATGTACTGCCTATATTATTCTCAAACTGTTTTCATGGAAGAAGAATTTCTTTGTATTGAGTTGTTTTTAGTAAATATTCAATAGCTTTTGATTGGATGCAGGAAGTGAAGTGAAGTGAATAGGACATGTATATCATTTTAGATGTACTGACGTGTTCAAACTGTGTCTAAGAGACTTTTTAGGAAATCTGTTCATTATCCTTATAAAACCCTTAGGGTTAGCTGCTTTGATTACAGGAATAGCTGCATTTATTGTTGCCATCATTAGTGTAGGATCACTGATGTCTAGATTATCTCGTCATGGGCAGCAAGAACACTTTCAGCAAAGCTTAGAGGCAACTGGACAGTAAACGTCTCCATCCTGATGTTTCACCTCTCTTGCAGTTAAGGGGAGAGGGGCACCCACACACACGGGATACGACTCAGGGTGCAGATCCCCCTTTGAGCCCAGCTGAAGCCAGAGTTAGGGCATCTTCTCTTGTGTACTGCCTCATAGCAGGATAGAAAAGGGTTTGACAACTATTTATTTTTGCCATTAGAGGCTCCCCCTCTCTGTGCGCCCCCGCTCACCCCCAGAGGATATGGAATGAGTATGCCTGCATATGTAAAAGTTGATTTTTTTTTTGTTTTTTTGGTGTGTTCTTTACTTAGGGGAAAAGCCATATGTTTGTACAGTCCCTGGATGTGACAAAAGGTTTACAGAATATTCCAGTTTGTACAAACATCATGTTGTTCACACTCACTCTAAGCCGTACAACTGTAACCACTGTGGGAAGACGTACAAGCAGATCTCAACACTGGCCATGCACAAACGGACAGCCCACAATGACACCGAGCCCATCGAGGAGGAGCAAGAAGCCTTCTTTGAGCCTCCCCCAGGTAAGGCTTCTTTTTTACAGTACATCTGTGTCTGTCTGAAAATCAACAGTTATGAACATAATTTATGATTTAAAGCATGTGCTCAAATCATAACATTTCATTCCAATAGTCATATAAGCATATCATTTACGACTGTGATAACTACTGTCAAAGAAGGGCACTTAATGCTCTGGGCTCTATAAGAGGACAAGTTAGTTTAGTCTGGAAGTCAGAGAAGGCTGCCTTGAGGAAGCGATTTTTTGAGAGATCTGCAGGGTAAATAGGGGTTAACTCAGTGGAGAGGCAGGGACATGGTGGTGGGGGCGGCGGTGGAGAATTAGGAACAAAGAGAGGGATTGGCACAAAGCCCTGAGGCTGGAAAGAGTGAAGCAGATTGGAGGGACTGAAAGGAGCCTGGCCAGCGTGGCACTTCTGCCTGGGGAGGCGGCGCGGAGCGAGGCCGCACAGCCAGGCAGGGCCGCCGGGCTCTTCGGGGACGTTAGGGCGTCTTCAGCCTAAGAGTGGGGGAGCACTCCCCAGTAAGCCTTAGCTGACTCATGTGCTCCTCAGCGTGCTGTGGTAGACAAAACATTCATCTTAATAAGGACAAACTCTTGAAAAACATTTGAGAATTAGATTCTGTGATTTCAGTTAAATAACTCAGCATAGTTAAGTAGCTAAAGTGACGATGATTTCTCTAAAACAGAACACAAAACAAAACAGGTTCCCTGTTTCACGAGGACCTCCTAAATTAAGTAAATTTGAAAATTAAAACATCTTTCCTGGAGTTCCTACTGTGGCACAGTGGGTTAAGGCTCCAGCCTTGTCACTGTCGCGGCTCTGGTTACATCTGGGGCCTGGGCTCAACACCTGCATGTCGTAGGCACAGCCAAGGAAAATAATAGTGATTCCCTTTAGTTCTAATTTGTCTTTTCAGATATCAGTCGTGTGATAGGAAGAAAACAGCAATTCCTTCACTCTTGAATGCTATACTATTTTCCAGCCAAAGCACTGCAGGTGTGCATGGCTAGGTGTTATAGTAACTGCTGAGCCCTTGCAGTTAGAAAGCAGGCTTTGATAATGTCAAACCTAGGTTCAGGACTCTTCCTTTCTTGGGAGTTGCCTAGTGGGTAAGGATCTGGAGTCACTGCTGTGGCTCAGGTTGTTGCTGTGGTGTGGGTTCAATCCCTGGCCCGGGAACTCCTGCGTGCTGCAGGTGCAACCAAAAAAAAAAAAAAAACAAACAAACAAACCCAAACAAAAAAACCTGTTCCTTTCTTAAGCTTCTTCAGTCTCTTCCTTAAATGTTAGTATTTCAGATTGTCAATTTCTCATGTTCTACAAGATAATCTATAATATATCCTTTGTTGAAAAAATTAAACTAAGATTGTTTTTCTAAGAATAAGGGTGGGTTTATGTTCTTTTTCTCCCAAATGATCTAGGTTTTGAACCTACTGGCGTGATGGTATAATCGTAAGTATAATAAATAGCCATGAAAGAGAACCAAGAGAAACGGAGCCATGAGTGTCACAGGGACTACACCAGGATGACCAGTGCTGGCGTCAGCCGTGCCTGTCATAAGCACCTTTAAATTAGCACAAAAATGTCCTTCTTTGAAGGGAAAACCCCCATAGTCCCCTCTTTCTGGCCTCACTCGAGGTGGACTAGGAGAGAGGGATGGGGGATCTTCCGGCCTGCCAAGGGGGGCGGGAATTGCCGTTCACTTGCCGGCTCCCCGTGAAATAAAGAAGTAGGTGTGGGTTCCTGTTCTGCCACGTAGGAAACATTCACCTCACCCCCGATAAGGTGCCATTGCTTAGTCTTCATACAGGGATGTCACTGTGTGCTGATGACTGGCAGTCAGTCACTTCTGTTAAAGAGACAGTCACTTGGTGCTGATGCGTTGCGTTTACACACCTTTCTGGTTTTGCGGTTAACGTTTTGAAGATTGTCTTCTTTTTAACAGCTTCATAAGCGATTGCAAGACCTTAGTGCATCCTTGTCATGTTGGAAGGGTTATTCGCCAGATAGCCATCCTGTGCAGTCCCCCCTTCCCGCCCCAACACACGTGCACAGTATCACCTAGTCAGTCAACTAAGAGGGTAGGAGAGGCCTCTCAAAATTAGAAGAGGTGCAGTTCATGTGGAAAGGCTGGGTTGGGACTGCTCTGGTCCGGTTTGGCTTGGCAAAAGGGGAGACAGAGAGATTGGCAGGAGGTACCCAAGCCATTCTCATGACTTAGAATTTAATACATACACCCTGCAATTTTTGTCCGTTTCTCCATAATATCGAAAATGTCCTCTATTTTCTCTTTTTTTTTTAGCTTGTAAACAATATAAACTTATTTTTCAGTTTTGGAGGCTAGGAAGTCCAAGGTTTAGGCACTGGCAGATTGGCTGTCCTGCTTCCTGGTTCGCAGATGACTGTGCTTTTGCTCCATCCTGAGGTGGCGGAAGGGATTAGGGGTTTCTCATCCCTTTCATGAGGTCTCCAGTCACCTCCCAAAGGCCACCCACCCCGGTATCAACATGTAGAATGTTAGAAGTTCTGGGTGACACAAGTATTTAGTCTGTAGTACTAGGGTCAGCCTTTTAACTCATACTCATTCCTTACGGGGTGAAGCCCAAGACCTTCACAAAGAGCGCAGCTGCTCCTTGTCCGCCTCGTCCGCCGTTATCCTGCTGCAAATTCCCAGGCCACGAGAATGGGTGTGGTCCCTGTTAATCCTCTCACCGATGACTTGATGTTTCTGTCCATGCTGATTGGTCTGCCTGTAGCATACCCTGAGACAGACCTTATTGCAACTGCCCATTTGAATATACATCTCTCTCTAAATTTCGACCTCTTAAGAAAAGACAGCTAACAGAGGGGGTAGTAAATAATAGTCCCTCCATAAATGTTCATTAAACTAATGTGAGCTAGCCTGATATTTTGGGAGAGTTGACAGGCCAAGATGAACTCTCTCTCTCACACAGACTCAAAATCTAAGCAAGGAGTTCCCGTCGTGGCTCAGTAGTTAACGAATCAGACTGGGAACCACGAGGTTGCGCGTTCGATCCCTGGCCTCACTCACTGGGTTAAGGATCCGGCGTTGCCGTGAGCTGGGGTGTAGGTCACAGATGCCGCTTGGATCCCGAGTTGCTGTGGCTGTGGTGTAGGCTGGCAGCTACAGCTCTGATTAGACCCCCAGCCTGGGAACCTCCATATGCCACGGGAACAGCCCTAGAAAAGGCAAAAAGACCCCCCCCAAAAAAATCTAAGCAATATATATTGTAAATTGAATATTGACCAGTGTAGCAGTAGGTTGAAAGAAATTAGAAAACATCCTTGTTTTCATAACAGCTTGGTTGGTTGATCAAGTAAATAATCCATTTGTTTTAAACAGGTCAAAGCGAAGATGTTCTCAAAGGGTCGCAGATCACATATGTCACAGGTGTGGAAGGGGACGATGTTGTGTCTACACAGGTGGCCACGGTAACGCAGTCTGGGTTGAGTCAGCAGGTCACGCTCATATCCCAGGACGGGACTCAGCACGTAAGTACCCACCCAAAGCAAACCACTTAAATAGTATTTTTCTGAGCCTGGGCTTGAAAGGCAGGTTGGGTCCCGGTTGAGGAAAGCCTTGAAATAGGGCACTAAGTTTGGAGTTTAGCTTGTAGGCAGTGCTGGATCTTCTGAAGGTTGTCCCATAGCCAGAGACTACCTGTGGGGAGGGCGGGAAAGAGGAGATTGGTGACTCGGCAGAATTCAGATGATGTGATGCGTGTCGTTCAAAGGGGAGGGATGAAGTTCAGAACCACAGCGAAATGAAGGGCTTGAAAAGCAAGGCACCCCTGTGAAGCAGGAGGGGTAGGGTCTGGCGGCTGATTCAATCCAGGAGCTAAGATTGAGAAGTCAGCAGAGGTTTGGCTGAGGTAGTGAGGACATCACTGCAAGATCCTGGGAGGTCAGTGATGGACAGACCTGTGAAATTCCCGGAGTGTGGCTCTCTCCCTACCTGGAATCATGGGAGTTCACTTAACTAGCTTCACAGAATTAATAGAACAGGTGTCTTGATTTCTGCGGGAAAAGCAATATAATGGTTGTTGGTTGTTGTTCAACAGTCAAACTTGTCATTGTTTTCTAGATGCCACTGGCCTAGGATAATTCAGACTTGACTTCGTATCTAAGCTCTAGCTAAGGTTGTCTTAGTATCTGGTGGAAATCCTGCCCCTTCCGGGGAGAGCGCTCTTCCTGCCCGTCCCTCTGAGAGCTTTACCAGCCATGGTTAATCTGCCGTCGGTGTTGATAACTGCTGCTGTGCTGATGTTGCCTAGAAGGCAGAGCACGTTCAGGAGAGGAAAGTACAAAGCACTTGTACCATCCCGTTCATTCCTCCTCCCCTTACTTTGTGGGTTTTTTTTTTGGGTTTTTTTTTGTTGGCTTTTTAGGGCTGTACTCTCGGCTTATGGAGGTTCCCAGGCTAGGAGTCTATGAGAGCTGTAGCCACCAGCCTGCACCACGGCCACAGCCACGCCAGATCCAAACCATGTCTGCGACCTACACCATAGCTCATGGCCACACCGATTCTTAACCCACTGAGCAAGGCCAGGGATCGAACCCATGTCCTCATGGATACTAGTCAGGTTCATTAACCACTGAGCCATGGCGGGAACGCCCCTCCTCCCCTTACTCTGATGTCACTAATTCCACTTGGTGCTTTGGGCCACTGATGGGCATGTAAAGTTAAACATCTTTGCTAATACTGCTAGTTCAGTATCAACCCTAAGCCTTTTTTTAAAAATTAGGTCATCACAGACAGAGTCTATAAAGGTCCTTGGATCTAACCTCCTTCCCTCCCTACGCAGGAGAAGTTCCCTCTGCAGCAGCCCCAGAATAGATGAGGCAGCTTCTTTCCTCAGAGGCAGTCTGTTCCACTGTTGGCTAATTCAGGTGTTTATCAGACTGGAACCTACCACTGTGTCGTCCACCCGTGGCCCTTCTCTGACCTTATAGAATGAATCCAATCCCTCCTTATGCATTTTGGGGGCTTTTTTGTTTTTTGGTTTTTAAACCTTTTTTTTTTTAAATTAAAGTGTAGTCGGTTTGCAGTATTGTGCCAGTCTCTGCTGTGCAACACAGCGACTCAGTCGCACGTGTGTATGCATTCTTTTTCTTTCTTTTTTGGTATTATGTTCCATCACAGTCTGTCCCAGGAGATTGGCTATAGTTCCCTGTGCTATGCAGTAGGACCTTACTGTCTCTCCATTCTAAATGTAGTAGTTCACACCTATGAACCCAAACTCAGTCTATCCCACTCCCTCTCCCTCCCCCTCAGCAACCAGAGGTCTGTTCTCCATGTCCATGAGTCTCTTTCTGTTTTGTAGATAGGTTCATTTGTGTCATATTTTATATTCCACATGTAAGTGATATGGTATTTGTCTCTTTCTGACTTCACTTAGTATGGGAATTTCTAGTTGTGTCCACGTTGCTGCACATGGCATTATTTTGTTCCTTTTTTAATGACTGAGTAGTATTCCATTGTGTATATGTACCACATCTTTATCCATTCATCTGTCAATGGACATTTAGGTTGTTTCCATGTCTCGGCTATTGTAAATAGTGCTGCTATGAGCAGCATGAACCTTTTTGTAGTTTTGTCCAGATATATGCCCAGGAGTGGGATTGCTATGTCATATGGTAGTTCTATATTTAGTTGTCTGAGGTACCTCCATACTGTTTTCCATAATGGTTGTACTGGTTGACATTCCCACCAACAGTGTGGGAGGGTTGCCTTTTCTCCACATCCTCTTTAGTATTTGTTATTTGTAGACCTATTAAATGGATGGCCATTCTGACTGGTGTGAGGTGGTACCTCATAGTAGTTTTGATTTGCAATTCTCTAATAATTAGGAATGCCAAGCATTTGTTCATGTGTCTATTGGCCATCCATATCTCTTCTTTGGAGAAATGTCTGTTTAGGTCTTCTGCTCATTTTTTCACTGGGTTGTTTAGTTTTTGTTGTTGTTGAGTTGTATGAGTTGTTTGTATATTTTGGTGATTCAGCCCTTGTTGGGTTGCATTGTTTGCAACTGTCTTCTCCCATTCCATAGGTTGTCTTTTCAGGGTTTTTTTTATGGTTTTCTTTGCTGTGGAAAGCCTTGTAAACTTGATTAGGTCTCATTTGTGTATTTCTGTTTTTGTTTCTGTTGCCTTGGGAGACTGACCTAAGGAAACATTTGTATGGTTGACATCTGAGAATGTTTTGCTTGTGTTCTCTTCTAGGGGTTTTTATGGTGTCAGGTTTTATGTTTAAGTCCTTAAGCCATTTTGAGTTTATTTTTGTGCATGGTGTGAGGGTGTTGTTCTAGTTGCACTGATTTACATGCAGCTGTCCAGTTTTCCCAGAACTGCTTGCTGAAGAGACGGTCCTTGTCACATTTTATATTCTTACCTCGTCAAAGATTAATTGACCGTAGGTGTCTAGGTTTATTTCTGGGCTTTTATATTCTGTTTCATTGATCTGTATGTCTGGTTTGTACTAATACCACACTGTTTGGATTATTGTAGCTTTGTCATATTGTCTAAAGTTGGAAGAGTTATGCCTCCTGCCCCCCCCCCCCCACTCAGGTTTACTTTGGCAATTCTGTGTGTTTTATGGTTCCATATAAATTTTTGGATTATTTTTTCTGGTTCTGTGAAAAATGTCATGGGTAATTTGATAGGAATTGCATTAAATCTGTAGACTGCTTTAGGTAGTATGGCCATTTTAGCAATATTAATTATTCTAATCCAGGAACATGAGATATCTGTCCATTTCTTTGAATCTTCTTTAATTTCCTTTATTAATGTTTTATCCTTATCCATTTCCTTGGCCAGGTTTATTCCTAGGTATTTAATTTTTGGGGGGGTGATTTTTTTTTTCATGTGTTTTGAAACAGCTGTTTTCTCCATCCCAGTGTCGTATGTTCTCTAGACATAACCTTCCTGTTTCCTTTAGGACTTAGATCACTGCTCCATTCCTTGGCCAGTTAAACACCAAATGTTTGGGTTGAGCATCAACCCAGTGCCAGGCATTTTGGAAAACTGAGGGTAGGGAGTACAGGAAGGAAGGTATCATCACCTAGAAGGAGAGGCACATCCCTAAAATGGATAATAATCTCTCATAATGATAGGTTTTTAATGAACAGAAATGTAGATACGTAACGTGTTGTGACAATCTGGAGGAAGGAGTTAATGCTTCTTCCTGAAGGAGGCTCGGAGGCCTCTGTAGAGTATGGCCGTTTAGCTGGGTCCTGAAGAATTTTCATGAGTTAGCCAGGCAGAGAGTGAAGGGAAGGGCAGAGCCACAGCAATGTAACAGAATGCGACACCCCGGGACTGCAAACGGCTTGTTGTGGTTGGAGTGCCCGATGTGTGTGCTGGCTTGGAGGCCCTGAAAGAGTCTGGGGATGCCGTTACGGTCATGAAAGGTCGTGAATGCCATGGAAGAAGTCTGAGGAGGAGTGATGAGGAGTCTGGGGATTTGAGCAGGGAGCAGGATGAAATTCGCTTGTCTTTTAGGAAGGTAACAAGGGAGAGGATTATTAAGGAAGGTTAAACTAGATGCCTGGAAAGAAGTTATATCATTGCAGGAAATTTAATGGAAAAAACAGGGGTCTAAATTGGCAATAGAGATGGAGAGGAGGGATACGTTTAAAAATTTCAGGGTTTTGATGACCTCTTTCCATGGGTTGATCCCATTGTAAAATGCTTCTTTGCTCCCATGGACTTAGACAAGGATTGGGCCTACTCCTTAACAAATACTGCCGAGGAACACAAGCGGCATTGACTTTTTTTAAAACGGGGGTTCCCTGGTAGCTCATCAGGTTGAGGATCCAGCATTATCACTGCTGTGGCACAGGTTCGATCCCTGGCCCAGGAACGTCCACGTGCTTCCGCAGATGCAGCTAAAAAACAAAACAGAAACAACAAGAACTTAGGCTTACGGTGAAATGCGTTGTTTTGCAGGTCAACATTTCGCAGGCTGACATGCAAGCCATTGGCAACACCATCACGATGGTCACACAGGACGGAACGCCCATCACTGTGCCCGCTCAGGACGCCGTCATCTCCTCAGGAGGAACACACTCTGTTGCCATGGTGACTGCAGAGGGTACAGAAGGCCAGCAGGTCATTGCTTTTTCTTTTATACCAGTCGCTACATATCAGTGTCAGAACTGTCACCTAGGTGTCCTGCACAACACACAAACCTCAGGTTGAATCCCAGTTTTAGAACTTCCTAGCTGCGTAACCCTCTGAGTCTCTTTTTCCTCATCTGTAACCTAGGAATGGTTACTGCATCTACCCATAAGGTTAATAGAAGATTGAGATGATACATATAAAGTGCCCAGGTATGTTTTAAGTATTCCTTAATGGTCACTCTTCCTGTCATCATTATCATCATTAGATTGTTAGGGAAAAATTTTATTTGCAAAATTTAATTTTTGGAATATGTAACATATTTACATAGTTTAAGAATCAAAAAGTATAGGGACTCCCCTTTGTAGCTCAGTGGTAACAAGCCTGATGAGTATCCATGAAAATGCAGGTCCAATCCCTGGCCCTGTTCACTGGTTTAAGGATCTGACACTGCCGTGAGCTGTGGTGTAGGTTGCAGATGTGGAGCAGATGTGGATCAGATCTGGCATGGCTGTGGCTGTGGTGTAGGCAGGCAGCTGTGGCTCTGATTTGACATCTAGCCAGGGAACCTCCATATGCCACGGATGTAGCCTTAAAGAAAATTAAAAAAGCAATAAATCCCAAACTGGGAAAAAGATATTCACACTATATTTGACCATGGACTTGTATTAAGAATATATATCAGGGAGTTCCCATCGTGGCGCAGCGGAAACGAATCTGACTAGGAACCGTGAGGTTTCAGGTTCGATCCCTGGCCTCGCTCAGTAGGTTAAGGATCTGGTGTTGCCGTGAGCTGTGGTGTAGGTTGCAGACGCGGCTCAGATCCCGCGTTGCTGTGGCTGTGGTGTAGGCTGGCAGCTGTGGCTCTGTTTCGACCCCTAGCCTGGGAACTTGCATATGCTGTGAGTGTGGCCCTAAAAAGACAAGGAAAAAAAAAAAAGAAGAATATATAGCAGATTTCTGTAAATCAACAATAAAAAGATGAACCCATTAAAAAAGAGCAAAAAAGGAAATACTTTTAAATTAGCAAATCATTTGATTAGTTATTTGAAGAGACACCTTACAAAAGAATATACATGAGTGTCAGTAAGATAAAAAAGTGCTCAACATCTTTAGTCATCAAATAAATGAAAATTAAAGCAGTAATGGGATACCATTTCAGACATGGGAAATGGCTAAAATTAAAAAGACCAACAAAACCAAATGCTGACAAAGATAAGAAGCAACTGGGACATTGAGCACCCTAGTGGGAGTACAAAATCATCCCGCCGCTTTGGAGAACTGTTTGGTAGTTTCTTATAAAGTTGTACATACGTCTACCCTATGACTTAGCAACTTCGCCTAGAACACATGCTGTATGATCCCACTTACGCAAAATCCAAGGACAGACAAGACGAATCCGTGGTGGTAGAAATCAGAAAGTTCAGCTTGGCTGGGGAGGAAAATTGAAGGAATGGAATATGAAGGAACTCTTCTACATCTTGCTTTAGGTGGTCGTTTCATAGTTGTATCTAACTGTCGAAATTCAGCAGAACACCTAAGATCCATGCATTGTTACTGTTTGCTAATCATACCGTATGCCGTAACAAAAAAGCCAATCCCCAGCTTTCAGACTGGCTTATGGAATGGTCCCACCTGATTGGTGTGCAGTTATTTCCCTGGCTCTGGCATTCCTGGATGGGCTTAGAGCCCATCTTGGGTAAATAGACCTTGTACCGGTTTCCAGTTGCAGGTCTGGAAAGATCGCAACCCTAAAGCAGACATTCTGCTTCAGGTAGCTTATTGGTAGCCTGTTGGCAAGGAAGACTCCCAGGAGAGCAGGCTTTGAGGGCTAGAGTGAAGCCAGGCAGCTTCCACAAGTTGGATGTCACAGCAAGGGAGAGGGTTTCACTTGAGGACCTGCCACTATCACTGCTCCTCCTGCTGGAACTACATTGGGCAAATGTTGACGTTCCACTGAGGTGTTTAGACATCATCTGTGAGTTATCTGTAACACTTAAATTGGCTATAACATTTCTTTACATGCACGGGAAGAAAACAGTCGGTCCTTCCCTAAGTGTTTTTGTTTTCTTTCTTTTTTTAATTAAGGTAATTGCATATCTCAGACTCATTTTTCCAGATGCCTCTGGAAGCCTGGTTAGCAGGTATAGACTGAAGAGGCAGTGCTTTTCTTTTTTGTAGTTAATCAGGTTACAAAAGTAATACATAACCCCAATGGGATAAAATATTCTAGAAAGAAACCCTCACAAATATATTCAGCTAAATTTTGACAATTGAAATTTGTCCATTCAGTGGGAAAGATCTTTTGTCTTTTCAACACATGGTGCTGGGAAAACCTCAGTATCCACGATCTGCAAAAGATGAAGTTGGACCCTTACCTACTACCATGTATAAAAATAAGCTCGGGAGTTCTCATGTGGCACAGCAGGTTAAGGGTCTGGCATTGTCCCTGCAGCAGCCCCGGTCCCTGCTGTGGCATGGGCTTCATCCCTGGCCCAGGAAATTCCACATGCCTCAGGCACAGCCAAAAAAAATAATTTAACTCAAAATTGATCAAATACCTACATTTAAGAACTAAACCTATAAAACTTTTAGAATAAAACATAAGTGAAATTCTTCATGATCTTGGATTAGGAAATTATTTCTTATGACACCAAAATTATAGGCAATAAAAGAAAAAGTAAACTGAACTTCTTCAAAAATGCTTGTACATCAGAAGCCACTACCAAGAAGTGAAAAGACAGTCTTCAGAAAGAGAGGTTCAAATCATGTATCTGATAAGGGATTATGTATGTATATTGCAGATATAGTTTCTTTAGGGCCACACCTATGGCATATGAAAGTTCCCAGGCTAGGGGTCAGATTGGAGCCATAGCTGCCAGCCTGCACCACAGCCACAACAACCCCAGATCCGAGCCACATCTGCACCCTATACCACAGCTCAAGGCAATGCCAGATCCTTAATCCACTGAGCAAGGCCAGGGATCGAACCCACGTCCTCATGGATACTAGTTGGGTTCGTCACCACTGCGCCACCATGGGAACTTCTAGAATATATTTTAAAATAATAAAAATTATATTACAAAGGAATAAATATCTAGACTATGTAAAAAATCCCTATAACTCTACAAGGAAAAAACAAGCAACCTAATTTAAAAATGGACAGAGGAGGAATTCCCTGGTAGCCTAGTGGTTGAGGACTTGGCATTGTCACGCTGTGGCTTGGGTTTAGTCCCTGGCCCAGGATCTTCCACATGCCATGGGCACGGCCAAAAAAGGGAGCCAAGGACTGACAGACCTTTCTCCCAGAAGATTTACAGATGGCCACTTAGCACATGAAAAGATGTCCCACTAGGATGATTATCACCCAAACAACAGACAGTAGCAGGTTTTGGGGGTGACAAGGAGAAATTGGAACTCTTGTGCGTTGCTCCTGGGAATGTAAAGTGGCGCAGCTGCTGTGAAAGAGCACAGGTACATATGATCCAATAATTCCTCTTAAAGCTGTATACCCAATAGAATTCGAAAATAGAGAAACTGAAAATCAGGTATAATCCCTTGATGTTAAAATAACTAATTTCAACATTTTGGACTATCTGTCTTTTTTTCTGTGTGTGTGTGTGTGTGTGTGTGTGTGAACGAAGTTAGTGTTATAATACAGTTTTGTATACTTGTCACCCACTAACGTTACATTTTGAGCTTTTTCTCCTGTCAGTTAAATAGGAGAAATCCTCTTTTGAAAGGATTTGTAATACTTATAAAATAATCCATCAAGTGGATATACCATAATGTATTAACTCGTTCCAAATACGTAAATTTTTGTACAAACTTCTGACTATTTTCATAGGAAACAAATTCTAGAAATGGCATTGTTTTATTAATAGCATGAACCATTTTAGGCTTCTTGCTATATATTGCCAGACTACTTCCCAGAAAGTTTTTTCTTGTTTTAAAAAAATGCTATTGGAGTTCCCATCGTGGCTCAGTGGTAATGAATCTGAATAGTATCCATGAGCATGTGGGTTTGATCCCTGGCCTTGCTCAGTGGGTTAAGAGTCTGGCTGTGAGCTATGGCGTAGGTTCCAGATCTGGCTGGAAGCCCGGGTTGCTGTGGCTGTGGTGTAGGCCAGCAGCTGTAGCTCTGATTTGACCCCTAGCCCCTAGGGAACTTCCATATGCCGCGAGTGGGGCTCTAAAAAGAAAAAAAAAAATTATTGAAGAATAGTTGATTTGCAATATTGTGTTAATTTGTTCTGCACAGCAAAGTGACTCAGGTGTGTGTGTACACACACACGCACACAATTTTTCATATTTTTTTCCATTATGGTTTCCCAGAAAGCTTTAACAATTATGCCATGAATCAAAAAGTATTCTTGTTTTACTGTACTCTTGCTAGCATTGAGGATTTTTTTTTATATTTGCACAATTCATAAGCAAAAGGTAAATTATATTTTTCCTTTCATTTGTCTACTGATGAAGTTGAGCATGTTTTTCATACTAGCCAGCAGTGTTTTTTCTTCATTGGTATAAAATTTACATAAAATGAAGTGCTCAGATCTTAAGTTTACAGTCCTTTGGTGGTTAAACGTACGCACCCACCCGGTCCCAAACAAGGTCTGGAACATTTCTGTCACACCAGGAAGTTTCCGAGGTCCTCTTGCAGTCAGTTCCCACCCAGCTGTTCACATTATGTTATTTCGTCTGTTCTTGAACTTTGCGTAGTGGAGACAGAGTTTAAGCTCTTTTGGAGTTCCCGTTGTGGCTCAGCAGAAACGAACCTGACTAGTATCTATGAGGTTCAATCCCTGGCCCCTTCTCAGTGGGTTAAGGATCTCGTGTTGTTATGAGCTGCGGCTCAAGTCTGGTGTTGCTGTGGCTGTGGTGTAAGCTTGCAGCTGTAGCTCCAGTTTGACCCCCAGCCGGGGAACTTCCATATGCTGCAGGTGTGGCCCTAAAAAAATGTATATGTATACTCTTTTGCATTTAACATGGCATTCTGGAGATTTATCCATATTCTTGTTTATACATCAGTACATTCTTTTTTATTGCAGAGCAGAGTAGGAGTATATCACAACTGATCGATGTATTCTTTCTTTGATGAACATTTGGGATGTTTTTAAGTATCTTATAACAGGTGTAGCTGATGCCGTTTTCTGTGTTATCTACATAGAAGAAACTACACTTGTGGTTTAAGAGCCACGAAAGCACTTTTAACATTCCAGCTAGATGGTTCTGGACCAAGATGGAAAAATTCCCTGGACTCTGAAAGAGGAAATGAGTATAACAGGATATGTTACTGTTTTGTCAGTATTGCTGCTGGTACTTTTGTTTTCCTAGTTAAATGGAAATCCAATTTAAAGTGGGACAGATAAAACAGGAGGAAATAGTGTATCTACCACTGATCCAAACTCAGGCATACACAGGCGTTTGAGTTGTGCTTAGTCCACCTGTGTCACCTCCCAGGCAGCCGCGTAGGGTCATCGATTCCAGGCACAGTCCCGTCTCTGCTGACCTCTACGGGTTAGCAGAGCCTGGTCTAGCAGGTCCCTGTCTCCAGTGTCTCCACCCCGTTCTGCCATTGGCTTACTTCGTAACCCTGCCTAAGTCTCTCTCTGAGCTCAGCTTCCTCAAATGAAAAACCAGGGTTCCAGAACAGACAGTAGGTAAGGTCTTCCCCAGTGTCAGGCTTCTACACGTCTGTGGTCAGAAGGGAGGTTTTCCTTTTGAATTTGAAGACAGTCCCTTGCATTAAATGGTCTTTAACCTATTTGAATCATAGTTTTAATTCTTCTCTTGTATTTTTAAAGGTTGCAATTGTGGCTCAGGATTTGGCGGCATTCCATGCTGCTTCATCAGAAATGGGGCACCAGCAGCATAGCCATCACTTGGTAACCACAGAAACCAGACCTCTGACCTTAGTGGCGACATCCAATGGCACCCAGATTGCAGTTCAGGTGGGTACAGTGGCAACTGTGCCGAGGGGACAGCAGTGCTCCCAGCGCTTACCCTGGGACCCTGTGCTTTATGCGTGCCCTTCACGGAGGGGGGCCCAGGGTAATCTGTTATTTAGCCTCTTTAAGGAAGTTGTGTGTTTGAAGTAGACTCAGAGAGGCCCGGGTTTTGTTCTCTACTATCTTTGCCTATTCTAGGGGAATTTAAAACCAGAAAAACAAAGCTCCTGGTAGATATATTTCCCTGTGCGTACCTGGCCTTTTCACTCTCAGAATAAAAGTCTGTCTGTAGAGCCTTTAAGAGCCGCTCCATGGTGATGAGCCTTGTGTGGACATGGACCTGTTAGTCTTCTGAGAATCACTGCACAGCCCTATTTAATGGTAGGAATGTTAGAAGATGATGAAGCAGCTCTTCTCTGGGAGGTCACTGCACTCAGAGAACCCGGAATGCTAGGTGTAAATTACCTCTCCTTGGGAAGTTCTTTGTTTTTAATGTACTTATTTGGAAAAGGGTTAGAACATATTCAGGAAAATGCCAGCTATTAGTTTTAACTTAATATATGGGAATAGACAGAGAATTAAGATGGCGGAATAGAAGGACTGGAGCTCAACTTCTCTCCTAAAAACAACAAAATTCACAACTAAAAGCTGAGCAGTCCCCACCCAAATGGACCAGAAACCTTAAAAAAGATACCCTCCTCCAGAAGAAAAAGAGGAGGCCACATCAAGAGGTAGGAGGGGTGATTTCACGATATAAACAACCCCATACCTCCCTGTGAACCAGACTGAAAACTAACTGGTTCACAGAGAGAGACTCACCTACAGGAGTGAGAGTTCTGAGCCCCACATCAAACCCTCACGTGCGGGGATCCGGCACTGGGAGAAAGAGCCCCTGGAGCATCTGGCATTGAAGGCCAGTGGGGCTTCTGCGCAGGAGCTCCATGGGACTCGGGGAAACGGAGACCCCATTCTTAAAAGGCACACACAGACTTCCACGTGCACTGGGTCCCAGGGCAGAGCGAGGTCTCCACAGGAACCTAGGTCAAACCTGACTGCAGTTCTTGGAGGACATCCTGGGAAAACAGGGGTGAATGTGGCTTGTTGTGAGGGAGGGACATGGAAGGCAAAGCTCTCGGGAATATTCAGCAGCTGCCTTTCTCTGGAGGGGGCCATTTTGGGAAAATCTGGCCCTACTCTTCAGTCAGTGCTGAGAAGCCCCAGGGCAAACAACAATCCAGGTGGGATCACAGCCCCGCCCCCTCACTAAACAGGCTGCCTAAAGACCCCCCAGGCACACAGCCGCCTCTAATCCCATCCAGAGACTAAGCCCCACCCACCAGAGGGACTAGAATCAGCCCCACCTACCAGGGGGCAGGCATCAGCCCCTCCCATCAGGAAGCCTACAGCAAGCCCCCCATGCTGACTTCAGCCACAAGGAGGGCAGACGCCAGAAGTAAGAGAGGCTACAACTCCATTATCTGGAAAAAGGTCACCACACCAAAAACCTATACCAATGAAAAGACAGAGAACTATAACTCAGATGAGGGAGAAAGGAAAAACCTCAGAAAATCAGCTAAGCCATGAGGAGATTCTCAGCCTCCAGGAAAAAGACTGTAGATTGTTGATGCTGAAGATGATGCCAGACATTGGAAATAAACTGGAGGCAAAGATGGATAACTTGCAGGACACACTGACCAAAGAGATACAAGATATAAAACTTAAGAAGAGATGCAAAATACAATAACTGAAATAAAAAATTCACTAGAAGCAGCTAACAGCGGAATACAGGAGGCAGAAGAGCGAATAAGTGAGGTGGAGGACAGATCAGTGGAAATTATGGATGCAGAACAGAAAAGAGAAGATTGAAAACAAATGAAGAGAGCCTCAGAGAACTCTGGGACAATGTGGAACACACCAACATCCGTATTATAGGGGTGTCAGAAGAAGAGAGAGAGAAGGGGACAGAAAAAATATTCCAAGAGATAATAGCCGAAAACTTCCCTCACATGGGAAAGGAACCACTCACTCGAACCCAGGAAGCACAACGAGTACCATACAAAATAAACCCAAGGAGGAACACCCCGAGACACATATTAATCAAACTGACCAAAATTAAAGACAAAGAGAAAATCTTGAAAGCAGCTAGGGGAAAGAAACAATTAACACACAAGGGAACTCTGATAAGGTTATCAGCAGATGTTTCAGCAGAAACTCTGCCGGCCAGAAGGGAGTGGCATGATATGTTTAACGTGTGATGCAAGGAAAAAACCTCCAACCAAGATCACTCTACCAGGCAAGGCTCTCATTCAGATTTGAAGGAGAAATCAAAACCTTCACAGATAAGCAAAAGCTGAGAGGATTCAGCAACACTAAACCAGCCTTACAACAAATACTAAAGGAACTTCTCTAGGCAGAGAAGAAAAGCCAGCAACAGGAAACAAAAATTCCACAAATGACAAGGCCCACCAGTAAAGGTATATATACAGTAAAGATACGAAATCATCCATGCACGATTATACCACTAAAATCAGAAATCATGAGAAGAGGTGGGTACAAATGCAGGACACCGGAGATGCACTTGCAATTAAGAGACCAACAACTTAAAACAATCTCATATACATATAGACTCTTGTATCAAAATTTCAGAATAACTGCAAACCAAACATCTACACTTGATACACAAACAAGGAATCTCTGGAGAAGAAATATATCTCATAGTCAATAAATGCCCAATCCACCATGAAGGGGGTCATTTGACATCATTCTTGGAATGCTGAAGTCTTCTCAGATCTGATTCTGATTTCCTCTCCATCAAAGAATTTATGATAATTACAATTAAATAATATAACTGTACAATTAAATAATACAGTTCTACAATTGTATTATTCAAAACCATTTCTCTCCATGGTACAATGTAAGGTCTATAATGTCTTCTTTATCACATCACCTAGAATGGTGTAATGCCTATACTGAAGAATCAATAAGATGTAACAAATTGTGAAGACATATTTATATAATTACACTGTTTTTTAACCAATTTATGCATTTTATATTTTACTTATTTTCAGGAGGTGTATTATTTTTGTTATTCTTATCAGTTAAGTTATTCTTTTTATTATGCTATGTAAAATATTTAATGGTATATAAAGCTTTCTTCTTTATAAATTTTCGTTGCATAATATACATAATTTTAATATAATGCTAATTTTTAAAGAAAAATTGAAATGTAATAGATAATACTAAATAGTAAAAATGAAAGCCATACAAAATGGGATAAAGTATAGAATAAATTTCCTATTTATCTCAGCATATTTTCCATTCCACTTCTCCAGAGGGAGTCACTTAATCTGTTTCTTAAGATCCATGATATCATAATCTGTGTGAATGTAATTGTGTTTAAATATATGTATTTTGTAAAAAAAAAAAAAAAATTAAAGAACAGGCATTCTTCCAAAAAAAAAAAAATCAATGAGACAATTCTCTCAAGTGAGTTCATTTGAATATCTTAAAAGGAAGTGTAACTTCTACAATGTTTTCCATTAACTTTGCTAACGTCACCCTCTTAGAGTTAGAAACGAACGTGTCTTTACGTGAGGGACCGTGAGGGACCGGGATATCAACGATGGATTAATTTTGAATGCTACTGACCCAAGCTAGTGTACACCTTCTGTCAGCCATGAGGAAGAAGTACAAAGCAGCTGATCCTGATACTCAGCGATCATAGGAAGCAATGTGTTTGAAGAAAATCAAATGCCTACAGGGATCTAACAGGCAAGATAAAAGTTTGAGCCTGGCCAAAGATAAAAGAATGGAAAATACAAAATGTTTTGACATACAGAAAACATATTCCAAATTAAAGGCATGTTAATTCCTAATGTTGAAGGATATGATCCAGCAGTCCCGCTCCTGGGCATATACACATGCAGACAGAACTGCAGTTCAAAAGAAACATGCACTCCTCTGCTCACAGCAGCACTATTCGCAGTAGCCAGGACATGGAGACAGCCTGTATGTCTACTGACAGACGAATGGATTAAAAGATGTGGTGCATACACACAACGGAATACTATTCAGCCATAAAAATGACAAAATAATGTCATTTGCAGCAACATGGATGCAACTAGAGAGTCTCATACTAAATGAAGTAAGTCGGAAGGAGACAGACAAATACTACACAATATCACTTGGATGTGGAATCTCAAATATGGCCCAAATGAACCTATCCATAGAACAGACACAGATTTACAGACACAGAGGACAAACAGTTGCGCCAAGCGGGGAGGAGAAGGGAGTGGGCTGGATGGGGAGTTTGGAGTTGGTAGATGCAAACTATCCCATGTAGAATGGATAAGCAACGAGGTGCCACTTTAACAGCACAGGGAACTTTATCCGGTCTGTTGGGATAGAACATGATGGAAGATAATGTAAGAAAGGAAACGTGTGCGTGCGTGTGCGCGTGTATATATATATGAATGACTGGGTCACTTTGCTGTACAGCAGAAATTGACACAATCCTGTAAATCACCTATACTTTAATAAAAAATAAAAATATAAAATGGTTAAGATTGTAAAAAAAATAAGGGAAAAAATATATATATATGGGAATAGATGTGAAAGGCTTAGGACGCTCTCTACTTCTGTCGGAAAGAAGCATCTTTTTTTCCTTGCATGTGTAAAGGCTTATCAAAATGTTAAATAAAGAAACTGCATTCTTCTCCCCGGCAAGGATTTGTTTTTGTGCCTTGTGGACCAGCATTAGGACCTCAACAAGGCCAGGCGTCAGAATTGCAGAGAGAAATTTTACGTCTGGCCTATTTTAGGGTTTCTTTGGCATTATCTTGACTGTGGTTTTCTGTATGTTGCGTTTCAGCTCGGAGAACAGCCATCTCTGGAAGAAGCCATCAGAATAGCATCCAGAATCCAACAAGGAGAAACGCCTGGTTTGGATGATTAACCCTAGAACAATGGAGCAATAAATGGGGAGGAGCCTTTCATCTCCAGGCAGCAGAGATGCATGAAGCCCGGGCCCAGGAAGATGAGAAGTTTTCCATTCCTGAAACACTGTACACTTTTTTATGCAAGAGTGAAGAACGTTTTATTCTTGACACTTTTGTGTATATAACCCTTGGAATAGATTTCCCAAACTGATTGTGTACAAGGAAGTATGAAATTAGGGCAATACAGTAAATTTTTATGTTACTCTTTTACCAGCTTGCAAGCTCCGAGAGTCCACATGCAAGACCAATGGAGTCTCATGGAGTCTTACAATGGATTTTTAACTTCCTGTGAAAATAAATAAAGGCTGTATCTAAAATGCAAAGGTTCTGTAAGTCAAAACAGTCATAATTCCAGAAGCCGTCATGGGTAATCAAGGGTGTGAAGCCTGCAGATACTTCCCTCAGCTATAGCAGCGTGTCTGCAGTTTCTGTTCTGCTGTATGGGTGTCCATTTTTCTTTGTATCCCACGGTTTGAAGACTATTCACCATAGTTTTCCATCTCTGTTAAATACCAGCTCTTCAAGCTGAAGTGCTAATTACATTAGCATGACATTGGATTATGTGTAAAATTACAAAGGTTGGTTATTTAAAATTAAAAAGTTAAATCCTGTACTTTGGTTTAACGATTTTCCTTAGTGTTCAGTTCTTTGTTACTGTTTTTTTGTTTTGTTTTGTTTTGTTTTTAAAGTAAAGAACCATCAAAAGTTTGACCATAGGCTGGAGCCCGGGATGACAGTGCTGTAATTGGAAATGGCTTTACTCTGAAAGTTAGGTTAGTGGGTTGGTGTAAATTATTTATTTTTGCTTATGTATTTTTGTTTTAAAGCTTATTTGCCCTAAAGCTTATTATTCATTTTGAATACAGCAGTTTTTTAAACGGTACCTTTATATTTGTATTATTAAATTGGTGTGGGGGCTGGGGGAAGTGTTGCAGAAAATGCGACCAATGCAGTAGACTGTGATGCACACAGAGGTTGAGAGGTGGGTGTACCGAGCACCAAATGCGTTCCCTGCGTCTGGGTCTGCGCGTAGCAATTTTGTGAGCTCTGTGGGATCGCCTCCTCCCGTTTGTACATGAAGAGGTTAAGTGTCCACCCAGGACTCTGGCTGTGGGGAGGCAGCACGGAGCCTTGAGAACCCAGGCTTTCCGACCCCAACATCCAGGCTGTTTTTTTCACCACAGGTGCCTTCTCAAGGGGTTAATGTGTGGCAGAGACTATCAAGATGAGCCTTGGTGATTTTTATTTTTTTGTCTTTTGTCTTTTTAGGGCTGCCCCTGCGGCATATGGAGGTTCCCAGGCTAGGGGTCTAATCAGAGCTGTAGCTACTGGCCTGCCCCACAGCCACAGCAACGCCAGATCCAAGCCATGTCTGCAGCCTACACCACAGCTCACGGCAATGCCAGATCCTTAACCCACTGACCGAGGCCAGGAATTGAACCCACAACCTTGTGGTTCCTAGTCGGATTCGTTTCCACTGTGCCACAAGGGGAACTTCGAGCCTTGGTGATTTCTGGTTGCCCAGTGACCTGAGCACCTGAAAAACCATCTCTAATGTCAGAAATTCAGTGTAGGGTCCACCAAGGTCCAAAAAGAGCTGGGGAGGGTGTGTGCGGGCTGTCCTTCACTATGCTTTGTTTGCCAGAGAGCTGAAATGCGGCTGTGTTTCATTTCAAGCTTTACAGTAAAAAAAAAAAAAAAAAAGTGCTGTTTTGTTTAATATGTTTGATCAGGTTCTTTGAGGCCTTGCTCAGAAGGGTCATGACTCAGTCACTTGAAATGGGAAACCCTTCAGGCTAGACCGGGGGGGGTGGGGGTGGGGGTGGGGGTGGGGGGGTGTTGCTGCTTTGCTCTCCACACTCTTCAGAGACACCTGATGGGAGAAAAGGCCTTTGCCACCCACAGTCTCAGTCTCCATTCCTGACAGAAACCTTTGGCCACACAACTCCCAGCTGAGGCTCAGAAAGGGGCCTGCTTCAGGGGACGGGGGGGTGCAGCCCCCACCCGGGCCCTGAGTCTGGCTGCTGGCAGGGAGCTCCTCCACCAGGCCCATCCAGGTCAGCTGTGCTTCCCAGAACGGAGGCTGAAGTTCAGCCTCCCTATGCTCTGCCTTCGTTCAGATTCCAGGGTCTTTCTCCCTCTTGTGCCACTGGATTGGGCAGGGCTGAGCTGGACACTGCTGGTGGGCCTGACATTCCCTCAGCTCGAAAGGAAATGCCTTCCTCCTGGCACCAGAGAAGGGCAGGAGGCTGCTACTGGTTTGTCCCCTCCCTGCCTTCCGGGAAGGGACCTCAGGAGCCTAGAGAGGTGGCATATTGCCCCAAGGCAAGACTCCACCTGATGTACTGATAGTTGCTAGCAAAGCTGGTGAGGGCTTCCCTCCCAGAGTGGGGTTCAGAAAGGAGCCCTCCAAAGCTGAAGTGTCCTCCCAAACCCTTGATGAAATGAGTACACTTCAGCAGAAGGAGCTGGCTGGAACCCAACTGCAATGTGATCCAGACAATGCTCAAGGCAAACCTCTCAGTCCAAGAAAAACAGCCCACTCCATCCCAGGCACAATTCATTTGAGAACTAGCTCAACAGGGCTATTGGAATCTCGTGCTAAGTACTTGTTGTATAAGGGTGAAAAACTCCACAGGTTTGGGTTTTTTTTTTTTTTTTTTTTGGTCTTTTTGCCATTTCCTGGGCCGCTCCTGTGGCATATGCAGGTTCCCAGGCTAGGGGTCCAATCTACGCCAGGGCCACAACAACGCGGGATCCGAGCCACATCTGCAAACTACACCACAGCTCACGGCAACACTGCATCCTTAACCCACTGAGCAAGGCCAGGGATCGAACCCGAAACCTCATGGTTCCTGGCCGGATTCGTTAACCACTGCGCCACAGTGGGAACTCCCACAGTTCTTAGTATTGTTCAGGTATTGGTATTGAGGACAGCAGGCAGCAAGCATATGCCTGCAGTAGGAATTAAAACCTGGGTAATAATCCTGCCTACTGGAAACTTGGGTGGGAAGCATTTTCCAGAAGAAGGGTTCTCTGGGTGCAAGCTTACCTTGTCTTACTCACGGGGAAACAGAGGCTCTAAGCAGGCTAGACTTTTCATCTGCCTTCAGTACGACAATGTGTCTTAAACAACAAACCTCAGGCTTCCGTGTTCAAACCTGTTTCCCTCACCCAAGAACAAACTGCCTAAGTGTGCTTTGCTCTGGCTAATAAAGTTTGCCACTTACCCAAAAGAATTAACGAGTTTGAATATGCTTTCTGTAAAGAAAATTTTCTAATTCTGAGTATTCTGAGTTTAGCCTCATATCACAACCATGTCCAAAAGCAAGCAAGTATCTAGCGCGCACAGAGCATTTGGCAGCTGAGCTGGTCAGTAAGCCTAGTTATACGTGAATGGCCTGGGTGGCAAAAAGGTAAGGGTTGCTTTCCTGTGGAGACCACCATTGGGCCTGGTGTTCTGTAGGTCACTGGCATACACTTTGCAAGTAGGGACCTAGAAGCCTCTAGTTTGTGACATGTCTAAGCTTGCTGACAGGCAGGTAGCATCCTAGCTAGCTATGCCCTACCATTCCACTGTAATGAGGAGAACGCCTTTTCATACGAATCAGCCTTCTCCAGCATGGAGAACACATTTTGAGTGTGTTTCAAACCAGTTGAGTCCACTGCAAGAATCTAGTGCACACAGAGCATTTGATAGCTGAGCCGGTCAGTAACCCTATTTATATGTGAGAGGCCTAGGTGGCCAAAGGCAAGGGTTGCTTTCCTGTGGAAACCACCTTTGGCCTGGTGTGATCTCAGTCACTGGCATAAAATTTGCAACTAGGAAGCAGGGATCCTCTGGTTTGTGACATTTTTAAGACTGCTGACATGCAGGTAGCAGCCTAGCTGGCTATGCCCTGCATTTCCACTGCAGTGAGGAGAGTGCCTTTTCATACCAAATCAGCCTTTTCCAGCATGGAGAACACGTTTGGAGTGTGCTGCAAGCCATAGCCTAGGGCCTTGCTTAGGGACTTGGCAGCATCTTCGTTCCAGGGAGAGTCAAGGATTTAGTTAGAGAAGGCTTGGGGTTTTAGCAGGGAGACACAGGGTCCTCGTTATGGGAAGATCCTGGGTCTCAGGTGGGGAGGAGTCAGGCTCACAGTGAAGGACATGCAGGGCCTTAGGTCCAGACAGCCAGGTGGCTTTGGTAGGGACATTGTCAGGGCCTACGTTAGGGACAGCGTGTTAGGGCTTTTCTTAGAGACAGAGTCAGAGCCATAGTTGGTGACAACTCAGTTCCTTAGGTGGAGAAAATCTCAGCCTTAGTTAAGGACACACAGTCTTAGGGACAGGGCAGGGCCATAGTTAGCAACAGCACAGGGTCACAGGGATTTGTCAGTTTAGTTTGGACCAAGCAGAGCCATAGTAGGGACACTTAGGTCAAACTAGGGACAGCTCAGGTCTCAGTTGAGGACAGTACAAGGCCTTGGGAACAGATCAGGGCCTTAGGGACATTCAGCTGTAATTAGTGACATCACAGGGCTTTAGATAGACACAGCTCCGGCCTCAGTTATGGACAGTGCTTAGGGAGAGCTCATGGCCTCAGACAGCCCTGAGCCTAAATTAGGGTCAGAGCAGGGCCTCAGATAGGGACAGCACAGAATTTTAAGTAGATACAGCTCAGGTCTCAGGTATGGATGCTACAGGGCCTTAGTAGGAACTGTTCAGGAGCTTAGCTAGGGACAGAGAAAAGCCTTAGTTAGGACAGCTGGGTCTAGTTAGGGACAGAGCAGAGCCTCAGTTGGGGACGGTACAGTCCTAAGTTAGGCAGAGTGCAGGGCCATGGTCAGGGACATTGGAGGGCCTTAGTGAGGAGCACTGCAGGGACTTACCAGGAAACCGAGCAGGGCCTTATTTAGGGACAGCGCTGGGCTCGGGTAGAGTCAGCTTAGGGCCCTGGTCAGGGACAGCTCATGGCCTTAGACAAAGCTCAGGGACTCATTTAGAGACAGAGCAGGGACATAGTTGGGAAAACTTGCTTCTAGAAATGGACAGGGCTGGGCTTTTTAGAGACAGAGCAGGGCCTTGGTGTGAAATTCCCTAGGACAGACTCTGCTGCTCCATGTGCCCCGAGGCTGTGGCCTCCTCAGCCTCCAGGGAGCATAGCGGGAGGGGGTGGCCTTGTTCAAAAGAAAGGGAGCTTCTGCCAGAACAAAACCTGGCGCTGCCACCTGCCTGCCGCCCTGTGTGCTGGGGCAGGAATGTGAGAGCCAGGCTCCTTCCCTCCCCAGACACAGGACACGT
Organism: Phacochoerus africanus; assembly: GCF_016906955.1. Taxonomy (NCBI): domain Eukaryota; kingdom Metazoa; phylum Chordata; class Mammalia; order Artiodactyla; family Suidae; genus Phacochoerus; species Phacochoerus africanus. The sequence goes on along the minus strand of NC_062554.1, from coordinate 110,518 downwards.
GGGGCGCTGGTCACTGGACTCCCACACGACATTCAAACTCTCTCCCAGGACAGGCCTGTGGGTGAGAAACACCACCTGAAGCCTATTAAGAGGGCAAGCAGGTACCTGGGATGGGGCTGAGGGTGGGGAGGGTTGGAAAGTAACCCAAGGACCCGCTCTCCCTGCAGTGCCCCCGGGGGAGCCCAGGAGGAGGTGGCCCATGTCAGCGCCCTCATGGCCCTGACCCCCACATCCTGAGCCTCCAGGGGACAAATACCCGAGCACCCCCAGTACCTGCCTGCACCTGCTGCAGTTAGGGCTGCCCTGTCTTCACCGCCCAGTCCTCACCCCTCCCAGCAGGCCTCCTGGGGGCTAATAGGATGGGGGTGTCCATGGCAGGAGCAGGGGCCCGGAATGGGAGAAGGAACCTTCCCCACCGGGCAGAGAACCTCGGCCAGGCTGGGGCCTGAGCAGGGGCCTCCTGACTTAATTCAGTAAGAGTCTGTAAGGGGTGGTGGCCTCTGCCCCTGGGGTGAGCAGAGGGGACACTCAGAGCACCAGCACCAGCCCCGGGGGCCTGGACCATGTGCTCTCGTCCCCTCCATGCCCCACACTACCCAACAGTCACGACATGCGACACTGGCTGCGATGTCTGGTCAGGAGAGGCCCAGAGGCAGCCCTGGCGCCAGATCAAATGGCCTTTTCACAGGCAGTGGACATACCGGGTATCAGAGCTTTGCCTTGAGCGTCTAGAAGCTGAACTGCTCTGCGGACGTGACACCCATGTGCAGGGCAAGGGCGCGCACGGACGCTGCCTCGGAAGCGTGTGTCCAGGGGCCGACCGCACCCGTGCTTCCTGCCCGACGCCTCCAGGCCTCCCTGGTGGGCACGGCTGGACCCGCCTCCACGGGCTCCCTGACCCGGAGCCTGCGGGGCCGCCGCTGACAGGGCCCGGGGACAAGGGCGGTCACTCCCCCGGCCATGCTGCTCAGCTCCTCCTCTCCAGGGACCAGGGGCCGGCTGGCCGGTGGAGTCCGGCACCGGCAAAGCTCGATCCACCCTCCACGGGCCCCTGGCCAGTCCTCAGGCCCCCAGTCTGGCCCCCTCCCGGCGTCCACAGCACCCCGCCCCTCACTCCCAGTGTGGACGGCGGCATACACGAGCTGCCCGGGAACTCTTCCCACGCGGGACGCCCCCCCATCCTGCTTCTCCTGACGACAGCCTGGACCCCGTATTTTGGGCAGGAAGGGGGGGTCTGTCCTGCCCCCTCCTGGGGGCCCATGGGGACTGCTGGGCCTTGAGGTCTGGACGCTTCCAGGTGTGGGATGAACCTGGCGCTGCCCGCTGGAGCCTCCCCCTCCAAGGAAACAGGGGGACCCCCCCCAAGCTGGCCCATCCCCGGGCTCTGCTGCGAATCTGCTGGCTTTGCCCTCCTGACCCTGCAGTAAAATCTGCGGGAACGGGACCTGCGAGTCCCCTCAGGACGGCGTTCCTGGAGATTTCCCAAGACCCCTCTCCACCCTGTTAGGAGCAAATCACTAGTCAGCCCGTGCTTCTGTCACCCCACGAGCAGCCTGGGAAGCCAAGGCTCCAAGAAGCCAAGTAACCCACCTAAGCACAGATGTGGGGCCACGGAGTGGGGTCTGCTCCCGGAAGGTTCCACGCGCCCCCGTGAGGGGACCAGCTCACAGAGCCCCCTCTTAGGGGCAGTGCAATCCTTCCCTTCACTGGGGTTTGTTTTACAGGTCCTTCCTTTGCTGAGATTTGTCTTACAATCCTGTTTTGGGGTCACCCAGGAGGCCTTTCCCCGTGAGGTGAGTTCAGACTTGTGCCAGCAGGGCAGCTTCACTGGGTCCCACTCACCACCATTCCCAGCCCAGACCCAGAAAGACCCCAACCCCACGGCTCCACCTGAGCACCCACTCCGGCTCCTCCCCGCCATGTCCCCTGAAGTGTCACCAGGAGCTCCCACCAGCCCGGGTGTACTGCCCACTCTGTCCTAGGGAAGCCTCCAGGTCAGATGGAAGAAGTAAGAGGTACCCGTGGGGCCTCCTCCATGCAGCACAGTGGCCAGCACCCACCTACTGACCTTGTCGCTCTGGGTGAGCCTTGGTGGGGGTCCAAGGACCTGAAGCATCTGCTGGCTCTCACCTCATCCCATCGCTGCCCGTGAAGACTTTGTTCTAAGCAACCCTGTGCTGGCTGCAGAGAAGGGATGCTTGTTCACACGCCCCTCCCATTGCACGGGGCTCGCATGGGCAGGCCCCTCCCAGGACATGCAGCTCACCTGGGCGGTCACCCAGCAGCCCCTGGGGCTCATGTAGCCAAGCCCCTCCCAGGACATGCAGCTCACCTGGGCAGTCACCCAGCAGCCCCTGGGGCTCACGTGGGCAGGCCCCTCCCAGGACATGCAGCTCACCTGGGCAGTCACCCAGCAGCCCCTGGGGCTCACGTGGGCAGGCCCCTCCCAGGACATGCAGCTCACCTGGGCAGTCACCCAGCAGCCCCTGGGGCTCACGTGGGCAGGCCCCTCCCAGGACATGCAGCTCACCTGGGCAGTCACCCAGCAGCCCCTGGGGCTCACGTGGGCAGGCCCCTCCCAGGCACCACGTCCTTCCGGGCAGGCCCCCTGACAGGCTCAGCACACAGGAACCGTGCCCAGGGTCCTCACTGCAGACCACCCTGAGCTCCCCGTGTTGGTCAGAGCTGTTCCTGAGCACCTCGGAGCAGGATCTGGACAAACAACAGCTCCTGGACAGGTCTGTGCCCCTGGGCTTCTCTCTGTGCAGCCTCCCTCCACTGGGTTTTCCAGAGGCTTCCAATGCACCCAGGGTACTGGCCGCTGTCTCCACCCACCTTCCTTCCTCTTCCTAATTCCAGGATTTCTCTCATGAGAAGAGGGTCTCTTGAAATTGTCTCCCACTCATGAGCCAGTTAAAATGATTAGAAAACGAGCTAGAGCTGCAGCCCCTTGTCTATCCGGACCCTCAGGACCCCACACCTGGTCCTTGTACTGACCCATTTGCAGCAAGACCCATTTCCTGCAACCATGAGCCCCTGATGGGTGAGAATTGGCTGCCCAGCCGTTCCCAGGTGCTGAGTTGAGGTCTGTCTAAATAGCCCCTCTGGGCAGCAAGAGTACCTGCAGCTGTACCCGAGGGCACACTTTCTGCCCTGTTAGCCGCTGTGGGCCGGGGCTGTGTGGAGGGAGTGAGGAGCCATGGCCTGCGGGTGGGCCAGCCTGAGTGGCCTCTGCTGGCCCTTCCACAGGAATCGCCAGGCCACGACCTGCAAGGAAGAGCACTCGAATCTGCCCTGGGAAGTCCTCCCCAGGCAGAGGTGAGGAAGCAAGAAAAAAGGCAGAGAGGGCTCAGACAGAAGGAGTTACTCAGGTAGGCAAAGGGAAAGCTTCCAGAAAAGCCCCGAGGCCAGGACCATCCCCCGTGGCCTGCAGATGCCAGCTCGGCAAGCGAGCGCTCCTGGCACCCAGCCCTTTCTTCCAGGTTTTAAAGTCCGCGCATGTTCAGGTGGTTCACCCGGGAGGGTGGATAAGGCTTGGGAGCGTCATCTGCTCGGAGACCCCGACACGGGCTGCCAGCTTTCCGGTGACGGGCGCTCCCGTGGGGGCCGCTGCTGCGCGGGAGAGCGTTCCCCACCTCTGACCAGCCTCGGATGGTTCCCCGGGGGCAGTGGGTGTCCTCACGGGGTTTTCTCTGTGTAACTGGCGGGTTCTTAATTAGCCGCGTGAAAGGCCCTCAGTCAGGGTTGAAATGCCCCCTCCTGTGTGCAGGTGTAGGAACCCGGGGGCCGTGTGCAGCCAGCACCCTTTGGGACGGCCTTCGGACTCGACCCCTCAACCTTGTGCTGTCCAGCCCCTGCTTTGGGTTTTCTGGGGGCCCAGAGCTGACTCCGAGGTCTCTCTAATCCAGGCTCTATCTGCCTTTGGAGAGACCTGCACTTCCAGGATCCTACAGAGCAGCGTCTGTGGGGCTGGTCTGTTGGCTTCTCTTGCAAATGACCCCGAGCTGGGTGGTTTAAAGCAACGGGAATCCATCCTCCCCCAGTCCTGGGGACCAGACATCCGAGGTCAAGTGTCTCGGCGCTGAAGTCCCTCCAGAGGCTCCAGGGGAGGGTCCTTTCTGCCCTTTCCAGCTCCTGGGGTGTCCAGGGGTCCCCAGGCTGTGGCTGCCTCCCTCCATCTCTGCCTTACCTCCTTCTCCTCTGTGTCTGTGTCCCCTCTTTTGTCTCTTATCAGGACTCTGACATTGGGTTTGGGGCCACTCTAGCCCACAATGACCTCGTCTCAGGATCCTCATCCACACCCGCAAAGGCCCTTTCCCAGGTATGGTCCCGCTGATGTGTTCTGGGGGACACAGCTTTTCAGGCCACCATTCAATTCTGTGCATAAACCAACCCTTGTTTTAAGAGAAGACCAAGGTGCTGTGTTGACGGGCACAGACGCAGCCATGGGCGTGCGGGTCTGGGGAGAATGAGGACCTTGGAAGCACCTGGAAAGGAGCAAGGCCTGGCTGCGTCGGAAGCTGAGCTCTTCCACCACGTCCCGTGAGAACCGCCACTTCACCCTGTCGGTGGAGAGGAGCCCAGTGCGGAGGCCGGGAGAGGCTGCCTTGCAGAGCCGGCCCCTCTGGGAGTCCATCCTCGGTGGCATCAGGCGACTGATGACTACGGGCTTCAAGGCATCACTTTCCGGCAGGTGATGACGGCACTGTCCCTTTAGGCTCAGCAAGACTAGAATGGGGGGTTGGAAGGAGAAGCGTTTGGGAGCGTGTGAAGCCTGGTTGTCAAGGAAACGTCCCCTTTAAGCTGAAGGCAGACCTTGGGGAGTTGGACTCCAGGCGTCTTTTAAAGGGGCTGCCCTGAAGCACCATGACCTGAGAGGTGGTCTCGGCACAGGCTGTGGTTTGAGGGAAGTGTGATGAGATGAAGCCTTCCTTTCTGTTCCTGATGGGGAGGGTTTTACAGGCACTTCAGCTTTCAGGGCGAATGTTTGTTACTGCAACAAAGTGCCGTGTCCTGAAATGGGCTGAAGCTCAAGATGTCTCTGCCCCCTTCATGAGAGGGTCCAGGGCAGGGGGTGTCGGGGCCAAGGCTCTGTCCCCCTTGTTTCTCCTCCCTGCTTCTGGGTGGAGGACTCCAACCAGGAGGGGGTGGGTGTACCATGCCCTGCGTCCTAGGACAGAGGCTGGCCCAGGCCCCACCACCTCCACCTCTTCCCCTCAGTATCAGGAGACGCTGTGCCCCAGCTGCAGGGGTGGGCAGGCTGGGGGCGGGGGCAGGGCACCGTGAGCAGGTAACGGATCATGGCTGTGGTGGGAGCCAGGCGGCTCTGCTGCAGCAGGGTCACCAGGGCACTAGCGCACGTCTCTGGGTCCTGTGAAGTGGGACTGCACGTGGGCGTGAGCTCTCTGGTGCTTGTGGTTCTGGAAGTCATGGAGGAGGTGTCCCCCAGCAGGTGAAGCTCTTGTCCCCAGTGGTGGTGAAGCCAGATCTGCGGTTCAGACGGGTGTGGCCGCGTGTATAGGACAAAACGAACACGTGTGCCTGTAGATCAGGCGCACGGGGCTGCCTGAACTCTCCTCTTGTGCGCCCTCCCTGGGGACCCTCCTCAGCTGCGGAGGCTCCGTAGCTCACGTGCAGGGGACGGAGCGTGCCCAGCCTGAGGCCTAATTACCCTGCGTCCGAGTCTGCTTGGCGCTGCCACATCAAATGCCCGAGTCCAGGCGCTTACACCACAGACCGGTCTCCTCGCCTGGATGCTGTCTGAGATCAAGGTGTCTGCAGGCTGGTTCCTCCCGGGGCTTCTCTCCTCTGCGTGTGGACCTCCGTCTTCTCCCCATGTGCTCACGTGGTCGCCCCTGTGCCTGTGTCCTGGTCTCTTCTTGTAGGACCTCAGTCCTGATGGACCAGGATCCACCCTCATAGCGTCGTTTTACCTTGACGGCTCTTGAAAACCCCATCTCCAAAGACAGTCACATCTTGGGTTCCTGGGGGTTAGGGAGCCAGCACGTGTTTTGTGGGGAAACAGCTGAGCCCACACTGTCCTGCTTAGGACCTGGCGGGGCTCCGTCCCCCCTTCCCTCAAGTTCCATGGCAGTGGGGGTGGGTGTGAGTCAGCCCAGGGAGAGGCCACTCGTCCAGGTCTAGTTGGGGACAGTGCAGGGACTGAATTAGGAATAGTTCAGGGCATTTGTTAGGGATAGAGCTGGGCCTTGGATAGGGACAGCTTAGGTCTAGTTAGGGAGCCCTCAAAGCCTTACTTAGGGAGAGTTTAAGGGCATTAGTTAGGGACAGTATTGGGCCTTATTAGTGATAGCGCCGAGCCTTAGTTAGGGACAGCGTAAGTGTAGTTGGGAGCAGCACAAGGCTTTAGTTAGGAACAGGGCAGGCCCTCCTTTGGGAGAGTGCAGCACCACAGTCGGCCAAAGCACAGGGCCTGAGTAAGGGACCTTGCCCAGCCTTAGGTAGGGACAGCACAGGGCCTTAGTTAGGGACACTGAAGTCCAGTTAGGGATACACGGAGGCTGAGGTCATGAATGAAGGGTGGGAGTGCAGCGGTGTTTTGGTGGGCAGGCTGTGCTCATCTCTGTGCCCTTTCTCTTGAGATTTCTCTCCAACGTACTCCTTGCCTTTGCACCTGAGCCTCTTCCTCCTGTCCCTGACTGGCGTCATGGGGATCTGACCTAAAGGCGTGTCTCATTGCTTAAGGCAGGGTGACATAAAGCTGGCTCTCCTGACTCAGTGGGGCAGCAGGGCAGCTGAGTGTTTTAAGGTCGTGGGATGTGGTAGGTTGGGGTGGGTATCCTGGGAGGCTTTGAGAAATACCCCATCTGTAGGGCTCTGTGCTTAGAGGGAGAGGAGGACCGAAATCGAGCTGGCAGGTGCCCAGGATTAGTGCCCCCAGGGGCTGCTGAGGGAGACGGAGGAAGGACTGAGAGTTGCTGTTAAGAGCACACGCCGCCAGAGGGCGCCAGAGCCTCAGCAGCGCCCCGCCCCCCGCAGCTCCCTGGCCGCACGTCCAGGCTCAGAGGTAGGAGATGGGTCGGTGGAGCCCCAAGGGGGGTGCCCAGAGCTTGGGGCTTGGGTACAGGACACCTCTGACCACCTGCCCCCATTTTCCTCACCTCGGAGAGGAGACGTACTTCTGCCTTCCTATCTGTGATCAGTTCTTGTCTGGTAGGGTGGCCCAACGGCTAGAGAGCGTGACAGGCTGGCTGTGGTCTGCGTGCCCTTTGATAGTTTGGAGGCACAGCTCCGGCCCCAGAAATACCTGGCGCACATCTTGCATGTGCAGTTTTCTAGAATCAACTTGCAAGGGCTTTGGGCTGATGGTCGTGAATGGAGGGTGTCAAAGGGGTGCTATGCTGGGGGGTGGGCTGCGCTCCCCCCTGTGAGCTTTGTTTTGAAATTGATCCCCAGCTTTCTTTCTCCCTTCCCTCTGCCCACCTCCTGGTAGGGAAAAATACCTAAAACCCGGTGATATGAAGAAAGGGTGCAAGGTTACTGATTTAAAACTGGGCCCCAGGGCTGAAGGGTCCAGATGAATTTAACGCCGCTCCTGTGAACTAAAAAGCAGGGCGGCTGAGGGATGGCAGGCTGGGGGGTGGTGTCAGGTGGGGTGAGGGCCCTGGTGGACCGAGAAAGCTGGGCCCCCTCTGCAGGGCCTTTCATGGTGCTCATGTTAGGGCACCATTGACTGAACCACTGAAACTGCCCCCCTGGGCCAGGCAGGACCCCAGCCCTTGCAGGAGTTGTGTCACAGCAGGTGGCCCTGAGGAGAAACACGTGCTGCCCTGGAGACAAACTGGGAGGGTTGGGAGGGTGCGGGAGGGGGAGCAGACGACCAGCCTCCCCGATCCTTAGACTCCGTCTCGGCTGAGAAGCACATGTGCCACCAGGAAGGCCCCCGGTCCCGTAACACCTGAGGCTTCGAGCCACATGGCCGAGCCGTTCTCCTGGGCTCCCTCCCCTGCTGCCCTCCGCCTGGGCGTCCTTCCCAAGGAAGCCTCTCCCTCTGCCAGCCGTGTGTCCCCTCAGTCAATTCATTTCCCAGTGTCAGACAGGAGCCACACTGGGCCCTGGAAGGGGTCCCCTTCTGCCACAGCTGGCGACTCTGCCAAGGCACCTTCCTCACCGGGACTGATATTCCAACCATCAGGCCCCAGCTCTGCTCCCTCATCCCCCGCTTCTCTCAGTCTGGCCACTCTCCCTCCCTCGGAAACCTCTGAAGACTCCGCATACTTCCATTTACCGTTGGTGCAGAGGCCGAGCAGGCCCTGGGGCGTCCTGGGACCAAGCCTTCCTGGGTCCCCTGCTTCGGGCTTTTAGGGAACCAGCTTCGGCCTCCGTGACCTCCCCTGAGCTCCCAAAGGGTAGGTTCAAACTGCTGCTCATCAGGGAAGGGAAGGGAGGCAGAGACAGGAGACCAGTCAAGAGGCAGCAGGGCAGCCCTGGGGCCGAGTCCTGGATCTCCTTCAAGGAACACGCACAACAGCCTCTGAGTCCCTCTGCAGAACGAAGCCCCCAACACGTGACAACCAGAGCGGAGGACCCCCGGAACCAGTCCTGGGGCCACGAAACACTGACTCTGAGGGAGAGTGAAAGCTTGCATCCACCCCGCCCTTGTCTGGGCCCCTATTTTCTCTCCCCAAACTCTAAAAGCACCTCCTGTTCTCTCCCAAAGGCGGGCCCAGTCCTTAGGGCATGAGCCGGCTGTGGCCTCCTCTGCCTGGCAAAGCAATAAGGCTGTTTTTTCCTCCTTCACCCCGAACTCTCTCTCCAAGTTTCTATTCGACACCAGTGGACAGACGCCAGGTTTCGGCCACTGTACTGGGATCTGCCATTCTTGTCTCTGAGGGTTTTCTCAGAGACGGCAAGGCAATCTTGTATTTCGGGGGCCTCTGACTAGGCCACACCCCCCCCCCCCCCGCGTTTTGTGCATGAGATGTTGTGGCTTGTGACGGCCATTCTGCCTTGTGACATGGGACGTTCTGGTTCTGTTCCACTGCGGTGCCCTCTGGGGTGAATTCTGTCTGACTGGGAAGATTTTCGCTATGGGCCTAAGACTAAGAAAAAGACACTTTATTTTAACATGGTGTGGCCACAATATTCTTTAGATTCCAGAGAAAATTGGTCTAGATGAAACTCTTGAAAACTCCAAAACTGGTTCTCTTGGCATAGAGTTAGAAAAAGTGAGTTCGATAAAGCATCTTTTCAGAATTCTGACCCTGGAGTTGCCGTCATGGCACAGTGGTTAACGAATCCCACTAGGAACCATGAGGTTGCGGGTTTGGTCCCTGCCCTTGCTCAGTGGGTTAACGATCCGGCGTAGCCGTGAGCTGTGGTGTAGGTTGCAGACGCGGCTCAGATCCCACGTTGCTGTGGCTCTGGTGTAGGCCAGTGGCTACAGCTCCGATGGACCCCTAGCCTGGGAACCTCCATATGCTGCGGGAGCAGCCCAAAGAAATAGTAAAAAAACAAACAAACAAAAAACAGAATTCTGACCCTGAGTGAACAAATCCTTCTGGGAGAACTTGCGTTTCTGTCCGCGTGCCTTGAGACCTGGGCTCTCAGGATCACGTGTCTCAGGCCATCGCTAATGGACTTGCATGGGTCGTGCAGTGGTTTTAGCATCTGGTTGGCCTCATACTGGCTTCTGGAGAGCAGGGCGTATGGCCGTGAATGCAGTGGGTTGATGCAGTGGTGTTGGGGGTGGGGGACTAAGCCGACTCCTGGGCTTTTCGCCTCCAGAGATCTACAATTGTTCTTCCATCCCAGCCAAGCCTCTTCCTCCGCTGTCAGACACCTGCTGCAAGGAAGCTTCCTAAAACCAGGGAACGTGAATAAAGGCTGGGTGGTCCTTGATTACAAGCCGGGTCCCACGGCTGAATGATGCTGATTGAGTCAGAGCCTTCTCACATGACTTATAAAGTCGGGTCCTTGATTTGAGGGGGAGATGTCGTGTGGGGGGAGGGTCCTGGCCGACTGTGAGCGAGTCATGCCCCCCCCCCACAGTGTATCTCAGTGAGCCCGAGAGGGGGAGGAGCAAGGGCATCAGGCTGGCAAGGGGCCCAGGCCAGCGCAGACCAGGCTTCTGCTGTGGGAGGCAGAGGCGGGGCTGAGAGGTGCTGTTAGAGCACATGTCCGCCAGAGGGCGCCAGCGCACAGCAGGGCCCCTGCAGCTCCCTGGTGGCATCTCCAGGCTCAGAAGGGGATTGGACATGGCCCCGTGGAATCTCAAGGAGGTGCAGGAGCCGGGTGTCTGAGTTCATGGTGCCTCTCACTCTGTGACCCAATTTGCCTCAACTGAGGGGACAGTTCTGCCATCACATGTCACAAGATGAGGGAGATAGAGAGGCTGTCTGTGGTCTGAGTGTCCTTTGCTTGTTTGCAGGCAGAACTCTAGACCCAGAGACACCTGGCTTGAGTGTGGTACATGCAGTTTTCTAGAATCAGCCTGGCAGGGAGTTTGGCTTCCGGAAAGCTGGGCTTCAGTTGTGAATGCAGTGTGTCTATGTGGTGGTCTTTTGGGGGGTGGGCTGTGCTCATGGTTGGGCTCTTTCTCTCTAGAGATCTCTACAACTTTCATCTTCCCCCTGCACCTGAGCCCCGTCAGCCTCTGCAGGACACACATTTGAAGGAAACTGTCTAAATCCATGTAAGGAGGAGACTCATGGCCGGGTTATTTAGGATTCCAAGCAGAGTCCTGGGGAGGAAGGCTGCTGAGTCAAAGTCTTCTGTCCTGACTTAAATAGCAGGGTTGCTGATTTCAGGGAGTGGATAAAGTCGGGTGTGGTGAGTGGCCTGGCTGATTGTGAATAAGTCACAACCCCCACCATCGTGCATCTGAGTGTGAGGGAGACAGGTAAGAAAACCACACAGGCACGTGGCCCAGGCAAGGGCAGACCAGGGTTCCTCTGGGAGGCAGAGGAAGGGCTGAGACTGGCAGTTAGATGCCATGTCCAACAGGTGGCGCCTGAGTGACAGCAGACCTCCCCACCAGCGCCCCCACCCCTGCAGCTCCCTGACCACAGAACCAAGCTCAGATACAGGGTGGAACATGATTGGTGGAGGCCCAAGTCGGTTCCCAGACATTTGCCTTTGGTTACACGGTGCCTCCAACACTGTGACCCAGTGTGCCTCAACTCAGAGAAAGATGAAGGTTCTGCCGTCCCATCTCAGGTTCCGTCTCTGCACAATCATGTGGTCCAGGGGATGGAGAGTTTGACGGGCTGCCTAGGGCATGAGTGCTTGTTTGGAGGATATCACTGGATCCAGAAATCCCCGGCTTATGTCTTGGGCCTGCAGTATTTTAGAATCGGCCTGGGGTGACATTGGCTTCTGCGAAGTGAGGCTGTTAGCGGTCAGTGTGGTGCATCACTGGGGTGGTGTCGTGGGGACGGGTCTCAGACATTCCTGTGCCCTTCCTCTCTCGAGATCTCCACCTCCTCCTCCTTCCCGCTCCACCTGAGCCACCTCCTCCTCTGGATGTAGGATCCCTACCTACATCCAGGGAAAGTGAATAACTGGGAGGTCCTGGATCTCAAGCCGGTGTCAGGGCTGAGGGCTGCTGATTGATGGCCAGTGGGCTTTGTTGACTGACCAAGCAGGGTGTTTGATTTCAGGGAGTGGGGTGGTCTCAGGGGAGTGCCCTGGCCGATTTGAGATAGTCCTACACCTTCCCTTCATGTATTTCAGTGCGCTGGGAGGGAGAGGAATTAGGAAATCAGCCTGGCAACTGGCCCAGGCCAGTGCAGACCAGGGTCCTGGTGTGGGGGGCAGGAGGGTTGAGAATTGCTGTTAGAGCAGCTGGCCACCAGAGGGCAACAGAGCTCCAGCGGAGCTGCTCCCTTAGCTCTGACTTCACCTTCAGGCTCCAAGAAAATCTAGAAATGGGTCCTTAGCACCAAATGAGGTGCCCAGAGCCTTCCATTTTGGTACATGGTGCCCCTGACCCTCTAACCAAATTTGCCTCCTCAGGAGAAATAATTCTGCCATCACATCTAAAGTTCAGTTCCTGCATGGTCAGGTGTCCCCATGGCTAGAGAGGTGACAGCCTGTCTGGGGTCTGAGTGCCCTTTGACTGTCTGGAGGCAGGTCTCTGGATCCAGAAATACCTGGCTTGAGACTGTTTTCCAGGATCGGGCCGGAGTGCACTTTGACTTCTGGAACCCTGGGCTTCTGGTTGAGAAAGGTACCAGTGTTTACAACCAGTGGCTACTTTGGGATGGTCTGTGGTCCTCCCTGTGACTTTTCTCTCCAGAGGTCTCCTCCACAACCTCCTCCCCCCCTCCCACCTGAGCCTCTTCCCCCTCTGCAGAGCCTGGGGACAAAGAACCCAGCCAAGTCCGGGTAACGTGTAGAAATGCTGGGTGAGCCTTGATTTCAAGCTGGGTCCAGGGCTGAAGGGTGCTGCCTGATGCAAAGCCTGCACATTTGACCTGAAATGGGGCTTGTTTGTGTCTGATTTCAGGGAGTGGGTTTGGGTCGGTGTGGGGGGAATTGCCCTGGTGACTTTGAGATTGTCATAACCCCGCCTACAGGGTATTTCAGGAGGCGGAGAGGGAGAGAAGGAAATTACACTGGCAGCAGGTCAGAGCAGAGCAGGGCTCCACTGAGGGAGGCAGAGGAAGGGCTGGGAGCTGCTGTTAGAGCCCACGTCTCAACAGAATGTGCTGGGGCACCGGCAGAGCCCCATCTGCAGCCTCCCTGGCTGCACCTTCAGACTCAAACACAAAGTTGGAGATGGGTTGGAGAAGCCAAAAGAGGGGCCCAGAGGTCATTCTGGTTACAGGGCACCTCCAAGTCTCTGGGCAATTTGTCTGATCTCAGAAAAAGGGACATTTCTGCCATCGCATCTCAGGTTCAGTTCCTGTATGGTCCAGCAACCCAATGGCTAGGGAATTTGACAGGCTGTCTTGAGTCTGAGTCTCTTTTGATTGTTGGGAAGCACAACTCTGGACCCAGAAATACCTGGCTGTAATTTTGGCCATACAGTTTGCTAGAATCAGGCTGGTCCATGTGGAGCTGAGCTTCTAGAAGTCTGGCTTTGTGGTTGTGAATGCACTATGTCATCCCAGTTGTTTCTGGGGACAGGCTGTGCTCGTACCAGTGCTCTTTCTCTCTAGAGATCTCCTCACGCTCTTTCTTCACTCCCATCCGAGACTCTTCTTCCTCCGACAGACACTTGTTCCAAGGAAGCTACCTGCAAACAGTGTGAAAAAGGCCTTGGTTTCATGCTGTTTCCCAGGGCTGAAGGGTGCTGACTCATTCAGAGCCTGCTCACATGACTTATAAAGTGGGCCCATTGATTTCGGGGTGTGTGGTGGTGTCGTGAGGGTGAACGTCTTGCTTGAAAGTGAGCTGCTCATACCTGGCTGGTAGCGTATTGCATTGCTCCGGAAGGGAGCGGAGTAAGGACCTGAGGCTGGCTGGTGCCCCAGGCCAGTGCACACTTCTGCTGTGGGAGGCGGAGGAAGAGCTGAGAGCTGCTGTTAGAGCACATGTCCGCCAGAGGGCGCCAGCGCACAGCAGCGCTCCCTGTACCTACCTGTTTGGATCTCCACGCTCAGAAGGGGATTGGAGTTCCACCCTTGGATCTTCGACATGGTGTGTGGAGCCTGGTGTTTGTGTTCATGGTGCCTCTGACCCTGTGACCCATTTGCCTCAACTCAGGGGATGGAGTTCTGCCATCAGGTGTCTAATTCAATTCCTGTCTGGTCGGGTGGCCACAAGGAGAGAGAGAGAGACAGGTGCCTGGGGTCGGAGTGTCCTCTGCTTGTTTCCAGACAGAACTCTGGACCTAGAAACACCTGGCTTGAGTGTCAGATGTGCAGTTTTCTAGAATCAGCCTGGAGGGGAGCTTGGTTTCCGGAAAGCTGGGCTTCATTCGTGAACGTAGTGTGTCCATGAGATGAACTTTTGGGGAATGGGCTGTTCTTATGGATGGGCTCTTTCTCCCCAGAGATTTTCACAACCTCCATCTTCCAACTGCACCTGAGCCGCTTCAGCCTCTGCAAGACAGGCATTAGAAGGAAGCTGCCTAAATGCATGCAAGGTGAATCATGGCTGGGTTGTTTAGGATTCCAAGCTGAGTCCCGGGGAGGAAGGCTGCTGATTCAAAGCCTGCTGTCCTGACTTAAATAGCAGGGTTGTTGATTTCGGGTGGTAGATAAAGTCAGGTGTTGTGAGTGGCCTGGCCATCTGTGAGACAGTCACAGCACTGTCCGCAGTGCATTTGAGTGTGCTGAGTGGGAGACGGGAAAGAAAATTTCATTTGCAAGTCCTCCAGGCAAGGGCAGAGCAGGGTTCCTCTCTGGGAGGAAGAGGAAGGGCTGAGCCGTGCTGTTAGGGCTCCTGCCCACCAGATGGTGCCAGAGCGACAGCAGAAGTTCTGCTCCCCCAACCCCTGCCCCTCTGCAGCTCCATGGCTGCATCAACAGGCTCAGATACAGGGTGGAAAATGATTGGTGGAGGCCCAGGAGGTTCACAGATATTTGCCTTTGCGTACGTGGTACTTCCAACCCTGTGGGCCAATGTGCCTCAACTCAGAGAAGGATTATGGTTGTGCCGTCACACCTCAGGTCCAGTCACTGCATGATCAGGTGGCCCAATGGGTCGAGAGTTTGACACGCTCCCTAGGGCCTCAGTGCCCTTTGCTTGTTTGATGTACAACACTGGACCCAGAAACCCCTGGCTTAAATCTTGGGTGTGTGGTGTTTTAGGATCAGGCTGGTGTGATGTTTGGCTGCTGGAAAACTGGGCTTTTGGTGGTGAATGCAGCGATCTGAGGTGGTGGTGTGGTGGGCGGGTCTCAGCTTCTCCCTCTGCCCTTTCTCTCTAGAGCTCTTCACCTCCTCCTTCCTGCTCTGCCTGAGCCTCTTCCTCCTCTGGGGTGGAGGCTGTGCCAAGGAACCTGCCTAAATCCAGGGAAAGTGAATAAAGCCTGGAAGGTCCTGGATCTCAAGCTGGGTGCCGGGGCTGAGGGGTGCTGGTTGATGGCCAGCAGGCTCCATCGATTACCAAGCAGGGTGTCTGATTCAGGGAGTGGGATGGTCTGGGTGGGATGAGTGCCCTGGATGACTTTGAGATAGTCCTACCCCGTTCATCATGCATTTCTGTGCACTGGGAGGGAGACAAGTGAGGAAATCAAGGGGGCAAGTGGCCCAGGGCAGTGCAGACCAGGGTTCTGCTGAGGGAGGCAGAGGAAAGACTGAGAGTTGCTGTTAGAGAATGTGGCCACTAGATGGCGCCAGAGCACCAGCAGAGCCACCCCTCTGCATCACCCAGACTTCACCTTCGGGTTCAGAGGCAAGGTTGGAGATGGGTCCTTGGGACACCAAGGAGGTGCCCAGAGCCTTCCATTTTGGTATGTGGTGCCTCTTTCCAAATTTGCCTATTCTGAGAGGGGGAAATATTTCTGCCATCACATCTCTGGTTCAATTCCTGCATGGTCAGTTGTCCCAATGGCTGGAGAGTTTGACAGCCTATTGGGGGTCTGCCCTTTGACTGTAGGCAGATCTCTGGATCCAGAAATACCTACTTGGAGTCCTGGGTGTACCATTTCTATAATCAGGCTGGAGTGCAGCTTGACTTCTGGAAAGCTGGGCTTCTGGCTGTGAGGTACCAGAGACTCCACCTGGTGGATATGCTGGGCTGGGCTGGGCTGGGCTGGGCTGGGCTGGGCTGGGCTGGGCTGGGCTGGGCTGGGCTGGGCTGGGCTGGGCTGGGCTGGGCTGGTCTCTGTGCCTTTTCTCTCCAGAGATCCTCCAAAACCTCCCCCTGCCCTCCTGCCTGGTCCTGTTGCTGCTCTGCCCACCCCAGTGATAAGGAACCCACCCCAGTCCAGGTAACATGATGAAAGCCTGGGTGATCCTTGATTTCAAGCTGTTCCAGGGCTGAAGGGTGCTGACATTCAAAGGCTGTTCATTTGACCTAAAAAGAGAGGTGTATGGCTGATTTCAGGGATGGGTTTATGTCAGGGATGGGTGTAGGTGCCCCGGCAACTCTGAGATAGTGATACCTCTGCCTGTAGGGTATGTCAGTGGGCTGAGAGGAGAATAAGAAGGAAGTCATGCTGGCAGGAGCCTGGGCCAGATCAGAGCAGGGTTCTGCTGAGGGATGCAGAAGGTGGCCTGGGAGTTGCTTTTAGAGCCCGTGTCCACCAGAGGGTGCCAGAGGATGAGCAGAACCCCCTCTTCTGCTCCATGGCTGCACTTTCAGGCTCATATTCAAGGTGGAAGATGGGTTGGGGGAAGCCAAAAGAGGTACCCAGACCTGGGGCTGGATTACAGGGCACCTCCAGTCTTTGGACAATTTGCCTCATCCCAGAAAAAGGGACATAGTTCTGCCATCGCATCTCAAGTTCAATTCCTGCGTGGTCTGGTTAACTAATGGCTAGAGAGTTTGATAGGCTTTCTTGGGTCTGAGTCTCCTTTGATTGTTTGGAGGCCCAGCTCTGGACCCAGAAACACCTGGCTTGAATTTGGCTGTACAACTTGCTCGAATGATGCTGGTCCCCCTGGAGTTGAGCTTCTGGAAGGCTAGTCTCCTGGCCGTGACTGCACTGCGTAAGCCTGGTGGTTTTAGGGGGAAGGCCATACTCATACCCCTGCTGTTTCTCTCTGGAGATCTCCTCACGCTTCTTCTCCCCTCCCACCTGAGCCTCCTTTCTCCTATGCCGGACACCTGCTGCAAGGAAGGTACCTAAAACTGGGCAAGGTGAATAAAGGCTGGGGGTGGTTCCAGGTTTCTAGCTGGGTCCCAGGGCTGAAGGGAGCTGACTGATTTGGAGCCTGCTCACATGACTTAGAATGCAGGGTCCTTGATTTGAGGGGGAGATGTCGTGTGGGGGGAGGGTCCTGGCCGACTGTGAGCGAGTCATGCCCCCCCCCCCCCACAGTGTAGCTCAGTGAGCCCGAGAGGGGGAGGAGCAAGGGCATCAGGCTGGCAAGGGGCCCAGGCCAGCGCAGACCAGGCTTCTGCTGTGGGAGGCAGAGGCGGGGCTGAGAGGTGCTGTTAGAGCACATGTCCGCCAGAGGGCGCCAGCGCACAGCAGGGCCCCTGCAGCTCCCTGGTGGCATCTCCAGGCTCAGAAGGGGATTGGACATGGCCCCGTGGAATCTCAAGGAGGTGCAGGAGCCGGGTGTCTGAGTTCATGGTGCCTCAACTCAGTGACAGAATGGAGTTCTGCCACTTGTCTGATTCAGTTCCTGTCTGGTCATGTGGCCCCAAGATGAGGGGGAGAGAGAGGCTGTCTGTGGTCTGAGTGTCCCTTGCTAGTTTGCAGACCTCTGGATGCAGAAACACCTGGCTTGAATGTGGTACATGCAGTTTTCTAGAATCAGCCTGGCAGGGAGTTTGGCTTCTGGAAAGCTGGTTTCTGGTCATGCAGTGTGTTTTGTGGTGGTCATTTGGGGGGTGAGCTGTGATCATGGCTGGGCTCTCTCTCTCCACTGATCTCCAAAATCTGTCTTTCCTCTGTTCCTGAGGGGCTTCAGCCTCTGCAGGACACCCATTCAAAGGAAGCTGTCTAAATCCATGTAAGGTGAATCATGGCTGGATTGAGTCCCGGGGATGGAGGCTGCTGATTCAAAGCCTGTTGTCCTGACTTATTTAGGAAGGTTGCTGAGTTCAGGGCATGTGGTAAATTCAGGCGGGGTGAGTGGCCTGACCAACTGTGAGTCAGTCAACCCCTCGCCCATCTACATTTGAACACAGAGGAGGAGACGGGGTAAGAAAATCACGACGGATGGAGCCTCAGGCTGGTGCAGAGCAGGTTCCTCTGTAGGAGGCAGAGGAAGGGCTGGGACTGGCCGTTAGGGCCCATGTCTGCCAGATGGCTCAGGAGTGAGGGCAGAGCTCCTTCCCAAAGACACCCCTCCTGCTGACAGCAACTCCATGGCTGACTCACCAGGCTCAGATACAAGGTGGGAAATGTTTTCATGGTGTGGGAGGGTTGCTGATTTTTGGGAGTGAGATAAAGTTGGATGGGGCGAGTGGCCTGGCCGACTGTGAGACTTTCATGCCACCGCCCTCGTGCATTGGAGTGTGCTGAGAAGGAGGGTGCTATGACAGTCATGCTGATAAGTGCCCCACGTGAGTGCAGAGCAGGGTTCCTCTGGGGGGTGTAGAGGAAAGGCCGAGACTTGCTGTGAGTGCCCATGTCTGTCAGATGGTGCCAGAGCACCAGCAGAACCCCCTCTGCGGCTCCATGGCTTCACTTTCAGCCTCAAATATATGGTTGGAGATGGGCTGGTGGAAGCCAAAAGAGGTGCTGGGGCTTAGCTACAGGGCATCTCCAAGTCTATGGACAATTTGCCTCATCTCAGAAGAGGGGACATAGTTCTGCCATCTCATCTCAGGTTTAATTCCTTCACGGTCCACTGGCCCAATGGCTAGAGATTTTGACAGGCTGTCTGGGGCCTGAAGTCCCCTTTGATTGTTTAGAGTTATGACTCTGGACCCAGAAATACCTGGCTTGAATTTTAGCCCTACAGTTTGCTGGAATCAGTTGGTCCACTTGGAGTTGATCTTCTAGAAATCTGGAATTCTGGTTGTGAATGTACTATGTCAACCGGTGGTTTTTTGGGGGCAGGCTGTGCTCAGGCCCAGGCTCTTCCTCTCTAGAGATCTCCTCATGCTTTTTTTCCCCTCCCACCTGAGACCCTTCCTCCTCTGCCAGACACCTGTTTGAAGGAAGCTACTGCAACTCGGTAACATGAATAAAGCCTGGGTGGTCCTCAGTTTCTATCTGGGTCCCAGGGCTGAAGGATGCTGATTGATTCAGAGCCTGCTAAAGGGACTGACAAAGTGGGGTCACTGATTTCAGGATGTGTGGGGAGAGTATCCAGGGCGATTGTAAGAGTTTCATACCCCCTGCCCCCATAGTGTAGCTCAGTGCGCCTGGGAGCAGGAGGAGCAAGGCCATCAGGCTGGTAAGTGGCCCAGGCCAGCGCAGACCAGGCTTCTGCTGTGGGAGGCAGAGGCAGGGCTGAGTTGCTGTTGGAGCACGTGTCCGCCAGAGGGCACCAGCGCACAGCGGAGGCCCCTGCAGCTCCCTGTTTGCATGTCCAGGCTTCCAAGTGGATTGGAGATGGACCCATGGAACCTCGAGGTGGTGCCTGGAGCCTGGTTTGTGTTCATAATGCCTTGGACCCTGCGGCCCAATTTGCCTCAACTCAGTGAGGGAACAGAATTCTTCCATCATGTGTCTAATTCAATTCCTGTCTGGTCAGGTGGCCCCAAAATGACGGAGATTGACAGGCTGGCTGTGGTCGGAGTGTCCTTTGCTAGTTTACAGGCAGACCTCCAGTCCCCAGAAACACCTGGCTTGAATGTTGGATGTGCAGTTTTCTAGAATCAGCCTGGCAGGGAGTTTGGCTTCCGGAAAGCTGGGCTTCATGTCATGAATGCCGTGTGCCTGTGCTGTCGTCTTTGGGGGGGTGGACTGTGCTCATGGCTTGGTCTTTCTCTCCAGAGAGCTCCACAACCTCCATCTTCCATTGCACCTGAGCCGCTTGAGCCTCCGCGGGACACCCACTCGAAGGAAGCCGTCTAAAGCCATGTAAGGTGAATCACAGCTGATTTGCTTAGGACTCCAAGCAGAGTCCCGGGGAGGAAGGCTGCTGATTCAAAGCCTGCTGTCCTGACTTAAAAGGAGGGTGGCTGATTTTGGGGGTGGGATAAAGTTGGGTGGGGTGAGTGGCCTGGCCGGCTGAGACAGTCACTCCCCTCACCCCCCACTGTGCATTTCAGTGTGCTGATAGGGAGATGGGTAAGAAAATCACACGACAGGTGCCCCAGGCCAGTGCAGAGCAGGGCTCCTCTGTGGGAGGCAGAGGAAGGGCTGAGACTTGCTGTGAGGGCCTCTGTCCACCAGCCTGAGCCGGAGCAACAGCAGAGCTTCCCTGACCCCCACCTACTCTCACCACCATGGCCGCATCACCAGGCTCAGATTCAGGGTGCAAAAGGCTTGGTGGAGGCCCAAGTGGGTACCCAGACATTTGCATTTGGGTACTTGGTGCCTCCTACGCTGTGCCTCAGCTCAGAGGAGGATTAAAGTTCGGCCACCACATTTCCGGTTCAATCTGTGCCTGATCAGGTGGCCCAATGGCTGGAGAGTTTGACAGGCGGCCTCGGGCCTGAGTGCCCTTTGCTGGTTTGAAGCACATCGCTGGACCCAGAAACCCCTGCCTTAACTCTTGGGCGTGCAGAGTTGTAAATCAGCCTGCGGTGAAATTTGGCTTCTGGAAAGCTGGGCTTCTGCTCAGGAATGCAGCGCATTAATGTGGTGGTGCTGTGGGGGCAGGTCTCAGCTCCTCCCTGTGCCTTTCTCTCGAGAGAGCTCCACCTCCTCCTCCCTCCTGTTCCACCTGAGCCGCTTCCTCCTCTGTGGGGGACCCTGTCAAGGGACCTCCCTCAATCCAGGGAGTGTGAATGACGCCTGGGAGGTCCTGGATCTCAAGCCAGGTGCAGGGCTGCGGGGTGCTGATGCAGGGCCACCTGGTTCCCCTAACTTACCAAGGTGTCTGATTTCAGGGAGTGGGGTGGTCTCAGTTGGGGTGAGGGCCCTGGCTGACTCTGAGATAGTCCCCCCCATCGTGCCTTTCAGTGCGCTGTGAGGGAGAGGACTTAGCAAACCAGGCTGGCAAGGGGCCCAGGCCTGTGCCTGGAGTGCAGACCAGGCTTCTGCTGTGGGAGGCAGAGAGAGGCCTGAGATTGTTAGAGCAGATGGCCACCAGATGGCGCCATAGCACCAGCGTGCCCCCTGCTGCATTGCCTGGACTTCACCTTCAGGCCCCCAGGCAAGATTGGAGATGGGTCTTGGTCCAGTGGCCCAATGGCTAGAGAGTTTGACAGGCTAACTCTGGTCCAATTCCGGTTGGTGGTTTGGAGGCACAACTCTGGACCCAGAAATACCAGGCTTGGATTTTGGCCCTACAATTTGCTGGAATCAGGCTGGTCCATGTAGAATGTACTTCCAGAAAGGTGGCCTTCTGGTTGTGAAGGCGCCGTGTCAGCACAGTGGTTTCGGGCGCAGACTGTGCTCATACCTGTGCTCTTTCTCTCCGGAGATCTCAAGCTTTTCCTTCCCTCCCACCTGACTCTCTCCCTCCTCGGCCAGACACCTGCTACAGGGAGGTTACCTGAAACCAGGTAACTTTTACAAAGGCTGCATGGTCCTTGGGTTCATGCTGGGTCCCAGGCTTGAAGGGTGCTGACCGATCAGGGGCTGCTCACAGGACTGACAAAGTGGGGTTGTTGATTTCAGGGTGTGGGGTGAGTTCTGGCTCTGAGATTGTCATACCCCAGCCCGTAGCGTGTTTCTGTGCGCTGAAAGGGAGAGGAAGGAAGGAAATCACACTGGCAGTGCCCCCGGGCACTGCAGAGCGGACTTCTGCTGTTGGAGGCTGTCAGGGCTCAGAGTTGCTGTTAGAGCAGCACATTCTGGTCAAAGGGCTCTGGAGAACCCCGGAGACCCTCCTCTCCTTCAGGCTGAAATACATGGTTGCCGATTGTATGATGAGACCCCACGGAAGTGCTTGGGGCTGAGATGGGGTTACAGGGCGCCTCTTATCATCTGGCCAATTTCTTTCACCTCAGGATACTGGCATAATTGCTCATACATCTTTGGCTCAAATTCAGCGTGATTCTCTGATAAATGACCAGAAAATTTGACGGGCTCTCTGAGGGGACAAGCAAATTCCTGGCTCGAATCTCGAATGTTCAGGTTTCTGAAACCAGGCTGACACCACGCCCTCTCCTCTTGGGTGTTCAGCTCGCTGAGAGGAAGGGGCAGAGGACACTCACGCCGGTCTGTGCCCAAGACCAGCGCTTCAAACGTCAAAGCCCCATCTGTAGCCCTGTTGTTTCTGGACCCAAGGGTCTGCCTCTGGAGCAACAGGGCCAGCTGACCCAGGGAGCCTGTCACACTCTGGCCCTGGGGCACCGATCTGGCTGACATGCCCGCCAGATGCTGAGGGCACAGCTGTGTCCCTGCCCTGAGGTGAGTCCGTTTGGCCAGAGCCGTAGAGGCTCCCTGTTTCCAGCCCCAAGCCTGTGAGCATGTGCTGAGGGTCCCGCAGTCCTCCCTCAGCTGCAGCTCTGAGCCCGCAGTCTCAGCCAGGCGTCTGCCAGGGGCTCTGCCTGGGCTGGGGTTCAGCCTGGCGACTTCCATCTGACACCTTCGCGCAGCCCTTCCTCCTGTTTCTCAGCCGCCCTAGAAGCTACCCGGGCCTTGGGCCTGAGCTGCTCGATTTCATTTCTCCTCAGATGCTGAGCCGAATGAATGCCCTAGACGCTGGAGTATTTCCCTCTCACAGTCTCCCCGAGTGCTCACCCCAACTTACCCCACCCCAATACGTAAAAACCTCTGCATCCCCACCATGGGGTACCGAGAGCCTTCTTTAAATCAGTCCCAGCTGCCTTCCCTCTCAGGCCCTTCCTTTATTTCTGCTGCTTAAAACCGTGATTGCAGACAGGAGATAGAGGTTCAGATGGAAGGGAAAGAAAGAATCTGGGGAGAACTCCTGAAAAATAAAGCACAGGGATTCCTGTCCGCCCCTCAAAATAGCACCACTTCACAAGCTCCATTCATGACCACTAGCCCCATTGGACACGTTGATAACTTTACAGAAGCTGCAGGCTTGGTAATTGCAAGGCCAAGATTCAAGCAGATATTGTGGGTCCAGTGTCCCTGCCTCCTGAGAAACTAAGAGCAAACCAACCCCAGAGAACGTGTCCACCTCTCTGGCCCCTGGGCAGCCAGAGCCGGATGGAACTACCCATCAGATGTGAAAACACATGTCTTTCTGCTCCCTGAGGTCAGTTGATTGGTGCCAGAGAGTCAATGGTGCCCTGCAAGCCATCTTAACACATCCTAGGGCTCCCACTAACCCCTCTTGGCACCACCTCGTAGCCTGGAGGCGCAGCCAGGGCGGTTCAGATGGGCTTTGTCTGTGCTCTGGCCCCTCCCGGAGGGGGCCGTCTCCTCTAACACTGACTCTCAGCCTTTCCTCCGGTTTCCCTCAGCAGCCCCCCAGGGCTCTCCTGGCCTTGGGCAGCTGCCAGCCTGATTGAATTCCTCCTCACCTTCTAAGCCAAGTGAAGTGCCCAGAGAGAGGGACAATTCTCTTAAAGACTCCCAGCACACCCCCCCCACCCCAACTTAATGCATTAAAATCCTTTTAATTACCCTACTTTAATTCCCGAGAACCACCTTTAAGTCTGCTCCCTGAAACAGGGCTTGGGGACAGGAAAACGAGGCCCCAAAGGAAAGAGAGGAGGGAATTTGGGGGAGGGGTCTTGAAGCGCAAAGCCTAGTGATTTGCAGTCTTTTGCACAGTCGCCCAGTGGAACCAGCACCACTGTTAGACGCTCCATTCCTGACCATCAGCCCCTTTGCTGCATGACAATGACCTGGGGGGGGCGGGGCGTGGCAATTGCGAGGCCAAGATTCAAGAGAGACATTTCCTGTCCAGAGTCCTGCCTCTGAGAAACAAAAAGCAATCCATCCCCAGAGAACCTGTCAAACTCTCCCGCCCCTGGGCCACCCAGGCAGGCTGGAAAGCCCGTCAGATGCTGAAGGTGTTAAGTCCCCTCCCTGAGGTGAGGCTATTTGGGTCAGTGTTGGAGGCACCCCAACCACCCCCAAATCGATGAGCCTGTGCTGAGTGCTCCCACATTCCTTCTTCCACTCGGGCTCTGAGCCTGAATGTGCTGCCAGGCAGCGGCAGAGGGTCTCTGCCGGGGCTCCGTGCGGCCTGGTGACCATCTGCTCTGACCCCATCTCTCAGCCCTTCCTCCCGGTTCCCTCAGCAGCCCCTGCAGCTACCCTCTCCTTGGGCCCTGGCCACGTGATTTCATTGCTCCTCAGCCACCCAGCACAGTGAAGTACCCCAGACACTGGGTCCTTCTCAGTCTCCCGCACGCAGCCTACCCGATCCCCGGACATTCAAACCCTCCTCTGCCTCCCGACCCACTGCGTCTTGAGTCTTTAAATCAATCCGCTTTCATTCGCAAGATCTGCCTTCAAGTCGGCTCCTTGCCATACAGAGGTAGAGGCCAGGAAAAAAAAAAAAAAAAAAAGTCTCAGATGGAAAGTGAGGTTTGGGGAGACGCCTTGAGGAAAAGACCCAGGGCTTCTCCAGCCGCCCCCAGAATCAGCGCCGCGGCTCTGAGCTCCGTTCACAAGCACCTGCCCCTTTCACACCGACGACCTCAGGAGGCCGGCGGCTCGGAACCTGTACGTCCGAGACTCAGGACAGATATTTGCGAGTCCAGAGTCCTGCCTCTGAGAAAACAAAGGCTGCGTTTCCTTCCAACAACAGCTCGCAGCCCTCGCCTCTCGTTCCCTCGGCAGCTCAGCAGGACATGCTGACCTCGGACCCCTGCCAGCTGGAGCTCCTTCTTCCTCCCCTTTAGCGCAAGGACTGCCCAGCAGCCGGGGCCTTCCCTTCTCACAGGCGCCCAGAGCGCTCACCTCGGCCGCCTCCGCCCCAAGCATGAGACTCCCCGCCTCCCGGTTCCCCAGCGCCTTGTTTATTTCAACCCCTGCGCTCAGGGCGGCTCCCGGAAACCCGCTTAGACACGGGAAAAAAGCTCAGATGGAAGCACAGTTAGAAACGCAGGTAGAACTCTTGAGAGACAAGGTACCTAGATTGGCACAGGTGCCACAAAACAATGTGCCCTTTTAACATGCTCCGTTCACAAACATCCACATTTTTTCCCCCTTTTTTTCAGGGCTACACCCGCAGCATATGGAGATTCCCAGGCTAGGGGTCCAATTGGAGCTACAGCTGCTGCCTATGCCACAGCAACACAGGATCCAAGCTGTGTCTGTGACCTACAGCACAGGTCACAGCAACACCGGACCCTTAACCCACAGAGCGAGGCCAGGGATAGAACCAGCAACCTCATGGTTCCTAGTTGGATTCGTTTCTGCTGCACCAAGATGGTAACTCCTGAAAAAAATTTTTTTTTTAATGTAACAACATCATGGAGGCTCGAGGCTTGAAAACTGCAAGCCCAAGATTCAGACAGACATGTCAAATCCAGAGTCCTGCCTTTTGAGAAAGAAAAACCAGTCTGACCCCAGAGAATTTGTCAAATCGGGCTGCCTGACTGGGCTTGACATGCCCATCAGATGCTGAAGGCACAGGCCTGTCCCCTCCCTGAGGTTAGGCAATTTAGGCCAGAGGGTCAGAGGCACCCTGTAACCAACCCCAACACGCTGGGCACCTCCCTAAAAAAAAGGGGGGGGGGAAATGTGGATGTTTGTGAACGGAGCATGTTAAAAGGGCACATTGTTTTGTGGCACCTGTGCCAATCTAGGTACCTTGTCTCTCAAGAGTTCTACCTGCGTTTCTAACTGTGCTTCCATCTGAGCTTTTTTCCCGTGTCTAAGCGGGTTTCCGGGAGCCGCCCTGAGCGCAGGGGTTGAAATAAACAAGGCGCTGGGGAACCGCTGGGGAACCGGGAGGCGGGGAGTCTCACGCTTGGGGCGGAGGCGGCCGAGGTGAGCGCTCTGGGCGCCTGTGAGAAGGGAAGGCCCCGGCTGCTGGGCAGTCCTTGCGCTAAAGGGGAGGAAGAAGGAGCTCCAGCTGGCAGGGGTCCGAGGCCAGCACGTCCTGCTGAGCCGCCGAGGGAAAGAGAAGCAAGGGCTGAGAGTTGTTGGAAGGAAAAGTTGAGAAACAAAGGGCAACCCAACCTTAGAGAACCTGTCAGACTCTCCGCCCCTGAGGGCAACTGAACTACACTGGAAATACCCACCAGAGGATGAGGGCACACGTATTTCCCCTTCCTGAGGCGAAGCAATTTAGGACAGAGTGTCAGAGGCACCTTGGAATTTACCCCAACTCTCTGGGCATGTCCTGGGGTACTTACCAACCCGAATTCAAGCCCACCTCTGAGCCTAGAGGTGTGGACAGGGAGCTGCAGATGGGATCTGCCTGTGCTCTGGCGCCATCTGGCGGCAGGCCCCTCTAATGACAACTCTACATGCTTCCTGTTTCCCTCAGCAGCCCCCAAGAGGGCACTGGCCTTAGGCACCTGCCAGCTTGAAGTCTTCCTCCTCACATTTAAGTGCCACGACTTGCTCTGCAGACTGGGGGTATTTCTCAAAGTCTCCTAGAGCGCTCACCCCAATGGAACCCACTGCAATACCTCAAAACCCTCTGCCTCCCTGACTACCGGGTCTTGAGCACTTTAAGTCAATCAGCTTTCCTTCATGAAACCTGCCTTAAAATCTGCTCCCTGGAGTTCCCGTCGTGGCGCAGTGGTTAACGAATCCGACTAGGAACCATGAGGTTGCGGGTTCGATCCCTGCCCTTGCTCAGTGGGTCAAGGTTCCGGCGTTGCCGTGAGCTGTGGTGTAGGTCATAGACGCGGCTTGGATCCTGCGTTGCTGTGGCTCTGGCGTAGGCTGGCAGCTACAGCTCCGATTCAACCCCTAGCCTGGGAACCTCCATATGCCGCAGGAGCAGCCCAAGAAATGGCAAAAAAAAAAAAAAAAAGACAAAAAAAAATCTGCTCCCTGACAGAGGTTAGAGGCCAGGAAAAAAAAAAAAAAAAAGGCTCAGGAGGAAATAGAAGAAGGAAGTTTGGGATAATGTCTTGAGTGAAAAAGCACAGTGATTCAAACTGCCAGCTACCACAATCATCACAACATTTACAAGCTCCATTCAGGACCACCAGCCCCTTTTCCCACATGACAACTTTACAGAAGCCAGTGGCTTGAAAATGATAATTCCAGGATGCAAGACAGAGATTGGTGGGTCCAGAGTCCTGCCTCTTGAAAAACAAAGGCTGGTCTGACCCCGGAGACCTTGGAAAACTCTCTGGCCCCTGGGCTCTCTGACCAGGTTGGAATAGCCAATCTGATGCTGAAGGCACACTTATTTTTCCTTCCTGAGTTTCGCCAATTGGTCCAGAAAATCATAGGTGCCCTGAAATTAGCCCCACACTCTAGGCACCCAACTTTCACCCCATCTCTGAGCCTGGAGTTGCAGCCAGGGAGGTGCAGGAGGCTCTGCCTGTGCTCTGGTGCCACCTGGTGACCATCTGCTCTAACACCAACTCTCAGCCCTTCAAGCTTAGCCCCCCCTGGGGCTGCCCTGGCCTTAGACACCCCCCAGCTGGATTTGGTTCTAGATCTCCCTCTCAACCCAAGGAAATGCCTTACAGATGGAGTCATGACTTTCTCGACGTCTCCCAGCACGCCCCACCCTAGACCACCCACTACCTGACATCTGTCAGAGGCCCCGAATTTTCTTTTTTTTCTTTTTTTTTGTCTTTTTGCAATTTCTTTGGGCTGCTCCCGCGGCATATGGAGGTTCCCCAGCTAGGGGTTGAATCAGAGCTGTAGCCATTGGCCTACGCCAGAGCCACAGCAATGCGGGATCCGAGCCGTGTCTGCAACCTACACCACAGCTCACGGCAACGCTGGATCCTTAACCCACTGAGCAAGGGCAGGGACCGAACCCACAACCTCATGGTTCCTAGTCGGATTCGTTATCCACTGCGCCACGACGGGAACTCCAAGGCCCCGCATTTTCAAACCTGTGAAGAGGATTTAAAGCAATCAGCACCCTTTAGGCCTGTGAGCCAGACTTAAATCAGTAAACCTCCACCCCCACGCATGTTACAGGTTTTCAGATAGGTCCCACTAACAGGGTTCCGGTAGAGGAGGAAGAGGCTCAGATGGGAAGGGAAGCAGGACACTTGGGGAGGACACCTGAGAGAAAAAACCCACAGGGACCCCAAAGCCGACCACCAATCTATCAGGAGGTTTCCACGCTCCATTCATGAAGAGCAGACCCCTTTTCTTTTCCTTTCTTTTTTTCCCCTTTTAGAGCTGCAGGGTCATATGGAAGTTCCCAGGCTAGAGGGTCAAAATGGAGCAATGGTTGCTGGCCTACACCACAGCTCAGAGCAATGCCGGATCCTTTAACCCACTGAGTGGGGCCAGGGATGGAACCTACATCCTCATGGATACTAGTCGGATTCGTTTCTGCTGTGCCACAATGGGAACTCCCAACAGACCCCTTTTCCAAATGACAACCCACACAAGTCAGAGATTAGCAAATTGCAAGCCCAAGGTTCAAGACAGGTGTTTCTAGGTCCAGAGCCCTGCCCAACATTAAAAACAAAGGACAGTCTGACCCCAGGGAATGTGTCAACCCTCTGGCACTTGGGCCACACAAGGAGACTAGAAAGGCCCATCAGATTTGAAGGCAAGAGTGTGTCCTGTGCCTGAGGCGAGGCAGCTGGTGGGGAATGGGGGGAGTCAGTCTCTTGTAAACAACTTCACAACTCTGGGCAGATCCAGGCAGTTCCATCTTCAACCTGGTATCTGAGCCTGGAGGTGTGTCCAGGGAGGGGCAGGTGGGATATGCCCCTTCTCACACAATGAAGTGAACGAGCAAAGCCCTTTGAGAGGTGGGTGTTTCTCTCTCCAAGTAAAACAATGACACACACTCCTCCCTATATCCCACACCAGACACAGTAGAAGAGGTGAACCCAAGCCAAACAGGTGACCAGACTTAAATGAAACAGCACCCCGCTCTTCATTTCTGTGTCTTGGCTTGAGGTAAGAATTTTCACCAGGGGTGAAAGGAGGGGAGAGGCTCAGATGGAAGGAAAAGAAGAAAATTTTCAGAGAGCCTTCAAGAGACAAGGCACTGGGATGGATGCAAACTGCTACCAAGGAACTGTTGCCTTTGCTCTCCTCACTCATGACATCTGCCAAGCTGCCCAGATGCCAAAAGCAGTGCAAACCAGATCTGGGAACCCTGCAGGGCCAGTATTCAGTCAAACGCTTTTTGGGCTCTGATGTCTGCCTCTGCAGAATCTGAAGGCAATCAGAATTCTTTTATGGAAGTTCCCAGGCTAGGGGTCCAATTGGAGCTGTAGCCATGGGCCTACACCAGAGCAACAACAGTGCAGGATCTGAACCATGTCTGCAACCTACACTGCATCTCATGGCAAAGCTGGATCATTAAACCACTGAGGGAGGCCAGGGATTGAACCCGCGTCCTCATGGATGCTAGTTGGGTTCACTAATTGCTGAGCATGATGGGAACTCCCTGAAGGCAGTGAGAATTCTTTTTTTTTTTTTCTTTTTTTTATGGGCTGCACCTGTGGCATATGGTGGTTCCCAGGCTAGGAGTCAAATTGGAGCTGTAGCTACCGGCCTACACCACAGCCACAGCAATGCCAGATCTGAGCTGCGTCTGCAACCTACACCATAGCTCAAGGCAATGCCGGATCCTTAACCCACTGAGCAAGGCCAGGAATTGAACCCAAAACCTCAGGATTCCTAGTCAGATTCATTTCCACTGCTCCATGACGGGAACTCCCAGTCAGAATTCTTTTTTTTTTTTTTTTTTTTGCTATTTCTTGGGCGGCTCCCGCAGCATATGGAGGTTCCCAGGCTAGGGGTCTAATCGGAACTGTAGCCCCCAGCCTACACCAGAGCCACAGCAACGCAGGATCCAAGCCTCGTCTGCAACCTACACCACAGCTCACGGCAACGCTGGATTGTTAACCCACTGAGCCAGGGCAGGGACCGAACCCGCAACCTTGTGGTTCCTAGTCGGATTCGTTATCCACTGCGCCACGACGGGAACTCCCCAGTCAGAATTCTTGACAGCATGTCCAGTCATCTGGACTCCAAGCTCCCTGAGCTGTCTGAAAGTGACGCAGAGATGATAAGGTCCTTCCTATCAGGTAAATTAATTTAGACCCGAGAGTGAGAGGTGACCTGTAACCTAGCCCCCCCCACAAGGCAGACCCCAGAGGGACCCAAACCACGGACTCAAACTGCACCTCTGGACTGGGACATGCCCATGCCAAGCCGCTGGGTGTGTCAGGCTCCTCGTCCTCTAGTGGCCATCACGACTCCCAGCCAGCCTCGTCCCACACCTCTGTCTCCTGACACCACCTGGTTCCGCGGGCACTGCCCTTAAGCGCCTGGGAGCCTGGTGTGGTCCTCCCGTCTCTCTCTCAGACTCCGAGGCCCTGCGGAGGGCAGTGTTTCCCCAAGTCCTCCACGTGCCTCCCTGCTCCCTGTGTGTCAGCCCTCCTTTGAGTCCATCAGGGACACACTTCGAGTCAGGCATCCTGATTCACCCACCCTGCCCCGCTTCACCAGCCTTCACTCTGCGTCACCTGGATTCAGGTAAGATGTGCCCTCAGGGGTGCTCGAAAGGCAGGAGAGGCACAGATGGAGGAAAATCTAAGGAACAATGCAGCGCACCCCCAAGAGAGAGGGCTCCTGCATAAGGACAGCCCGCCTGCCACAAGGGTCAGCTTTCACGCACACTCTTCATTGACGACCAGCAGCCCAGCTCTCCAGAGGCCAAGCCCTGGACCCTGGAAAACTGCAGGCCCAAAACCCCAGCCAGCCACCTACCTGCGTGCTAACACTCCTACTTCTGGAGAACCCCAAGGCCCTGTGGACCCCAGTGGCACATACAATGATGTGGGCTTTGGGTTAGCTGAGTCGACTGAAGCTGACCATGACATTTGGGGGGCAGAACACGTTCCCTTTTACCGGGTGTGCCAGTTCAGACTGGAGAGTCACCTGAAACCTGTACGCAACCTCCTTTCGAAGGACATCTCCTGGGGGATCCACCCATCCCTGTCTTGAAACCCATCTTTGAACCCGGAGGTGATACTACCAAGCCTCGGCTGGGCTTGAAACGTGTTTTGGCGCCCTCTGGTGGCCATTCTGTCTAATGACAACTCACAGCCCTGCCTCCAGCTTCCTGAACAGGAAAGAATGCCCTTGGCTTATGCTCCAAATAGTTGATTTAATCCCTCCTCTCACTCTAAGAACAATCAAGCTCATTCTAGGCGCATTAATATTCTGTCGAAGTCAGCTATGGCACTCACTCCTCCCAATCCTTCCCCACTCATCTAAGTCCTTGAGTCGAACCCATCCAAATCTGGTGACAGGATTTCAATGAATCCTGTTCCCCACTCTTCATTTCCGGGTTTTGGCCAGAGGTTTGATTTTCCCCTCCAGGGGGAATTAGAGGAGGGAAAAGGCTCTGAACAAAGGAAAAGAAGAAATTTTTCAGAGAATCCTCAAGAGACCAGTCTCTGGGATGAATGCAGCCTGTGGGCTGATAAAGGAAGCTTTAGTGTATTCAATTCATGAGCCCCCGCCCAGCTGTCCTGAGGGCAAACCCTGCAGAAGCCTGATTGGGAGCACTGAAAGCATAGTCCTCAGTCTCATGCCTTTCTGCTGAGATGTCAGCCTCTGCAGAAGCTGAAGGCCATCAGAACTCTAGATGGCCTGTCCAATCATCTGGAATTTAGGCTCCACCAGCTGTCTGAAAGCGACCCGCAGATGATGAGAGCAGGACAATTTCTTCCTATCAGGTGAGTTAATTTAGACCTGTAACCCAGCCCTCCTGCTAAGGCATGTCCCATGGGGATCCACCTCACCCAATTCCAGCCTCACCTCTGGGCTGGGATTTGCCAATGCCAAGCAGCTGCTGGGCCCTGTCAGTGCTCTGTCGCCTTCTGGTGGCCAACCCCTCAAACAACAACTCAGAGCCCTTCCTCCTGCCTCCTGCCCAAAGCCATGGATGCACTGCACCCTCCTCCTTCAGCTGAAGGCTGAACTCCCTCCTGCTCTCATCCTAAGTTCCACCTTGTGCCTTACAGAGGCCAGAAGTCTCTCTCAAAGTCTCCTGGGACTCTCCATCATCCGGCCTATCCAACCCAATGCCCTACATTATCAGCTGATCCCACTTCAAGTCAGCTCAACAGCTGGAAATCCATAAGCCTGCATTAATACATGTGACCTGGTGCACACTCCAGGAGTAAGTTGCAGGAAGCAGTGGGGCAGGTAGACAAAGAAAAAAAAGAAACTCTAGGGAATAATTTGAGACTTAAATCCCAGGAAGGAGCACATCCCAGCCAGCCCCAAATGCCACTTCTACACACTCCATTTAGGTCCTCAAGCACTGCTTTCCAGATGCCACCTCTGACCAAGCCCCATTTTGGTAAAGGGACATACGCAAGGCTCAAACCAAGTACCTGTGAATTCTGGGTTTTAATGCTGCAGAACCCAGAGGCTGTAAGACCCCACTCCCCCCCCATAGCCTGTCAAATCATCAGAACTTAGGGCTCCGTGATCCCTGTGGAAATGATCCCTAGTCGTGAAGCAGGAACTACGCGCCCACTCCCAGGACATGTGTTTGGGACCTGAGAGTCAGAAGCAACCCATAACTCAACTGACCTCACTGGGCATGTCCTCCAGTGCCACCAGCACCCATTCCAACCACATTTCCTATGCTCGAGATGCCAACACATAACAGCATCTCAGTGTGTTTGGGCTCCTCTTCCGCTAGTGGCCATTACTACTCTTGTCCCACACTCTGCCTCCTGACCACACCTGGTTCTGTTGGCATGGTTTTTGTGTACCTATAACAAAAGGACCAGCATTGGTCCTCCCGTCTGGTTCACTCTCTCAGAATCATCTAAGGCCTTATGGAGGTGGTAATTCTGAGTCCTCCACATGCCTCTCGGCTCCCTGTGTGTCATCACTGCTATGAGTCCATCAAGGAAACACACTTGGAGTCAGGCAACTGCCTTTGCATTATTCCCCACAACACCCCACATCTCCAGCCTTTGTTTTGTGTCACCTGGCTTCGGGTAAGATGGAGAAAAAGTAAGGCGCATTGCAGAACACCCTCGGGAGAGGGCTCCTGCATAAAGACAGCCTGCCCGCCACAAGACATCGGCTGTACACTCACTCTTCAGTGATGACCAGCAGCCCAGCTCTCCAGACCCCTGGACTCTGGGAATCTGCATGTCCAGTAATCCAGCCACATGCCTGCATGCTCAGAGTTCTACTTCTGGAGAACCCCAAGGCCCTATGAGCCCTGATGGCCTGTCCTACAACGTGGGCTTTGGGCTGGCTGGGTCGACTGAAGGTGACCCTGATATTTGGAAGGCAGAACTCTTTCTCTTTTACGGGGTGTTCTAATTCAGACTCGAGGATCAGCTGTGGCCTGTATGTGACCACCTTTTAATGGACACTTCCTGGGGGATCATCTGGCTACAGAGCTGTCTGAAAGGTGGAAAGGGCAGCACAGGTCCTTCCTATCAGGTGAGTCAATTGAGACTTGAGAGTCAGCAGCAAACTGTAACCTGGCCCTCCTTGCGATACGTGTCTCAGGGGGATCCACCTCCTCCAACTCAAACCCCACCTCTGGGCTGGGATTCGCCAATGCCAAGCAGCTGCTGGGCTCTGTCAGTGCTCCTTCACCCTCTGGTGATGAATTGTTGAACAAAAATTCAGAGCCCTTAATCCTGTATCCTGACCAAAGCCATATTGGCACCGCACTACCCTTGTTCACCTAAAGGCCCAACTCCCTTCTACTCTCATTCTGAGTACAACCGCGTGCCTTACAGGGGCCAGAGGTCTCTCTCAAATTCTCCTGTGACTCTCCCTCCTCCTCCCTGCCCATCACCACTACCCCACGTCATCCGGCTGATCCCACTTCAGTTCAGCTCACCACCTGTAAATACATCTGGCTGCCTGAATACATGCAACCTATTCCTTGCCACTGTTCATTTTCGTGGATGACTTTTAGCAAGTCATGGCTCAGTTAGAAAAAAAATAGGAACCACAGGGAGGAATTTGAGACTTAGACCCAGGAAAGAGCACATCCTGCGCAGCCAAAAATGCCGCTTCTACAACTCTCCATTCATGTCCTCAAGCACTGCTTTCCAGGTGCCACCCCCAACCAAAGCCCCATTCTCCAAATCAGACATGCCCAAGGCTTAATCCAAGTACCTGTGGATTCAGGGTTATACTGCTGGAGAAACCAAAGGCTATTGGCCCAACCACACCTGCTCCCCAGATAGACGGTCAAATCATCGGCACTTAGGGCTCTGTGATCCCTATGGAACTGACCACCTGGTCATGATGGAAGAACTACCCACCCACCCCCAGAGGATGTGTTTGGGACCTGAGAGTCAGAAGCAGCTGTAACTCAACTTTCTTCACTGAGAGGTCCTCGAGTTGCTGCCAGCACCACCTCCAACCCCACCTCTAACCCCGGAAATGCCAACACTAAGCAGCATCTCAGTATGTTGGAGCTCCTCGACCTCTAGTGGCTATTCCCACTCCCAGCTATTCTCATCCCAAACTTCTGCCTCCTGACCAGACCCAGTTCTGTTGGCACTGCTCTTGAGCACCTGAGAGCCTGGCTTGGTCCTCCTGTTGCTTCACTCTCTCAGAATCATCAAGGCCTTATGGAGGGTGGTATTTCACTAAGTCTTCCTTGTGCCTCCCTGCTCCCAATCTGTCAGCATTCCCTTGAGCCCATCAGGGGAACACATTTCAAGTTGGGCAACTGGCTTTACATTACTTCCCAGAACACCCTGCTTCACCAGTCATTCTACTGTGTCACCTGCTTCAGGTTAGATGTTCCCTCAGTGGTGCTCGAAAGGCAGGAGAGGCTCAGATGGTGGAAAAACTAAGGAACATGGCAGAACACCCTCAAGAAAGAGGGATCCTGCATGAAGACATCCTCCCTCCAAAAGATGTAGGCTTTTACACTCACTTTTCATTGACCAGCAGCCCAGGTCTTCAGAGGGCAACCCCCTGGACTCTGGAAAACTACATGCCCAATACTTCAAGCAGCTGCCTGCGTGATCAGAGTTCTACATTTGGAGAACCTAAAGCATGTGTGAACCCTGATGGCCCATCCAATAATGTGGGCTTTAGGCTAGCTGAGTCGACAAAGTTACCTCCATTTTTGTTTTGTTTTTTGTTTTTAATTTTTGTCTTTTTTTGCCATTTTCTTGGGCTGCTCTCGCAGCATATGGAGGTTCCCAGGCTAGGGGTTGAATCGGAACTGTAGCTGCCAACCTACGCCAGAGCCACAGCAATGCGGGATCCGAGCTGTGTCTGCAACCTATACCACAGCTCACAGCAATGCCGGATCTTTAACCCACTGAGCAAGGTCAGGGATTGAACCTACAACCTCATGGTTCCTAGTCAGATTCGTTAACCACTGAGCCATGATGGGAACTCCTGTTTTTGTTTTTTTGTTGTTTTTTTTTGCTTTTTATGGCCACACCTGTGGCATATGGAGGTTCCCAGGCTAGGGGTCAAATCGGAGCTGTAGCTGCTGGCCTATGCCACATCCACAGCAACACAGGATCTGAACCACATATTTGACCTACCCCCCAGCTCATGGCATCAACAGATCCTTAACCCACTGAGCAAGGTCAGGAACTGAACCTGCATCCTCATGGATGCTAGTCAGATTCTTTTTTTTTTTTTTAAGAGGGATTTTTTTTTTGTCTTTTTGCTATTTCTTGGGCCACTCCCGCGGCATATGGAGGTTCCCAGGCTAGGGGTCCAGTCAGAGCTGTAGCCACCGGCCTACACCAGAGCCACAGCAACGCGGGATCCGAGCCGCGTCTGCAACCTACACCACAGCTCACAGGAACGCTGGATCGTTAACCCACTGAGCAAGGGCAGGGACCGAACCTGCAACCTCATGGTTCCTAGTCAGATTCGTTAACCACTGTGCCACGATGGAAACTCCTAGTCAGATTCTTTAACTGCTGAGCCATGATGGGAACTTAGTACCCTGATATTTTTAAGACATAACACTTTCCCTTTTACTGGGTGATCCAATTCAGACTGGAGAGTCAGCTGTGGCCTGTACGTAGCCACTTTTTGATGGACACCTCCTGCATGATCCACCCATCCCCATCTTGAACCCCATCTCTGAACCTGGAGGTGCCACCACCAAGCAGCTCTTGGACTTGGACCTCCCTTCAGCGCCCTCTGGTGGCATTTATCTGTAATGA
The DNA here is from genome assembly GCF_016906955.1 of Phacochoerus africanus. NCBI lineage: Eukaryota > Metazoa > Chordata > Mammalia > Artiodactyla > Suidae > Phacochoerus > Phacochoerus africanus. The sequence goes on along the minus strand of NC_062554.1, from coordinate 74,674 downwards.
CAACTCACAGCCCTGCCTCCTTCCTTCTGAACAGAGCCCATGGTTGCACTGCATTTGGCTTGTGCAACCAATAGTAGATTTAATTCCCCCTGTAACTCTTAGAACAACCAAACACATTCCGGGGGGGGGGGGAATTATTCTCTCAGAATCAGCCATGGCACTCCCTCCTCCTAATCCTTTCCTCTCCTCAAATTCCTTGAGTCGAACACCCTTCAAATCATGTGACCAGATTTCAATGAATCAGCTTCACAATCTTCTTTTCTGGGACTTGGCCAGATGTAAGATTTTCCACTCAGGGGGAAAGAGAAGATGGGAGAGGCTCAGACGGAAAAAAGGAAGAATTTTTTCCGAGAACCCTCAAGAGACCAGTCTCTGGGGCAAATGCAACCTGGGAACCAAGCAAGGAACCGCTGTTTTGCACCCTTCATTCATACACCTGCCCAGTGGACAAACACCGTGCAAGCCTCATCAGCGCAACCTGCAAGCCAGTATTCAATTCCATGCCCTTTTGTCTCAGATACAGCCTCTGTAGAATCCAAAGGCAGTCAGAACTCTAGACAGCCTGTCCAATCATCTGGACTTTAGGCTGCCCGAGCTGTCTGAATGCGACCCACAGATGGGAAGGGAAGGTCTTTCATTCAGGTGAGTTAATTTAGACCCGAGAGTCAGAGGCAATCTGTAACTTAGGCCTCCTCAGAAGGCATGTCTCCACCCCCAACCTCCTGGTTCAGATTCTCCCATGACGAATAGCTGCTGGGCTCTGCTGGTGCTCCATCGCCTTCTGGTGGCCAATATCTGTAATAACAACTCAGAGTTTGTTCCTTCAGAGCAAACCATGGATGCACCACACTCGCCTTGTTCACCTGAAGGCCGAACTCCCTCCTACTCTCACTCTAAGTAACCCCCCCATGTGCCTTACAGATGCCTAGAAGTCTCTCTGAAAGTCTCCCCTCCTTCTCCCTATCCAACACCACCACCCTATGTCCACCGGCCAATCCCACTTCAAGTCAGCCCACCAGCTTTACAGTCATCCTCCTGTCTTAATACCTGCGACTTAGTTCTCATTATGTTTCATTCCTCATGGGTAACTTACAGGATGCCGAGGCTCAGGGGGAAAAGGAAAAAAGGAACTCTAGGGAGGAATTTGAGACTTAGACCTGGGAAGGAGCACAACCTTGCCAGTCAGAAATGCTCCTTCTACACACTCCACTCAGGTCCCCAAGCACTGCTTTCCAGATGCACCCCGACAAAAGCCCCATTCTCCTAAATGGACATGCCCAAGGCTCAAACCAAGTACCTGTGGATTCAGGGTTATTCTGCTGGAGAACCCAAAGTCTTTCTGACCACTGGTGCCTCCCGGTCCAGATAGGCTGTCAAATCATCTGTAGGTCGGGCTCCATGATCTCCAAGGAAAAGACCATGTAGTCCCGTAGGAAGAACTATGCACCCACTCACAGGGGAAGTTTTGGGGACCCGAGGGTCACAAGCAACCTGTAACTTGACTTTCCTCGCTGGGCACATCCTTGGTCTGCCACCAGCACCACCTCCAAACCCATCCCTGAGCCTGCCAGTGTCAACGCGGAACAGAAGCTGGGCATGTCATAGCTCCTTGTTCTCTAGTGGCCAGAACCACTCTCAGCCACTCACATGTCAAACTTCTCCTTCCTGAGCACACCCAGTTCTGTTGGCACTGCTCTTGAGCACCTGGGAGCCCGATTTGGTGCCTGCCCCCCCCCCCCAACAATCTAGGTCTTGATGGAGGGTGGTATTTTTCTAAATCTTTAACCTGAAACCCTGTTCCCTGTCTGTCAGCTCTTTGAGTCCATCAGAACATACTTCAAATCAGGCAACTGGTTTTACATTGTTCCCCATTATACCAGGCTTGGCCAGCCCATATTTTGTGTCACCTGGTTTCAGGTAATGTGTTCCCTTGGTGGTGCTCGAAAGGAGGGCGAGGTTCAGATGGAGGAAGATCTAAGGAATTTTGCAGATACACCCAAGAGAGAGAGGGTCCCTGCATAAAGACAGCCTGCCCACCTCAAGCTGTCAGCTTTTACACTCATCCTTCATTGACGAACAGCAGCCCAGCTCGCCACAGACCAAAACCTTGGACTCTGGAAAACTGCATGCCCAACACTCCAGCCAGCTGCCTGTGTGTTCACAGCTCTACTTCTGGAGAACCACAAGGCCATATGAACCCTGAGGCCGTGTACAATACAGTGGGCTTTGGGGTAACTGAGTCGACTGAAGGTGACCCTGATATTTGGAAGGCAGAACACATTCCCTTTTACCAGGTGAGGCAAATTGGACTGGAGAGTGTTCTGGCCCTTTCAGTAAGACTTTTTGATGGACCCCTCCTGGGGGCCCACCTGTCCCCATCTCAAATCCCATCTCTGAGCCTGGAGGCACCACTACCAAGCAGCTCCTAGGCTTGGGCCATGCTTTGGCCTCCTTGGTGGCTATTCTCTGAAGGACAACTCACAGCCCTGCCTCCTGCCCCATGAACAGACCCCCTGGATGGGTTGCCCTGGGCTAGTGCATTTGATGGTCCTTTTACTCCCTCTTCTCACATGAAGAAGAAGCCAGCACCATACAGGGGGTGATTCTTCCTCAAAGTCAGCCATGGCACTCACTCCTCCCGATCCTTACCCACCGCTCTAAATCCTTGAGGTGAACCCATCCAAATCTGGTGACCAGATGTCAATGAATCTGTGTCCCACTCATCATTTCTGGGACTTGGCCAGAGGTAAGATTTGGCCCCTCTGGGGGAATGAGAGGAGGGGAGAGGCTCAGATGGACAAAAAGAAGAAAATTTTCAGAGAACCCTCAAGAGACCTGTCTCTGGGGACCCAACCTGACGACCAAAGAAGCATTGCTTTTGAGGGCTCCATTCATGAACACCCTCCAGCTGTCCAGAGGTCAAACACCGTGCATGCCTGATCTGGGAGCCCTGCAAGCCCAGTATTCAATCCCACATATTTTGGGATCAGGCGTTAGCTTCTGCAGAATCTGAAGTCAGTCAGAACCCTTAGCAGCCTCACCAATCATTTGGATGTTTGTCTACCAGAGCTGTTGGAAAGCGACCCACAGACGTGAAGGAATTAAAGGCAGGACATGCCTCCTCTCCATGCATATCCCAGGGGGATCCACCATCCCCAACTCAAACCCCACCTCTGGCCTGGGATTCCCCCATACCAAGCAGCTGTCGAGCTCTGTCGCCCTCTGGTGGCCATTCTCTTGAATAGCATCTCAGAGCCCTTAACTCCTGCTTCCTGACTAGGGCCATGGGTGCACCGTGCTTGTTTTGTTCAGCTGATGGCAGAAGTCCTACTACTCTCACTCTAAATACCACCCTGTGATTTACAGAAGGCCAGATGCCTTTCTCAAAGCCTGCTGGGACTCTCCATCCTCTTCCCTATGCCACAAAACTACCCTACATACACCAGTGGATCCCATTTCACGTCAGCTCACAGGCTGGACACTCATCCGCCTGCATTGATACACACAACGTAGTTCTCTCTATGGATCGTCCTTGGGGGTCACTTACAGGAGGCCATGGCTCAGGTAGAAGAAGAAGAAAAGGGAGTTCCCATCGTGGCTCAGTGGCTAACAAATCCGACGAGGAACCATGAGGTTGTGGGTTTGATCCCTGGCCTTGCTTAGTGGGTTAAGAATCCGGCATTGGGAGTTCCCGTCGTGGCGCAGTGGCTAACAAATCTGACTAGGAACCATTAGGTTGTGGGTTCAATCCCTGACCTTGCTCAGTGGGTTAAGGATCCGGCATTGCCGTGAGCTGTGGTGTAGGTCGCAGACACGGCTCGGATCCTGCATTGCTGTGGCTCTGGCATAGGCCGGCAGCTACAGTTCCGATTAGACCTCTAGCCTGAGAACCTCCATATGCTGTGGGAGTGGCTCAAGAAATGGCAAAAAGACAAAAAAGAAAATAAAAAGAAGAAGAAAAGGACTCTAGGGAGGAATTTGGGACTTAGATCCCAGGAAGTACCATATACTGGCCAACCAAAATGCTGCTTCTACACATTCCACTCAGGTCCACAAGCACTGCTTTCTGGATGTCACCCAGGACCAAAGCACTACTATCCTAAATGAACACACCCAAGGCTCAAACAAAATACCTGTGGATTCAGGGTTATACCAATGGAGAACCCAAAGGCTTTCAGACATCCCCCCCGCCCAAACCTGCCCCAGCCCGGATAGCCTGTCAAATCATCTGGTCTTAGGGCTTGGTGACCCCTGTGCAGATGACCCCTAGTCATGAAGGAAGAAATACACACCCTCTCCCAGGAGATGTGTTTGGGAGCTGAGAGCCAGAAAGAACCCATACCTCGAATTTCCTCACTGGGCACATCCTCAGGCTGCCATCAGCACCACATATAACCACCTCTCTGAGCCTGGTAGTGCCAACACCAAACAGCAGCTGGGCATGTCATAGCTCCTCATCCTCTAGAGGCCATTGCCACTTCCAGCCAGTCTCGTCCCAAACTGCTGCCTCCTGACCCCACCTTGTTCCACTGGCAATGCTCTTGAGCACCTGTGAGCCAGATCTAGTCCTTCTCTCTCTCTCGGAAAAATAAAAGAGCATGTGGAGGGTGGTATTTCTCCCTCTAAGTCTTCCATGGGCTTGCTTGCTCCCATCTCTCAGAAACCCTTGAGTCCATCAGGGGAACAAACTCTATGTCAGGCAACAGGCTTTTATGTTAGTTCCACACCCCACTTCACCAGCCCTTAGTCTGTGTCAGCCTGGCTTCAGGTAACATGTTCCCTCAGTGGTTCTTGAAAGGAGGGAGAGGCTCAGATGGAGGAATAATATTTAAGGAACTTTGAAGAAAACCCTCAAGAGGGAGGTCTCTGGCATAAAGACTGCCTGCCAGGTAAGACATCAGTTTTATACTCACCCTTCATTGATGACCAGCAGCAGCCCAGCTCTCCAGTGGCCAAACCACCGACTCTGAAAAACTGCATGCCCAATACTCCAGCCAGCTGCCTGCGTGCTGAGAGTTCTATTTCTCAGCCATCTGGACTCTGCAGACCCGTCTAACAATGTGGGCTTTGGGCTAGCTGAGCCGACTGAAGGTGACCCTGATATTTAGAAGGCAGAATCCTTTACTGTGTGTACCAATTCAGACTGGCGTGTCAGCTGCAGCCTGTAAGTAACCCCGTTTCAATGGACACCTCCTGGGGGATCCACCCACCCCCATCTCAAACCCCATCTCTAAGCCTGGAGGTACCACTATCAAGCTGCTTCTGGGCTTGGACCACATTTCAGCACCCTCTGGTGGACATTCTTTCTTGCCTTTTTTTTTTTTTTTGGCTTTTTAGGGCCGCACCTGCAACATATGGAGGTTCCCAGGCTAGGGGTCCAATTAGAGCTGCAGCTGCTGGCCTACGCCACAGCCACATCAGATCCGAGCCATGTCTGTGACCTACACCACAGCTCTCAGCAACGCTGGACCCTTAACCCACTGAGTGAGGCCAGGGATCAAACCTGCAACCTCACGGTTCCTAGCTGGATTCATCTTCACTGCACCACAACAGGAGCTTCTGGCAGACATTCTTTCTAATGACAACTCACAGCCCTGCCTCCTGCCTTCTGAACGGAGCCCCGGATGGACTGCCCTTGGCTCCTGCACCCCTTGGCAGATATAATCACTCATTCCCCTCTAAGAACAAGCAAGCACCTTCTGGGGGATTGTTTTTCTCTTCAAGTCAGCCATGGCACTCACACCCTCCCCATGCCTCTCAGTCCTTGAGCCAAACCCACTCCAAATCAGGTGACAGGACTTCAGTGAAGAATCCTCCCCTCATCATCTCTTTGCCTTGGCAAGAGGTAAGATTTTCACACTGGGGGGGAATGGGAGGAGGGGAGGATGGAAGAAAAGAAGCAACTTTTCAGATAACCCTCAAGAGATGAATCTCTGGGATGGATTCAACCTGCCAACCAAGGAACCACTGCATTTGCACTCTCCATTCACGACCACCTGCCCAGCTCTCCAGAGGCCAAACACCATGCAAGTCTGATCTGCAAAAACACTGCAAGCCCAGTATTCAATCCCATGCCTTAATGTAAGCTTCTGCAGAATCCAAAGGCAGTCAGAACTCTTCAGAGCCTGTCCAATCATCGGGACTTTAGTCTACCTGAGCTGTTGGAAAGTGACCCTCAGATGGGAAGGGCAGGACAAGGTCCTTCCTATCAGGTGAGTTAATTTAGACCCAAGAGGTAGAGTCAACCTGTAAAGTAGACCCTCACGCAGGGCATGTCCCATGGGACCCACCACCCCCAAGTGGAATGCCAACTCTTGCCTGGGATATGCCAATGCCAAGCAGCTCCTGGGCTCTGCCTGTTTTCTCTCACCCTCTGCCAGCCAACTCACAGCCATTCCTCTGGCCTCTGGACCAAAGCCGTGATGCACCACACTCACCTTGTTCACCCGATGGCTGAGCCCCCTCCTCCTGTCACTCTAAGTACCACCCTGTGCCTGACAGGAGGCCAGATGTGTCTCTCAAAGTCTCCTCCTCCCCCCATGTCCAACACCACTGTGCTATGTCCACCAGCCTGTCCCACTTCAAGTCAGCTCACCAACTGAAAATTCATCTGCTTGCCTTAATACATGCGATGCAGTTCTAGCTATGGTTCATTCCTCCTGGGTAACTCACAGGAAATGGTGGCTCAGGTAGATAAAGAAGAAAAGGAATTCCAGGAAGGAATTTGAGACATAGCTCTCAGGAACAGCATATCCTGGGCAGCCAAAGATCCTGCTTCTACACACTCAATTCAGGTCCACAGGCACTGCTTTCTAGATGCCACCCCCAACAAAAACCTGTTCTCTTAAATGGACATGCCCAAGGCTCGAAACATGTGGATTCAGGCTTGTACCTACTGGAGAAACCAAAAGCTTTCAGATCATCCCCAACCCCAGATAGTCTGTCAAATCATCTGGTCTTAGGGCGCCATTACCCCTATGCAGATAACCCCCTGGTCATGAAGGTAGAACTACGCACCCACTCACAGGGGAGGTGTTTGGGGTCACAGGGTCAGAAGCGACCCATAACTCTAATTTCCTCACTGGGCACATCCTCAGGCTGCCACCAGTGCCACCTGCAACCCCATTTCTGAGCCTGGTAGTGCCAACACCAAACAGCAGCTGGGCATGTCATAGCTCCTCATCTCCTAGAGGCCATTACCATTCCCAGCCAGTCTCGTCCCAAACGTCTGCCTCCTGACCCCGTCTGGGTCTCTTGGCACTGCTCTTGAGCACCTGGGAGCCTGATTTGGTCTCTCTCTCAGTCTCTCTCTCCCTCAGGCTCAGTCTCTCTCGGAAAAACCACAGGCCTTATGGAGTTTGTCATTTCTCCCTCCAAGTCCTCCATATGCCTCCCTGCTCCCTATCTGTCAGGACTCCTTTGAGTCCATCAGGGGAGCACACTTTGTGTCAGGCAACTGGCTCTACATTACTTACCCACCCCACCCTGCTTTGCCAGCCCTTATTCTGGGTCACCTGGCTTCAGGAAGGATGTTCCCTCAGTGGTGCTTAAAAGGAAGGAGGGGCTCAGATGGAAGAAAAACTAAGGAGCTTTGCAGAACACCCTCAAGAGAGAGGGCTCTGGCATAAAGTCAGCCTCCCTCCAAAAGACGTTGGCTTTTACACTCACTCTTCATTGACGGGCAGGAGCCCAGCTCTCCCGAGGCCAAACCCTAGAACTCTGGAAAACTGAATGCCCAGTACTCCAGCCACCTGCCAGAGTGCTCACAGTTCTACTTCTGGAGAACCCCAGGGCTGCCTGAACCCTGGAGGCACATCCAATAACGCGGGCTTTGTTTGGCTGAGCCAACTAAAGGTGACCCAGATATTTGAAAGGCAGCATGATTTTCCTTTTACTGGGTGAGCCAATTGGGACCGAGGAGTTATCTGCAGCCTGTAAGTAACACCTTTTCAACAGACACCTCCTGCGGGATCCACCCGTTCCCATCTCAAACCCCATCTCTGAACCTGGAAGTGCCACTACCAAGCTGGTGCTGGACTTGGCTGGCATTCCCGAGCCCTCTGGCAGCCATGTCTCTAAAGATGACTCACAGCCCTGCCTCCTGAACAGAGCCCCTGGCTTGGACTGCACTGGGCTTGTGCACCCAAGAGGCAATGTAATCCCTCCTTTCGCACTAAGAGCCACCAAGCACCTTCCGGGGGCTTACTTTTCTCTCAGTCAGCCGTGGTGCTCACTCCTCAAATCCCTCCTTACGTCTCTAAGTCACTGGGTGGAAACCACTCCCATCTGGGGGGCAGATTTCAATGAACAAGCCTCCCCCTCTTCACTTCTCGGACTTGGCTTGAGGTAAGATTTTCCCTGTCAGGGGTGAATGAGAGGGCATTAAAAGCTCAGATGAAAGGAAAGGAAGAAAAATCTCAGAGAACCCTCAAGAGAGGAGCCTCTGGGATGGATGCAACCTGCAGACCAAGGGACAGCTGCTTTTGCACTCTCCATTCACAACCACCCTCCCAGCTGTCCAGAGGCCCAGTGACATGGATGCATGTTCCGCCAAAACACTTCAAGCCCAGGATTCGATCCCATGCCCTTTTGTCTCAGAGGCAGCCTCTGCAGAATCTGAAGGCAGTCAGAACTCTAGACAGCCTGTCCAATCACCTTCACTTTAGGCTACCCAGCTGTCTGAAAGAGACCCCAGATAGGAAGGGCAGGACAAGGTCCTTCTTATCAGGTGAATTAATTTAGACATGAGAGTCAGAGGCGACCTGTAACTTAGCCCTCTTCGCGAGTCAGGTCCTGGAGGTGGGGGGGATCCACTCCCCCCAAAATCAAACCCCACCTCTGGCCTGGGAAAACCAGTGCCAAGCAGCTGCTGGGCTTGACATGCTCTTTGGTGCCCTCTGGCGGTCATTCTCTCTCATGACAACTCAGAGCCCTGTCTTCTGCCTCCTGAACTTCAGAACCCTTGGATGGACTGCTGTGGGCCTGTGCACCTGATATTTGATTTAATCCCTCCTCTCACTCTATGAACAACCAAGCGCCTTCCATGGGGTTATTTTTTTCTCAAAGTCAGCCATGGCGCTCACTCCTACCAATCCTTCCCCACTCCTCTAAGTCATTGAGCTGAACCCACTGCAAATCAAGTGACCGATTTCAATGTATCAGCCTCCCTCTCTTCATTTCTGGGACCTGGATTGAGGTCAGATTTTCCCCCTAAGGGGTGGATGAGAGGAGGGGAGAGACTCAGATGGAAAGAAAAGAAGAAACTTTTCAGAGAATGCTCAAGAGTTGAGTCTCTGTGATGGTTGCAACCTGCTGACCAAGGAACCTCTGCTTTTGCCTCTCCATTCACATTCGCCTGCCTGGTTGTCCAGATGCCAAACAGCAGGCACGCCTGATCCAGGAACACTGCAAGCCCAGTGCTCAATCCCATGCCCTTTGGGCTTGGATGTCTGCCTCTATGGAATCCTAAGTCAGTCAGAACTCTTGACAGTGTGTCAAATCATAAGGACTTAAGCTACCCAAGCTGTCAGAAGGTGACACCCAGATGGGATAGGGAGGACAAGGTCAGAGGTGAGAGTAAGAGGGCATCTGTAAGCTAGCCCTCCTCTCAAGTATGTTCCTGTGGGATCCACCGTCCCCAACTCCAACCTCACCTCTGGGCTGGGATTTGCCAATGCCAAGCATCTGCTGGGCTCTGTTGGTGCTCTGTCACCCTCTGGTGGCCAATCTCTCAAATGACAGCTCAGAGCCCTTCCTCCTGCCTCCTGACCAAAGCCATGAATGGACTGCTCTCCCCTTGCTCCCCTGATGGCTGAATATTCTCCCACTCTCACTCTAATTACCACTGGTTCCTTACAGAGGCCAAAGGTCCCTCTCAAAGTCTCCCAGGGCATTCCCTCCTCCTCCCTACCCAACATCACTACCCTGCACCCACTGGCCAATCACACGTGAGGTCAACTCACCACCTGGACATTCGTCTGCTTGCCTTAATCTACTCGATCTAGTTCTGTCTGTGGATCATTCCTCGGGGGTATCTGACAGGATGCAGTGACTCAGGTAAAAAGAAAAAAGGAGAAAAGGAGTGTGTAGACGTGATGGTTCTGGCTGGCGAGGATGTGCTCCTTCCTGAGGTCTGTGTCTTACGTTACACCCGAGGGTGTAGGACGTCACCTCTACATGCTCCATTCAGGTTCACGAGCACTGCTGGCAGATTCCACACCTGAGCAAATCCCAGTTCTTGAAAACGGACATGCCCAAGGCTCAACCCAAATGCCTGTTGATTCAAGGTCCTACCGCTGGAGAACCCAAAGGCATTCAGACTCTCCCCCTCCCAGGTAGCCTGTCAAGTCATCTGGTCTTAGGCCTCTGTGACCCCCTATGCAAGTGACCACTAGTCATGAAAGAAGAACGATGCACCCACTCTCAGAGGACCTGTTTGGGACCCAAGAGTCAGAAGCAACCTGTAACTCGCCTTTCCTTGCTGGGCACATCCTCAGGGTGCTGCAAGTGCCACCTCCAACCCCATCTCTGACCCTGAAAGTGCCAAAACCAAACAGCAACTGGGTGTGTCAGGGTTCCTCATCCTCCAGTGGCCATTTCCACTCCCATCCAGTCTCATCCCAAATTTCTTCCTCCTGACTCACCTGGTCCCACTGACACAGCTCTTGAGAACCTGTGAGCTCAATTTTGTCCTCCTCCTCCTGTCTCTTTCTTACAGAAAAATCAAAGGCCTTATGGAGCATGGAATTTCTCTGAGTCTCCTATATGCCTCCCTGTGCCCTGTCTGTTGGCACTCCCTTGAATCCATCAGGGGAGCACATTTTGAGTCAGGAAACTGGCTTTGTATTTCTTTCCCACCCCCACCCCCACATTGCCAGCCCTTATTTTATGTCACCTGGCTTCAGGTAAGGTGTCCCCTCAATGGTGCTTGAAAGAAAGGATAGGCTCAGATGGAGGAACAACTATGGAACTTTGCAGAACACCCTCTAGAGAGAGGGCTCTGGCATAAAGAGAGCCTGCCCTCTAAAAGACATCGGCTTTTATACTTGCTCTTTATTTATGACCAGCAACCCAGCTCTCCAGGCGCAAAACACATGGACTCAAGAAAACTGCATGTCCAATACTCCAGATAGTTGCCTGGGTGCTCTAAGTTCTAATTCTGGAGAGCCTCATGGCCAGCTGAACCCAGAAGTCCTGCCCAATAATATGGGCTTTGGGCTAGCTGAGCTGACTGCAGTTGAGACAGATATCTGGAAGGCAGAACTCTTTCCATTTATTTATACCAGATGAGTCAATTTGGACTTGATAGTCAGTCACAGTGGTTCAGTAACCAATTTTTGCTGGACCCCTCCTGGAGTATCCACCCATACACATTTCAAACCCCATCTCTGAGCCTGCATGTGCCAGTCAGTACCAAGCGGCTACCAGGCTTGGCCAGTGCTTTGGCGCCCTCTGGCGGCCATTATGTCTAATGACAACTCAGAGGCCTGCCTCCTGCCTCCTGAGCAGACCCCTGGATGGACTGCACTGGGCTTGTGCACTGGGTAGTTGATTTAATCCCTCCTCTCATTCTAAAACAACCATTTTCCTCTCATAGTCAGCAAAGGTGCTCACTCCCTCCAATCCTTCCCCTCTCCTCTAAGTCATTGAGCCGAACCCACTCCCAATCACGTGACCAGATTTCAATGAATCACCCTCCCCATCTTCATTTCTGTCACTTGGGTCGAGGTGAGATTTTCACCATCAGGGGTGAATGAGAGGAGGGGAGAAGCTCAGACGGAAGGAGAAGAAGGAAACTTACAGAAAACCTTCAAGAGATGAGTCTCTGGGATGGATGAACCTGCTGACCGGGGAAATACTGCTTTTGCACCCTCCATTCACAATGACCCACCCAGCTGCCCAGAGGCCACACACTGTGCAAGCCTGTTCTGGGAGCGTTGCAAGCCCAGTATTCCATCCCACACCCTTTTGTCTCAGATGCAGCCTCTGCAGAATCCAAAGGCAGTCAGAACTCTTGCCAGCCTGCCCAAGTGTCTGGACTTGAGGCCACCTGAGCTGTCTGAAAGTGCCCCATAGTTGGGAAGGCAGAACAGTGTCCTTTCTCTCAGGTGAGGTCGGGAGTCAGTGGTGCTCTGTATCCTACCCCTGCTCCCTAGGCATGTCCTGGGGGATCTACCAACCCCGTCTTCAACTCTGGCTCTGTGCTGGCACAAGTCAATCCCAAGCAGCCTCTGGGCTTTGCTGGTGCCCTGGCAACCATCCTCTCTAATAACCACTCTGAGGACATCCTTCTGCCTCCTGACCAAACCCAGGGGTGGGCTGCACTAGGGTTGTGCACTTGACAGCTGATTTCCAACCTACTCTCCCTCTAACGAAAACCACATCCCGCCTGACAGAGGGCAATCTCTCTCTCTCTCAAAGTCTCCTGTGGCACTGCTTCCTCCTTTCCCAACACCACTGCTCTACGTCCATCAGCTGATCCATCCCATTTCATGTCAGGTCACCAGAAGTTCATCTGCTCACTGTAAAACATGTGATCGCATCTTAGTGAATGCCCTTTCCCTGGAGATGAATGAGAGGAAGCACTTGTTCAGGAGGAAAAATGAAAAGGCACTCGGGGGAGAAATTTTGGAGATATATCCCAGTGAGGAGCACAGCCTGGCCAGACAAAACACTAGTGCTGTTTCACACTCCATTCAGATCCTCAAGCACTGGTTTCCTGATGCCATACATGTAACAGAAGGCTGATTTTGGACAACTGCATGCTCAGGAATCAAGCCAAATATTTTGTATTCAGGGTTATGATGCTGGAGAATCCAAAGGCAGTGAGACCCCAGGCAGCCTGCCAAACCATTTAGTCTTAGCGCTCCACCAGCAGCACGGAAATGACCCTTAGTTGTAAAGGAAGACCTGCGTACCCACTCTCAGGAGAGGAATTTTGGACCTGAGAGTCAGAAGCAACCTGTAACTCACTTTTCCCTGCTGGGCACATCCTCAGGGTTCCACCAGCACCATTTCCAACCCTGTCTCTAAGTCTGGGAGTGCCAAGCTGCAGGTGGGCAATGTCAGCGCTCCTTGTCCTCTAGTGACCATTACCTCTGCTGACAATTCAGATCCCATCCCCTGCCTCCCGACGGCAAGCGGTTCTGTCTGCACTGCTCATGACCATCTGCGAGCCTAATCTGGTCCTCCTTTCTTTCTCAGAAAACTCAAGGGCCTTACAGAGGGTGGTGTTTCTCTCTCAAAGTCTCCCATATCCTTCCCTGCTCCCTATCAGCAGCCCTTGAAGTCCATCAGCTGGATGCACTATGAGTCAGACAATTGGCTTTAAATTATTTCCCCTCTATCCTCCTTTTAGTCACCCTTCATCTTATGCGACCTGGCTTTAGGTAAGATTTCCCCTCAGGGGTGCACGAAAGGAGAGAGAGGCTCAGATCAAATAAAAATGTGGAAAATTCAGAGAACACTCAAGAGACAGGTTTCTGGGATGGGCAGAGCCGGCCCTCCGAAGACCTCTGTTTTATAGTCTCCACTGACAACCACCAGCCCTGCTCTCCAGATGCCAAACGTCAGGGAAGCCTGATTCTGGAAACCCAAATTCCCAATACTCAAACAAACTGCGTGTGTTTCAGAGTTCTACCTCTGGAGAATCAAAAGGCAGTCTGAACCTTGAAGATCTGTCCTTTAATGTGGGCTTTGGGCTAGCTGTGCCGCTTGAAAGTGACCCAGATGTGTGAAGGTGGAACAAGTTTCCTTTCACCAGTTAAGTCAATTTGGCCTGGAGAGTCAGTTGTGGCCTGTAAGCAACCCCTCCTGATGGGACATCTCCTGGGGTACCCAGCATCCCCATCTGCAACCCCATCTCTGAGCCTAGCAGTGCCAACACCAAGCCCCTGCTGTGCTTGGATGGCACGTCAGCGCCCTCTGGCGGCCATTCTCTCCAATGACAACTCAGAGCACTTCCTCCTGCCTCCTGAACAAACCCATGGGCTGCCCTGGGGTAGCTGATTCAGTTCCTCCTCTAAGAACAACCAAGAGCTGTCCGGAGGGAGTATTTCCCCCTCCAATTCAGCTACGGCACTCACTCCTCCCCATCCTTCACCATTCCTCTTAGTCAATGAGCCACGGCCACTCTGAATCAGGTGAACTTTAAAAAATTAATCATCCTCCCCTCCTAATTTACGTGACTTTTCTTGAGTCAGATTTTTCCTCGGGGATGATCCAGAGGAGGGAGAGGCTCAAATGGAAGAAAAAGAAGAAATTTCTCAGAGAACCAAGAGACAGGTCTGTAGGATCATCGCAGCCTGCCCACCAAGGAAGCTCTGCTTTTCCACTCTTCATTCATGACCACCGGCCCAGCTTTCCAGGCCCCGCACCGTGTGCAAGTCTGATCCTGGAGCAGTGCTTGCCCAATATTCAAGCCAACGCCTCTTGGGCTGATTTCCCTCCTCCTCTCACTCTAAGAACCACCACAGGCCTCATATGAATCTGAGAGCTATCTCTCTCAAAATCTCCCAGCACAGTCCTTTCTCCCTGTCCAACACTACCAGGCTGGTTGGAGCTTGCCCTGCCTCAAGGACAGGCCCCAAACTCACCCTCCCCAAGGTCACTGGAGTGACCCCTATCTGGTATCGAGGCACATGTTCAGGTCAAGACTGGCAAACTGATTTTACAGTAATGCTCTGGGCACAAGGAAGTTTCAGATGTTTGTGGGTTTTGACTGACACCTTCTCAGACTGGATGGAGTCATTTTCCACCTGAACTGAGACTGCCTTGGAGGTTTCTAAGAACTTTCTCAAGAAAAGAATTCCCCCTTTGGTCCCCTAAGTCCATCAAGAGGGACAATGGGCCTGCCTTTGTTCCCCGAATTACTAAGGGAGTCTCTAGAGCTCTAGGAATTACATGGGGTTTACCCTCCACTTGGAAACCACAATCCTCAGGAAAGTAGAACAAATCAAACCCTCAAAAGGAACTCCTGGATTTCCCACTGTGGCTCAGAAGGAGAAGGTAGTTCTGGATCGTCGCATGGTGTAAAGCTGTGATTATTTCCCCCTCTCTGTAAGGCATATTTCTATTGGTCCATATCCCCCAGGATGGTCTCAGAGCCAGTTCCTTCAGGAATGTGCCTCCCATACATGGACTCAACATGATTTTTCCTTTAGGGACTATTTGCATTCGCACAAGTGCTATGGAGAAAAGGGAGATTAAGCCTTGATGAGTGTCTTGACATAATTTGAATGTTTCCCTTTATTATTTATTTAATTTTACTGGTGTGTATGTGTGTGTATATATATATATATATATATATATATATAGAGAGAGAGACGAGAGAGAGAGAGAGAGAGAGACACAGAGGGATTCATTTTTTCCCTATATAGGTTATTACAGAATATTGAGTATATTTCCCTGTGCTCTGCAACAGATTCTTGCTCACTATCTATTCTGCACATAGTAGTGTGTATACACTAATGCTATTGTTCCAATTTGTTCCCTCTCCCCATGGTTTCCCCCTTGGTAACCATAAGTTTGATTTCAAGAACTGTGTTTGTTTCTGTTTTATAAAGAAGTTTTGTATAATTTTACTAGATTCCACATAGAAGTGATCACATAAGATATTTGTCTGATTTACTTGGTATGTTAAACTCTAGGTCCACCCATGTTGCTGCAAATGGCATTATTTCATTCTTTTTACAGCCAAGTAACATTCCATTATATGTACCACATATTTAGCCATTCCTCTGTCAAAGGACATTTAAGTGGCTTCTATGTCTTGGATAGTGTCAGTAGTTCCACAGTGAACATTGGGGTGTATATAACTTTTCCAATTATGGTTTTCTCCAGATATATGTCCAGAAGTTTGTTTTTTTGTTTTTCTTTTTAGGGCTGCATCTGAGGCATATGGAAGTCCCCAGGGTAGGAGTCAAATAGGAGCTGCAGCTGTTGTCCTACACCACAGCCACAGCAATGCCAGATCCCAGCTGCATCTGCAACCTGTGCTGCATCTTGCAGCAATGCCAGATCCTTGCTTAAATGATGCCCAATTTGTGCACAATGCACACTAGGCTGGTAAGTTCTAGGAGCCCAGGTATAACCATTCATAACATCACCCAACACTGAGATAAAGGGGCAATAAGATTCCCTCCAGCAGGAGTGGGGATTGCTCTTGGACTAGAGCAAGGGGGATTTGGTGGCCCCCTGGGGAGGTTCTGCATACCATGAAATCACTGTACAAATCCTTACACGAGCCCCTGAGGACTTGTCTAAAAGCATGAGGGATGCTTTATTCCATGCTTCTCTGGACTCAGTAGAAAATACTGTACTTGACTACTTCCTGGCTGAGCAAGAGAAATTCTGCATAGTTATTAATAAAACCCACCACATGCATGGGAGTAACTCTGGTCAGATTGAGGCAACCATAAAAGAGGTGTATAAGCAACTCAAAGGGCGCAAAGATATACCCCCAAAGGTCCCAATCCAAGCTCCGTCTGGAATATTGTCAAAGAGAATCTTTCTAGTTTAAACTGGTTTCTTCCATTTCTGGGCACACCGACTGCATTAACCTCCTGTTCGTCTTCAGGCCTTGCTTCCATAACCGCCTTGTCAACTTTGTTAGCAAAGAACTTGAATCCCTCAAACTTCAGATGCTACTAACACAAGGGTACAAGAACTGAGTCTGCAGCCTTCTGAAGCTCAGGCTTATGTTAGGCGGGGCAGGGACAGTTCTGCGCCTCCAATCCAGGGGAAACCTATGCCCATGTTCAGCAGGAAGCAGCCCCAGAAGACAGACTTCCCCCTCAAGAATGGGGAGTAGTGACGAGGAAAGGGGGTGTTATTGCCAGAGCCGACAGCAGATCCTTGCCAAAGCCTGCGAAACCCTCCTTGAACTGGAGTTATCGTGTATCGAGAAGTGAAAGGTCTGGAGACAAGAGGAGGAAGCTATAGGAAGAGACAAACCAGACGGAACCAGGTGGAATCAGGATGACGATGACTCTGGCCTCCCCCAGACTCCGAGTCTCATTCAACACAGATTTTGCCACATTAGCTACTAGATGACACACCTACTGGTGGCGTGACTGGGAGATGCTGACCAAAAAAATCATAAAAGGGGGGTGGCACCCATTTCCAGGAAAGCCCTGACCCTTCCCTGAAGAGCAATGGGCAGGCCTCCCTGTCATTAGCCTCACTCCTCCTCCCTTTATCTTTACTCCTTAAAATCAAAGACCTGGAGTTCCCGTCGTGGCGCAGTGGTTAATGAATCCGACTAGGAACCATGAGGTTGCCGGTTCGGTCCCTGCCCTTGCTCAGTGGGTTAACGATCCGGCGTTGCCGTGAGCTGTGGTGTAGGTTGCAGACACGGCTCGGATCCTGCGTTGCTGTGGCTCTGGCATAGGCCGGTGGCTATAGCTCCGATTGGACCCCTAGCCTGGGAACCTCCATATGCCGCGGGAGCGGCCCAAGAAATAGCAAAAAGACAAAAAAAAAAAAAAAAATCAAAGACCTCTCCTAACTTGGCTGGGAACTTCAGCTGTGAACTAAGGTCCTACTTATCCATTCTTTGCCCACTGAATAAAAGCCTGGGCATCCATCTTAGCTTTGGTTTCATTTTTGGCTGCATAAACCCAAACTAACATCTATTCTACGCTTTTTTTTTTTTTTCTTTTTAGGGCCACTTGTGAGGCATGTGGAAATTTCCAGGCTAGGGATTGAATTGGGGTTATAGTTCCTGGCCTACACCACAGCCATGGCAATGTGGGATCTGAGCCATGACCTACACCACAGCTCATGGCAACTCTGGATCCTTGAACCACTGGGAAAGGAGAGGGATCAAACCCGCTTCTTCATGGGTATGATTTGAGTTTGTTACCACTGAGCCACAATGGGAACTCCCCTATTCTATACTTTAATTATTTTCATTCTTATCCTTATGCTAATGACAAGCATGATTGAAAATGACCACCTTAAAAAAAGAGACTGTGCAATATATTTATGACCCTTGTTTGCTAAATCAGAAAAGTAGAGCAACACATCTCCCTAAGACTCAAGGAAGAAGCTCTAGCTCCACCTTCAGCTCCCAAGATTTGGAATTCAACTTAAACTCTTCCCTGAACCATTTCCATATGGGACATTTACACTATCTTTACGTGCTGTGTAAATACTAAAAATTTTATCATAAAACTGACAGTACTATGTACATTGTGCATTCACATGTCCTTCCACACATGTAAGCACAATGCATATGCTTTATTACACATAATACATGATCATGTAATTATGTATCAATTATTTCCCTCATGTGTATAAGCATGTACTTCAGCCTACTGTTATTACAGGACACATTAAACAGTTCAATCCAGGAATTCCCTCATGGCCTAGTGGTTAAGAACTTGGCATTAAAACTTCTGTGGCCAAGGTTGCTGCTGTGGCTTGGGTTTGATCCCAGACCTGGGAAATTCTACATGCTGCAGGTGCCACAAAACGAAAGACAAGTTCAATGCCTTATTAGATTCCAGTCACTAGAGAACATTCATGGGGTAACTGAAGTGATTGATAGTGTATAGGACTATATTTATTAATCCTACATATCACATTATGTGCCAAACATTTTCCAGTCAACATGCTTATCATAACCAACAACCAGAACATAGTCAGAAAGCCTTGATAAATCATCAACTGCCCACAGATGTGCCTCTCTCCTAGTTCAGGGCCCAAGAATCATGGGGATTTCTATAAATGAATTATCTATCTATCCATCCATCCATCTGTCCACACTTGTGGCATGCTGAAGTTCCAGGGCCAGGGGTCATCCCCAAGCCTCAGCAGTGACAATACCAGTCTTCAACCACTAGGCCACCAGGAAACTCCAAAGCAATTATATCTTGCATTTGGTACTTATTTGGGGGCCATTTTTCCTTTAACTTCCCACTTTTTCTCCTTAAGTAAGACATCCCAGTGGACTATTATATCAGCTTGTGTTTACATGTAACTGGCTCTGTGCATTTGGTATTTTTAATTCTGGAGGAGGCTGTGACTCAGCTGTGGCTGTCAGATGCCTTATCACAGTCAGGCGACTTGGAGCTGGGATTAAATTTTATAGTATTTACCAAGATGATCAACCATAATGTGTTATTGAGTCAATGGTCACAGGACGTAGAGTAATTACACACACACACAGGCTTATCAGGTAAATAGCTTCCCTAATCAAATCCTCCTACCTCCCACTCAATCTCATACTTCATATGCCATTATTGCCTGGCCAAACCCCCCAAACAAGGCAAAGCATGCGACTACATAAGAGTCAACTAACTAATCTAACAAAGATATTGCCACTACTTCAGTGACAGAAAGTTAGTATAACTACAACAAAGCCTCCTAATAATACAAATCAATTAGATATATAAGGCTTAAACAAATGATGTCCCCCTCTAGCTGCCATGTACCTCAAACAAAATAAAGTACATTTTAATAATCTCCAAAGGAAAATATATTAAATAATTCAATGCTAATTTTAACATAACAGACTATTACACTGAATACTAATGTCACATAAATGCATAAATCTTATATGTGTAAAGTTCTATTCAACCTGTTGAAGTAGTTTCATATTTAATGTGAGGCACTATAAGTAACTAGATGAACTTATTAACTCCATAAACATATGGGTGTTGTCCCAGTCTATTAATTTCTAATAAAATTAGACATCCTCAGGAAACACCGGTAAAGAACAAAGAGCAGGACTTCCCATCATGGCTCAGTGGTTAACAAATCCGACTAGGAATCATGAGGTTGTGGGTTCGATCCCTGGCCTAGCTCAGTGGGTTAAGGATCTGGCATTGCCATGAGCTGTGGTGCAGGTTGCAGACACGGCTCAGATCCTGCATTGCTGTGGCTTTGGTATAGGTCGGTGGCTACAGTTCTGATTTGACCCCTATCCTGGGAACCTTCATATGCCATGAGAGCGGCCCAAGAAATGACAAAAAGACAAAAAAAAAAAAAGAAAGAAAAAGAATGATGAGCATAATTATCAGAAATAAAAATCTTAGATGAAGGTGTAACCTATAGGAGGGAAGAAGGGGGTATGTTTTCTACCTCAAACGCATTAAGTAAATTTACACAAAAGTTTTTATGAAATAAACAACTGAAGGAAGATTTAGTAGAAAATTAAGAATGAAGTGCTGGAGTTCCCGTCGTGGCGCAGTGGTTAATGAATCCGACTAGGAACCATGAGGTTGCCGGTTCGGTCCCTGCCCTTGCTCAGTGGGTTAACGATCCGGCGTTGCCGTGAGCTGTGGTGTAGGTTGCAGACTCGGCTTGGATCCCGCGTTGCTGTGGCTCTGGCGTAGGCCGGTGGCTACAGCTCCGATTGGACCCCTAGCCTGGGAACCTCCATATGCCGCAGGAGCGGCCCAAGAAATAACAACAACAACAACGAAGACAAAAAAAAAAAATGAAGTGCTTAGTTGAATCAAGTCATGAAGCACAGACACACTGCCCACCAACCTCCTCAAACACAAAACAGTTTTCATAACCTATTAACAAATACCAAACATAAAAGGGGAAATAAGGAGTTCTTGCTGTAGCTCAGTGGGCTAAGAACCCAATTAGTATCCAAGAATATGTGGATTCGATCCCTGGCTTTGCTCGGTGCATTAAGGATCCAGCATTGCCGTGGGCTGCATTATAGGTCACAGATATGGCTCCGATCTGGCATTGCTATGGCTGTGGTGTAGACCAGCAGCTGCAGCTCTGATTCGACACCTAGCCTGGGAACTTCCAAATGCTACAGGGGCCATGTTAAAAATTGGAAGGAAAAATGAGGGGTGGGAGGGAGAGAATTTGTGATGAGGTGAACATATTGCAAAGTGTGCTTAGATCAATCAAAATGTAGCTTCAAGAAAAGCATCCAGTTTCTACCCAGGAGAGTTCATACTGCATGAATTCCTGGAACTAAAACTAGCCACAACTTCTGAAATTCACCTGTTGTAATTAAATTAAATCAAACATTAATTCAACATCTATTGTATAGAAGCTAAAATCTGGTACTATAAAGTACCATAAAGGAATGATGATAGAAGCATTAAAAATACCAAAAACATATCCTTTTTACCTTTTGCATAATGATTTAACTAGAAAACTTTAACAAAGACAATGTAGGTTAAAATCCCTGAAACCAGATGAGCTATTTTGGAAAAATATACAAGAACAAACTCATTTAAAAGGCAAGATAGGAGTTCCTGTCATGGCTCAGTGGTTAATGAATCCAACTAGGAACCATGAGGTTGTGGGTTCAATCCCTGGCCTTGCTCAGTGTGTTAAGGATCTGGCACTGCCATGAGCTGTGGTGTAGGTCACAGACACAGCTCGGATCCCACATTGCTGTGGCTCTGTTGTAGGCCAACAGCTCTGGTTCCAACTGACCCCCTAGTCTGGGAACCTCCATATGCCATGGGAGCAGCCCAAGAAATGGAAAAAAGACCAAAAAAGGGCAAGATAGTGAGAGAATTTTTGAGTAGAGATGACAAGCCTGACAAGCCTGGTGACCTCTGGCTTTCCAAAAAAAGTTTTGGTTCAACTTTAAATATGACTTAGAGAATGTAAGTTTAGATACAGACTTTTAGATACAAGACACAACCTTATCTGGAGGTTAAGCATACACCATTGTTGGCTAAAAGTAGCCACCAATTAAGGAAATATTCAAGGTTGACCGCACATTCATCTTAACACCAACAGTAACTAGATAAAACAATACTATTGACTAATTAATAGAAGAAATGCTGTTAATGTGAGTAACAAGAAATATCTCTCCCTGCATAAGCTTATATCAGAACAGAAAACCCACTGATAGTTAAAATAAACCTAAACTAACAACAAACCTAAACTAATACTTAATGTATTCAAATATGGTTAACCCAATGCAAGTATGCGTTTAAAAAAGGTTTTAAAAAGTAAAGGAACCTGGCAACCACAAACCATATAAAAAACATTGCCTCGAGCACTTCTGGTATTAGAGGCGCTTGCCTGCCCGGTATTTATTTAATGGTCATCATATCCTGAGTGTGGAAAGGTAACACAGTCATTTTCTCTCCAAATAGGGATTGTGTGACGGGTCAGACTAGAGTTTTTCTGTCTCTTTAATCAGTGAAATTTACCTGCTCTAGAAGAGGCAGGAGTAGTGTAAGACAAGAAACCCCTATGAAACTTTAATTAATTAGTCAATAAAAACTACATTAACTGAACTCTAAGGAATAACATAGTTTTTACTGGACTCACAATTTTGGTTGGGGTGACCTTGGAGAATAACGTTTAGGGTAACAGTGCAATCTTATTCTAGAATTCGACAATAGAGTAACGACCTTGATGCTGGATCAGGACATCCCAGTGGCGTAACTGGGTATTAATGGTCTGTTTGCTCAATGACTGGAGTCCTACGTGTTAGACTGGAGTGGTCCTGGTCGCTCTATCTATCATAGATTTCTCCCACTGTGAAAGGACAACAAGAGATGTAAGACATAATTTTTAAAATGCCTTCAAACTAAATGATGATATAATCTACATTCGATTGATTTATACATACTCCAAAGCAGAACAGGGTGTGTTAGGGTTTGCAGAGCCCGGCAACTGTATAAAACTTGAAATTCTATCCACAGTGGTTCAAGTCCTCTTCCTAAGAATATGCTTATAATAGGCATTCTTTCACTAATCACCCAATTTTACTTGCTATAGCATTCCTTACAGTAACCGAATTAAAAATCTAGGCTATCTACAAACCTGGAGAGAGCCAAACAACATCAGCTCCTATGGATTATTGTAACACATTCCTGATGCAGTCCAATTATTTATTAAAGAACCACAATGGCCATCCTACCATCATCAAGGTATATATTTTTGCACCAGTGCTCACCTTAACCCTGGCTGTCACATAATGAGTTCATCTTCCCATGCCCTATCCACTAATTAATATAAACCTAGGTATACTGTTTATATTAGTTGTACGAAGCCTCACAATGTATTCAATCCTCTGAGCTGGATGAGTTTCAGATTCAAAACACATACAACTGGAACTCTGTGGGCAGCAGAAATCTCATATGAAGAAACACAAGCTATTGTTCTCTTATCAGTCCTGCTGCTAAATGGACCATTTACACGTTCGCCAGTAATTATTACACAGAAACACCCTTGACTAATTTTCCCATCCTGACCCCTGCCCAGAATTTGATTATTAAAGGAGAAATCCGGTGGAGCCCCATTTGATTTAACGGAGGTAGAATTAAAAGCTCTGTTTAGTTTCAATGTAGGAAATGCAGTAGGCACATTCACGCTGTTCTTCCTGGAGAGTATGTCAATATCATTCTCATCAACATTTTCACAACAACCCTATTTTTAGGAGCATTTCACAACCCCTATAAGCCAGAATTGTATACAGCCAATGTCATCATTAAAACACTTCTAACAATCTCCTTTCTATGAATTTGAGCATCCTACCCATAATACTGATACGATCAACTTATACATTATACATTTTTTTTACTGTTAACATTATGAGAAGTGTACCAAAGTATATGAGCAGTTTCACTACATATCTTCACATCAGACATCCCCCCACAAACATGAGACATATGTCTGACAAAAGAGTTATTGAGAGTGAATGATAGACGTTTCCTAGAATTGCAGGAATTGAGCTGCTGTTAAGAGTTTTACATGCTCCTTGTCACCACGTTACACCACATGCTACAGCAGGTCCACTAAGTGAGCTATTGGGCCCATACACACAAGATGTTCTAGACATGTTGTGTTATATCTTCATGCACTAATAAACCACGTTGTTTGTGCTATCATTTTACTGACCACCATCTCAGGGAGCATAATTGTAGTAACAGGCTCATACTGGTTAACACTATCCTCGTTCTAATAAAAAAATTAAACCCTAAGCTGTAGAAGCATCCAACAGATATTTTCTAAAACAATCCACCACATCAATACTACTTATTTTTTTAATAATTTTTTTATTTTCCCACTGTACAGCAAGGGGGTCAGGTTATCCTTACATGCATACATTACAATTACATTTTTCCCCCACCCTTTCTTCTGTTGCAACATGAGTATCTAGACAAAGTTCTCAATGCTACTCAGCAGGATCTCCTTGTAAATCTATTCTAAGTTGTGTCTGATAAGCCCAAGCTCCTGATCCCTCCCACTCCCTCCCTCTCCCATCAGGCAGCCACAAGTCTCTTCTCCAAGTCCATGATTTTCTTTTCTGAGGAGATGTTCATTTGTGCTGGATATTAGATTCCAGTTATAAGTGATATCATATGGTATTTGTCTTTGTCTTTCTGGCTCATTTCACTCAGGATGAGATTCTCTAGTTCCATCCATGTTGCTGCAAATGGCATTATGTCATTCTTTTTTATGGCTGAGTAGTATTCCACTGTGTATATATACCACATCTTCCGAATCCAATCATCTGTCGATGGACATTTGGGTTGTTTCCATGTCTTGGCTATTGTGAATAGTGCTGCAATGAACATGCGGGTGCATGTGTCTCTTTTAAGTAGAATTTTGTCCGGATAGATGCCCAAGAGTGGGATTGTGGGGTCATATGGAAGTTCTATGTATAGATTTCTAAGGTATCTCCAAACTGTTCTCCATAGTGGCTGTACCATTTTGCATTCCCACCAACAGTGCAGGAGGGTTCCCTTTTCTCCACACCCCCTCCAGCACTTGTTATTTGTGGATTTATTAATGATGGCCATTCTGACTGGTGTGAGGTGGTATCTCAAGGTAGTTTTGATTTGCATTTCTCTTATAACCAGCGATGTTGAGCATTTTTTCATGTGTTTGTTGGCCATCTGTATATCTTCTTTGGAGAAATGTCTATTCAGGTCTTTTGCCCATTTTTCCATTGATTGATTGGTTTTTTTTGCTGTTGGGTTGTATAAGTTGTTTATATATTCTAGAGATTAAGCCCTTGTCAGTTGCATCCTTTGAAACTATTTTCTCCCATTCTGAAAGTTGTCTTTTTGTTTTCTTTTGGGTTTCCTTTGCTGTACAAAAGCTTTTCAGTTTGATGAGGTCCCATGGGTTTATTTTTGCTCTAATTTCTATTGCTTTGGGAGACTGACCTGAGAAAATATTCATGATGTTGATGTCAGAGAGTGTTTTGCCTATGTTTTCTTCTAGGAGTTTGATGGTGTCCTGTCATATGTTTAAGTCTTTCAGCCATTTGGAGTTTATTTTTGTGCATGGTGTGAGGGTGTGTTCTAGTTTCATTGCTTTGCATGCAGCTGTCCAGGTTTCCCAGCAATGCTTGCTGAATAGACTTTCTTTTTCCCATTTGATGTTCTTGCCTCCCTTGTCAAAGATTAATTGACCATAGGTGTCAGGGTTTATTTCCGGGTTCTCTATTCTGTTCCATTGGTCTGTCTGTCTGTTTTGATACCAGTACCACACTGTTTTGATGACTGTGGCTCAATACTACTTATGATGGCTGTTACTGTTAATCTCATATACCCTGGTCAGTGAACACAAGAAATTATAAAACATTTAGTCCAACAGCACCCACCATCAAAATAATAGCTTTTGTCCTAAAATTAGGATCTTCCTCGTTTTATTTCTGAGTGCCTGAAGTAACACAAAGCAGCCTATGAGCAGTAGGCCTGATGCTGTTAATGCGACAGACTTGGATCCACATCTCACCACCCATCATCGTACCGTTGGTTACAGCTATACTGTGAGTCGTAACTGGAGGCTGCAGGGCACTCAAGCAAGTTCAACTACAGGAATCATGGGCTCCTCATCGACTGCCCATAGAGAAGGAGTAACAGATATTATGATGCATAATCCAACCGTAACCATCCTAAATGCAACGGTTTCTATAATAACAGTCTTCTTACCGTTGACGCACAGCTCATGCGCCACAACAGCGTCATTATCACACACGAGTAACAACACACCTCCCATCACAATCCTCAGCTGCGTAATTAGAGCATCATCAGGAAGGCTCCCACCACGAGGGTTTTTACCCAAGTGAATAACAAAAATGAGGATAACAAAATAATAATAAAATAATAATAACAAAATAATAAAACAATAATAAAATAAAGTAAAATAAAAAATAAAATAATAAAACAAAATAACAAAATAATAACAAAATAATAATAATAAATAATAATAAAATAATAATAACAAAATAATAATAATAAATGAGATAACAAAAATGAGGAGTTCCCATCATGGCTCAGTGGTTAACAAATCCGACTAGGAACCATGAGGTTGTAGGTTCGATCCCTGCCCTTGCTCAGGGGGTTAAGGACCTGGCGTTGCCGTGAGCCATGGTGTAGGTTGCAGATGTGGCTCAGATCCCACATTGCTGTGGCTCTGGTGTAGGCTGGCGGCTACAGCTCTGATTTGACCCCTAGCCTGGGAACCTCCATATGCTGTGGGAGCAGCCCTAGAAAAGGCAAAAAGACCAAAAAAAAAAAAAAAAAAGAGAGAGAGAACAAAAATGATAACATCATTCTACCTATACTGATAGCCTTCAGAGAATGGCTCAGCATGTATTTCTACTTGTGTCTATCATTCTCCAAATCACTAAGTATATTCCCATCAGTAAACATAAAGATAAAACAACAATTCACTCACACAAAGCAAATCACCTTTCTATCATCACTGACTGTCATATCCACACCATCACAGCCTTAACACCCATTCCACCAGTAATGGGCTAGGAGTTTAGGTTGGTTTAGACCAAGAGCTTTCAAAATTCTAAGCAGGTACAATGTACTTAATTCCTGAAAATAAGGGTTACAAAACACTTGAAGATGGGTTTCCACCCCAGGAAATTTTAGTTAACAGGTAAATACACTCTTATCTTTGAGAACAAAGAAAAATCTGAAATGCACCTGAGGAATTGAGGCTTCTGTGAATTTGCAGTTAAGTTTGTTGATTCATCACAGCATTTAGCAAAAAGAGGGCTCACGCTCTTTCATTTGGTTTCTACTCTAATGCTTGCTCAGCCGTTTTGCCTGTGTTCATCAACTGCTCTTTTCAACAAATCACAAGTGTATTGTCATTGTACTATTTGGTGCCTGAGCTGGAACAGTAGGCAACACCTTAAGTCCATTAATCCATGCTCAGCTATGCTAATCTGGAGCCTACTTGGAGATGACTGAATCTATAGTCATGGCAGCCCCCGCATTTTTAATGCTTTTCTTTATAGTTTTACCCATTATGATTGGAGGTTTTGGAAGTTGTCTTGTCCCACAAATACCTGGGGCAGCTGATGTAGCATTTCCCCAAATAAACAATACTAGCTTTTGACTACTTCTCCCTCATTCCTACTCCTACTCATGTCATCAGGAGTAGAGCTGGTTCTGCACTGGTTGAAACGTACATCCACCTGAAGCCAGAAGTATGGGACATGCAGAAGCCTCTGTAGACCCAACCATTTTCTCCTCGCTTTTAGCAGATGTTTCCTCAAATCTCGATGCTATTACTTTTATGACTACAATCTTTAATATGAAACCACCAGCCATTATTCCAATACCAAACACCATTATTTGTTCGATCTGCCCTAATTATAGCCATATTACTATAATTATCACTTTCAGTCCTAGCAGCCAGAATTACCATACTCTAGATCAAAATATAGACACTACTTTCTTTGACCCTGCAGGAGGAGACCCAATCCTATCTCAACATCTATTTTGATTCTCTGGTCACCCTGAAGTCTATATTCATAGCCTACCAGGGCTTGGAATAGTCTCACGTATCATTACATACTATTTAGGACAAAAGCCACCTTTCAGATATATGGGAATGGCTTGAATCATGTCCATTGGTTTTTTAGGGCCTGTCTTGTGGGGCCATCATACACTTGCCATAGGGAGAGATGTCGGCCCATGAGCTTACTTTGCATCAGCTGCCGTAACTATTGCCATTCTTACAGGAGTAAAGATATTCAGCTGATTAGTAGCCCTTCGGAGAGGGAGTAGAACATGATCTCCCACTACATCGTGAGCTTTAGGCTTTTTCTAACAGGTGGTTTGACAGGAATCATCTTAGCCAGTGCGTTCAGGGCCATTGTTCTACGTATGACGTAGTAGCACGCTTCCATTATGCAATGTCAGCGGAGCCATCTTCGCTATTATAGGAGGCTCCATATGCTGATTTTCACCGTTCTCAGGCATATGCTTAGCTAAACGTGAGCCGAATTTCACTTCACAATGTCATCTGTAGCAGTAAATAGGACCTTCTTCCCACAGCACTTTCTTGGCCTTTCAGGGATGTCATGACATGACTCCAACTCCCCTGACACATACACAACATGAAATGCTTCCCCTCTAGGCTCATTCACTCAGTAACAGCAGTACGGGTACTTATGTCCATACTTTGAGAGGTATTTGCATCCCAGGGAGAAGCTTCATCAGCGGAAACTCCTACTGCTACTCTAGAGTGGTTACATTCTCCACGCCAGAGGTTTGAGGAGCCTACCTATGTACCTTTACGATAAGGAGCGAAGAGGGAGTTCCTCTGTGGCTCAGGAGGTTGAGAATCTGGCATTGTCACTGCTGTGGCTTGTGGTGCAGATTCAACCCTGCCCAGGAGCTTCCACATGCTGCAAGGGCGGCCTAAATAAATAAATAAATCAATGGAAAGAAGGAAGGAATTGAATCCTTGTCAACGGTGTCAGCCAATACCATGACTGTTGTGTCTTTCTCCACGAGTGTGATTTCGTGTAAAAAGTGCATAACTTTGTCAAAACTAAATCATAGGCAAAAATCCTGCATATCCATTCCACACAGGCTCTCAAGAGGCAACATCATTTAATGTGAAAAAATTTTTCATGACCACACATTGGTAGACATTTTGGGGAGTTCCCTTGTGACACAGTGGGTTAATGATCTGGAGTTGCTACTGCAGTGGCTTGGGTTGCTTCTGCGTTGTGGGTCTATCCCTGATCCAGGAACTTCCACATGCCACTGGTGGGGCCAAAAAATAATAAATATTTTTGGATAACCTCTCTAGTTTTCTATATTATTTCACTAATATTGACAACTGAACGGATTCATACATGTACATTAGATGCACAAGTAGATAATATGAACCATTTACCAGCCAACATCCTCAAATTTCTTTTCTTTTTCAGCCTCCCCATAGCATATGCAGTTCCAGGGCCAGGGATCAAATCCGTAGGCCACAATTGCAACCTGCACCACAGCTGTGAAAACACCAGATCCTTTAACCACTATGCTGGGCAGGGGATCTAACCTGCACTGCAGAGATGCCACCAATCCCGTTGCCCCACAGAAGGAACTCCCACCATTCTAATCTCAAGTGCCCTGTTATCACTGTAAGTCCTGTACCTGATACCTGAAATCAGTAACCCTTCCCCAAACATAAAACTATCATAGATCAGTGATACTGAATCCATGAATACACAGATTATAAGGATATACATTTTGACTCCTTTGTAACCTCCACATCAGATCTAAAACCAGAAGTATTATGACTAACAGAAGTCAGCAATTGAGTAGTATAGACAGTGATCAAATATTAATTTCCTCTGAAAATGTTTTACACGCATGAACTGTTCCCTCCTCAGGCCTGAAAAGAGCTGCCATAACAGGATGCCTAAGTTAAAGGACCCTGATATCGACCAGGCCAGTGCTGTGGCCAGTGCTCAGCAGAAGTCATTTTCATGTTCAAGATGGGACAGAGGGTGACAGCGGAGAGGTGGGTGAATCCAGAGCCCATGGTGAACATGCCTTCTGAAGTCCAGGAAAGGAACGGGGCCTCCGGGGCCCCAGGCCACCCCCAATGCCCTTCTGAGTTGGGTAATGGGAACATTCCATGTGGGTGACAAAGTGGCCTGACGCTAACACTGTCCTGTGTGAACTCCATGCTCTTGGTATCACACCCCATCCTCTGCGCGTCCCCCCTGCAGGGTCCTTCCTGCCTCAGGACAGAGACCACCTGGCAAGCAGTTGACCTGTCCGCAAACAGCAGAGGATTCTGATCAAACGGGAGCCCTGAAGGTGACAACTCGTGGATGGAAGTGGCCCGTGGTGTTGGGGCTGCCAGAGGGGGTGGGGAGGGAGACTTTCATGGTTGTGGAACCTCGGGTTTAAAAGCTGAACTATTCTATGGATAGTGTGAGGGCTCCACAGAAAGGTGAGTGTACCCGATGCCTTAAAAACGTGAACTTAAAATGGTGATGAGGGTGTGACGTGTGCTACAGTTCACTTAGACTTAGAAATGATGCCTTGGGAGCTCCTGTCAGGGCTCAGTGGCTGTGAACGTGACTAGCGTCCATGAGAGCGCAGGTTCAATCCCAGGCCTCGCTCAGTGGGGTCATGAACAGGCATTGCTGGGGCTGTCATGTAGGCTGGCTGCGGCAGCTCCGATTCCACCCCCGGCCTGGGAACCTCCATCTGCTGCAGGTGTGGCCCTTAATTTAAAGCTAAAACAAAACAAAAACCCCCTGATATCTTACTCAGATTCCAATTTGAATCCTCTTTATCACAAATATGGGAGGCCCAAGCACCGTCCCCCACCAAGGAGGCCCTCATGGTACTTTCATGTGGCACATGGGGATCATTCTTAGGGGGGCTTGTCTGTGCTCCTGGAGCTCCGTCCGGGGGAACCCAGGCAGCAGTGACACGAATGGGTTGGACATGTGATAGACTATGATATCAGCGGGATAACACCAAGGGTTGTCA
The DNA here is from genome assembly GCF_016906955.1 of Phacochoerus africanus. Taxonomy (NCBI): domain Eukaryota; kingdom Metazoa; phylum Chordata; class Mammalia; order Artiodactyla; family Suidae; genus Phacochoerus; species Phacochoerus africanus. The sequence goes on along the minus strand of NC_062554.1, from coordinate 43,961 downwards.
CTCAGCCGAAATTTGAGCCACAGCCACTCAAAGGTGCTTGTCCTCATTTGATATGACAAGAGAAAGAGAAGAAAGGGGACCACAGGTTCCTCAGAGCAACACCCTCAATTCAGATGTTTGAAACTTCAGGGAGGACAAGAAACACTGGAGGCAGAGCGAAGACATGGGATCTCCCCTGCACAGAGCCTGACACACACGGTTGGGGTGAGACCCACACAATCCCCAGACCCAGCACCAGGGTGACCTCACCTCTCCAGACCCTGCACCTGGGGTCACAGGTCCCCTTGGCCAGGACACTAGGGCTGTGCTGAGTGGGCCCCCAACGTGGGAATGAGTCAGGTCCTGGGACCTGCTAAGACAGCAGAAGGAGTGTAGGGTCTGCCTCCTCCCCTCTTTTCAGTTTGTCCCAGAGAAGTCAGTCTCCACCTCTTTTCCCCTTGCTTCTGGGCTATTTTAATTGCTTTCAGCCATTTATGCTAAAGTTGAACACAATACCTTGGTTCTAGCAGGCTCAGGCATTTCTCGTCTTGCTGAAGTGCTGAGAAAACTCCCTGGAATGCAGGGCTGACACAGGAGGTGCAGGACTGGATGCTGCTGAGCAAGGATAGGCAACTAGAAGGAGACCTCAGAGGCAACTTCCCCTGCTGCTGGTTGGCCTTACACCCAGACCCACATGCCCAGCAATCAACTCACCAGGCAAACCCGCCTCCCTCACCCTGTGAATCCTGTTTATTTTTTTAATGGCTGCACCCACAGTATATGGAAGTTCCTGGGCCAGGGATTGAATACAAGCTGCAGCTTAGACCTATGCTGCAGCTGCAGCAATGCCAGATCCTTTAATCCACTGCGCCAGGCTGGGGATTGAACCTGTACCACCAGAGACCAGAGATGCTGCGTAGTCTTTTTTTTTTTTTTTGAGGGCCACACATGCGGTATATGGAAGTTCCTAGGCTAGGGGTCGATTGGTGCTATAGCTGCCAGCCTATGCCACAGCCATAGCAATGCCAAATCCAAGCCACATCAGTAACATACACCACAGCTCGGGCCAGTGCTGGATCCTTAACCCCCTGAGTGGGGCCAGGGATTGAACCTGCATCCTCATGGATACTAATCAGGTTCATTTCCACTGAGCCACAATGGGAACTCCCTGCAGTCAGATCATGAACCCACTGCACCACAGCAGGAGCTCCCTGGTGAATTGGTTTAATTATGAGGGAGCTCAACTGAGGAGCCTCCACCAGCCCCAGGGAAGGTGAACCTACAGAGGTAAGGACTAGGCTCCCCCCACCTCCATAGCAATGACCCCCAGGCAGGGCAGAGAACCAACCTTAGAGCAGAGGCCGTGACCAGACAGGTCCACCTCAGCTCCAGATCTGACATCTAAGCACAGACATTTGGACAGAGGCACAGACCTTCCCAGGACTGCGGCCAGTCTGGGTCTTTACCCACGACCCCATGTCCCCCTCAAAGCTCTCAGGATTGAAGGTGGGTCTCCATGCAGGTCCCCACATCCTAGTGTGGGCCGAACTTGGTCATGTCTAAAAACACACAGTGTAGACAGGGCACGGAGAGGGCTAAATCTACCATGTAGACAACTCAGTTTTAAAGTAGTTTGGGGCTGCTCTTCTGTGGGTCACATGTCACACAGGTGGGGTCTTTCACCTCCGGACAGGGATTTACCCTTGTTGGGAGTAGGATGTCCGTTTCTTAGAGAATAAATCAACATTTCACCCGCATCAGCGAAGTGCACAAAATGCTTGTCATTAAGCATTTCAACATGCAAAACAGAAACATTACCAGTTTCTCTGGCCGTGGTCAGGACTCAGAAGTCAGCCCAGGCTCCCACAAGGGCAGACCAGAAGTGGCCCAATTCCACTATCCCAGGTCCCTGCTAGATCATCCATCCTGCTGACAACTAAAATGACCCAAACACATACACTAGATGCACAAGTAGGGCAACTTGAACCATTTGCTAAGCTGCCATTATAATCTTAACTGTCCTATCATCATTGCAAATTCTTTATATAACGCATAAATCAATAATTCTTCCCTAACCATTACACTATCTGTCATCAATGATACTGAAGCCACAAATACAGATTGTGAAAACTTAAGTTTTGACTCCTTTATGATACCCACATCAGATCTAAAACCAGGAGGATTATGACTGAAAGAAATCAACAACCAAGGACCGCAGTCATCAAATACATCCTCTGAAAATGTTTTACCCTCCTGAGCTGCTCCCCCTGTACGCCCAAAAACAGAGGCTACCCGAGGACACCTAGACGACAGGGCCCTGATGTCAGCATGGCCAGGCCTGTGATCAGCAGAAGTGCACCTGCTGCCCCCTCAGGGGGATTACCTGCCCCTGGCAGTTTCCACGGCCCTCCTCTGAGGGGACCAGCTCACAGGGCCTCTGCTTATAGGAAGATTCATTTTGTGAGCCTTCCTTTCAGTGGGATTCATCCTTCAAATCCTTTCTTTGATGGGCTTTGCCTTACAATCCTGTGTTGGGGTCACGCAGCAGGCATTTCCCCCTGAAGCGGGTTTAGGCTCATGTGAGAAGGTCACACTTACCACCTGCTCATCCACTCCCAGCTCAGACCCAGAAAGACCCCCCTTGGTCTCCCACCCCATGGCTCTGCCTGGGCACCCTCTCCCCTCCCTCCTGGCCTCTCCCTCCCATGTCCCCTGAGGGTCACCAGGAGCTCCCGCCTGGGGTGGGCTGTCCACTCTGTCCTAAGGAAGCCTCCATGTCATCAGGTGAAAAAAGCAAGAGGTACTGATGGGGCCTCCCTCATGTGGCACAGTAGCCAGCACCCACCTACTGACCTTGTCACTCTGGATGAGCCTGGGCGGGGGTCCAAGGACCTGCAGCACTTCCTGGTTCTCATTTCATTCCAGCAATGCCCCCAGGAGAATCACACTGAACAACTCTGTACCAACTGCAAAGGATGCTTGTTCACAAGCCCCTCCCAGTTCCCAGGGCTCACGAGGGCAGGCCCTGCCCAGGTTATGGAGCTCACCTTGGCAATAACCCAGCAGCCCCTGGGGCTCATGAGGGCAGGTCATGCCTTGGATATGGAGCTCACCTGGGCAATCACCCATCATCACCCCGGGCTCACAAGGGCAGGCCCTGCCCAGGATATGTAGCTCACCAGAGCAATAACCCAGAAGCCCCTGGGGCTCACAGGGGCAGGCTCCTCCCAGGATATGGCGCTCACCTGGGCAGGCACCCTGACAGCGACCAGCACACAGGAACCATATACAGAGACTTTTCTGCAGACCCCTCCCCAAGCCCCCCTTGTTAGAGCGGATCCTGAGCACCTTAGAGCAGTGTCTGAATTAACAGCAGTTCCTGGACAGGCTTGTGCCCCTGGACTTTTCTCCGTACAGCCTCCCTCCAGTGGGTCTTCCAGAGGCTTTCAATGCACCAGGGTACTTGGCCCCTGTTTCCACCCACCTCCCCTCTTCTCCCTACTTACAGGATTTCTCTCATGAGGAGCGTCTTCTTGAAATAGTCTCCCACTCGTGAGCCAGTTAAAATTAGAAAATGAGCTAGAGCTGCAGCCCCAAGTCTATCTTGACCCTCAGGACTCCACATGCTCTTTGTACAGAACCTGAGGAGCAAGGCCCATTTCCCACAACCATAGGCACCTGAAGGGTTAGGGTTTAGGGGTCAGGGTTTGGGTTCTGGTTGGGCTTTGGGATCAGGTTCGGTGTTAGGGTTTGGCTTGGGGTGAGAGGTTAGGGTTAGAGGCTTAGGGTTTGTGTTTGGGGGTTAGGATTAGAGGGTTAGGGTTAGGATTGGAGTTAGATTGGGCTCACTGCTCTGAAAGACTTTGAGAGAGATATAGCCCATATTGGCAGGTACTTCTCAGTATTAAAGAAAGAGGGGGAAGGAAGCTGACCTGCATATTGCCCAAGGCCAATACAGCCCCGGGGGCTGCTGAGCCAGAGAGGAGGAAAGCCTGAGAGTTGCTGTTAGAGCAGATGTCCCCAAGACAGAGCCAGAGTACCTTCTGGACCCCTGCGCAGCTTCAAGGCTGTGAGTGCAGGCTCAAAGGTGAGGTTGATGGTGGTTTTGGTAGAACCTCCAGCCAGCAACCCAGAGGTTTGGCATGGTTTTCCAGGCTCTGGTGACTCTGCTCCAAGATGCCTCATGTCAGGCAGAGGAAAACAGGTGTCCCTTCAGCACTGGGTGTGGATTTGCAGCCTGTTCAGTTGGCAGAGCATTTCGAATGCTTGAGGGTTTCTCTTGGTTTCAGATTGCCTTCTGTTCTTCCAGAGGCAGGAGCTGGGACCCACACACTATCTGTTTTGATTCACGTGCTGGGAATTGTCAAGCCCCTGATTGTTGAGGGTTTAGGTATCAGGATATAGGCTGGTGCTGATGAATGGATGGTGGAATTCGGTGGTATTTTGGCTGGTGGCTGTGCTAATCCTTATGCTTTTTTTCATTCAAGAGACCTAGTGAAACTTCCCCCTTGCCTTTCCACAGAAGCCTCTGTTTCAGTACCACACCAGGCTATGGAGGCCTGACCCAGGTCTGATGAATTAGGCAAAGTTTATTGATATCAAGAAAGCTCTCATGGAGTTCCCTCATGGCTGCCTGGTTAAGAGCTTGTCTCTGTCACTGCTGGGGCTGTGATAAGAGCTGCGTTTGGAGATCACAACCTGGCCAGACAAGTCCCCAGTGTCAGAGTTGGCACCTCAATAAATGAATAAATAAAAGTAAAAAGTCAAAAGAAAGAGAGCAGTTGATCAAGAAGTCGATAACTACATATATACAATCCTACAGAGCAGCCAAGTGAATTGATAGATAAATCAATACAAAAGGCTCTCCTGGGAGTTCCCATCATGGCTCAGTGGTTAACAAATCCGACTAGGAACCATGGAACCATGAGGCTGCGGGTTTGATCCCTGGCCTCGCTCGCTGGGTTAAGGAACCATAGGAACCATGAGGCTGTGGGTTTGATCCCTGGCCTCGCTCACTGGGTTAAGGATCTGGCATTGTTGTGAGCTGTGGTGTAGGTTGCAGAGGCGGCTTGGATCCCACATTGCTGTGGCTCTGGCATAGCAGTGGCTACATCTCCAATTAGACCCCTAGCCTGGGAACTGCCATATGCTGTGGGAGCGGCCCAAGAGATGGCAAAAAGACAAAAAAAGGCTCTCCTGATGTTATGCTTGTGGAGGCAGAGGATTTTAAGTACAAGGCTGGGGTTGTAACAGCTGTGGTATGGTTTCAGATCTGGGCCAATGTCGTCATTCCCCAATGGGATCCCCCCCCAAAAAAAAATAAGTAAGTAAATAAAGATGTCAGTAAATCATTGAATTCATACACCAGAGATAATTATTACTGGTAATTAATATCTGAAGAAAGAAATAATGTTCTCATGGCACAATGGGTTGGGCGGCAGAGGGAATTTACATAACAGCCTTGGTTAAGTATGGCTGAGTGCTCCGAATTTTTTTGAGAGAGAAATACCCCACATCTTAGGGGACTTCATGGCACTTAGATGGAAAGGAAATATAAAGTCAAAGCCTCAGGCTTACCCAAGGCCAGTGCAGCCCCCAGGAGAGATGAGGCAACAGGTGGAAGGCAGGCCTGAGAGGTGCTGTTAGGGCCCATGTCCACAAGATGGTGCCAGAGTACCTCCTGGATCCATGAGCAGCTCCAAGGCTGCAGGCTCCAGGCTCAGAGAAGGGGTGAATTATGCATTTGGCTGAAGCCTTAGCAAGCAGTCTATCACAGCCCCAGCAGTGACAGAGACAAGCTCTTAACCAGGCAGCCATGAGGGAACTCCATGAGAGCTTTCTTGATATCAATAAACTTTGCCTAATTCATCAGACCTGGGTTTGGTCAGGCCTCCATAGCCTGGTGTGGTACTGAAACAGAGGTTTCTGTGGAAAGGCAAGGGGGAAGTTTCACTAGGTCTCTTGAATGAAAAAAAGATTCAGGAGTTCCCGTCGTGGCACAGTGGTTAATGAACCTGACTAGGAACCATGAGGTTGCGGGTTCGATCCCTGCCCCTGCTCAGTGGGTTAACGATCCGGCCTTGCCTTGAGCTGTGGTGTAGGTTGCAGACGTGGCTCGGATCCCGCGTTGCTGTGGCTCTGGCGTAGGCTGGTGGCTACAGCTCCAATTCAACCCCTAGCCTGGGAACCTCCATATGCCATGGGAGTGGCCCAAGAAATAGCTTAAAAAAAAAAGGCAAAAAAAGATTCAGGGTTGTCTTCAGGGCACCTGGGACTCTCTGGGCCAAGATGCCTCCTGTCAGGCAGAGGACACAGGTGCCCTTTCAGCATTGGATGTGGATTTGCAGCCTGGTTGGGTGTCACAGCGGTAAGAAAGCTTGGCAGGTTCAATGGGATCAGCCAGCCTGTTGTTTCTCAAGAGGCAGGAGTCTGGACTAGGATACCATGGCTTGTGAAGTCAGAGCTGGCAATTTTGAAACCCCAGGCTGAGCTGGGGTTTGTGATTTGGATCAAGTGCCTGCGGGAGGTGAATGGAGGATGAATTGGTGAGCAGCTGCTCTAACCCTCGTGCCTTTTCTCTCAAGAGGTCTCCTGAAACTCTGTTCCTTTCTTTCCATGTGAGCCTCATTTTTTCTCTCTGTACACCTGGTAGGAAGACCTGATCAAAAGCAAGGTCTGGGGAATTAAGGCTGGTAGATTGATATAAAGAAAGCTCTCCCAGAGATCCCTCCTGGCTCCCTGGGTAAAGGATCTGCCTTTGTCCCTGAAGTGGGATTGATAACTTCTCTTCCTTGAAATACATCGATGGGCAGACAACACACTTATGCTTCAGCTGAGGTCAAGAAAGAAAGAGAAAGAAAGAAAGAAAGAAAAGAAGGAAGAAACAAAGAGAAAGAAAGACAGATATGCATGAATGGATAATGTTCCTAAGGTCAAGAAAATCAATCAATAATTACATCCATACACAGTTACATTCATTAAAAAAGTGCACAAATACATGAAAAATTGAATAAGGCTGTCATGACATGATGGTTTGGAGCTGAGGTTGTGAATGGATTGTTCTGGTGTAGGTTGGCCTCAGTGTCTTGGAAGACATTCAGCGAGACAGCTTACTTAGTGGAGAACTTCTCGGTATTTAAAGAAAGAGGGGGAGTTCCCGTTGTGGCGCAGTGGTTAACGAATCCGACTAGGAACCATGAGGTTGCCGGTTCGGTCCCTGCCCTTGCTCAGTGGGTTAACGATCCGGCGTTGCCGTGAGCTGTGGTGTAGGTTGCAGGCGCGGCTTGGATGCCGCGTTGCTGTGGCTCTGGCGTAGGCCGGTGGCTACAGCTCTGATTGGACCCCTAGCCTGGGAACCTCCATATGCCGCGGGAGCGGCCCAAGAAATGGCAACAACAACAACACAACAAAAAGACATTTAAAAAAAAAAAAAAAAAGAGGGGGAAGGAACACCAACCGGCATATTGCCCAAGGGCAATGCAGAGAAGGGCGGAAATCCTGAGAGTTGCTGTTAGAGCAGATGGCCACGAGATGGCACCAAAGTACCTTCTGGACCCTGTGCAGCTCCAAGGCTGCTTGCCTATCCAGGCTCAGAGGTGAGGTTATTGGTGGGTTTGGTCAAAACCCCAGCAAATATCCATTCTTGGGTAAGTTCTCTTGTCTTTTATATTACTTTACTAATATTGACAACGAAACTGATTCATACACATACACTAGATGCATACGTAGGACAATCTGAACCATTTACCAGCTGCTGTTCCAAACTTTTAAAAAAAATTACGTAAAGTCTAAACCCATTTCTGGGTGGCATTATCTATCATGACCCCATTTTTCATGGTTTTCTAGTAGCTGTCTTCTATTCAGGTCAGGGCAGAATTCTTACATTTCACAGATACATCACGATTGTGCCTATGTCTGTCCCTCAAGTCAATCTAATTATGTGACTCTGGATCTTAAATGCCTTACTGGCTTCCCGTTACAGTGAGAGGAAATTCATGACACCTCCTATGGCCTACAGAATCCACCACGATCTGGAATCCATTTTTTTTTCTTCTTCTTCTGGCCACACTGCAGCATATGGAGTTCCCAGGCAAGGGATCAGATCTGAGCTGCAGATGCAGCCTATGCTGTAGCTGTGGCAATGCTGGGTTCTTAACCCACTGTGCTGGGCTGGGGGTGGAAACTGCTTCCGATTGCTCCAGAGATGCTGCTGATCCCATTTCACCACAGCGGGAACTCCCACTGTTCTAATCTTAACTTCCCATCTGCATTGCCAGTCCTCTACATGATACATGAAATCAGTCACTCTTCCCTAAAAACCACAGGTCATCAATGACACTGAAGCTACAAATACACAGATGAGAAAGATTTAAACCTCTACAGCAGATCTAAAACCAGGGGAATTATGACTAATAGAAGTCAACAGCTGAGTAATAGAATCATCGAATATTAATTTCACCTGAAAATGTTTTGCAGTCATTAGCTGTTCCGTCTTTAGGCCTAAAAACAGCTCCTATTCCAGTAATCTAATCATTGAATATTAATTTCACCTGAAAATGTTTTGCAGTCATTAGCTGTTCCCTCTTTAGGCCTAAAAACAGCTCCTATTCCAGTAATCTAAACATTGAATATTAATTTCACCTGAAAATGTTTTACACTCATTAGCTGTTCCCTCTTTAGGCCTAAAAACAGCTCCTATTCCAGTAATCTAATCACTGAATATTAATTTCACCTGAAAATATTTTACACTCATTAGGTGTTCCCTCTTTAGGCCTAAAAACAGCTCCTATTCCAGGACGCCTAAATTAGAGACCCCGATTCTGACATGACCAGGCCTATATTGTGGAAAATGACCAGTGCACGTTGTTTTCCTAGGTTCAAGACATGACAGAGGGAGATGGCGGAGACGCGGGGTGAATCCGGAGTCCAGGGTGGATGTGCTGTCTGAGCTTCCGGACAGGAACACGGCCTCTGGGGTCCCAGGCCTCCCATCATGCCCTCCTCTGTGGGATCTTGGGAACACTCTGTGTGATGAGACAGCCCACACACTTGTCATAGCCCTGATACTGTGTGCTATGTTGGCCCCATGCTCTTGGGATCAGAGCCCACACTCCGTGGTCCCCCCTGCAGGGTCCTTCCTGCCACAGGAGCAGAGACCACCCAGCAAGCAGCCTCTCCCCAACCTGCAGGGAGAGGGGAGCAGGGACACCTGAGTCCCCAGAGCACCAGTGGGGACAGCGATGATGCAGATGAGGCTCAGCCCAAGAGATGGGACCAGAGAGACCCACATGGCCAGTCAGGTCATGGTTCATCTGAGCCCCAGACACACTGTTTCTCATATGCCATCCCTAAATGCAGGGTCTTGAGATGCAAACAGGCTGAGCTTCACACTGAAGGTCAGCTCTTCCAAACTGACCCCTCAGCAAACACTGCAGGAATCCGCTCAAATGGGGGCCTGGAGTTGACAACTCATGGACCACAGAGCCAGGACTGTGGGGGTGGGGGGAGTGAGATTTCCAGCCCCAACTCCCCAGACTCCCTACCTGGGTACCACATCCACCCTCAGAGTGACCCCACCTCCCCAAACCCTGTGCCTCAGCTCACATCCCCTTGGTTGATACCAGGGCTGTGCTGGGTGGGCCCCCGTTGTGAGCTGGGTCCCTGGGAGCTGCTAGGACCATAGAAAGAAATAGCAGGGTCCATCTCCTCCCCCAACACTTGTCCCAGAGAAGTCAGTCCCCTCTTCTTTTCACTTGATTCTGGGTTATCTTCACTGTTTTTAAAGCTTTCATGATAAAGTTGAACACATTACCTTGACTCCAGCAGACTCAGCCCTTTTGTCTCACTGAGGTGATGAGAAAACTCATGGGACAGCAGAGCTGAAAGTGAAGACACAGGTCTGGGCTCGGCCAAGTGGGAAGGAGACTCTAAAGGCTCCCTCACCTGCTGCCCTTTGGCCTTAAATGGAGATCCACGAGCCCAGCAATCAGTTCACCAGGGAAACCTGCCCCCTCCTCGCCCTGTGTGTGCTGCTGAATGGGAGTCATTGTGAGGTAGCCCAGGTGAGGGGTCTGCACCAACCCCAAGGGAAGGTGACCATTGCAGGGGTAGGACTCAGGCCCTCCCAGGGCACTGACCCCTGGGAGGCCAGGTCACCATGCTCAGAGCAGACACTGCGAACAGACAAGCCCGCATAACTCTAGACCCAACACTTAAGCACTGACATTCAGACAGAGCCGTGGAACTTCCCAGGACTGAGGCCAGGTCTTCCTCAGGTCCCCACATCCCCCTGAAGCTCTAAGACTGAGGCCGGGTCTCCACCCAGGCCCCCACATCCTAGTGTGGGCAGAACCTGTCAATCTAAGTGTCCTCACTGTAGACAGCACATGGTCAGGTCTAAACACACTCAGTGTAGACAGCACCTGGAGAGGTCTAAATCTACTGTGTACACAGAACTTGGTCAGGTTTAAACTAGCTTAGGGCTGCTCCCCTGGGAGGCACAGGTCACCCATGTGGACTCTCTCATCTTTGGACAGGGGCTCAGCCTCCTGTGGGAAGTAGGATGTCCATTTCTCAGTGAATAAATCCACACTGGGCTCTACACCTCACCCTCCTCAGGCAACTGCATAGTCTCTCTGTCATTAAACATTTCATCATGCAAAGCAAAATGTTCCCAATTTCTCTGGCCACATGACGGTCAGGACTCAGGCATCAGCCAGGAGGTTTTCATAGTGCAGCCTAGGCTCCAGCAAGGACAGACCAGATGTGGCCTGATGCCAGCATCCTGGTCTCCTCAGGAGTGGCTGCCCTGGAAGCTGGGGCAGGACAGTCCCGCACAGTCCGGGTGGAGTGCGTTCAGGGTACTGAGAGCCTGGCCCCCAGGTCCTGCTTCATGGCAACATGTGCAGAGTGGGGGGATCACAGGGAGAGGTTGGGGCACAGAAGCTGCTCAACTGGGGAACCCAGAGCCCAAGCTCCTTGGGCACTTGCCTGTTTCCACCTGCAGCCCTCCTGTCCTCTTCGGTTGGCCCATATCCATCCCACATGCCCACTGCCTGCTCTTTCAAAAGCACAGGATCTCACACCCAGGGGGTCTATCAACCCCCACTCCTCATGCTGAGTTTTGGAAGAATCAACCCCTTGACTGGGATTCAGGACCCTCCAAGGAAGGAGGCTGTGTGGCTGATCCCAGTCGGGGCTGTGCTGGCTGATGCGGACGCAGGAGCCACGTTCAGGGCCTGGAGGCAAGGGCCACAGAAGGGGGGTCCACAGCCCTGGCCAGGCTCTCCCATCACGACATTGTGGCTTAAAGGTGGCTGAATGCAATGGGGGCCTAAGTGGAACCTCGAATGGGGCTTAGAGAAGATGTGAAGGACATTCCTGAGACAGCCACCATGGCGGGGAGACAGACTCTGTTAGGACAGCCTGCTCCATCCACTTAAATGCCCAAGATCTGTGACCTTACATGGCAACACAGGATTGACTGAGCAGGATGTGCTGATGTATTTGGTGCCCAGTTTAGTCTGCAACCAACTCACAAGTGGTTCCAGCGAACACACAGGTGAACACACATGTGCAGCGCACATTCTAACATATGCACATACATAGTACAAATACACACACACTAGCATATGAATGTGCATGCACACAATGCATCGCACACATATGCCCTGCACACACTAACATGTGCTCCCACACACAGCTATGCACACACAGCACACACTCCATGCACACAGTTCACACACAGGGACTAGTATCGTAGAGTGTTAATTCCTGAACACAAGTGAAGTTCACATGCATTCCTCCCTTTTTCTTCAACTTACTGTTTTTCAAAATAAAAAGTTTAAGAAAAAAGTTACTAGTCAATGACTTTTGATTCATAGGACTTTCTGAAGGTATTCCACAATATTATGACATGGGAAATTAACGTAGATGTTACATTACCACCTATTGATGGATGGATAGAGAAGCAGAATGCTGTCCATCCACACAATGGAATGTTTTTCCACCTAAAAATGAAGGAAATTCTGTCACAAGCTACAGCATGAATGAACCCCCTTTCAGTGATAACAGTCCCCCCTCTATGGTAAGAGTACCCCACAGAAATAGCCCCACCTCTACTGTCATCATTACTCTCTGCAGAATGGGCCTCCTCTATTGGGCTAGTTCCCTTTATCACAGCAGCCCCCTGTACTGTCACAGTCCCTTCCCTGTTGCAGCACCCCCACGTCATCCTAGTCCCCCATCGTAACCTTCCCCCCTACAGGAATCATCCCCCCTGCTGCAGCACCCCCACGTCATCCTAGTCCCCCATTGTAACTTTCCCCCCGCGGGAACCATCCCCCCAGTACAGCAGTGGTCCTCCTTTATGGTGAGTGTCCCCGCACCAGGGTATCATCCCCCACATTGTCTTGGCCCCAACTCAGTGTCACATCCCCATCACATTCGTCACCTCTATACATGAGTCCCCTCCCTAGTGTTCCTTGTAGGGATATAGTCCTTCCTCTACAGTAACCATCCCCCCTCTATTGTAATGGTCCCCCCATTAGTACCCTCATCCCAGGTAATCGTCCCCCTTCCTCCTCACAGTAATTCTTTTGAAATAAAAGTTTCCTTTCTAACTGGATTTGAATTGCACAGGCCTCAAAGGACTGCAGGAGTGACATACAGCAAATCCCTCCTTGCAGGCCCCAGGCATGGGCAGTCTGAGACACCTGTGGATGCGTGTTCCCCATCAGGTAGGGTGCCTGTTGGTGTGCCCTGTGTCACCATCGGGGGCACCTCTGTGTCTGTCACTATTGTGGGGACCCATATGTGTGTCTGCTTCTCCACTGCAAAGGGCACCTCTCCCCAAACACAAGTCATGTGACACTAAGAGGATCCTGTTTACTCTGGTCCCCGTGTGCCCAGGCCTCTTTCCATAACTGCGGTTATCTGATCTTTGGGTCCCTGTCCCCTCCTGTCCCCATGTCCCCAGGCCTCTGTTTCATCAGAATCTGTGTCACTTTGTAATAAGCCCCTCATCCTCCCATTTGTCCCCCCCACCCCCCCCCACCCCCGCCTGAGAAGGTCATGAGTTTGTCCATGATGGGAGGAAAATTGTCCCATCCCCATGGACACCAATCCCGTGCTTGCCAGGAGGCACTCACCTCCTCCCAGGTGCACAGATATGGTCACCCGTCCTCTCCCTTGCTGCAGACCCCAGCTCTCTGGTTTCCAAGTACAGATTCAGGTGCGCTCAGCACTGGTGCCGAGAACCACCCAGGTGACCCCATGCCCTGGCCTCAAGCCCTCAGGCAGCACCCCTGGGAGTCATTCCTCAGCTGTATCCACGCCGCCCTCTGCCTTCTCAGTCAACATGGGACTCAGTGAGCACGAGGAGAGGCTTTCACAAACGCATAGGGGTCTTTTGCCCATTTTTCAATTGGGTTGTTGGCTTTTTTGCTATTGAGTTGTATAAGTTGTTTGCATATTTTAGAGATTAAGCCCTTGTCAGTTCCATGATTTGACACTATTTTCTCCCATTCTGTAAGTTGTCTTTTTGTTTTCTTTTGGGTTTCCTTTGCTTTGCAAAAGCTTGTCCGTTTGATTAGGTCTCATTGGTTTATTTTTGCTTTTATTTCTGATGCTTTGGGAGACTGACCTGAGAAAACATTTCTAAGGTTGATGTCAGAGAATGTTTTGCCTATGTTCTCTTCCAGGAATTTGATGGTGTCTTGTCTTATATTTCAGTCTTTAAGCCATTTTGAGGTTATTTTTGTGCATGGTGTGAGGGCGTATTCTAGTTTCATTGATTTGCATGCAGCTGTCCAGGTTTCCCAGCAATACTTGCTGAAAAGATTGTCTTTTTCCCATTTTATGTTCTTGCCTGCTTTGTCAAAGAGTAATTGACCGTAGGTGTCTGGGTTTATTTCCAAAAGACCTGAATAGACATTTCTCCAAAGAAGATATGCAGATGGCCAACAAGCACATGAAAAAATGCTCAATGTCACTGATTATTAGAGAAATGCAGATCAAAACTACCATGAGGTACCACCTCACACCCTCACTTATTAATAAGTCCACAAATAACAACTGCTGGAGAGGGTGTGGAAAAAAGGGGACCCTCCTGCACTGTTGGTGGGAATGTAAGTTAGTACAACCACTATGGCAAACAGTGTGGAAATACCTTAGAAAACTACACATAGAACTACCATATGACCGAGCAATCCCACTCTTGGGCACACATCTGGACAAAACTTTCCTTGAAAAAGACACATGCAAACCGCATGTTCACTGCAGAGCTATTCACAAGAGCCAAGACATGGAAACAACCTAAATGTCCAGCGACAGATGATTGGATTAGGAAGATGTGGTATATATACACAATGGAATACTACTCAGCCAGAAAAAAGAATAAATTAATGCCAGTTGAAGCAACATGAATGGAACCAGAGACTCTCATACTGAGTGAAGTAAGTCAGAAAGACAAAAACCATATGATATCACTTACATATGGAATCTAATATATGGCACCAATGAACTTTTCCACAGAAAAGAAAATCATGGACTTGGAGAATAGGCCCTAACCCATCAGGCCTGCCACTAGGGGTGAAAGCTGCTCCCACAAGGGAGCAGGGAACAGGTCCCATGTATGTTGTGGCCCAGAAACTCAGTGTAATGCCTCCTACGGAGAAGCAGCAGATGTGTCTCATGGATAAAGACTCTGACATTATCCAAGGTGACAGGCACTGTGATTTCCCAAGCCTGGGTGGTAGGCAACTTTTCTATAAAATCTTGGTGTGGGTTTTATGGAATTCTAGTTGTGGCTCAGTGGAAACAAACTTGTCACAGTCTCCATGAGGATGCAAGTTCCATCCCTGGCCTTGCTCAGTGGGTTAAGGATCCGACATTGCTATGGTTGTGGTGTAGGCTGGCCCCCTACCCTGGGAGCCGCCATATGCCACAGATGTGGCCTTAGAAAGCAAAAAACAAAAACAACCCAAAACCTTGGTGTGGGTTTTTTTCTTGCTAAAAATTGTTTTGTGTTAAAGAGAACAATTTGGGGGCATTTAGCACATTCCCAATGTTGTGCCAGCACCAACTCTATCTAGTTCCAGCACATCCTCATCCCCTTGGAGGAGACCCTGTCCCATTAATCACTCTCAGTGTCCTCACCACCCCCACCCCGAAAACACCAGATTACTTCTGTCTCAATGCATTTGTCTGCTCTGAATGGCTCATATTAAATGGAATCAAGAAAATGTGAATTTTTCACTTTGCTGTACAGTAACAATTGGCAGAACATTGTAAATCAACTGTAACAAAAATTTTCTTGTAAAAAGAAAATGTGACTTTTGTGGCTGGCTTCTCTCACTGAGCATCATGTCCTCAGGGTTCATCCACTTCTTACGCAGGTGTTGGAACTTTATTACTTTTCATGGCTGAGTAATATTCCATCAAGGAATGAGAGTAACTGTTATGGGTTCAAATCGATGTGACAACCTATACATCCCATTCTGATGATAGAGCAACCTTAGGGAGGAGAATGCAGCTTCAGGACATTCCAGTGTACTTTTGGGGATCTAGACAAAAACTCATGATATCCTCCTCCCAATAGAGCATCACATGGTGGAGAGGGGGCCCAGGTAAAGGTGAGGGGTGCCCATGAGGCAGAGGGCCTGGAGTGGAGAGTCAGGGGAACCTGCATCACCCCTCACCCCCCACCTGGGCCCTCACCTCCCTGTGAATGTCCCCCCATCCGGGCTCTGACCTCACTCTGGACATCCTCCCATCTGGGCCTTGACCTATGTGGGCATCCTCCCATCTGGGCCCTGACCTCACTGTGGATGTCCCCCAACCTGGGCCCTGACCTATGTGGATGTCCCCCCATCTGGGCCTTTACCTATGAGGATGTCCCCCATCTGGGCCCTGACCTCACTGCGGACGTCCCCCCATCTGGGCTCTGACCTCACTCTGGTTGTCCCCACATCTGGGCCCTGGCCTATGTGGACATCCCCCTGCCTGGGGCCTGACCCCACTGTGGATGTCCCCTCATCTGGGCCCTGACCTATATGGATGTAACCCACTCCCCCCCATGCTCCTGCAGCTCCGTGGTATCCATCCTGGCAGCCCCCAGCCCTGCCCCCAGTTTTCTTCCCTTCCTCCTTCTCTGGTCTCTGAACAGCCTGCCCATGGGTCCCATTAACAACTTGACATCACAGGGAATTCCCGCTTCTGCACAGAAACCCCGACTGCTTGTCCAGGTGGTACCTGGCTGGCAACATGGGGGGTTGTGGAGTGTAAACGAGGGCAGGAACAACCCTCACAAGGATGGTCCAGAGGCAGACCCAGTGTTCAGCCTGTATGTTGATGTGTGCCCAGCAGCGCAGGATCGAATCCACCAAGGTCAGGGCCAGCTTTATCATCATGCTGTTGCCGAGACCAGCTCAGCAGAATGGGTGCTGTGAAACTTAAGGAAAAAAGTTAACATAAAACAAGACACAGAGACATTTATCTGAAGTAAAGGTGGGAACCGGGGGGACTCAAGGTCTCAGGGACCAAGAGCACCGCCTTAAGAAACCACACTGCTTTTATTGTGTTTTTTAGGATTATGTCAAGTGAGAAGGGGGTTGTAGGTTCAGGATATAGGTTTTTTTAAGTTATTTTAAAAGTCACATAGCGGGTTGCTGATTAAGCTTTTACTCTGCCTTTAGGCATTTAAGAAGCATTAGCAGGGTGTTCCCATCGTGGTGCAGTGGTAACAAATCCAACTAGGAACCATGAGGTTGAGGCCCCTGCCCTTGCTCAGTGGGTTGCCTTGAGTTGTGGTGTGGGTCACAGATGCGGCTTGGATCCCGCGTTGCTGTGGCTCTGGCGTAGGCTGGCAGCTACAGCTCTGATTGGACCCCTGGCCTGGGAACCTCCATATGCCGTGGGAGTGGCCCAAGAAATGGCAAAAAGACAAAAAAAAAAAAAAAAGATGGCGCATACATAAAAAGCATCCTACTTAAATGCAAATACAAAGGAAAGGAAAGTTACCTTAAAGAAGAATCATTAGCATATGAGGAAGCTTGTCAGCTGTCTATGCATAGCATCTAGAGAATCACCATTGTGCTTCTGCAGACTGCATGCCTATCTGCAGCAACCCAGCGTGCCTAGGTTTGCACCTCGGTTCTTCTTTGCTAATGCATATCTAGCTAATGACCCCCCCATAAACCCCTTGGGACTATGGGGCTCCTCTTTTATTCTTAAGAGGACGTATCATGCTGTGCAGATGGTGCGCCAATCTGCACAGGCCTGGCGTGCCTAGACCAACGCGTTAAGTCCTCATTCCGCTGACCCTGTGAATAACTTATGCCTTTAGGTCTTTGTTCTTAAGCCTGTCATTCACCGTCACTGAGACTGTTTTTTCAAGCAGGACAAGAGAGAGTTTTCAGCAAAGAGGCTAAGAAAATATTGTAGAAACATGCCTCATGACACGCTGTGACCAGCCCCATGGGGTGGGGGCCCTGCACAGGCTGACTGACTGACTTCGGCCCTGGATGCCAGGGGCTGTGTCCTGATTCCTTTCACCCCGAGGCTGGGACCTGCCGGGTGAAGCAGACGGCCCTGCAGTCAGTCCATGGGAGCTGCGGGAACACGGGCACGGCTACAGAGTAGGGCGGGAACACCTCCTGTTACTGGAAAACACACACGGTAGAAACATAACACCCGGAGCCATGGAAGGAATTTTCTGAGGTGAGCTGATAACACTGCCCATCCCTGTGGACACCCCCCCACCCTGTTTACCCTCCCTCAGTGGGTGGAGTCGAGCCCTCCCCCCCAGAAGTGGCCTCCAAGTTCTCCTGGGGGTCCTCCCTGCACCCTGGGGATGTGACCTGCCTAAGACCCTGGACACGATGCTCCAGCTCAGGCCAGCCTGTAGAGGTCATGCAGAGGTCATGCAGAGGTCACATGGAGGTCACGCCGAGGTCTGAGCAGTCTAGCCCCAAAGAAGCAGCGCATAGACCTGGACACAGGTATGTCCCCTGTGCACAGCTGGGTCACTACCAGCACGTGTGAGGTCATCTTTTTAGGGCCATGGCCCCTGTCCTGCTCAAGGAGCAAGGCCTGCCCACCACCTGCCCACTTTGCTGTGGCACCTGCGGGACTCACACCTGCATCTCCTGCGGCCCTTTCTCCCTCCTCTGAGGCTGTCAGCATAACTGATGCACCCTGGGCCCCTCCAGCTGCTCCTGTCCGTGCACGGACCCCGCCCAGGGCTGTGCTGTGTGGTCATTTGCTTCTCTGTCCTCTAGGCCCTTCTAGTTAATGGACTGTGTAATAGTTATTAGGACCTGGGGGCCTCTACGCTCTTAGTCCCCAGACAATGAACACCGATGTGTTCCTGGCACCCATGAGCCTGGTGCCCTTTTCATGAACCGTGACACAGCACGTCCTGCTTGCAAGTACCACTGCCCCATGTTCACTATAAATTGTTCCCGTGACCCCTCGGCCATGCAGGTCAAAGCAGCAAATGCTTCCAGTCATCCATCTGTTCCTGCTCTCACCCTGTAAGTTACCTGATAAGAAGTCGGGCCAGGAATTCCCTCGGCAGCCACGTTCTTACTCTTTGGGCCCTTTCTCACCTGGCCTGAATTTGTTCCCACCCCCTGTTGTCCCCTCATTGGCCTTGCTCTTGTGAGCAGAGCAGGACAGTGTGGTCAGTGGTCACTGCGTGGGACACAATGGCAGGCACCTGGTGGCCCCTCTGTGCCTGTGCTGACTTCATGGAAAGGGCATTGACCTGGGCATGTGGTGCAGGTTTACCTGCCCACAGAGAGGCTGGACCTCTGTTCCTGGCTCCAGAGGTCACTTTGAGTCTCATGGGAGTGTCCAGGCTACATGGGCCTGGCTCCAGGCTGGGCTCTGCTGAAAACATGGTGTGTGGTGGGGCTTCCTGAGTCCCCACAGGGTTGTTAGGCCAAGGTCAGACACATGGTGGTCCCTTTGTCTACATGACAGACCCCCCCATATTCCTTGTATGTCCATCTGAGAGTGCCTAGGAAAGAGACTGAGTGTTCTGGACTAACTGGTTCAAAACAGGCTGATCTGACGCTTTTCCTCAGTTTGTCTCCCTTGATATAATGTGTCGGGGTAAAGGTGAAGGTGTTACTTGAGAGCGTGTGCTGTGAAGAAAAGGGACAGGGCTCCTCCCGGTTGGTGACTGAGACATTTAACGGGGGTGGTGGAGGCCGAGCCCCCACACCATGCAGTGGTCCCATAGGGAAACCCACTCATTACTTACCACCTGCTCAACCAGGGATGTGAGTAAGAACTAGCCATTCAGTGATCTGAGCACCTGTGTTGTCCTAGATGCCACTGGGAGACCCGAGAGACACGTGAGAGAGAGCTGAAGCAATGCCGAGCTAAAACCTAGAGGAATTGCCAGGGCTAGAGTAGGCACAGGTGGTCGAGAAGTCCTAGTAGGGGATCATCACTAAACAGGGAAACCTGGGGGATTTTGGGAGACCTCTGTAAGTTCAAGAAAGCCTTGCTTGAGTAGTGGAGGCCTGAGAATTGCCTCAGGTCATTGGATGGGGGATGGGATGAGCCCTGCATTCAGATTCAGACCGAGGGCAAGAGTTTGAGGACCGCCCTTCAGCTGATTTGAATGCACACTTTACCGGATACTAAGGAGGAGCTACTCCTCCCAGAAAGGAAGAGGCGGGCCTTTCCAACCCCCACTTCCCTTGGAAGGTAAAACTGCGGACCCTGGGATCCTTAAAGCAGAGCTTCCTTTGTTTCCCGCTTGCATCTCTCACAAACATCCTATCACAATAACTCTGCTTCTTGCCTATCACTTTGTCTCTCACTGAATTCCTTCTGAGCAGAGGCATAGAGAACCTGAACCTCAGTGAGTCCAGGCACAGGTGAGTAATTCTAATTTAAAACCGCGGATTAAGTCCCAATCTGGCTTTAGGCTGGGTTTGAGTCCCAGAACATGAGTTCAAGTCCCAGTATGGATTTTGCCTGAGTTCAAGTCCTGGCACATGGATTTAAGTCCCAGTCTGGGTTTTGGCTGGGTTTGAGTTCAAGCACGTGGGTTCAAGTCCCAATCTGTGTTCTAGGTTCAGGCCATTCGTGCTGTCAGTTTCAGAATTAAGCTCTCGAGCAGCATACTGGCCCACCACACAATGTCATGGGTAAACGTTATCGCTGATAAATTCAACTTTAAAATGGGAAACGGAGTCTCAAGCAGAAAAACGAGGAGCATCGGAAAGCCAGCCTCCAACTAACACCTCAGCCAGATTTTTGTGTGTATGTACAAAACTTACACTTGCAAGTATCTAGTTAAAAAAGTAGTAAAGGAGGACTTTTGCCCTAAGAATCAGTCAGAATGGGCTCTTTTATTGCAGATGCAGTTATTAGAGGAAGCTAGCTTGGAAAGAAGTCTTTTCAGGATTTGCGACACTGGCGGATGTCCCTTCTGCGTCTTGACTGACATCCCGACCACTTGGGGACTTGGGCACCAGCTCACCCGCTGATGGACCCGACCCAGTGGCTACGACGGGGACCCTCTGGTCCCTGGTCTTCTCCTGAGGAGGGTGACTGGCCAGAGTGCCCCGACTGGGTAGGGGACAAGAGATTTTCTGAGCTTTTCCACGTCCCTTCTCACGAGTTGCCCTCTTTCCGTTCCTTTAAGACCTTCGAAGACCCGAGACACGTCCATTTCCTCCGTTCATTAGGACTCTGTCTCTGCGGGTCTTCTGAGAGGCTACAGTCTTTTTTTTTGCTATTTCTTGGGCCGCTCCTGCGGCATATGAAGGTTCCCAGGCTAGGGGTCCAATCGGAGCTGTAGCCACCGGCCTACGCCAGAGCCACAGCAACGCGGGATCCAAGCCGCGTCTGCAACCTACACCACAGCTCACGGCAATGCTGGATCATTAACCCACTGAGCAAGGGCAGGGATCGAACCGGCAACCTCATGGTTCCTAGTCGGATTCGTTAACCACTGCGCCACGACGGGAACTCCTGAGAGGCTACAGTCTTGCACGTAAGGGAGTGTCTGATGAGGAAGACCGTGCTTGTGGGATTTGTGCTTTATGTTCTGTGTTGACGTTGTGACGGCCATTCTGCCGAGTGAAAGAGGAAGGTCTGGTTCTGTTCCACTGCAGAGCCCTGTCAAGAATTCTGTCTGGCTGGAAAGAGGCTAAGACTAAGAAGAAAAAAACAGTTTAACTGTATGGCCACATTATTGTTTAGAGTCCAGAGAAAGTTGGTTTTTGCATGTGCAATTAGAAAAAATCAAGCTTGAGAAAACCTCTTTTCAGGATTCTGAACTTGAGAGAAGAAGTCCTTTTAGGAGAACCTGCTTTTCTTGCATTTGCCTTGACCTGGGCTCCCAGGAACACCTGTCTAGACCATCTCTAATTCCTGAGACTGAAAAGGAAAAATTGGGAAAAGCCTTCAAAACTTATTTTTAAGCTAGTGAGTTTTATTTGTAATACCTGACTCGTGACTAAGCTTAGAAGAGGAAGCTGTGAGATCTCTGTGTCCGTGTGTATGTGCATCACATGTCTCACCTTTGGGATGATGTCATCAGAAATTAAATGCAAAGGAGCCCTGCCTAATTGGCTTAAAGGAAACAAAGTGCTTACATAAATTCTCAAATATAGCAGGTAACTGGCCGGAAAAACGTTTAGGTTCACATGAACAGAGAAATATTCAGTATTAAATTAATATCTAGCATTAAAGTTAAAGTTTGTTAATTAACTAATAGAGACATGTCTTTAGACTTACCAGCATTCAGTATAATTCCTTATTGTGCCTAGGTTTCATACAAGTCAAGTGAGATACTGAGACACCAACTACAAACAGAAACTAAAGGTGTTTAGGACTATCACTGTGTTTGGTTTCACCCTGAGATGTTCTCTGTAAGGAAAACATGTTTTTAGAAATGATAAAAGACAATCCATCATTGCTTTAGAAAAGTAGCACATGTGTGTTCTTTGAAGAAGGAATGAGGAAGGGAATTGCATTTTATCAAGGGAAAAAGGAGCATTGCCTAGTAGTTTGTGGCTCTGGATGGAAAAATAAGGGACAGACCAATATGGATACAGAAAGTGATGCAGGACGTGTGGGAAGTGGACATTGAGAAAGGAGTTTTGGGCATGGTTGGAACCAACAAAGTTTAGACTAAATTTAACTGTAAAATAATTTTTTTTTGTCTTTTTTTGCTATTTCTTTGGGCCGCTCCCGCGGCATACGGAGGTTCCCAGGTTAGGGGTCCAATCAGAGATGCAGCCACCGGCCTACGCCAGAGCCACAGCAACGCGGGATCCGAGCCGCGTCTGCGACCTACACCACAGCTCACGGCAACGCCGGACCGTTAACCCACAGAGCAAGGGCAGGGACCGAACCCGCAACCTCATGGTTCCTGGTCGGATTCGTTAACCACTGCGCCACTATGGGAACTCCCTGTAAAATAATTTTAAAAGCAAGCTGGTGCAAAACTTGAATTTGGCTTTTCTCTCTCAGCTAAGAGAACAAAGTCATCTTGGAATGGTACTTTTGACAACAGATTATGTGGAGTTCTTTGCCTTTAAGTGATCTGTATTTTCTTTTGCGATCTCTTCTAACTTTGGGAAAAGTATTACCCATGAAGGTCTATTAATAACACTTTAAAGGAACCAGGCCATAATATCTTATTTTCTCTCTCTCTTTTTTTTTTTGTCTTTTTAGCTATTTCTTGGGCCGCTCCCGCGGCATATGGAGGTTCCCAGGCTAGGGGTCCAATCGGAGCTGTAGCCACCAGCCTATGCCAGAGCCACAGCAACGCAGGATCTGAGCTGCGTCTGCGACCTACACCACAGCTCACGGCGACACCGGATCGTTAACCCACTGAGCAAGGGCGGGGACCGAACCCTCAACCTCATGGTTCCTAGTCGGATTCGTTAACCACTGCGCCACGACGGGAACTCCCTTATTTTCTCTTAATCTTGGAATCTGACTAGGAACCATGAGGTTGAGGGTTTGATCCCTGGCCTTGCTCAGTGGGTTAAGGATCCAGTGTTGCCGTGAGCTGTGGTGTAGGTTGCACACGCGGCTCGGATCCTGCATTGCTGTGGCTCTGGCATGGGCCGGTGGTTATAGCTCCAATTCAACCCCTAGCCTGGGAATCTCCATATGACATGGGAGCGGCCCAAGAAATGGCAAAAAGACAAAAAAAAAATATATATATATATTATACAATCTAATACGATGTTTACCTAAAATTTAGAAGCAAAGGGACCAAAATTTGTCCAGAACCCCCACTGTGCCTTAGAAGGATTCAACCAGGTGTGGATGGCCTTTCCTGGCTCATCCCAGAATTTGAGAGATTAAGTGACAAGGCACCCCTAAATGGGGAACAGAGGAACCATATTCTATCTAATTGGACCAATTCTACCCAGTTACTCAGGTGGACACCCTGGGAACAATGTCTCAATCTAATTATGATAAAAAATAGTGACTTTTTTGCCACCGAGTGAGTAGGGAGACCCGAAGTCTATTGGAGGGCCCCTAATGAGATCTGCTGGAGTTGTGGAACAAACTTGTGGCCCTGGCTCCCTCCGGGGTGGATTGGCAGATGCACCCTGGGTTTCCCTTGGGCCCAAGGACATAAACAAAAACTCTGCAATTTGCCAAATTGCCAACCTCCCACATCTCTCTACCAGATGGACTCAGTCGGTTTTCAGAGTGTATGATTGCTTGATCAATTTCTTTGTTCCCAACATAGGCCTGGAGAGTGTCACTCTCCACTGAGAAGCTCTGGCTAGGTTCACCCCACAAGCCTTAAAAGATAGCCAGAGAAGCATTGCCTTGTTAAATACTGAGGTCTCCCTGATGAGAAAGGAAATCCTACAAAATAGAATGTCCTCAGATGTCCTCACTGCCTCTCAAGGAGGAACCTGCACATCTTTCACTCAGAATGCTATGCTTTCATACCATATGATTTGGAGATATCAGGGCTTTGCTTCATCAGATGAAAGCCCAAATACAGAAAGTAAATCAGGAGAACGCTTATGCCTCCGAAGTAGTGACTAAAGTTTCAGACTGGTTTTCTGAGATGCTAGGTTGGATGGTATTATCCAAATTAATTTTTCAATGAGCTTTACTTGGTTGGCTTAAAAATTAAGTGCTTATATAAATGCTCAAAAATACTGATGATAACAGGCCAGAATTAATTTATGTGAACCGGGAAATATTTGGTATTAAAGTAATACCTGCTATTAAAATTTGTTGCTGTAATTAATATATACATGTCTTTAAAGCCATCAAGATTAAGCATACTTCTTTTTTTGGGGGGGTGCTGCAGGTGTGGCATATGGATGTACCCAGGCTAGGGGTCAAATCATAGCCACAGCAATGGTGAGTCCTTAACCCACTGAGCAAGGCCAGGGGAAGAACTTGCATCCTCATGGATATTAGTCAGGTTCTTAACTCACTGAGCCACAGAGAGAACGCCAACATTAAGTATAATACTTTATTGTACCTAGGCTTTGTAGAAGTTAAATAAGATCTTGTTACATCTGTTGTAAATTTATTAGCAAGAAAAATAACTTCGTATGAAGAATTTGTTTTTTTCTTTTTATAGTTGCATATGGAACTATGCATATGGAAGTTCCCAGGCTAGGGGTTGAATCAGAGATGCAGCTGCTGGCCTGTGTCACAGCCATCACAACACCGGGTCCGAGCTGCATCTGTTACCTATGCCACAAGTCACATCAAAGCTGGATACTTGACCCACTGAACGAGGCCAGGGATTGAACCTGAGTCCTCTCAGACACTATGTCAGGTTCAGCTGAAGATCCAATTCAACCCCTAGCCAAAGAATGTACAAATGACACAGCTGTGGCCTTAAAAAAAAGAAAGAGTCATAGGAACTCAAGGGAAACTGTCACCATAGCTCCACATCCAGATGATGGCAATGGGAGGATTATAGGCAATAACAACTTGAAACAGAAATCTGTCTTGCTCCCAGGGTACTATCCGTAGGAGCTCCTAGGGCACTTCTAGGGCACTCAGGCATCCAGAGGTTTTACTGCCAAACAGGAGTGTTGACACACCTGATTTAAAAGAGTGATTGCCATCAGAAATGGTAGATGCCCAAGCCAAATCTGAGATCGTCAAACCCCAGGCTGTATGGATTTCACACCCTGAGAAGGAGAGGAGTAACAAAATCATGGCTGCCCATCAGGCATTTCAGGGCTCATTGAGGGAAAGGAGCCAGGAAATCATGCTGGCGGGTGCACAAGACCAGTGCCAAAAAGGGTCCTGCAGAGGAGTGGAGGGTTGCTGTTAGGGCGCATGTCCGCCAGATGGCACCAAAGTGCAAGCAGAGCAGCTTCCTCTGCATCTCCTCTCCTGCATCTCCAGGCTCCGCGATACATGGCAGGAGATGGATGGATGGAACCTGAAGAAGGTGGCCAGAGCCTTGGTTGTGTACATGGCGCCTCTGATCCTGTAGCCCAATTTGCCTCAACTCAGTGAGGGGACATAGATCTACCATCACATGTCTAATTCAATTCCTGTCTGGTCGGGTGGCCCAAAGATCAGAGAGCTTGACAGGCTCTCTG
Source organism: Phacochoerus africanus (assembly GCF_016906955.1). NCBI lineage: Eukaryota > Metazoa > Chordata > Mammalia > Artiodactyla > Suidae > Phacochoerus > Phacochoerus africanus. The sequence continues at coordinate 18,402 of NC_062554.1, read as the reverse complement.
GGGTCTGAGTATCCTTTCCTTCTTTGGAGGCAGAGCTCTGGACCCAGAAACAGCAGGCCTGAATGTGGGACGTGCTGTTTTCTAGAACCAGCCTGGCAGGGAGTGTGGCTTCCTGAAAGCCGGCCTTTGGGTGGTGAATGCAGTGTGTCCCTGCGATGGTGTATTGGTGGCCGGGCCGTGCTCATCACTGCTTTCGCTCCAGGATTCGCACATCCTTCTCTTTCCTGCTACACCGGAGCATCTTCCTCCTCTGCTGGACAAGTTTGCCAAGGAACTTACCCAAATCCAGGTAAAAGTGACTAACTCATGGGAGGTCCTGGATCTCAAGCCAGATGCCAGGGCGGAGGGGTGCTGACTGATCGACAACTGGCTGTGCTGACCTAACAAGCAGGGTGTCTGTTTTCAGGGAGTGGGATGGTGTCCTGTGGGGTGAGTGCCCTGGTCGACTTTGAGATAGTCACACCCCCGCCCATTGTGCATTTCTGTGTCCTGCCAGGGAGAGGAGTCAGGAAATCATGCTGGCCAGTGCGCCAGGCCAGTGCACACCAGGGTTCTGCCCTGGGAGGCCGAGGAAGGGCTGAGGGTTGCTGTTAGGGTGCATGTCCGCCAGAGGGCCCCAGAGAGGCAGCAGAGCCGCTCCCACTGCCTCTCCCTGGCTGCCTCACCAGGCTCAGAAAGTGATTGGAAATGGATGGGTGGATGGAACCTCAAGGAGGGGCCCAGAGCCTTGTGTTTGTGTACGTGGTGCCTCTGCCCCAGCGGCCCAGTTTGCCTCCACTCAGTGAGGGCAACATTCCTCATTCGGGACAACAACGAGGGCTTCCTTGGGGGAGAGTCAGGGCCTTTAATGTAACGAGTGGAGGTCTAGTTGGAGAGAGCTTAGGGCTTTAGATAAGGGCAAGGCCAGGCCTAAATTAGGTAAACACTCAGGGCCTTAATTAGAGACAGCTCAGAGCACGAGTCAGAGTTAGTGCAAGGCCTTAGGTAGGGCCATGCCAGGACCTTATTTAGGCACAGCACAGAGCCTTAGGTAGGCGAACAGGGCCTCATTTGGAGAGAGCTCAGGCTGATAATGAAGGGTAAGTTCTTAGTTAGGGACAGGGCAAGGCTTATATAGGGACAGCACAGGACCCAAGTTAGGCACCTGGTCAGGGCCTTCATTAGAGATTGACTAGGGACTAGAGAGGGGACAGTGCATGGCCTCTTTCAGGGAGAGCCCAGGCCCTTATTTAGGGACATCACAGCGTCTCAGTTCTGGGAAGAGCCAAGGATTCAGTTAGAAGAAGCTCAGATGGTAGTTAGGGAGAGCCCAGTGCCCTAGTTACAGGAAGAGGTCAGGTTTTGGTTGGGGAAGGCTCCAGGTTATGGTGAAGGACAGTGTAGGCTCTTGGTTAAGGACAAGCAGGGCTTTCCTTAGGCATGGTGTTGGGGACTTGGATGAAGACGGCGTAGTGACTTCAGTAGGGACATTGTCAGGGCCTCATTTCGGGGTAGGCCAGGGCCTTAGTTAGGGACAATTCAGAGCCTTAGGGAGAGTACAGGGCCTATGTTAGGGACAGCATTAGGACTTGACTTAGAGACAGGGTCAGGGCCATCGTTGGTGAGAACTCAATTCCTTAGGAGAGAAAATCTCGGTCTTCATTAAGGACACATAAAGGTCTCATGGACAGTGCATGGCCACAGGTAGGGACAGTGCAGGAACTGAGTTAGGAAGAGTGTCAGAGCCTTAGGTATAGACAGCAAGGGCCTTAGTTGGGGGCATGACTGGGCATTAGGAAGAGTGCAGGGACTAAGTGGAGGACAACAGGAAGACTTTTCTTAGGGACAGCATTGGACACAGCACAGTGCTTTAGTTAGAGACATAACTGAGCCTTTGTTAAGGACAGTGCATGACTTTAGGAACAGTAGAGGGCCTAGGTTCATGACAGCACTAGGACTTTTCTTAGGGACAAAGTCAAGGTCATAGTTTGACATAGCACAGGGTCTTTGTTCGAGATAACTCAGGGACTTAGCAAAGGACACATAATGGTCTCAAATAGGGGCAGTGTAGGGCTTTAGCCAGGAACAGTGCCTGGCACAGGGCAGAACCATGTTTAGGGGCAGTGTAGGGCCTTCGTTAAGGACAGTGCCAGTGTCTTTGTTAGGGCCAGCCCTGGGCCTTCGTTAGGCACACTGCCAGGGCCTTGGGTGTGGACAGCAGTGGCCTTAGTTATGGACATAACTGAGCCTCAGTCAAGGATGGTGTGCAAGCTTAGGAATGGTGCAGTGCCTAAGATAAGGACGGCAGTAGGACTTTTCTCAGGGGAATGGTCAAGACCAAGTTGGACACAGCACAGGGTCTTAGGGGCAGGATCTGGGCCTTACGTGGGTATAATCAAGGCGTCAGTCAAGGATGGTGTGCAACCTTAGGAATGGTGCAGTGCCTGAGATAAGGACGGCAGTAGGACTTTTCTCAGGGGCATGGTCAAGACCAAGTTAGACATAGCACAGGGCCTTAGTTAGGGGTAGGATCTGGGCCTTACGTGGATGTAATCAAGGCCTTAGTTAAGGACATATAAGGCTATTAGATAAGGACACTTTTTAAGCTCAGGGCTTTCATTAGGGACAACACAGGGCCTGAATTAAACACAGTGTCAGAGCCTTAGGTTTGGACGGCAGTGCCCTTAGTTACGGACATAACTAGGCGTTAGTTAAGGACAGTGCACGACCTTAGCAACAGCGCGGTCTCTAAGAGGAGGACAGCATTAGGACTTTTCATAGGGACAGAGTCAAGGCCATAGTTGGACATAGTTAGGGGCAGGATCTGGGCCTTAGTTAAGGTCATATAAGGGTATTAGGGACAGCATGGTCCCTGCAGGGCCTTTGCTGGAGATAGAATAGTGACTTAGGGGCAGTGTCAGGAGCTCCAGTTAGGAGTTGTCCAGGGCTTTGTTAGGGATGGAGCAGGGCCTTAGGAACAGTGCAGGGTCTAAGTTGAGGACAGCAGTAGGACTTTATACTTAAGGACAGATTTAGGGCCATAGTTGGAGATAATTCAGGGCCTTAGTAAAGAAAGATATGAGTCTAGTGTAAAGACACAGAAGGTCCTCAGTTAGGGAAACATGAGTCTAGTATAAGGACACATAAGGTCCTTAGTTAGGGAAGGCAAGGCCTAATGCCCAGTGTCAGGGCTTTAGTTATGACAGCAAAAACCTTAATTAGGGAATAACTTGGCCAGAGTTAAGCACACGACCTTAGGAACAGGGCAGGGTCTAAGTTGAGGACAGCAGGAGGAATGTTCTTTGTCCGTTGTTGGACATAGCATAGGTTCTTAGTTAGGATCTGTCTACTTAGCGACAGCCCAGGGCTTTAGACAGAGACAGCTCGGGCCTCAGTTATGGACAGTACAAGGCGTTGTTAGGATCAGCTCAGGGCTTTAGTTAGAGGCAGTCCAGGGGCTTATTAGGAGGGAGTAGGGACCTAGGGACAGCTCAGGGGTTTTGTTAGGGAGCGTTTAGGTCCAGTTAGGGCCAGAGCATGGGCTTAATCAGGGACAGCTCAGAGCTTTACTTAGACGAGAAAGAGCAGGGCAGAGACTGCGTAGGGCCTAAAGTTAGGGAGATAGCAGTGCCTTAGTAAGGAACACTGCAGTAACTCTTTTAGAGATAGCTCAGAGTCTTAGTTAGATACAGCTCAGGGACTTACTGGGAAACCAAACAGGGCCTTTACTGGGGACAGTGCAGGGCCTTCCTTAGTGGCAGAGCAGGCCATTCGTTCGAGACAGCTCAGGACCTTAGTTGGGGACGGTGCAGGTCTTTAGGTAGAAACAGCCCAGGGCCATTGATATCTATGTGTTAATATTGTGAATTTACTGAATTCATGTATTAGTTCTAATAGTTTTTTGGTGGACTAGTGTGAAACATTAGAATTTAAAAATCCACTGCTTCTGCTGCATCCGTGTCATTCACAGCCCAGAAGAAAGTGGCTCCGAGTATAATTTTCCCCCAGTGTCTCTAAATTACACATGGACTTTGGGTCAAGTGAATCTGGGAAGACTTGGCCTCCATATGGAAGTTTGATGTTTTCCCGGCTTTTCTGGTATGGTATTGACATGGATTCAGAAGTAATCTTTTTTCCATTAATTTTGAACATATAGACAACTTTACCAAGATAAAAACATGTCTTATTTCTGGGGTAAATATATTCCTACATAGTAATGTTGACATTATTTTATTTTATTTATTTATTATTTATTTATTTGTTTGTTTATTTTGTTGTCTTTTTGCCTTGTCTAGGGCTGCTCCCACAGCATATGGAGGTTCCCAGGCTAGGGGTCTAATCAGCTGTAGCGGCCGGCCTATGCCAGAGCCATATCAGTGCGGGATCTGAACCACATCTGTGACCTACACCACAGCTCATGGCAACGCCAGATCCTTAACCCACTAAGCAAGGCCAGGGATCAAACCTGCAACCTCATGGTTCCTAGTTGGATTCGTTAACCACTGAGCCATGATGGGAACTCCATGTTGACATTATTTTAAATGGAATTGTTTTTATATACTCTTTTTTCAGATTATTTATTGCTAGTGTATACATACACATTTTTGTGAATTGATATTTTGTTCTGTAACTTTGCTGAATTCGTTTACCAGGTCCAATAATTTTCTGTTGCTATAGGAAGTTTTATGTATAAGACGATGTCATCTGTGTTCTGTGCCTCGGCGCAGTTTTACTGGATCCATCCACACATGGACGCCTTTGACTTCCTTCCTCAAGCCCTTAGGTAGAAATTCTAGTACACTGTTGAGTAATGGGGGTGAAGGCCAGCTTCCCGGCCTCGTTTCTGGGTCGGGAGTAAATGTTTGTCTTTACTTTTGTGCAGGAAGTTTGCTGTGGCTTTGCATAGTGCTTTTTTCCGTATTGAGCAATCTTCGTTTCATTCTTACATTCTTGAGTGTTTGTAACATGAAATAACACAGTTTGATCACAGCCTTGTCTGCAGTGATTGTTATGATCATGTGTTTTTACCTCCCATCTTTATTGTGGTCTAATTCATTGACTGCTTTCAGCGTGTCGACCAACCTGAAATTGCTCTTGCAGATACACTTGCTTGTGAACCATCTCCAATTTCTGTTGTAGACACACTTGCTTGTGATATTATCCATTTAATGCTCTGCAGGTTCCATGGTGCTCTTATTTTGTGGAGGATTTTTATATTCCTATTTGTAAGGTACACTTTGGCTTGGTGCTACTGGTTTGAAGGGTTAGCGTTAGGGCTGGGACTCGTGTGGGGGTTGGGGGTGGTTAATGTTTACCATTACGGTTTAAGTCTTCAGGTGGTGATTTATGGTGATGATTTATTTATGTGTATGGATAATTAATACATTTTACGCTGTATGGTTATGATTTTGGTTAGGATTATGGTTTCATTATTTAAAGTGTATGGTTCAGGTCTCAGGGTGTTAGGGTTAGAATTAGGCTGTGGGGATGAGTATGGGTTAGGTAAGATATGGGTTTAGGGCAAGGGCTAGGGCTAATGCTAAGTCAAGGGTTAGGGTCGGGGTCAGAGTTTAGGGTTAGGATCAGTGTCAGCATTGGACTCAGGGTTGAGGCAGGCCGTTCTTTTCCTGCTCCTCCCATCCTGGGCTCTGACGGAAGATGAAGGACGTCTGCTCTGGTCGCTCGCTGTTTCAAATTAAACTCAACCTTCGTCAAGAGTTCTTAGGCCCGTGGAGATCACACAGGGCTTTCTTCTGCCCTTCCGCTTGGGAAGTGGATGAAGGCCCCACTCTGTCTGGGCAGCCCCAGGTCCAGCACGGCCCTGACACGCAGAGTGCTCAGTAGACATGTGCAGATTTATACAGGACTGGGTGCATCGAGCTGCCAGCCCCCAGGTGCTGCTCTTTGGAGGGCTGGTGAACCCTCCTGGGACTGAATGGATCTTTAGTGCATCTACCTGGGTGTAGAAACAGGCCTCAGAGTAGCCCTTGGCCTCTGACCATCCAGGCTGGCATTCTTGGTCTGGCAGCTGAGGTCAGCCTTGGCCCTCAAGCTCCCATGGCCAATGACTGAGCTGATTGTACTGCTGGGTAATGAACAGCTGTGTTGGGATGCTTCAGTTCCCAGCATCCATGTCCTTGAGCAAATGCCTCCTCCCTCATGTCCTCCTAGCCTGCCAAGAGAGGAAATCACCCTTCAAATGTCGAGGGTGGCCCTGATCACCACACCCACACACAGACTGTGGCCCTGCAGTCCTCTGACCTTCTGGTTGGAACAAAGATGGACCTTCGTGTTCACTGGAATCAAAGGTATGGAAGCACCTGGGCCTCCTGACAGGCAGTTTCCCATTGAGGCCTTGTGGCCTCAGGGAGACATGTGCACACCTGGCCCATGTCCTCTGGTCTCTGCCAACCTGCCAACCATGGTACCGTGGTGTAAAATAATCCTTGAGACTCTCACTGCTTCATTGAGCAAGAATTTCTTTATCACCCTAGCATTTGGTCTCTGTTCTTTAGAAAAGGAGAGAAAAAAGACTGGAAAATGAGGAAATTTGTTCTTCATGGGTGAATCATGTGGCCTTGGAGCAGGCCTGACTCCTGGGTTTCCACCTCCCAGTGCCAGGAATGAGTTCTGTGTGCTTTCTGAGGGCACACAGGCTATTCTCGGCCGATCTCTGAGATATGAGGAACCAGGGCTCAAGGCAGGAGCCCTGAGTTTACCCCCAGCCACAAAGGTGATTTTTGCGCAACTGAAAGAGCTTTTTGCCATCCCGGGAGGACAGAAAGAGCACTGGATGGATGGCCACAGCCCCGACCTTAAGGCGAACTCTTTCTTTCCTTGGGCTTCAGATACACAGCCGTGCGGTGTGCTGTCAATCATGTGGAATCAGGTGCTTTCCCCACTCCAGCATCTATTCTCGTATCTCAGTTTTGGGGAATTATGTCTTATCCGATTCTGGTCCGCACATTTGCCAAGCACTGATCCCGTGATCCACCCACCTCAAAGATGGGCATATGATCCGTGGCCAGCCAATCCCATGTTCTGTCCTCTTGGTGCTCTGGTGGGTTCAAGGATGAGAATAGGACTCAAGTTGGAGTGAAGGTATTTAAAGGAGTGACTTTCCATGGAACATAATGGAGAGATCCTTCCCTGTAGAATGGACACGAATCAGTGTCAGCCTGGGGTTGCTGGAGGCCCCTGATGCAGAGAGAAAGAGAGACTGTGCCTGTGGATGGGGCCACCACAGAGTTACTTAGTAGGAAAGGGGACTGGGTCACACTGTGAGGGTGTGAGCCCCGTCCCACCAGACCCAGGACCCCTCCTATAACTGCCTCTTGGAAGTGTTATTTTATTTCTGTCATTAAGAAACTTACTAATTTATTTTACATCATTAAGTGTGTGCAGTCCCTTGGCATCAAAAAAGTCCTAGCTCAGTAACCCCTGAGACTCCCCCTGGTAGGGTGTCCTCTTTCATGGAGCCATGGTGGTCAGTGGTGGAGACACTGGGTAGGGTCAGATCTTAGGGGAGCTGCTGGACATCTTTGTACCTGTTTCTTCTCTGTCCAGGAGAGGGAGAGCCCCAAAACAACGAGAGGAGAAGCAGAAGGGGAAGGAGGTCCCTGGGTGGCTAATTGGTCTCTGTATTTTCCTTATTTTGGGGTCATTTTTAGTGTATTTTTATTACAAAATCACCCATTTCTTCTACATTTCCTGTTTGATAAATAGATTTTTCTCATCTAACTTTTACTTTTTCGTCTCTCTTAGTTGCCTACAGAGTTGTCACAGTTAACGAATATGTTGCTACCTTTTTATTAACTGAAGTCTAGATACTTTATTCTGTTTTTATTCTGGTTCCCCCCGTTCTAGCTTCTTCTGTTCCACTTCCTATCCAGGGCACATGAAATATTGTTGTCATGTGTGTGTAGGCTCTTCTGGGCTTTGACTCTTTCTCAGACTCTCCTTGTTTCTGTGACCTTGACAGAGTTGAGGAGGACTGCCATGTATTTTGTAGACTGTCCCACATTAGTATTTACTTGGTGTTTTCTTGTGATTAGACGGGGTTTATGGGTTTTGTGGAAGCAGATCACAGAGGTCTAGGTGACCTCTCAACATTTTAGGTCAAAGGATCAGCCTCTCAAGGCAACTTAGCTCTGTTCATGTTAACTTTGGCCACGTGGCTGAGGTCGCGTTTTTCTGTGAAGTTATTTTTCCCGTGTCCTTGTTATATGCTGTATTTGGAAGAAAAGCGCTTTGGGAACCAGCACGTATGGAGAGAGGATTTAGCTCCACCTCCTTGATGGATGGCTGAGTGTCTATATCAGTTGTATGGAATTCTGCATAGGACGTTTCTATTCAACCCAACTTATAAAAAGTGTGTGTGAACATTTATTTTGCTGTTGTGGACACCTGAATAGTTACTTTATGCTTATGGTTATAATCTAGCCATACAGTATTTTGGTGCATAGTTTGTTCTTGCCTGGCTGTTGAGCGTTTTCCATTGTCTCATGGAATTACGTCCGATGAAAACATCTTGTAGGCTTTTCTTTTTGTTGTTCTTCTCTTGGTACTTCTTTACTTTCTGATACTTGAAGTTTATCATGGCTCAGATATTTCCTCTGTGAGTCCTTGTAGCAGCCTTTTCTTCAAACAGTCCTGATCCCTTTTATTAGAAGATGGTATTAAAAACTTGCATTTGGAAGGTAAATGTAATCAACTGACAATGCACTGAAATGTATGCAAATATTCCAACCTGTGAATATACACTTTATTAGAAAGATTTCTTTGAGAAACTGTCTGTAATCATGTTAAGATAAAGATGAGTTTTTATAGATGTCACCCACCTGATCCATTATGTTGTGGATATCGTAAGCCTTCTCCCTTTGCTTATGTGCAACTTCCTATTCCAATGCTGAGAACCCCCGCCTTCCACCATCTGTCATTTTACTAATCCATGGCTGTCCTCTATTCCAGATGACAGACCTAGCAGTTTCAGCATTCTTAGCTCCCTACCCTCAAGGAAAGAATTTATAAAATAGAGTCCACTGTTTAGGTGCAGGGTATTTTGCCTTTAGTCTATAGATTGCATTCATTTACAAATTTACTGAGGCCAGCACCTTTTATCCCACCACCAACAGGGAGTATTTTTTTCCCCCACACACCTTTTTTTTTTTTTTTAAATTCTGGAATGCATCCTGGGCACTCCCATATCCTAAAATTTAATACATTGTGATTTGTTGTGCTGTAAAAATGTATGGTTTAGACAGATGTATAGTGTTGCAGGTATTTATCAGCAGAGTATCATGTGGAATATTTCAATCCCCCCACCCACAACCTGTTTACCATCTCAGTTTTTACCTGTTCCAGAACATCGTACATGGGGTCAATCCAACGGGTAGCACTTCAGATTGGCCTTCTTTACTTAGCAGTATGTGTGGTTTCTGCATAGGGTGAAGGTTCATTCCTTTATATTTCTGAATACTATTCCATTACCTGTGTATGGGGGGTACTTTTCCCTCTACCCTTCTTGGTTTTCACTGTGATCCCCCCTCGTAATGAAAGTGAAAGGCTGATGAACTAGAGGAAAGCACTCGGAAGGTTAATATCATGTGTGTATCCTACATGCAAAGGAAAGATTCATGAAGACTGAGGAACACCCTGAAACGGCCCAAGCCACCGCCCTAAATACCATCTTCATCTACAGACAGAAGAATGGAAGGGTCTGGTTTTTGTGCAGACCTAAGCCTTAGCATTCTCCATTGATAAGAGTTTCTTGAGATTTAGTCATCCTTCTGTCCCTGGTATGCAGAGGGAGACAACCTTTCAAATGGAGATTTTCCTTGTAAATGTACCTTTTCCTCAAAAAAAGGGTCATCTTGATTTTATTTTCAGAGATTTTCCAATGTGTTCTTTTTTTTTTTTTTTTTTTTGCTATTTCTTGGGCCGCTCCCTCGCTATATGGAGGTTCCCAGGCTAGGGGTTGAATCGGAGCTGTAGCCACCGGCCTACGCCAGAGCCACAGCAACGCAGGATCCAAGCCGCGTCTGCAACCTACACCACAGCTCACGGCAACGCCGGATCGTTAACCCACTGAGCAAGGGCAGGGACCGAACCGGCAACCTCATGGTTCCTAGTCGGATTCGTTAACCACTGCGCCACGACGGGAACTCCAATGTGTTCTTTTTTAAAAAAAATAATTAGCTTAAAATATTCCTTATATTAACAGGCATATTTAGCTCCTCTTGAAATGGACAGACCCTGATTCACTTATGCATTTTTCTTTTTCATCTTTTTAGGGCCACACCTGTGGCATAGGGAGGTTCCCAGGCTATAGGTCAGGATGTTTATTTGAGATTTTTCTTATTTTTTCAGAAAGGATTTTTATCACTTCTAAGAACTGCTTTTGTGGCATCCTACAGATTTTGTATATTTTTTTTTGGTTCATTGTTGTTTGTTTCAAGGTATTTTTAACTTTCCTTTTTGATTTCTTTGTTGACCGATTGTTTTTTAGTAGCACATTGTTTCGTCTCCATGTAGTTGGTTTTTTTCTCATTTCTTTTCCTGTGGTTGATTTCTAGTTTCATGCCATTTTTGTCAGAGAAGATGCTTGAAATAACTTCTATATTCTTGTATTTGTTGAGGTTAGTTTTGTGCCCCAGTATGTGGTCAGTCCTAGAGAATGTACTATGTATACTTGAAAAGAATGTATAATCTGATTTTTTTGGATGCAGTGTCCTGAAAATATCCTTTAAATGTAACGGTTCTATTCGTTTAGCATCTCTGTGGCCTTATTGGTTTTCTGTCTAGAGGGTTTGTCCTTTGATGTGAATGGGGTGTTAAAGCCTCCTAAGCCTACTGTTACTGTGTTCCCATCGAATCCTCTTTTTCCGTTGGTTGGTATCTGACTGCTCTTATGTTGGGTGCGTGTATGTTGATGAGTGTAACATCCTCCCCTTGAATGGATCCTTTCAACGTTAAATACTGTCTTCCTTTATCTTTCTTGATGGCCTTTGCTTTAAAGTATATTTTGTACTGTGACTCCTGCTTTCTTGTCATTTCCATTTCCATGAAATATCTTTTTTTCCATTCCCTCACTTACAATCTGTGAGGGTCTCTTTTAGGCAGCATATTGTTGGCTCTTGCTTTTTTTCTTTTTTTCTTTTTCTTTTTTTTAAATCCAGTGTGACACTCTATGTCTTTTGATTGGAGCATCCAGTCCATTGACATTTAAGGTAATTAATTTTTTTTACTCAGTGAATTCTATTACATTTATAGTTGTACAATGATCAACAATTATCAAAACACAATTTTATAGCATTTCCATCTAAGGTAATTATTGATATGTATATATTGCCATTTTATTTTTTAGTTTAAAATTCCTTTTGCTTTTTTTCCTTTTTTATTACTCAGTGAATTTTATTACATTTGTAGTTGGTAGTCTGTTAGCCCTTTCTTATATGTGCTCACTTTAGACTGATAGTCGTATAGTGTCAAACACATTTAAAAATAAGTCTAGATTTTCTTCCTCTCCTCCTCCCCGCATTTTATGACGTTGATGTCCTTGTTTGCATCTTCATGTTTACCCTTTGGCTGTTCCTTGTGTTTGTCTCTGCTTTCACGAATAGCTTTTCTTCCTCGTAGATCTGTGTACCGACTTATTCAAGTGCTTACTTTCCAGCATGATCTCCTCCATCCTATACTTCTTACTTCTTTCCCAGTTTGAGGAGACCATTCAATATTTCTGCTTGGATAGACTTAGTATTGCTGTATTCCTTTAGCTTTGTTTGTCTGAGAATGTCTTTATCTTTTATCCTTGGTGACCTAGTGAGGTGAGGGTGGCAGCTGGTGCCTGGTTGTAAGGCCCTTGGCAGTGGCAGGGACCCCCTAGGAGGTGGGGAAGGTGTCTGGAGCCCTTGGCACTGGTAACATTGTGGTGTGTGCATTCCCAGGAAGGTGGGTGCAATGGCAGTGCTCAGTTGCATGGTCCTCTGCAGTGGCAACCTCTGGGGTGACTGGGGCAGTAGGCAGTGCCTGGTCATGGGACCCTCAGTGCTGGCGGACTGTGCCCACCTCTGGAGTCAGAGTTGGCTGCAGAGGTTTGCACCTGCTCCTGTAGCCCGTGAAAGAGGCACCCTGCTGCCTGAGAGTCTGTGTGCATAGAGAAGGAAGTTCCTGTGGTGGTCCTGCTCCCCTTCCTCTCACCCTCCCCAGCAGTGGTGCCTTGCTTCCCTGGTGGTCTCAGGCCTCCTCCCACAGTGCCTCGGTTATGGGGCACCGCTCCCTAGGTGCCCCCCATGCTGTTTTCATACAGCCAACCCTAGTTCTTTCCCTGGCACTGACTTCCAAAGCCTGAACCTCAGCACCCAGGCCTTGCCTGAGTGTCTCAGGCTGTAGTGTGCTGGGCAGTGGTACTGATCATGTGTGCAGCTCTCTGCTTCTCCTTCCTCAGACCGGTTGCTGTGCTTTTGTCTGAGGTTTTGAGGCGCCTCCTCCATACCAGCTGATTTCCCTGCCAGTCAGGGGCCTCCCAGGGTGCAGATTCCTTTCCCCTTATGCAGATACTTCTCAGGAGTGTTGGTCACGTCCTGAATTCTTTTTTTCCCCCACTTCTCTGTCTTTTTCCTTTTGTTCTACCCAGTCATGTGGTGGGTTTTTTTTTGCCCTTTTTGGAAGTCTGAGGCCTTCCAGCATTCACTAGATACGAGAACCTACTGATGAGATTCATTTTAAGAATCTCATCTAATGAGATTCATTTTAAGAGTAGATTTTAAAAAATCTTTGTAGTAGAAGGTGAGCTCCACATCATATTCCACCATTTGATCCTGGATACTCATCTACAGTTTTTATAGTTTTGCATTTTAAATTTTTGCCTAAGGACATGTTGAGTAAATTTTGGTGTAAGTTGTACCATTTGTGTCTGCATTCTCTTGATTGCATATGGTTTCCAATTAATTATTGTCTAAGTATTTTGAAGAAGGCATGGGATATTTGGCTCTCTTTCAGTTGAATTTCCAAATGTAGTGGAGTCTGCAGTCTTGCCTTCTCAGACCATGGCCCCCACTGAACTGGGAGGTTGTGGCCTGCACTTCCCAGCTGGCTGGCAGGGGGCACCAAGCTCGCCTCTCTTACCCTTGAGGTACATGTGTGGTCCACGGGTGGACCTGGCTCATGAAGGAACTTGTTCCTCATGCTGCCGATAGAAGCTCAGTCTCTTCAAGGTCTGCCACGTTTTCAGCTTTGAGACTACACTCAGGCGAGTCCATGCAGGCAGGAAAGAGATGTCTTCAAGATCTTCCAGGTGTCCCCACCGTGGGAGGAAAAGGGGGTGCTGGGAGATTTCTCTATCTGGCTTAGTGTTATGGGAGGGGGGGCGTCTATTTTCAGAGGATCCAGCAGAGGAAGGCCTTGATGTGAAAAACTGTGGATT